>NC_137351.1:31457614-32057614 GCF_965287045.1 Carcharhinus amblyrhynchos | reverse complement strand
ACAATGCTCAGACACTTACCTCTGGACATCATAATTTGCATTGTACAGACTGCCTTGCCAAAGACTGGTGATCTCCTCAGTCTCCTTCTCAGTGGGATTCCCAGACACCGTTACAAATATCATTAAGGTCTTGCCTTTCTTGGTTGCCTTTAGGAGGTTTTCAGGATTGCTGGGATCAATTTTGGAAAAATCTATTGGTGGAGATGTTCTCTTGTGCTCTGGTAGGTCTCCTTCTTCTATATCATCATCTTTCTGTAGAAAGATAAAGTAATACAAATTTCTGCTGGAGAAGACAGTGTATTCGTAGATCATAGAACTCTACAGTGCAGAAAGAGGTCTTTCGGCCCATCGAGTCTGCACCGAACACAATCCCATCCAGGCCCAAGACCCATATCCCTACATATTATAAGAACATAAGAAATAGGAGCAGGAGTAGGCCATCTAGCCCCTCTATACCCACTAATCCCTCTAACCTACACATCCCTGGACACTAAGGGGCAATTTTAGCATGGCCAATCAACCTAACTCGCACATCTCTGGACTGTGGGAGGAAACCAGAGCACCCAGAGGAAACCCACACAGACACAAGGAGAATGTGCAAACTCCAGACAGACAGTGACCCGAGCCAGGAATCGAACCCAGGACCTTGGAGCTGTGAAGCAGCAGTGCTAACCACTGTGCTACCATTAGAATTTGAAATTAATGAAAAACATTAAAGGAAGGACATGAATGATTATTTTGTTGAATGCTCTTCCATATTCTTTGATTAATTTGAACATCAGTTGAAGTTTTTTTCACAACTCCAGGTGAAAATCTAGTGACTGTGGATTTATATATTTATAATAGAAAGGGTCCCCAATATCTTTAACACAGCTCCTACCCTGCTCCAGGCTCACACAAAGAAGCTCAGAGATCACATTTTAACAGAAACATCAGCAGCCTGTGGTGACTGGGAAGCACAAATCTGGTCTCAGTAACACCCCCAGCGGGCCCTTCCCGGCCCGAGCCCCGAGCCCCGAGCCCCAAGCCCCAAGCCCCAGACCCAAGCCCCAGACCCGGGACCCAAGCCCCAGGCCCCAGGCCCTCTCCCCGCACCTCCCACTCCTCCAGCAGCCGGGCCATGTCAGCATCGTTGTAATCGCGGATGTCCTTCTTCTTCTTGCCGGCCTTGGGCCGCCCCTCCTCCCCGGCAGCGCCGCTCAGCAGCAGGACAAACAGCAGCGCCCAAAACCAGGCCGCACCCGCCGCCGCCGCCATCGCCTCCCTCACCGCGGCCCGCACAGCCCGAGGGCCGCTTTGACCCGGCCGCGCTACGTGCGCGCCCCACCGGCCCCACCGGCCCCGCCGTGCGCGTTCCAACCAGCCGTGCGCGCTCCTCCCACGCAGCGTGCGCGCTCCACGACTTCGCCCCCCTAGCGCGTTGGGCGTGACCAGTCCCAAGCCCCGCCCTGTCACGGAGCACTCACCAATAGGATTCCAGAGTCCAGGAGTAGCCCCCCCCCCCCCCCATGACAGTGATTGGCAGTGGGTGCCACCCCCTGACTGACAGCTAGGCTGGAGCTGAGTGTCACTGTATGCCTCACTGGCACTGCTGCTGCTGCTCATTCACTCCATTATACTCACTGATGTGCAGAAGGAGGCCATTCAGCCCATCAAGTCTGTACCAGCTCGCTCTAAGAAGTCTCACAACACCAGGTTAAAGTCCAACAGGTTTATTTGGTAGCAAAAGCCATTAGCTTTCGGAGCACTTGTTGCCCCTTCGACAGGTGAGTGGGAGTTCTGTGCACAATCACAAACAGGGTATGTAAAGACACAAATTCAACTTACAAACTAATGATTGAAATGCGAGTCTTTACAGCTAGTCAAGTCTTAAATGTACAGACAATGTGAGTGAAGAGAGCGTTAAGCACGGGTTAAAGAGATATGTATTGTCTCCAGACAGGACAGTTAGTGAGATTTTGCAAGTTCAGACAAGTTATGGGGGTTACAGATAGTGCGACATGAACCCAAGATCCCGGTTGAGGCCGTTCTCATGTGCGGAACTTGGCTATCAGTCTCTGCTCAGCGACTCTGCGCTGTCATATGTCGTGAAGGCCGCCTTGGAGAATGCTTACCCAAAGATCAGAGGCCGAATGCCCGTGACTGCTGAAGTGTTCCCCAACAGGAAGGGAACAGTCTTGCCTGCTGATTGTTGAGCGGTGTTCATTCATCCGTTGTCATATACGACACTACGACAAAGGATGAATGAACATCGCTCGACAATCTCCAGGCAAGACTGTTCCCTTCCTGTTGGCGAACACTTCAGCAGTCACAGGCATTCGGCCTCTGATCTTCGGGTAAGCGTTCTCCAAGGTGGCCTTCATGATAGACGACAGCGCAGAGTTGCTGATCAGAGACTGATAGCCAAGTTCCGCACACATGAGGATGGCCTCAACTGGGATCTGGGGTTCATGTCATACTATCTGTAACCCCCACGACTTGCCTGGGTTTGCAAAATCTCACTAACTGTCCTGTCTGGAGACAACACACATCTCTTTAACCTGTGATTAACACTCTCTCCACTCACATTGTCTGTACCTTTAAGACTTGAATAGCTCTAAAGACTATTTTAAAATTATTTTGTAAGTTGAGTTTGTGTCTTTATATGCCCTGTTTGTGAGCAGAACTCCCACTTACCTGACGAAGGGGCAGCAAGCACTCTGAAAGTTAATGGCTTTTGTTACAAATAAACCTGTTGGACTTTAACCTGGTGTTGTGAGGCTTCTTACTGTGTTTACCCCAGTCCAACGCCGGCATCTCCAGACCAGCACTCTCTGACAGAGTACAGGCACAGTGCCAGGGACCCGGGTTTGATTCCCGGCTTGGGTCACTGTCTGTGTGGAGTTTGCACATTCTTCCTGTGTCTGCGTGGGTTTCCTCCGGGTGCTCCAGTTTCCTCCCACAGTCCGAAAGATGTGCTGATTGGATGCATTGGCCATGCTAAATTCTCCTTCAGTGTACCCGAACAAGCATCGGAGTATGGTGACTGAGGGATTTTCACAGTAACTTCATTGCAGTGTTAACATAAGCCTACTTGTATCTGTCATAAAATAAACTTTAAACTTACCTAGACTCTTCCTCCCACCCTTTCCCCATAACCCCACACATTTAGCATGGCCAATTCACCTAACCTGCACATCTTTGGACTGCGGGAGGAAATTGGAGCACCCGGAAGAAACACACGCAGGTTTATTTGGTAGCACAAGCTTTCAGACTGTTGTTCCTTCATCAGTGAAGAGATCAGTTCACAAACAGAGCATATATAGACACAAACTCAATTACTCAATCTTTAGACTGTGGGAGGAAGTGCCTGGAGGAAACCCAAGCAGACATGGGGAGAACGTATAGATCCCACACAGTCACCCAAGGCCAGGATCAAATGCGGGTCCTTGGTGCTGTGAGGCAGCAGTGTTAACCACTGTGTCACTGAGCTGCCTCAAATCTAAATCTTCTCGTTTAGATATACATTAATGGTCCAGGCTTGGATGCAGATCAAGGCTGATGCTCTGTCATAACTGCATTTTCCTCTCCCCATATTCCTTGGTTCCTCACGAGTCAAAAATCCATTCCAGCTTTGAATGTACTCAACAATGGAGAATCCATAATCCTCTGCAATAGAAAATTCCAAAGATTCACAATGCTCTGAGTGAAGAAATATCTCTTCAGTCCGAACAAGCAATTCCTTCTGTTCAAGGTTCCCTCTCACTCATTGAGTAAGAGGGAAACCTCGAAAGCTTGAGAGTTTACTATCAAATAAATCGGTTGGATTTGAACCTGGTGTTGTCAGACTTCTTACTGTGTTTACCCCAGTCCAACGCCGGCATCTCCACATCAAGGTTCCCCTGCCAGGGGAAAACATTTCAGTAACTACCCCATCAATTCCCTTCAGAATCTTACACATTTCAATGAGGTCATCACTCATTCTTCTAAACTTCAGAGAATTATAGACCCAATTTACCCAGCCTCTCATCATAGGGCAACATTGAATCATGCAAACCCTACAGTGCAGAGCAGGCTATTCAGCCTATCGGGCCTGCACCAACTCTCTGATGGAGTGTCTCACTCATAGCCTATCCCCGTAACCACACATGTTTAACATGTGAGTCCCCCTTACCTACGCATCTTAGGACACTGAAGTTAAAAAAGTTAGTTTATTTATGACTGTAGTTTACTTATGACTGTCACAAGTAGGTTTGCATTAACACTGCAATGAAGTTACTGTGAAAATCCCCTACTCACCTCACTCCGGCGCCTGTTCGGATACACTGAGGGAGAATTTAGCATGGCCAATGTACCTAACAAGCGCATCTTTCAGACTGTGGGAGGAAACTGGAGCACCCGGAGGAAACCCACACAGTTAGAGGGAGAGTGTACAAACTTTACACAGACAGTCACCCAAGGCCAAAATTGAACCCAAGTCCGTGAAGCTGTGAGGCAGAAATGCTAACCACCTTTCTTTCTTTATCCAAGTGTGAGGATATGAGCTGGTTCCGTGAGTCCGATGATTGTGCAGCCTCAGAGGGACTGAGTGCCTATGAGAAGCCATAATTATTGTCAGTGAGTAGGCCCATCTCTTGTTTACCCTTTCATCCCGGGATCCAATCCAGAGTAGCCTGGTGGACACAGACATCTTTTCTGAGAAATGGAGATCAAAACTGAACAAAGTACTGTAAGTGTGGTCTCACCAAAACCCCATTCAAATGTAGCAATGCTTCTGTATTCTTGTATACCACTGCTAGTAGCAACAGTGTGTACTATCTACTGCAACAATTCACCAAAGATCCTTAGACAGCTCCTTCCAATCCCATACCCCCTTCCAACTTGAAGGGCAAGGCCAGCAGTTACATGGGAACACCACCACCTGCAAGTTCCCCTCCAAGCCACTCACCATCCTGACTTGGAAATATATCACCGTTCCTTCGCAGTCGCTGGGTCAAAATCCTGAAATTCCCTCCCTAACGGTATCGTGAGTCAACCCACAGCACGTGGACTGCAGCAATTCAAGAAGGCAGCTCACCACCACTTTCTCAAGGGGCCACTAGGGAAGGGCAATGAATGCTGGCCCAGCCAGCAACAACCCATGTCCCACGAATGAATTAAAAAAATCCCCTTTTTATAGCCAATTGGGAAGGAGACTAAAGTCAGCTTTATAAATGTCATCGTGAAACAATTACAAAAAAAGTGGCACCCAAATCAGGATGGTGCGTGGGTTTCCTCCGGGTGCTCCAGTTTTCTCCCACAGTCCAAAGATGAGCGGGTTAGGTTGATTGGCCATGCTAAAATTGCCCCTTAGTGTCCTGAGATGTGTAAGTTAGGGGGGATTGGTGGGTAAAATGTGTGGGGATATGGGGGTAGGGCCTGGGTGGGATTGTGTTTGGTGCAGACTCGATGGGCCGAAGGGCCTCTTTCGGCACTGTAGGGTTCTATGATTCTTTAGCACACACAATTGACTTCTCAAAAAGTGCAGTGTTATTTCCCAGTAATTAGCTATGGATGGATAAGAACAATAATCATAAAATGATGATGTGACAAATTGAGCAGCTCCAGCAGGATGTTATGACAGTGCAGTATTCCGAAAACTAATACACTTACTGCGCCGAAAATATCACATATCACAGCAAGACTGCATTCAATTTAAAAACAAAACAGCTTGATAGTTCAAACTGCTTAGGACAGGATTGCTAAAGTTTATTTATTAGTGTCATGAGTAGGCTGACTTTAACACTGCAGTGAAGTTACTGTGAAAATCCCCCAGTCGCCACACTCCAGTGCCTGTTTGGGTACACTGAGGGAGAATTTAGCATGGCCAATGCACCCTAACCTGCATATCTTCCAAACTGTGGGAGGAAACTGGAGCACCCGGAGGAAACAAATGCAGGAAGGGGGAAAATGTGCAGACTCCACACAGTTATTGACCCAAGCCAGGAATCAAACAGGAGTCCCTGGCCCTGTGAGGCAACAGTGCCATCGTACCACCCCAAGGCAACACAAACAACCTCATTTTGTGGTTCAAATAACCAGAAATGTACAGTTTCCCTGTTGTGGTTTATGATGTTATCTGAATGTCTCCTTGGTGAAATTAGTCACTCTTTGCCTCTTTGTGGTTGGTCAGAAACCGTACTGTAAGAGTTGAACATGAAATCCAAGTTGACAGTTCAGTGAGGGAGTGTTGCGTTGTTGGACATATTGGTCTCGAGATGTGGGTGTGGGCACTCAGGGGGCACAGGTGCCGATCCAATGAGATCCAAAGTTTGCACTTTCTTGGGTCTTGGCCTTCAGTATCATATGTTGCAGTTATCTGATAGGCCAGGCCAGGCAACTTGTCAGTGTAAAGAAGTCAAACGTCAGATTGCTGCCACATCAGCAGTTAGCTGTCCTTGATGAAGTGGAGCAACAGGTAGAGGCGGCACAGTGACACAGTGGTGAACACTGTTCCCACACAGCACCAGGGACCTGGGTCAATTCCAGCTTTGGGTAACTGCCCGTGAATAGTTTGCACATTCTCCCCATGTCTGCGTGGGTTTCCTCTGGCTGCTCCAGTTTTCTCCCACATCTGAAGATTTGCAGGTTAGATGGATTGGCCATACTAAATTGTCCCTTAGTGCCCCAGGTTGTGTAGATTAGGGGTTACAGAGATCGGGCGGGTAGTGGTTCAATGCAGAGTAGGTGCGGACTTGATGGGCCAAATGGCCTCCTTCTGCACTGGAGGGTTTCTATGATCCTGTGTTTCTAGGGTGATCAAGAAAGGGACACCAAGAGGGTGGGAACTGGGAAAGTGGACAGGGCCAGGAAGAGGGGAATTGAGAAGGAGGGGCTGGGAACCAGGGAGATTGGGAAGGCTGGTGAACTAGGAAGCAGTCAATGAGAAAGGGGGGAATTGGGAAATGGAGTCATCTATAAGGTGATTGACATAGGGAATGACAAGGTATTGGAGGTGCTGGCACGTTTAAAAATGGACAGATCTCCAGATCCAGATGAATTGTATCCTAGGTTGCTGTGGGGGGGGCAAGGAAGGAGATTGCAGAGGCTCCGACTGAAATTGTTAATTCCCCTGTGGCCACAGGGAAGATGCCAGAGGCAGGAGAACAGCTAATGTGGTTCCACTATTTAAGAAGTATTGTAAAGATAAGTCAGAGAATTACAAGATGTAGTCCAAAGATATGCAGGTTAAGTGGATTGGCCATGCTAAATTGCTCCTTAATGTCCCAAGACGTGTAAGTTAGGTAAGTTAGGCTTGGTAAATGCATGGGGTTAAAGGGGCAGGGCGGGGGGCAGATGGATAAGATGCTCTGTGAGAGTGTCAGTGCAGACTCGATGGGCCAAATGGCCTCCTTCTACATTGTAGGGATCCTATGATTCTACAGCCCAGTGAGACCCGTGTCAATGATAAGAAAACATTTGGAGAAAATTCTGAAGGAGAGAATCTATCATCACTTAGAGAGACAAGATTTGAATGGGGATAGTCAGCATGGCTTTGTCAGAGGGAGGTCATGCCTAACAAATTTGATTGAATTTTTTGAGGAGGTGACCAGGTGTGTAGATGAGGGTAGTGCAGTTGATATGGATTTCAGCAAAACTTTTGACAAGGCCCCATATGGGAGACATAGAAAGAAGGCAAAGGCACTTAGGATAAGTCTAATTTGATAAAGTGGATTCAAAATTGGTGCAGCTGGAGGAGACAGAGGGTGATGACAAAAGGCTCTTTAGTGACTGGAAGCCAGTGTCAGTGGCATACCACAGGGATCATTGTTGGGCCCCTGTTATTCGTCATTTATATAAACAACATAGATGAATATGTGGGAGGGTAGGATTAGTAAATTTACCGATGACACAAAGATTGATGAGGTGATTAAAGTGGGTTTGAGTAACTTGGGTTACAGATGGAATGGTCAGATGGGCAGGTAAGTGACATTTGGAATTTAACCCTGAAAAGTGTGAGATGATGCACTTTGGAAGATGTAATTTGACCAGGAAGTATTCAATGAATGGGACTAGGATGTGGAGAGACTCTTCCCGCTCAAAAAAGACAGTAGGACTAGGGGGCACAGCCTCAAGATAAAGGGGAGGCGGTTTAGAACGAAGTTGAGGAGGAACTTCTTCACTCAAAGGGTGGTGAATCTCTGGAATTCTCTGCCCGTTGAAGTGGTGGAGGCTGCCTCGCTAAATATTTTTAAGAAGCGGGTTGATGGGTTCTTGATAAGAGAGGGGATTAAGGGATATGGAGAGAGGGCGGGAAAGTGGAACTGAGCCACGACAGATCAGCCATGATCTTATTGAATGGCGGGGCAGGCTCGAAGGGCTAGATGGCCTACTCCTGCTCCTATTTCTTATGTTCTTAAGAGTGACCTTGGCGTGTTTGTCCACAGATTTCTGAAGGAGGAAGAGCATGTTAGTGGAGTGGTGAAAGAAGCAACCGGGCTACTTGTCTTTATCAACTGAGGCATACGTCAGAATTCTACCGCCCAGCCTGCCACGGGAATCGGAGCGGGAAGGGGCGGACAGTGGGAAGGTCCATTGACTTTGGGCGGGATTTTCTGATCCCAGGTTGAGCGGGGCTGTAAAATCTAGGCCACAAATTACAAAATCACGGAGGTCAGCAAGGTCAGCTGAACTCCTACTCCTTTCACTGGCCCTGGATATTTAGCTGCTCCGCCCGGCTGTGTCCTACAACTCTGAATTTCCAGGCTGATGTATTGTGGATAGGACACTGACCCTGTCTGCTTCAAGAAATAAGAAGTCTCACAACACCAGGTTAAAGTCCAAGGGGTTAAATATGGTAGCACGAGCTTTTGGAGCACTGCCCCTTCATCAGGTGAAGGGACAGCGCTCCGAAAGCTGGTGGCTTTTGCTACCAAATAAACCTGTTGGACTTTAACCTGGTGTTGTGAGACTTCCTACCGTGTTTACCCCACTCCAACGCCGGCATCTCCACATATGCTTCAAGGAGTCCAGTGGGTATCCTGGGCAGTCATCGCCCATCAACAAAACCCACCATCCAGAATAATTAGTATTTCTCTAAACTTTCTGTCTGTGAGACTAAGTGTGCAGATTAGTTGATACATTTTCCTACATAATAATGTAGGAAATAATAATAATGTTCAAATTAATAGAACTGAATGAGGGGAACTTCTAACTACCCTGAAGATATTAAAGGTGTAGCAAAATTCCAATTTTTTGTTTCTTGATATTAATTCATATTAATTTACAGCTAAACATTGCAACAGTGAATTCTGTTAATAAACACTATGACACCGATATTTATGGAGAGTTGGAGAGGGTGCAGAGAGCGGATGATTCATAGAAGCCCTACACTGCAGAAAGAGACTATTTGGCCCATTGAGTCTACACCGACCCTCTGAAAGAGCATCCCATCCAGGCCCTCCCTGCTGCCCCATCCCTGTAACCCACGCATTTATATTGACTGATCCACCTAAACTGCATAACTTTTGGACTGTGGGAGGAAACTGGAGCATCTGGAGGGAGCCCATGCAGGGGGAACATGCAAACTCCACACAGACAGTCACCCAAGACCAGATGTGAACCCGCATCCCCAGAGCTGTGAGGCAGCAGCGCCAACCACTGTGTTACCCTGCCGCCCTCTGAAGAAATCAGAAAGGCCTGGGATACTGAGGTCTTCTTCTCGATTTAACGTAAGGCTTCATTTGAATGTTGTTGCTGCTGTCCAAATGGATGGGGTAGGGCCTGATTGGAGAGAAAACTAGGAGCAGCCTGGCTCCCTAGGAGATAATCCCAGGAATGAGGAAGGGAGCGTTAGTTGTCCATCACAATTGGGAGCAGCAGGGAGTAGCTTATGTTCAGGTGCAGACCAGAGGCAGAAGTTTTCCTTGTGACGCTTGGGGTGCACATCTGGGCACCTCTTTGCCCACCTGGGCAACACGGTAGCACAGTGGGTTAGCACTGCTGCTTCACAGCTCCAGGGTCCTGGGTTCGATTTCCTGCTCAGCTCACTGTCTGTGTGGAGTTTGCACATTCTCCTTGTGTCTGCGTGGGTTTCCTCTGGGTACTCTGGTTTCCTCCCACAGTCCAAAGATGTGCGGGTGAGGTTGATTGGCCATGCTAAGAAATTGCCCCTTAGTGTCCAGGGATGTGTAGGTTAGAGGGATTAGTGGGTATAATATGTAGGGATATGGGGGGGTAGGGCCTGGTGTGGGATTGTGTTCGATGCAGACTCGATGGGCCGAAGGGCCTCTTTCTGCACTGTAGGGTTCTATGATTCTATGAAGTGGGACTGGAAGAGGCCTTCCGTACTTTCAAGAATCTGTAACTCATGCCGGCTGCGATTATGCAACTTGGGCCTCCCCCTGACTTCCAGTCTCATGTCGGCAGTGATGTCAACAGGCCTTGAGTTTGGAATGTTGATGAGGGTCCTTGCTGCCTTTTGTGGGAACTTCATTCATGGTTTGATTGCAGTGTGTTAATATTCAAAGGGATCAGGATGGAGCCTGACGGTGGGATCAGGGTGCTTGAATATGATAGTATTTGTGGGGAGAGGTGGGCAGAGAGGGTCAAAATTGAGGCCTATTATTAAGTGACTGAAAGGAGAAAGCCCAGCATTGCATTAACACTTGTAACACCTGTGCACATCATTCCAGAGTGCTTCCCACTGCAGTGTGGACAATAAAAATGAACACAGAGCCAAAAAGGAGACATTAGGATTAGTGAATAAAAGCCACTGAAAGTGGTATGTTTTAAGGAACATATGAAGGGATGAGAAAGAGTTGGGAGGAGAGAGAGGTTTAGGGAGTGAATTCCAAACCCATATAGATGAAGGCACAGCTGCCATGGGTGGTACATAGAGAATGGGGTATAGATAAATCTGGATCTGGAAGAATAGAGATAAAGAGGGTTGTAATGTTGGAGGAAATTACAGAGATAGGGGTAAGCAAGACCATGAAACCAAGAGTGAAAAGTGCAGCTGATAGGCCAGCGAGTACTGGAAGACATGGTGGCACGGTGGTTAGCATTGCTGCCTCACAGCGCCAGGGGCCTGGGTTCAATATGGGCCTTGGGTGACTATCTGTGTGGAGTTTGTATGTTCTGCATCTGCGTGGGTTTCCTCCGGGTGCTCTGTTTTCCTCCCACGCTCCAAAGATGTGCAGATTAGGTGGGATTGGCCACGCTAAATTGCCCCTTAGCGTCCCAAGATAAGTAAGGTGAACTAAATGTGTAGGGTTATGGGGATAGGGCCTGGATAAGTCAGAGAGCTGAAGCAGACTCGATGGGCCGAATGGTCTCTTCTGCACTGTCGGGATACTGATTCAATGGCATACTTGTGTTCAGCAATTAAATCTCCCATCATATTGAAGCTGTAAATATTGCAAAGTGCAGACATCAGGCAGCAATTATAAGGTTGTAATCTAATCTGGAGATTCATTTTATTGGCTGTAACCTGCTTAATGTTGCTTTATGGTTTATGATACTATAATTTAATCATGTGAATCCATTAGTTCGATTACATTCATGTAATCACTGACAAGGATCATATGCCTTTTAGCAGCATGATTGAAATGATTAATTTACAATATTAATAGTCCAATGAGGAACGCAGGAGGAACTTCTACGGCTAGAGAATGTGGATCTCCGGAACATTCGAGGATGATAAGACATGGATTTCAGAGGAAGTGAGGTAAATACATGAGGGAGAAAGGCTGTGCTGATAGGATGGGGTTAAATAGGATGGGAGGAGGCTCTGAGTGAACATAAACACTGATATGGGCCCTGGGATTGAGTGGTTTATTTCTCTGCTGTGAGTCCTATATAAATCGATGTACTTTCAAGAGTAAATATTGAATTTACCATATTAGTCAATGGGACTTATCATTGGGCAATTGATTTACAAACCAGCTTGGCCCCAAGGAGCAGGTTGAAAATCTATCCCATAATGCTGGTTAAGTCATATGTAAACTTATTCAGCTTTCTGAAGACTGGTAGATAGAGTCCCATCGAATAGAATAGAATCCCTACAGTGCAGAAGGAGGCCATTCAACTCTGCACTGACCACCCATGCCCTATTCCCATAACCCCTAATATTTACCCTCCTAATCCCCTTGACACTAGGGACAATTTAGCATGGCCAATCAACCCTAACCTGCACATCTTTGGACTGTGGGAAGAAACCGGAGCACCCGTGGAAACCCACACAGACACGGGGAGAATGTGCAAACTCCACACAGCCGCTTGAGGCTGGAATTGAACCCAGGTGCTGTGAGGCAGCAGTTTTAACCACTGTGGCACCATGGTGCCCCATAAAGGATTAGAGCTTCCACTGGAAGGAGAAGGGGTACCCTGTTGTGGTTCAGGACCAACCATGTAAATACTGTGGATGTGAGGGTTAATTGGACTGGCCATGATCAGAAAAATTGCCCCTTAGTGTCAGGGGAATTAGCAGGGTAAATACGTGAGGTTACGGAGATAGGGCCTGGGTGGGATTGTTGTTGATGCAGGCTCAAGGGGCCGGATGGCCTCCTTCTGCAGTCTAGGGATTCTATAATTCTATAAAGAGCAGGTCAGAGGCTGGGAATTCTGCTGCGAGTGATTCACCTCCTGACCTGTCTACCATCTACAAGCTACAGGTCGGGGATGTGCTGGAATATTCTTGGCTTGCCTGGTTGAATGCAGCTCCAACAACACTCAAGAAACTTAACACCATTCAGGACTAAGCAGCCCGCTCGATTGCTACCCCCTCCACAAACATTCACTCCCTCCACCATTACCGTTGAGTAACAGCAGTGTGTACCATCTCTAAAATGCACCGCAGGAACTCACCGAGACTCCTTAAACAGCACCTTCCAAAGCCATAACTGCCACCATCTAGGACAAGGGCAGCAGACATATGGGAACAGCAACACTTGTAAGTTTCTCTCCAAGTCGTTCACCATCCTGACTTGGAAATGTATCGCCATTCCTTCACTGTGGCTGGGTCAAATCAGCAACACGATGGCACACTGGTTAGCTGTGCTGCCTCACAGCGCCAGGGTCCCAGGTTCGATCCCCAGCTCGGGTCATTGTCTGTGTCGAGTCTGCACATTCTCCCCATGCGTGCATGGGTTTCCTTTGGGTGCTCCAGTTTCCTCCCACAGTCTGAAAGACGTGCTGGCTGGGTACCCGAACAGGTGCTGGAGTGTGGCGACCAGGAGATTTTCACAGTAACTTCATGGCAATGTTAACGTAAGCCTACTTGTGACACTAATAAATAAATAAAACCAAATCCTGGAACCCCTTCCCTAACAGCACTGTGGGTGTACCTACCACATGGACTGCAGCCGTTCAGGAAGATGGCTTACCCACCACCTCTTCAAGGATAATTAGTGTTGGGCAATAAACACTGGCCTAGCTAGTGACACCCACATACTGTAAAATAAAGCCATGTTCATATATATATGCAAGTAAGAAAAGTTTACTTGATGTTTAAATAAATATATACATCATGCTGATTGAGTCTCAACACCAACCTACTGCAAAAGAAAATTTCTGTAAAAACTAATAGAGACTAAAAAAAGCAATTCGGACCCATTATTTCTGCTGTCTTGGAGTGTCCAGAATTGACCATGAATTTGTTGGATAGTGTTTTTTTAAAGTTTTTTATTTATTAGTCATAAGTAGGCTTACATTAACACTGCAATGAAGTTATTGTGAAAATCCCCAAGTCGCCACATTCCAGCTCCTGTTTGGATACACTGAGGGAGAACTTAGCATGGCCAATGCACCCTAACCAGCACGTCTTTCGGACTGTGGGGGGAAACCGGAGCCCCCGGAGGAATCCCACACTGACACAGGGAGAGTATGCAGACTTTGCGCAGACAGTGACCCAGACTGGGAATCGAACCCTGGCGCTGTGAGGCAGCAATGCTAACCACTGTGCCACAGTGTCACCTACTGCTGCAAGCCAAACCAAGGAGAAAAAGCAAAAGAGCATAACATGGATGTGTTTCAAAATTAATTTCCTTTGAACCCTTTCGTTTATTAGTTATAAAAATATTAGAGATGAGGGAAGTGAGGCTCTTTGGCTGGGAGTCAAAAATCCTCCAGTTGGGTAACAAGGAATCTGTTTGTTTTCCAAGCTAGGCTCTAGATGTAGGAGTTCATTCCTAAAGCTCTTTGCCTCTCTCTCTCCCTTTCCTCCTTTCAGACTCTCCTTAAAACCTGTCTCTTTGACCAAAAGCTCTCGTCCAGCTGTCCATGTATCACCCTCTGTGGTTTGGTATTGGATTTTTGATACCTTCACTGTGAAGGGTGTCAGAATGTGTTGCGGCTTTTCCAACTGGGCGTGAGACCAAAGAACCTTCATGATGCAGCGAGTGATCATGAGCTGGAACTCGCTGTCTGAGAGGGCCTTGGATTTGTGTGGAAATGGAAATTGATGGAACGCCTGAGGGAATCAACTGTGAGGCCTTGGATAGAGTGGGAGAAAGAGACTGACTGGGTTGATTTACAGAGAGCCGACATGAACTCAATGGGCCAAAGGGCCTCCTTCTGTGCTGCCTCGACAATCGGCGTAGGACGGCTGCGAGTGTGGACATGTCGAGTGACCAATCAGAGGAGGATGGGGGCAGGGTGATATAAAACCTCTCTCCTGGAATAGATCCATTTAGAATTGACCACCTCCCCATGACCTGAGTTAAGGTTAATTCTATTGCACTAGAATAACCCGTAAAGGAATAAAGTGTCATCAAAACTGCTTTCATCCTTTCCTTATCAGACTAACCTATAACTTTATCACTTATAATTTACACAATGCCATTCATAGCCCCAAGACATCCCAAACTCTTCACGGCTTCAGAGGCACTTTTTGAAATGAAGTTACTGTTACAATGCAGGAAAGTCAGCATCCAACTTGTGTACAGCAAGGTCCCACACAGGCCGCAGCGATGATGACAAGTTCCTCTGTCTGGTGACGTTGTTCACAGGGTAAATATTGACCAGGACACTCAGAGAACATTCTTGTCCTACTTTGAAATTATGCCATGCAATCTTTTACATCTCCCTCAGAGAGTACGCAGCACCATGGCTTAATGTCTCATTCAAGTGACTCCAGGGTGTTGGCGTATGGGTTCAAGGGCAAATCCAGCAGCATTTGCTGGGCCAACTTCTCTAAGGCAGCCGCCACCCTCCCCATGGAGACCTTGTGGTGCTCGCATATCAGAGCCGATGACGTCAGACAGAACATGGACAGACTCCTCCATCCTTCGCTCTAGTCTGTTGAGCGTCTCTCACAGTCCAATCTGATATTTCATCGTCTGTCTTTGCATCCCCAGCGTGTTTATGACAGCTGCTCTCAGAGACTCATCATCAGATCCGGACTCACAGGGTTCTGTTCTCCAGACATCCTCTGTGTGGCAGAGAGCGGCACTGGGCCACAGTGTCCCTGAGCCGCAGTGTCCCTGGGCCACAGTGTCCCTGAGCCGCACTGTCCCTGAGCCGCACTGTCACTGAGCCGCACTGTCACTGAGCCGCACTGTCACTGAGCCGCACTGTCCCTGAGCCGCACTGTCACTGAGCCGCACTGTCCCTGAGCTGCACTGTCCCTGAGCCGCACTGTCCCTGAGCTGCACTGTCCCTGAGCCGCACTGTCCCTGAGCCGCACTGTCCCTGAGCCGCAGTGTCCCTGAGCCGCACTGTCCCTGAGCCGCACTGTCACTGAGCCGCACAGTCACTGAGCCGCACTGTCCCTGAGCCGCACTGTCACTGAGCCGGTGTCCCTGAGCCGCACTGTCCCTGAGCCGCACTGTCACTGAGCCGGTGTCCCTGAGCCGCACTGTCCCTGAGCCGCACTGTCCCTGAGCCGCACTGTCCCTGAGCCAGTGTCCCTGAGCCGCACTGTCACTGAGCCGGTGTCCCTGAGCCGCACTGTCACTGAGCCGGTGTCCCTGAGCCGCACTGTCACTGAGCCGCACTGTCCCTGAGCCGCACTGTCCCTGAGCCGCACTGTCCCTGAGCCGCACTGTCACTGAGCCGCACTGTCCCTGAGCCGCACTGTCCCTGAGCCGCACTGTCACTGAGCCGCACTGTCCCTGAGCCGCACTGTCCCTGAGCCGCACTGTCACTGAGCCGCACTGTCACTGAGCCGCACTGTCCCTGAGCCGCACTGTCACTGAGCCGGTGTCCCTGAGCCGCACTGTCACTGAGCCGGTGTCCCTGAGCCGCACTGTCCCTGAGCCGCACTGTCACTGAGCCGCACTGTCCCTGAGCCGCACTGTCACTGAGCCGCACTGTCCCTGAGCCGCACTGTCCCTGAGCCGCACTGTCCCTGAGCCGCACTGTCACTGAGCCGCACTGTCCCTGAGCCGCACTGTCCCTGAGCCGCACTGTCCCTGAGCCGCACTGTCCCAGAGCCGCACTGTCCCTGAGCCGCACTGTCCCTGAGCCGCACTGTCACTGAGCTGGTGTCCCTGAGCCGCACTGTCACTGAGCCGGTGTCCCTGAGCCGCACTGTCCCTGAGCCGCACTGTCCCTGAGCCGCACTGTCACTGAGCCGCACTGTCACTGAGCCGGTGTCCCTGAGCCGCACTGTCCCTGAGCCGCACTGTCCCTGAGCCGCACTGTCCCTGAGCCGCACTGTCCCTGAGCCGCACTGTCACTGAGCCGCACTGTCCCTGAGCCGCACTGTCCCTGAGCCGCACTGTCACTGAGCCGCACTGTCCCTGAGCCGCACTGTCCCTGAGCCGCACCGTCCCTGAACCGCACCGTCCCTGAGCCGCACCGTCCCTGAACCGCACCGTCACTGAGCCGCACTGTCCCTGAGCCGCACCGTCCCTGAGCCGCACCGTCACTGAGCCGCAGGGTCAATTGGTACCCAATGACTGGGGTGAGTGGGTGAGTGGGGGTGAGGGGTCAGGAGCTGACAGTGGCCTGGAGTTTGGAAGAACATCCCCTGCTCCTCATAGCTTGTGTTTTCTGTCTAAAAACTGCTCTCGACAATTCCTAGTTTCTAGCCAATTAAACATTCGCCTGTTGGCACCGCATTGTGTAACTACAGGGCCCAAGGCTCTTAATTCAATTTCCTTAACCCAATTTAATTGTCAGGAGTGTAAACAGCGAAACTTTGCAGCCGAACCAGTTCGCTTCTCAGTGAAACCTTTTGGAACAATTTCAGGGAATTTGCCAGAAGCTTTCAGGGACGTTTTTTTTAAGAACTGGGAATAACAATGAGTTCAGGATACCAGGATTAAAGATGAGGAGAAACTTCAATGAAGTGTTTCTTTTGAAAGAGATACATTACGGCTGGGGGTGGGGGGACGCTGTAAGATTGAGTACAGGAACTCCTGAGGATGAAGCAAGTCTGACGTAATCGTAGGCTGTGAGATTTACTCGACTGCTCTTTTATATTTGATCATGAGAGACCTGGGGTGTAGAATCTGCCCTCTCAGTATTGCAACACCCTAACCGCACCGAAACGCTGCATACTTGCCATAGTTTTCAAACCCTTAATTCACAAATTGAGGTTTGGCCACTTAATCCTCCCACCTTCTGGGTGAAACCTAAGAGGCCAGCAGTGGGAAAGCAGACCGCTGGCATGAACGGATAACTCAAACCCGCACTCAACACCCAGCGATGGATCGCAGCCAACCTCACCATTTAACTTATCCAGGAGTGGTGTTTTCCAGAGGGACTTTACAATAACAACTTGCATTTATATAGCAGCTTTAACACAATAAAACATCCCAAAGCGCTTCGCAGACGATGCAACCAATCTTTATTCCTGGGGCATAGAATTGGAAAGTGTGGAATGTCGTATAAAGGGTTTTCTCCGGGTGCTCCGGTTTCCTCCCACACCCCAAAGGTGTGCCCTTAGGCTGATTGGTGTAACAAATTGTCCCTAAATTAGTCTCCCCTCAATCTGGTTTCCAATGTGGAGTGCCATAAGCGTAGACATGGGTCATGGGTGGAGAGGGGGCTCACAATGTTAAAATGGCGGCGCGGGCTCGTTGGGCCGAAGGGCCTGTTTCCCAGGCTGTGTTGTTCTTTGTTTAAAACGGGTTAATGTGGACTGAGTACATCACCACCCACACAGAAGACACCGGACCCAGAGTAAAGGCCAGCCTGGAGGTGGATACAGTTGGTCAGCGACACGGCAGCACCGTGTTCAGTATTGCTGCCTCACAGCGCCAGGGACCCAGGTTCAATTCCAGCCTCGTCTGTGTGGAGTTTGCACATTCTCCTCGTGTCTGGGTGGGTTTCCTCCGGGTGCTCCAGTTTTCTCCCAAAGATGTGCCGGGGAACTGGCCACAGTAAATTGCCCTCAGAATCCCGAGAGGTGTAGATTAAAAGGATTAGTGGGGTACGTACATGGGATTACGGAGATAGGGCCTGGGTAAGATTCTCTGTTGGAGAGCTGGTGCAGACTCGATGGGCCAAATGGCCTCCTTCTGCACTGTAGGGATTCTGTGGTTCTTTGATTCAGTTGGATTACGAGCCGGAATGGAATCCACAACCGTACCTTCTACTGTAAGTAAGTATATAGTTACGACTTGTTAATAAATCGGACTATAAACACCCACTTCAAGCTGTCTAAAGTAGGATTCTTCAGGGATGTTGTGCTACATTTGTATGGAACATTAGTTAGACCACACTTGGAGCTTTGCGTACAATTCTGGTTGCCAATTCTGGAAAGAATACAGAGGCACTGGAGAAAGATTAACAAGGACGGGAGCAGTAAACATGAGGTGAGGAAAGGAGGGTTAGCAGGCTGGAAGTTAACCTGATTGAGTTCTTTAAAATTAGGAAACTGTTCAAACACACCGAGAGTATTTCCAGCCGTGGGAAGACCAAAACTAGACACCATCAAAATAAAAAAGTAACCAAGAAATCAGATAACCTCTTTATTGAGAATGTGGAACTCATTATCACACGGATTGGTTAACGTGTTTAGGGAAGTTGGGGGAGGTGATAGATAAATATATTAAAGTTTAATGTTATGCGGGGGAAGGGATTAGGATATGTACACTGACAGCTCAGGGAAGGCAGGAAGTGGCTCCAGTGGCATAAGCCCTGTCATGGGCAGCTGAGGCAGAATGGCCTGGTTCTGATGTAATTTGTTACAAAGCAAAAAGAGATATTAAGATAAATGATCAAAAAACTTGGTAGGTTATAAGGAGGGTCTGAAAGGAGGAGAGGTTTGAGGGGGAAATACCAGAACTTAGGGCCTAGGTGGCTGAGGCCTGTTCGTTAAGGGTGGAGGGAAGGATATTGAGGACGCGCAAGAGGCCAGAACTGGAGGAAGTCCAAGTTAGGGGCGGCACAGTGGTTAGCACTGCTGCCTCACAGCACCAGAGACCCAGGTTCAATTCTGGCCTCGGGTGTCTGTCTGTGTGGAGTTTACACAGTAAGATTGCCCCTTCGTCAGTCGAAGGGGCAAACCCCAAAAGCTTGTGAGTTTACTACCAAATAAATTGGTTGGACTGAAAGCTGGTGTTGTCAAAGCTTCTTACCGTGTTTACCCCAGTCCAATGCCGGCATTTCTGTATCATGTGTGGAGTTTGCACATTCTCCCCGTGGATTTCTTCCCACAATCCAAAGATGTGCAGGTTAGGGAAATTGTCCAGTTTGAGATGGTGTACTGGGAGCCGGTTTGGCTCAATGAGGAAAGGGGTGAGTCGGACTCAGTGTGAACAGCAGAGATCTGAATGAGGTATATAGAGAGTGGAGGAAGGTTGGCCCACAGTACACTAGAATAGATCTTCCCTAACGGAGGAAACCTCTCTGTCGAAATCAGGTTTTCTCCAGTGACAAAGGGTCCTTGAGAGCTCCTCCAATTAAATAATAACTCATTTATTAATAGATATCTGTTGAATTGACTTGAGCGCTGTACCAGGTGAGTTTTCCGAACGTTGAATCCCAATTATTTACAAAGGAATGGATAAGGAAGGGGATAATTTTAACACAAGTTTCAGGGCAGGGATCTGATGAGGGGATCAGACTGGCTGTTCGTTTAGCAAGCTACGACCAGTTTACTGCCATTGGCTGTCGGCCCTTCCCTAATATTTAGCAATCAAACAGCATCAGTGTGACTGGAGAACTGGCCACAATAACGTTACTATTTGTGGGATCGAGCTGTGAGTAAATTGGCTCTCCGCATTACAACATTGACTACACTCCAGGAATACTTCATTGGCTGTAAAACAATGGGATGGCCTGAGGCTGTGAAAGGTGCTATATAAATGCATGTTTTTCTTAACATGGAGAGTAGTCGAACAACTCTGGAGTGGCTGGTGCCTGCTTCCTCTGTGATCAGCTTAATCCAGAACTGTGCCCAAAATTATTCTGGAAAATTTGCGTCTCTAGCATTCATTTGAGGGGTGGGATTTTCACCACCGCCCCCCCCCCCCCCCCCGCCCCCACCTCCATTTCCCCCTACTCCCTGTGGCGTGTCTTGTGGTAATGAAGGTGGTCGAAGATCCAGCTGGCGGGAAAAGCTGGAAAATCCGAGTTTACAATGATCCTGTAACCTAAGCTGAACTGTGAGTACTCCGAAAGTACACTGAACTGTGAGCACGCTGAACTGTGAATACACTGAACTGTGAGTACACTGAACTGTGAGCACGCTGAACTGTGAGTACACTGAACTGTGAGCACGCTGAACTGTGAATACACTGAACTGTGAATACACTGAACTGTGAGTACACTGAACTGTGAGTACACTGAACTGTGAGCACGCTGAACTGTGAATACACTGAACTGTGAGTACGCTGAACTGTGAGTACGCTGAACTGTGAGTATGCTGAACTGTGAATACACTGAACTATGAGTACGCTGAACTGTGAATACACTGAACTGTGAGTACACTGAACTGTGAGTACGCTGAACTGTGAGTATGCTGAACTGTGAATACACTGAACTATGAGTACGCTGAACTGTGAGTATGCTGAACTGTGAGTATGCTGAACTGTGAATACACTGAACTGTGAGTACACTGAACTGTGAGCACGCTGAACTGTGAGTACACTGCACTGTGAGTACACTGAACTGTGAGTACTCTGAACTGTGAGTACGCTGAACTGTGAGTACACTGCACTGTGACTACGCTGAACTGTGAGTACACTGCACTGTGACTACGCTGAACTGTGAGTACACTGCACTGTGAGTACACTGAACTGTGAGTACACTGCACTGTGAGTACACTGAACTGTGAGTACGCTGCACTGTGAGTACACTGAACTGTGAGTACACTGCACTGTGAATACGCTGAACTGTGAGTACGCTGAACTGTGAGTACACTGAACTGTGAGTACGCTGAACTGTGAATACACTGAACTGTGAGTACACTGCACTGTGAGTACACTGCACTGTGAATACACTGAACTGTGAGTACGCTGAACTGTGGGTACGCTGAACTGTGAGTACACTGCACTGTGAATACACTGAACTGTGAGTACGCTGAACTGTGAATACACTGAACTGTGAGTACGCTGAACTGTGAATACACTGAACTGTGAGTACACTGCACTGTGAATACACTGAACTGTGAGTACGCTGAGCTGTGAATACACTGAACTGTGAGTACGCTGAACTGTGAATACACTGAACTGTGAGTACGCTGAACTGTGAGTACACTGAACTGTGAGTACGCTGAACTGTGAGTACGCTGAACTGTGAGTACCCTGCACTGTGAATACGCTGAACTGTGAGTACGCCGAACTGTGAATACGCCGAACTGTGAGTATGCTGAACTGTGAGTACGCTGAACTGTGAGTACGCTGAACTGTGAGTACACTGAACTGTGAGTACACTGAACTGTGAGCACGCTGAACTGTGAGTACTCTGAACTGTGAGTACACTGCACTGTGACTACGCTGAACTGTGAGTACACTGCACTGTGACTACGCTGAACTGTGAGTACACTGCACTGTGAGTACGCTGCACTGTGAGTACGCCGAACTGTGAGTATGCTGAACTGTGAATACACTGCACTGTGAGTACACTGAACTGTGAGTACACTGAACTGTGAGTACACTGCACTGTGAGTACACTGCACTGTGAATACACTGAACTGTGAGTATGCTGAACTGTGGGTACGCTGAACTGTGAGTACACTGCACTGTGAATACACTGAACTGTGAGTACGCTGAACTGTGAATACACTGAACTGTGAGTACACTGCACTGTGAATACACTGAACCGTGAGTACGCTGAACTGTGAATACACTGAACCGTGAGTACACTGCACTGTGAATACACTGAACTGTGAGTACGCTGAACTGTTAACACACTGAACTGTGAGTACGCTGAACTGTGAATACACTGAACTGTGAGTACGCTGAACTGTGAGTACACTGAACTGTGAGTACGCTGAACTGTGAGTACCCTGCACTGTGAATACGCTGAACTGTGAGTACGCTGAACTGTGAATACGCCGAACTGTGAATACGCCGAACTGTGAGTACGCCGAACTGTGAGTACGCCGAACTGTGAGTACGCCGAACTGTGAGTACGCCGAACTGTGGGTGTGCCAAACTGTGAGTACGCCGAACTGTGGGTGTGCCGAACTGTGAGTATGCCGAACTGTGTGTACGCCGAACTGTGAGTACGCCGAACTGTGAGTACGCCGAACTGTGGGTGTGCCAAACTGTGAGTACGCCGAACTGTGGGTGTGCCGAACTGAGTATGCCGAACTGTGTGTACGCTGAACTGTGAGTACGCCGAACTGTGAGTACGCCGAACTGTGAGTATGCCGAACTGTGAGTACGCTGAACTGTGAGTACGCCGAACTGTGGGTACACTGAACTCTATGCAGTCCTCTACAATGGTAAGACCCGGATAACGTATGTTCAACCAGAGAAAAGGCTGAATAGTTTCCACATTCACTGCTTCAGAAATGTCCTTGTTATCTGTTGCTAAGACATGGAGAATGCCAACTCCATCAACACACACCCATTGCTAAGCCAATGACGTCTGTGCTGGCTCAGCCATGTTCACCGGTTGGATGGAGCTGTATAGCAAAGACCTTATATACGGTGCACTGGCCAATCAGTCAGAGCCATATTTCTGTCACAAAGACACTGTTGGTGGATATTGGCACTGATAACTGGGAGACAGTCACTGTGTACTCTTCCTGTTTGGAAAGGCATTGGGAGAGGTAAGCAGAAACAGAAAGCTCAGCTGAGGAAAGGCCTCGAGAACGGATGGAGGCCGGTGAACAGCACACCTTCTCATTCTATAGCAAACGCAGCAGAGATTGCCGTGCCGGACGGGGGGGAGCTCCTGAACCACATCAGGTGATGCTAGACACAGAGCTGCCCACCACAGCGCCAACCACCATCTTACAAGACAGAGGCTGCCCCAGCACCAGACTGCGGGATCTGGCTTCCGCTGACGATCCCAACAATTCCCAACAGCAAGACCAAGCCCGACGTTAGACAGGAGCTGATGCCGTGACGTAAAAACGTTAAGCAAAACAAGCAACGTGGTATATAAAATAAATCATTATTAAGAATGATTTGACATTTTTACGTTTTATGTAAACATGATTTAATACTCTAGAAATGACACTTGCTGAAACCATTTGAAGCAATTTATAGGCTGGTTACAACCTGTAATTACGGTTCGCCATTGGCTGGAGACGGGATCTTCTGGTCTCGCTGTAATCAACTGGGTTTCCCATTGGAGTCACCCCTCGTCACCTGGAAATGCTTGGCGGAATCTTCCGCGAACTATCGGAAAATTCTGGTCAGTTACAGCCACCCGTTTCCACGGGCCTTTCCATTCCAACGCAGACAGAGTGGCTGGAACTTTAATGTATCACCCACCACGGGAATCAGGCGATCGAGAGGTGGACCATGGGAAGGTCCGTTGACCTTGGGTGGGCACGGTGGCACAGTGGTTTAGCACCCTGCTTGCCCCGAGACCCCTGTTCTTCACTGATCCTGGACTCCTGGGACAGGGTGATGGTAACATCCCCTCGAGGTTGTAGCTGGAGTTGTGGGAATTCAATGTCTAATGCCAAGAGTGGTTCAAAAGCACCACTGCAGACCCAAGCTGGCCGCTGCGCGAAATGGGACAGATTTCAAAAGATCTCACAACTCATGACTGGACATCCATGAGGCCCTGTGGGGCCACCAGCAGCAGCAGAATTGTCCTCAACCACAATCTGCAACCTCATGGCCCGGCATATCCCCCACTCAACCATTACCCTCGAGGCAGGGAATCAATCCTGCTCCACAGCTCCAGGGAGCTGGGTTCAATTCCAGCCTCGGGGGTCGCTGTCTGTGCACATTCTCCCCGTGTCTGCGTGGGTTTCCTCTAGCTGCTCTGGTTTCCTCCCACAGTCCAAAGATATGCAGGTTAGGTGCACTGGACGTGCTAAATTGCCCCTTTGTGTGTCCTGGGATGTGTAGGTTAGAGGGATTGGTGGGGTAAATATGTGGGACGACAGGGACAGGGCCTGTGTGGGATTGTGGTCACTGCATACTCGATGGATTGAATGGCCTCCCTCTGCACTGGAGGGTTTGGATTTGCAGTGGGAGGTTGGATTTGCTCAGAGAGGGTGGGTAGAGAGGCTGGTGGGGGAGGGAGCCCCCACAGGGCTGGAACTTTTGAGGGACACCTAGTGTTGATAGGAGGCTGTTGATGGAGCAGCCTCCCCCAATCCATCTCACCTCATCCACCCCACATCCCCTCCAAGATTTGAACAGAGTGGCTTTCCGGGCTACCCCTGGACTCCAGCTGCCAGCCTGAACATTGAGGTTGGCAGGAATCGGACCCTATGTGGTCATTTATTAGCCACTTAAGGGAATCAATTGGGGTAAAAGCTGGCGGCTGGTGGGCCATTGTAAATTTACAGAGAAGTTGGGACAACTGAGAATTGTACAGCCCCACCCACTCCTCCCACCTACAAACATGTGGCGGGGGGGGCAGTAAAATTCTGTCCCCCTGTTTTGTTTCCATTAACAGTTGCGTCAGTCCTGGACCACCCAGGACTATCTCTTACCTCTTTCCAATGTGTGCTGGCTTATCCATGATGTGGAGATGCCAGCGTTGGACTGGGGTAAAGCAGAAAGAAATCTCACAACACCAGCTTCAAGTCAGATTTCTTTCTGCTGGCTTATCCTGCAGGGATTATAGGGTGGGCCAGTGAGTGCTCTGCTGAATGTTGTGTGAGGCAGCTAGGCAAATGTGTTTAAGATGCAGTAAGTACGATTCTGAGATGGATAGAGTACACATTCCTGCCTTGAAATCTAAGTGCACAACCTCAAGCAGAAAGAGGAGCAGGGAAGAGTCACCTGGAGTTGGAGAAACGCTCGGGAAGCGGGTGTGGGGATATAGAATGATTGCCCCTGTTGCTGAAACTAAGGTTGGATGGTGCAGGGCAATGCAGAGGACAAAAGAGGCGTGATTGAGGGGCTTACCTTACTAGCTCTGATGCTGGTATTAAAATATTTTTCCTGCATTTAGAACATAAGAACATAAGAAATAGGAGCAGGAGTGGGCCATCTAGCCCCTCAAGCCTGCCCCGCCATTCAATAAGATCATGGCTGATCTGAAGTGGATCAGTTCCACTTTCCCACTTTCTCCCCATAACCCTTAATTCCCTTGTCTATCAGAAACCTATCTACCCGTGACTTAAATATATTCAGCGAGTTAGCCTCCACCACTTCAACGGGCAGAGAATTCCAGAGATTCACCACCCTTTGAGTGAAGAATTTCCTCCTCAACTCCGTTCTAAACTGTCCCCCCTCTTATCTTGAGGCTGTGCCCTCTAGTCCTGCTGTCCTTTCTGAGCGGGAAGAATCTCTCTACCTCTACCCTATCCATCCCCTTCATCATCTTATACGTCTCTATAAGATCCCCCCTCATCCTTCTAAACTCCAACGAGTATAAGCCCAGTCTATCCAGCCTCTCTTCATAGTTCAACCCCCTCAACTCCGGTATCAGCCTAGTGAACCTCCTCTCCCAGGTCCTTGGATAAATATTTGTGTGGGTTCCATGTGCACATGCCCTCCCTCCATCTCTGCGGAAAGGAAGTTTCCTGCTTGCTGCTGCCTGGCGTCTCCACACCAGCACCCTCTGGGCTCCCGGGCAGCATTCATCGCTGAGTTAATTGGGAGAAACCATTTCCTCTTATTCAAAAAGTCCACTTCCTCTTGAAGTGACCTTTAGGCGGGAATTCCCCAATGTTGTACACCCTGCCCCCGCTGCCAGCCGGAACAGAGAAACTGATTCTCAGCCAAAATTCCACTCGCAGCAGTGGGATAGGAGAATCCCAGCCACAGGTCAGGTCAGAGAATTCCAGCCTTAACATTGGTATCCTGATTAGATTTCCTCCTCTCTCACCATATCAGCTGCCTATCAGAGGGCTCAGTCAGACACTTTTCTTTTATTCATTTGTGGGACATGGGCGTCGCTGGCTGGCATTTGTTGCCCATCCCTAGTTGCAATAGAATCATAGAACCCTACAGTGCAGAAAGAGGCCCTTCGGCCCATCGAGTCTGCACCGAACACAATCCCACCCAGGCCCTACCCCTATATCCCTACATATTATACCCACTAATCCCTCTAACCTACGTATCCCTAGATACTAAGGGGCAATTTTAGCATGGCCAATCAACCTAACCCGCACATCTTTGGACTGTGGGAGGAAACCGGAATACCTGGAGGAAACCCACACAGACACGAGGAGAATGTGCAAACTCCACACAGACAGTGACCCGAGCCGGGAATCGAACCCAGGACCCTGGAGCTGTGAAGCAGCAGTGCTAACCACTGTGCTACCGTGCCGCCCCTCGTTGCCCGAGAGCGGTTGCGAATCAATTACGTTGCTATGGAGTCACACATAGGCCAGAGCAGGTAAGGACAGCAGATTTCCTTCCCTAAGGGAACCAAATACTGAGCAATGGTTTCATGGTCATCAATAGGTTCTTAATTCCAGATATTTTTTACTGAATTCAAATTCCACCATCTACCATGGCGGGGATTCGAACCTGGGTCCCCAGAACATTAGCTAAGTTTTCAGATAAATAGTCTGGCGATGATCCCTCTAGGTCATTGTCTCCCCTGAGTGCAACAATGATGTCTCCAGATAGACATCACCTAATTTACACAAGGAATCAAAACTACTCCCACCATGTCCACAAACAGACAGCAGTTATAGGTTAAGCCACAGGATTACACAACTCCTCAGTTATTTTATTTCCTTGTATATTTGCTTCTGTTTTGCTTTATAAAGTCCCATCCCTTTGCCCCGTGGAGCTCGGTAGTTGTTTAGTTAGCAAGCTGTCTACTCAAGAGTCCTTGACTCTGGTACAGATTCACTCTTGTTCCAATTTTCTCAACTTCTTCTTTTTCTGAACCCAATGGTTTTCAACTCCAAAAACAAGAGCTCTTCCTTTCCTTGTCCGTTATTGTTCCTGTCGTTCCAAATACTTCCATTCAAAACCTGAACAGATGGGGACTTTTCAATCAAGTAATGGAGCAGACCTGGCACAGTGGCACAGTGATTGGCACTGCTGCCTCACAGCACCAGGGACCTTGGTTCAATTCCAGCCTTGGGTCACTGTCTGTGTGGAGTTTGCATGTTCGCCCTGTGTCTGTGTAGTTTTCCTCCCGGTGCTCCGGTTTCCTCCCACACTCCAAAGATGTGCAGGTTAGGTTGATTGGCCATGCTAAATTGCCCCTTAGTGTCAGGGGGATTGGTAGGATAAAAGTGTGGGGTTATGGGGATAGGGCCTGGGTTGGATTGTGATTGATACTTGCTAGTTGGGCTGTATTGTACTGTACTGTAGGGATTCCATGAATTCTATTCTATGTTACACTCTGTGGTTCTTCAATACATTCAAAGAAACATTATAACCAATACAAAGTGATCAGTACAAATGGTGTTTAAGTTTTTACAGAGATCAAGTTACACTCTGAGGGCCTGATCTGCTGTTCTAACCAGAGAAGTGATGGTTGCCCCACCTGGCAACACCCTCTGGTAACCAGAGACAGGAGTCACAGTGGAAAGCCTTTAACTTCCCCATTCTCAGTTTCCCTGTGAGGCAAGAGCAGAAATGCTTTTCTGCGTGGGCACTGGAAGGAAACCTTGGGCCTCTCCCACTTCCTGGTCATTTTGATCAGGACCTGGGAAGTCAGCAAGTGACATGTTAATGAGGCCCAGCCATTAGTGTCAGCGTGACTCGCTGCTACTGCACCCACAGGCCTGGCAATCACACAGCCAGGAGTTAGAAATGAGACTCGTGCGTCAGTGAGACTCATTTTAAAACTGATCTGGATCTCATTGTGTGATAGCTTGAACCAAAAGGTGTCACATCGGTTGGTGGATTTTATAATTATTTGTGACAGAATTTCTGGTACGATTTTTCCTTGTAAGAAGTCTCACAACATCAGGTTAAAATCCTGTTGGACTTTAACCTGGTGTTGTGAGGCTTGTTACTCTGCTTACCCCAGTCCAACACTGACATCTCCACATCACGATTTTCCTTGACATTGTTCTTCATAAATAAGAGGGAAACAAGAAGTTCACATATGAACTATAGGCTATAGGAAACACAGTGGTATAGTCATTGGGATAGTAATCCAGAGACCCAGAGTGATGGTCTGGGGATCGGGGTTCACAATCCCACCATGGCAGATGGTGAAACTTGAATTCAACAAAAAATCTGGAATTAAAAGATTAACAATGATCCTAAAACCATTGTCAATTGTTGTAAAAATCCACCTGGTTCATTCATGCCCTTCAGGGAAGGAAATCTGCCTTCTTTACCTAGTGTGGCCTACATGTGACTCCAATCAACATGGTTGACTCTCAAATGCCCTCTGATATGGCCCTAGGGATAGGTAATAAATATCGGCTCAGTTAGTGATGCCTCCATCCCACGGAAGAATAAAAATTAAGTTTAAAATGTATTTATTAGTGTCACAAGTAGGTTTACATTAACACTGCAATGAAGTTTCTGTGAAAATCCCCTATTGCCACACTGCTGTGCCTGTTTGGGTGCACTGAGGGAGAACTTAGCATGGTCAGTGAACCTAAACAGCGCGTGGGAGGAAATCGGAGCACCCGAGGAAACCCATGCAGTCACAAGGAGAAAGTGTAGACTCCAAACAGACAATGATCCAAGCCAGGAATCGAACCCGGATCCCTGGCACTGTGAGGCAGCAGTGATAACCACTGAGACACCATCCCAACCAGGTATCCAGTGGAAAATTCTGCAAAGTTCTGAGTTCCTACCACTGACCAGGCCTACCCCTTCTAACATTTGCATTACTGCAGTTTAGCCGCTATACATGATAGATGGTGAAAACATGTATCTTTAGAGGTAGAACATAGAAACTGATCTCCAATGCCTGATGTTTGAAAACAATAGTGAACGGATGTCCCAGTTTGGCTGGGACTGTCCGTATTTTTCACTAAGCGCCCTGTTGTCCCCATGACATTTTCCAAAATGTCCAGGTTTTGAGCTCCTCCTCTCTTCCCCACCTCTCACATTTCATTGGTTCTCCTTTCACTGCCCTGATTTGCCATTCTGTCAGACTGACCAATCAATCGAAGAGGCCATTGGGAGTGAGAGGGAGGCCTGTCGTACTGAACGTCAGGGCAACTTTCCCACAGCAGATCATGAAGGCAGCTCACAACCACCTTTCCGAGAGACAGGCAATAAATGATCAACACCCACACCCTGTAAACTGGTTTGTAAAAAGTTCAAGTGGGACAGCCAAAAATATCGAGAGTAAAAAATAAGGGTGAAAATAAACCAAAACTAATGGTTTATGACACCAATACAGCAACTGAAGACAAGTACTGAAAACAGTGAGGGTGAGGCTCTTTCTGTGAATCTTCACAGACTGTGTCCCAGCATGCTGGAGTGACATTTCAGGGCTTGGACTGGTCTCAAAACATCCTACAATGCAACCAACCTAAGGTAAGCAGGACTGTCACAATCTACTCCTGTTGACACCACTTCACCCTGCAAAGAGTTGTTATCTTGTAAATTCCTGCAGTGGAATTCAATGGGGCAGGGGCATGGTGTGGCACAGTGGGTTAGCACTGCTGCTCCACAGCGCCAGGGACCTGGGCTCAATTCCGGCCTCGTGTGACTGTGTGGAGTTTGCACATTCTCCCCGTGTCAGCGTGGGTTTCCTCCGGGTGCTCCGGTTTCCTTCCACAGTCCAAAGACGTGCGGGTTAGGTTGATTGGCCATGCTAAATCGCCCCTCCAGGGGATTAGTGGGGTAAATATGTGAGGTTAAGGCCTGGGGTAGGATTGTTGTCGGTGCAGGCGCAATGGACCGAATGGCCTTCTTCTGCACTGGAGGGATTCTATGATTCTAAGGTGGCATTGAGAGGACAAGAGTGGAACTGTCATTGGGACTTTAATTCTCCAAATTACACACCAGCAGTGATTCAGATAAACATCACTGCTCCTTAATTGTAGCATACACTTGAGATGACACAATTTGTGGTCATTAAAATAACTAAAAGGGCTACATTTCCGGTGATGGGTTATTTCAGTTTCACAGCTGCTGAGGACCAAGAAACATGTATCTGTGTAAATATAGAAATAGAATGGAGTAATGAGCCTGAGTAGCTGATTGATACGTCCATTCTGCATTGCCTCCCAGAGGACGATGGAATGGTTAATGACAGAGATTTCATCCTATAGAAGGTAAGTGGATGAAATTATCATTTTTATGGTCAATGTGATCTCCTGGGCTGGTTTCTACTGCCTTCAGAGGAGAGGTGGTGCAGGGAGTTGGGGTCACCTGGAGTGCCCAAGGATCTTCCTAACACAAACTTTATTGTATTGGGCCTGGATTTCTTTTTCTCCTCTCCCTGGAGATGACCTGGCAATGGGAAGTCTCTAGTTGTGATGCTCTGGGCTTCATCCTTTTATGTTTGCATGAGTCTGTAAATGAGCGGCAGAAAATATTTGCCAAAATTCTACAGAAGACCTTTTCCTAAAGTGAAACTTTGTGCATTCTTGCCTAACAATGGCTGGGCTTTCCACTCAGCTCTGCAAATTCCCGTAAGTTGCAGGTTTTTAATTCATTCATTGGACATGGGCGTCACTGGCTGGGCCAGCATTTATTGCCCATCCCTAGTTGCCCGAGGGCAGTTGAGAGTCAACTACATTGCTGTGGCTCTGGAGTCACATGTTGGCCAGACCAGGAAAGAATGGCAGATTCCCTTCCCTAAAGGACATCAGTCAAGCAGAAGGGTTTTTCCGACAATCGGCAATGATTTCATGGTCATCAGCAGATTCTTAATTACAGACTTTTTTTAATTGAATTTAAATTCCACCACCTGAGATTCAAACCTGGATTCCCAGAACATTATTTGCGTTTCTGGATTTACAGACTAGTGATAATACCACGAGATCATCACGTCCAGCAACTAGCCCCCCCCCATCCCACCCCCCCCCCCAAGCCTCCCAAGTTAATATTATATGACTGGAATTACTGTTACATTTTCTGGAGTAGTATATTACTATTTACATAATGTTACAATACAATATTACTATACATACTGTATAGAATTCAAACAGTGCAGAAGGAGGTCATTCGATCCATCAAGTCTGCACCAACCACAATCCCACCCAGACCCTATTCCCGTAATCCCACATATTTACCCTGCTAATCCCCGTGACACTAGGGTCAATTTAGCATGACCAATCATCTTTGGACTGTGGGAGGAAACCGGAGCACCGGGAAGAAACCCAAGCAGACACGGGGAGAATGTGCAGACTCCACACAGACAGTCACCCAAGGTCGGAGTTGAACCTGGCGCTGTGAGGCAGCAGTGCTAACCACTGTGCCACCCCCAAATATAGTATATTTACTATATATAACGTTACTATTATAGTTACTGGAATACCGTGCAACCCTGTGCAAGACCTAACTTAAGTCCAGACATGCTTTTAATAATCCTCCATGTAATAGCTGTGAGCACCTACTGCTTGCTTCACCACTGCTTCCTCTCGTTGGCATCTGTGACATGCACAGAGAGAAAAACCTTTAATTTCCATAATTGTTATTTCATGTCCTGAGAACACAAGTTAGTTTGGGAGTGCAGTCACTGCTGTCACACAGGGAAATGCAGCAGCAATGAGATAATAAAGCAGGCAATCTGATTTTATCGCTGGCGGTGGGGTAGTTGTCCCAAACACCAGGGCAACTCCCCTTCTCTTCTTCAAATAGTACCTCTGCACCCAGTGAAACAGAGTTTAAAATCCTCTCCAAAAGATACAACCGTCCGACGATACCACAAAGTCCTGGCCTGAATTCTGTGGTCAAGTCCAGAGGTGGGATGGGTTTGCTGAGTCAAGTCACTCTTGTAGGACCTCACCCTGTGATGTAACCTGGAAGAATAGCAGATGCTACCAGCAATAACACTTGGAGTTGAGGAGAAGCTGGAGAAAGACTTGAATAAGGCACTCACCGAGCGTGTTAAAATGGGCGGCACGGGCTAGTCGGGCCGAAGGGCCTGTTTCCTGTGCTGTGCTGTTCTTTGTTTGATAGGCACCTGGTTCCTCCCCCCAACTCCCTACCCCACTCCACCGCCAATGATAGAGTAAAGGAAAAGAGGAAAGAGGCCAGAGTTAGAGGAGTAGAGGTGCAGAATGAATGAGATTGGTGGTGACAAAGACAAGCAGCGGCAAGGGATTTAAAACTGAGGGTGAGAACTTCACATTGGAAGCCTTCAGGAAGCAGAAGCCCCCGTGGTTTAGGAATGACACGGATGGTGAACGAGCCAGTCTCCATGTTGGAAAGGATATGGGCAGGAGCTGAGCTTTGATCGGGAGGATGGGAAATCAGCCAGGTCAACATTGGATTGTCTGGAGCTGAGAATTGATGTGTCTTCATGTGAGTTTCAGGAACAGTTGGATTGATGAAGGAACGGAGATGAGCAATGCTTTGTTAGTGGAAGCAGGAAATCTAGACTGCTAAATTACACAATGTGAGACAGCCAAGAGGATTAGAAACACGGTAATTGGTTTCAGGTTGCTTCACATATCGAAGCTGGTTCTGATTACATTAAAAATCTCTGCATTCTCTACTTTATAGCAATGATAGGCTTAGGACCATGATTCTTTTAATACATATTAATGACTATAACTTGGGTCTACAGGGCATATTTTCAAAGCTTACAGGGTGATGGTGAACTTGGAAATGCAATAAATATTGAGGAGAATAGTAAGAGATTTCATAAGGGCATAGGCAGACTGAGGAAATAGCTAAAAGCAAATTCCTGCGGATGCTGGAATCTGAAACCAAAGACAAAATCTCAGCAGGTCTGGCAGCATCTGTAACGACAACATTTGTGTTGACAAATGAAATTTAACACAGAGAAGTGTGATATGATGCATCTTCTTTTAGGACAAATGACAAGAGAAAATAAAGAATGTTACGATTTGAAAGTACGGACACACCTGGGGGAAATATACACGACTGCTTGAAGGCGACAGGACAAGTTGAGAAGGCTGATTTTAAAAAAAATATAGTGCCCTAGGTTTTATTAATTGAGGAATGGATACAAAAGCAGGGAAGGTATGCTAAACCTTCACCAAACTCTTGTCTGGCCTCCGCGGGAACTTCTGTGTCAATGTTGAGCACTATATTTAGGAAGGATGTCCAAGTCTTCCAGAGGGTGAAGAGGAGGTTGATCGGACAGGGAAAGTGGCAGGTATGTGGCGAAACTAGAAAATTGGGATTCTTCTCCTGACGCCAAAAAAAATGTTAAGAAGAGATTTATTAGAGGCATTCAAAATCATGAATGGCTTTGTTAAGAGTTGGGAAAGGGTAACTCTTTTCGGGGAGAAAGGTCAGTCACCAAAGAACAGAAATTTAATGTAAGCGGTGATAGAAGTAGTGGTGACCAAAAGTGGTTTGTTACTGCTTGGAAAGGCGGTGGAGACAGATTCAATTACGAACTGGTTAAATACCTGATGGTACAAATTAGATTCTTCTTCGAAGATTTGACACTGCAACAATGGGCTAAATGGTCTGTTTCTGAGCTATCTCATCCTATGATTCAATTCAAATACTGCTATTAGATCATAAAGGGCTTTGGGACATCCTATTTATTTATTCTTTTGATGTGGACGTCACTGGCTGGGCCAGCATTTATCACCCGTCCCTAATTATCCTTGAACTGAATGGCTTGCTGGGTTATTTCAGAGGGTATTTAGGAGACAGCCACATTGCACAGTATCTGGAGTCACATGTGTGCCACACCAGATTGGGCCAGACCAGATAAGGTTGGCAGATTTGCTCCCTTAAAGGATATTAATAAACCCATCTGATTCAATCAGTTGACAATGGTTTCATGGACTTTTAATTCCATATTTTATCTTTATTGAATATAAATTTCACCACCTGGGATTTGAACCCAGATCTTTCTCTGCATCTCTGGATTACTAGTCCAGTGACAATATCACTACATCACCACCTCCCACTAAAATCATAAGAACATAAGAAATAGGAGCAGGAGTAGGCCATCTAGCCCTTCGAGCCTGCCCCGCCATTCAACAAGATCATGGCTGATCTGAAGTGGATCAGTTCCACTTTCCCGCTCTCTCCCCATAACCCTTAATTCCCTTGTCTATCAGAAATCTATCTACCCGTGACTTAAATATATTCAGCGAGGCAGCCTCCACCACTTCAACGGGCAGAGAATTCCAGAGATTCACCACCCTTTGAGTGAAGAAGTTCCTCCTCAACTCTGATCTAAACACCCCCCCCCTTATTTTGAGGCTGTGTCCTCTAGTTCTACTATCCTTTCTAAGCGGAAAGAGTCTCTCTACCTCTACCCTATCCATCCCCTTCATTACCTTGTAAGTCTCTATAAGATCCCCCCTCAGCCTTCTAAACTCTAACGAGTACAGGCCCAGTCTATTCAATCTCTCTTCATAAGCTAACCCCCTCATCTCCGGTATCAGCCTGGTGAACCTTCTCTGTACTCCCCCCAAGGCCAATTTATCCTTTCGCAAAAGCAGGGACCAAAACTGCACACAGTACTCCAGCTGCGGCCTCACCAGTGCCCTGTACAGTTGCAGCAAGACCTCCCTGCTTTTATATTCTATCCCCCTCACTATAAAGGCCAGCATCCCATTCGCCTTCTTGATCACCTGCTGCACCTGCAGACTGGGTTTTTGTGATTTGTGCACAAGGACCCCCAGGTCCCTGTGCACCGTAGCATGCTGCAGCTTTTCACCCTTTAAATAATAATCCCTCCTATTACTATTTCTACCAAAGTGGATAACCTCACATTTGCTAATGTTATACTCCAAAGTTAAATCCTGAAGTTGTGAAAGGTGTTATATAAATGCAAGCTCTTGGTTTTAGTTGGCAGTTTGTTTCGGTACAGTTTTGGTGATATTGTGTCAGATGACATTGTGAGAGTTGAGAGTAGTAACTGGGAGCAATGGAGTCGCTGGGTTAGGATCAGGTTGAGATAACACTTGCTATTCTTGGCCAGGAACAGCACTCTCCCTGCTACTGTTGCTTGCTTAGGTCAAGACCACCTCATCAATAAGTCACATGGTCCTTTGTAACAATGGTATCACAGAAAGCTATGCACCAAAAGAAACTTTTAGAAATATATTCTTGGCCTGTTTTTTAGTTTTTAACCCTTCATGAAAGCTGATCTTAGTCACTGTTTAAAGTCTCTGAAATGAAAGTGTACTAGCAAATGCACAGTGGCTAGCACTGCTGCCTCATAGCACCAGAGACGCGGGTTCAATTCCAGCCTCCTCTGTAAAGTTTGCACATTCTCCCCGTGTCTACACGGGTTTCCTCCGGGTGTTCCAGTTTCCTCCCACAGTCCAAAGATATGTGGGTTAGGCTGATTGGCCGTGCTATATTGGCCCTAATGTCAGGGGGATTAGCAGGGTAAATATGTGGGAATAAGGCCAAATGGCCTCCCTTTGCACTGTAAGGATTATATGATTCTATGCACAGCTCCACTGATGTCTTGGGTAGAATGCGATGCTTGGTACAGGACTTAGCCACTCAGGAGGAATCTGGGGTTTATTCCTGTATATATTATTGATTCCAGCCAGGTATTTTTTTGTAATGGCAGCTCTGAATCCTGTGCAAACATTCTGGAGAAACAAATGGTGTTCCTGTTGTTGGTTAATATTTATCCTTCAAGCAACAACACTAACAGAGATTATCTGAATATCTTATTAAGATTTTCATCTTGCACTCAGCAGGACATTTAATTGTTGCTCCCTTTACAGCTGGTATTCTTGCAAATCTATTCTGATGAGTGCAAGATGAAAACTTCAGCAGCCTATCTCTTTTTTTTAGCTCTGAAATACTCAAGCTCTGCTCAGCCAAATGATGATCTGGATATTTACTCCATTGCTGTTTGTGGGAATTGCTGCCACATTATCCATTACAACGGCGGCTACACTTCAAAACGCATTTCCCTGGAGCTTTGAGACATGCTCAGGTCGTGAAACGGGGTTGTTGATGCAAGTTCTTTACTTTTTTTTCCCTGGTCACTACTCACCGTCTCCTGCTGTAACAGGAACGAGTCGACCTCTGGCTCAGCGCAGCACTGTGCCGATGTGGCATTTCCCACAGTTGAATAAACTACCATCATTCACTGTCCATTGGCTTATACCTGTGAAATGGAACAGCTTTCAGCCTTGAGACAGTCCAACTAGGTCACGGTGAATGAGTTAGATTATGTAGTCAATTTAAATAACAACTTTGTGCTCTACAAAGCAAACAGTCCCTGCATTTCTATAGTGCCTTTCATAGAATCCCTACAGCACAGCAGGAGGCTATTTGGCCAATCGAGTCTGCACCAACCGTCCAACACAGCATCTTACCCAGGCCCACTCCCTGCCATATCCCCGTAACCCCATGCACTTACTGTGGCCAATCCATTGAACATACACATCTTGGGACACTAATGGGCAAGTTAGCATGGCCAATCCACCTGACCTGTACATCTTTGGACTGTGGGAGGAAACTGGAGCAGCCAGAGGAAACCCACGCAGGCACGGGGAGAATGTGCAAGCTCCGCGCAGACAGTGACCCGAGCCGGGAATTGAACCTGGGTCCCCGGCGCTGTGAGCCAGCAGTGATAACCAGTGTGCCACCGTGCCTCCTCGTGGCTTTGGGATACTTCAAAACAGTTTAAAGCCAATTGTTGTTGAATTATTGTGTTAATATCGGTAACGCACAGCCAATTCTGGCACAGCAAGATCCCACATAACAGCAATGAGACACATGACCGGCTGTAAAAACTGAAAGCACCAGAAATACTCAGCAGGTCAGGCAGCATCTGTGGAGAGAGAAACAGAGTCAGTTTTCAGGTCGAGAACAAAGAACAGTACAGCACAGGAATGGGCTCTTCGGCCCTCCAAGCCTGTGCAGATCACGTTTACCCATCGAGACCAATCGCTTATATCCCTCTATTCTCCATTTGTTCACATGCCTATCAAGATAAGTCTGAAATGTGGCTAACGTATCTGCCTCAACCATCTCACTTGGCAGTGCATTCCAGGCCCCCACCACCCTCTACGTAAAAAGTTTCCCTGCACATCTCCACTGAACCTTTCCATCCCTTACCTTGAACTTGTGCCCCCTTACAATTGTCATTTTTGCCCTGGGGAAAAAGCTTCCAACTGTTCACCCCATCTATACCCTTCACAATTTGATAAACTTCGGTCAGGTGGCCCCTCAGCCTCCGTCTTTCCAGGGAGAACAATCCCAGTTTATTCACTAACCCTTCATCAGAGTTGGGGAATTGAGAAACCTGGTAAGTTTTAAGCAGATGAAATGGGGAGAATGGAACAGCGTCAGAAGGGAAGCTCTGTGATGGAGGGTAAAGCTTGGAGACAGAGTTGGTTGTGCAGAGCCAAAGGGAATGGTAATAGTCAGGAAACCAAAGGTGCTGGAGGAGGAGGTGTGAAGGGCAGAATGATGAACAGTTGCTGTCTAAAAGCAAACACAAGAAGAAAAAATAAGGGAAGGCAAAAAACATGCAAAGAAAAGGGAACAAAATGGGGGCAATGGTTAGGATCTGAAATTGTTGAAACCTAGTGTTGAATCTGTGGAGTCTCTACTGGAAGGATGAGTTGCTGTTCCCTGAGCTTGCGTTTAATGTCATTGGAATAGTGCAGCAGGCCAAGGGCAGAACGGGAGCAAGGTGGAGAATTAGAGTGGCAGGCTACAGGAAGCTCAGGGTCACGCTTGTGGACTGAATGGAGATGCAAAGTGGTCACTCATTCTGTGTTTGATCCTCCCAATGTCAGGTCGATTATACCCAGAGAAATCAATACTGGAGTGCACTCAAGTGAACAGAGAGCAAGTAAATTGCAGTTTCATTTGGAACGAGTGTTTGGGACCTTGAAAGGTGAAAGGAAAAGTGAAAGAGCATCTCCTGTGAAGGTGCAATGGGAAAAGTGGTGATGATGAATGGTAGGACCATGAGAGGACCATGGTAACACAGAGGGGAATGGTCCCTTCGGAAAGCTGCGAGGGGAAGGCAGAGAAAGATGTGTTTGGCGGTGGCATCAGACTGGAAGTTGCAGAAATGGTGGAGAAGGAGCAATCGGAAAATGGAGGTTATTTAATGGAAGGCGAGGACAAGGGGAACTGTTATGTTTCTGTGAGGGAGGGGAAAGGTGAGAGCACAGTTAAGATTGACACAGTTGAGGGCCCTGTCAACCACTTTGGGGAGAATCCTGTGTTGAGGAAAAAGGAAGATAATATTAGAAGCATGGGTATAGGAGCTGGCATCGTCAGAACCGACACAACATAGATGGAGAAACTGGGAGAATGGAATGGAATCTTTGCAAACAGCAGGGTGTGTCCAGTCAACGAGAGTTACAGGATTGAACAAGCTTTGAATGAATGTTGCCATTTATCGTAAAGGGAATGGAATATAAAAACAGCAGTGTTTTTGCTACAGTTGTACAGGACATTGGCATGTCAACATTTGGAATACAATTTACAATTTTGATTTCCTTACTTACGAAAGGATATAAATGCAGTAGCAGTTCAGAGAAGGTTCATTCAGCCGATACCTGGCACTGGGTTTATCTTATGAGGAAAGGGTGAACAGGTCGGGCCTGTATCCATTGGAGTTTAGAAGAATGAGAGGTAATCTTACTGAAACACATATGACCCTGAGGGGATTTGACAGAGTGGATACTGAGAGGATGTTTTCCTTTGTGGATGAGACATGAACTGAGGTGGCACAGTAGCACCACGGGCAACAGTGATTAGCACTGCTGCCTCACAGCGCCACAGTCCTGGGTTTGATTCCCAGCTTGGGTCGCTGTCTGTGTGGAGTTTGCATGTTCTCCCCGTGTCTGTGTGGGTTTCCTCCGGGTACTCCAGTTTTCTCCCACAGTCCAAAAATATGCAGGTTAGGTTGATTGGCCATGCTTAATTGCCCCTTAGTGTCCTGGAATGTGTAGGCTAGAGGGATTAGCGGGGCAAATATGTGAGGTTACGGAGAGAGGGCCTGGGTGGGATTGTTGTTGGTGCAGACTCGATAGGCCGAATGGCCTCCTTTTGCACTATAGGATTCTACAAAAAATAACAAGCGAGATTCTCCGACCTCCCAGTCATGTGATTCGCACCAGTGGGAGGGGGTGCGATGCTCGCTTGCGGGGGGATTCTCTAGTCCTACCGCTGCCAATGGAAATTCCCAATTACATCACTTTACATCAGCGGGAGACCCGCAGCGGGACTGGAGAATCCCGCCAGGGTGAACAACTGGAGAATTCCGGCCAAAGTGCTCCCATTTAAGACAGAAATGAGAATTGCTTTCTCTCAGGGGGTCATAAGTCTGTGGAACTTCTTGAACTGATGAGTAATGGAGGCAGGGTCATTGAATATTTTTAAGGCAGAGCTAGATAGATTCTTGATTAAAAAGAGGTCAAGTGTTATTGGGGTAGAAGGAATGTGGAGTTGAGGTGACAATCTGATTAGCCATGATCTTATTGGATGGCGGGGCAGGTTCAAGAGGCCTACTCCTGTTCACAATTTGTTTATTTGTACAAATGTACTTGTTGATAACCTATCCTGAGAAATGGAGAATTAAGGAAGGAAAGGGAAGAGTCCAAGATGGAGCAGATGAGGGTGAGAAATGGTGAAAATTGGAAGAATGTTTCCAAGTTCAGATTGACAGCAGCGATATACTACCAGGAAAGGAGCTGAGGGAGGAGACTCAGGCAGGACTGGGACAAGGAATGTCCTACATATTCCACTGAAAGGGCAGACATAACTAGGAGCCGTATGGTGATCGATGGCAAAGCCTTTCATTTGGAGGAAATGTGTGAAGTTAAGGCAGGAGTTTGTCAAAGTGAGAACAAGTTGAGCCAGGTGGAGGAGGGGGGATTAGCTAAACCGCTGTTCGGGCAAGAAAGCTCTCAGATTCGTCTGGTGGGGGCTGGAGGTGCACAGAGGCATTGATGGCCCATGGTGAAAAGGAGATGGTTAGTGTCGGAATACCTGGTTTTCTGGTGTTGGTGGGGGGATAAATAATGGGTGGGCCGGAACATCCCTGCTCTCATTCTTTAAAATCTTGTACACCCACCTGGCAGTCCAAAGATGTGCGAGTTAGCTGGATTGGCCATGCTAAATTGCCCCTCAGCGTCCAAATGATGTGTAGGTTAGCAGGGTAAATATGTGGGGTTACGGGGATAGGGCCTGGATTAGATGCTCTATTGGAGAGACGGTGCAGACTCGATGGGCCGATGGCCTCCTCCTGCATTGTAGAGATTCAATGACAGGGCCTGGGCTATCTGAAAACTCCAACAGTGCAGTATTCCCACAACACCGCACCAAAGTATGAGGTTGAATTCCATTCTCAAATCCCAAACATCAGTTGTAATCCCCAACTATCTGATTCGATTCAAGCTTTCACTCAAGCAGAATTAACACTCTATTCTTGTCTGAATAGCTAAAACATCCCCAGGCAAATGATTGGATTTATTATTGTCACATGTATACAGTGAAAAGTACTGTTTCCTGGGCTATAGGGACAAGCATACTGTTCATAGAGAATGCAGAATGTAGTCATAGCTAGGGTGTGGAGAAAGATCAACTCATTGGAAGGTAGGCCCGTTCAAAATGGCAGCAGGGAAGAAGCTGTTCTTGAGTCGGTTGTACGTGACCTCTGACTTTTGTATCTTTTTCTCGACAGAAGAAGGTGGAAGAGAGAATATCCAGGGTAAGCGGAGTCCTTGATTATGCTGGCTGCTTGGTTGCTGTGGTTTTTCATTTAAACTCTCACCTGGAAGAGAGTACCTCCGATAATCTGAGGAGAATGTCATGTTCTTTCCTTGATACCCTCTTTTCCAAATCATAGAATCCATACCGTGCAGAAACTGGCCATATGGCCCATCGAGCCTGCACCAACAACAACCCCACCCAGGCCCTATCCCTTAACTCAGTGCACTTAGCATGGCCAATCCACCTAATCCACAGGTCTTTGGAGTGTGGGAGGAAACCCATGCAGACATGGGAAGAATGTACAAACTCCACCGAGACAGGGATCCAAGGCTGGAATTGAACCCGGATCCCCGGCACTGTGAGGCAGCAGTGCTAACAACCGTGCCACACTTACCAGAAGATTTTTATGCTTTTGAAAACTTTTGGGCTGTGTTTTTTGGGGTGGGCAGGGTGTGGAAAAAAAATCACATGATCAACGACACACTACAATCCTTTTACCAATCATACAACTGCAAAAAAATCTGCACAGGTTCAAAATCTCAGAACAGAAAGTGCTGGGGCAGTGCAGCTCACTCAACATGTGAAGAAAGGGAAAGCATTACACATTCTTTCCTTGCGATAAGAACTTGTTTTTGAACCCATTCAAGCAACTACTAATATATTTTACCAGGAAGATAGATTCCCTGTACTCTAACGATGTTCTATTTTATAATTCAGATTGCAATGCAAAAGCGATATACTAATTAGACAAATAATGTTGAAACAAAAGAAAAAATATGAAGAATGCTGGAAATACGATAGAGAAACAGAACGTGCTGGGAGAAGTCAGCAGGTGTGGCAGCATCTGTGCAGTGAAACACGGCCAATGTTTCAAGTTCAACGTGTCTTCGGAGCTGGAAGAAGAGTCATTTTGGAACTCGAAACTTTAACTCTGTTTCTCTAACCACAGGTGTTGCCAGACCAGAGCTAGTTTAAAATTTCGGTATCAGACAGAGCTCTCGGCTGATGTTTCACAACTTGCTTTCAACTGTGACAGTGTCAGTAGCTCCTACTGACCCCCTCTGTATTCACTGCTCCCTATTTGCCCTCTCTATACTCACCGCTCTGTATTTGCCCTCTCTATACTCACCGCTCTGTATTTGCCCTCTCTATACTCACCGCTCTGTATTTGCCCTCTCTATACTCACCGCTCTGTATTTGCCCTCTCTATACTCACCGCTCTGTATTTGCCCTCTCTATACTCACCGCTCTGTATTTGCCCTCTCTATACTCACCGCTCTATATTTGCCCTCTCTATACTCACCGCTCTGTATTTGCCCTCTCTATACTCACCGCTCTGTATTTGCCCTCTCTATACTCACCGCTCTGTATTTGCCCTCTCTATACTCACCGCTCTGTATTTGCCCTCTCTATACTCACCGCTCTGTATTTGCCCTCTCTATACTCACCGCTCTGTATTTGCCCTCTCTATACTCACCGCTCTGTATTTGCCCTCTCTATACTCACCGCTCTGTATTTGCCCTCTCTGTAGTCATAGAATGATAGAAAAGTTACAGCACAGTAGGAGATCATTCGGCCCATCTTGTCCATGCCAACCCAAAGACACCCAGGGGCCCTTTCTAATCCTCCCTTCCTGCACCCAGTCCATAGCCCTGTAGTGTGCAGCACATAAGGTGCAGATCCAGGCACCTTTTAAAAGAGTTTAGGATCTCTGCCTCCACTACAAACTTGAGCACCAAATTCTAGACACCCACCAATCTTTGAGTAAAAATGTTCTTCCTCGTACTCCTACTACATTCCCTGGAAAGGGAAACAGTTTTATCCCTGTCCACTCTAACTCTTCTACCCATAATTTTGTACAGTTCTATCAAGTCGCCCTCAGCCTTCGTTGTTCCAAGGAAAATAATCCCAACCTATCAAATCTCTCCTCACAGCTACATTTTTATTTGTAGGAAGTCTTAAAGTGCACCAAGGTAGATAAATCCCCAGGACTTGATGAAGTGTATCCCAGGACATGGTGGGAGGCTAGGGAGGGAACTGCGGCTCCCCTAGCCGAGATATTTGAATCATCGATAGTCACGGGTGAGGTGCCTGAAGATTGGAGAGTGGGAAATGTTGTGCCTTTGTTTAAGAAGGGCTGCAGGGAAAAGCCTGGGAACTGCAGGCCAGTGAGCCTCACATCTGTGGTGGGTAAATTGTTGTAAGGTATTTTGAAAGACAAGATCTACAGACATTTAGAGACGTAAGGACTGATTAGGGACAGTCAGCGTGGCTTTGTGAGTGGAAAATCATGTCTTACAAATTTGAAGGTTTTTTTTTGAAGGTTAAGAACATAAGAACATAAGAACATAAGAAATAGGAGCAGGAGTAGGCCATCTAGCCCTTCGAGCCTGCCCCGCCATTCAATAAGATCATGGCTGATCTGTTGTGGCTCAGTTCCACTTTCCCGCCCTCTCCCCATAACCCTTAATCCCCTCTCTTATCAAGAACCCATCAACCCGCTTCTTAAAAATATTTAGCGAGGCAGCCTCCACCACTTCAACGGGCAGAGAATTCCAGAGATTCACCACCCTTTGAGTGAAGAAGTTCCTCCTCAACTCCGTTCTAAACCGCCTCCCCTTTATCTTGAGGCTGTGCCCCCTAGTCCTACTGTTTTTTTTGAGAGGGCAGTGCAGTTGATGTTGTCTACGTGGACTTTAGCAAGGCCTTTGACAAGCTACCACATGGTAGGTTGTTGTATAAGGTTAAATCTCACGGGATCCAGGTGAGGTAGCTAATGGATCCAAAATGGATACAAAATTGGCTCAATGACAGAAGCCAGAGGGTGACTGTAGAGGGTTGTTTTTCAAACTGGAGGCCTGTGATCAGCAGCATGCCTCAGGGATCGTTGTTGGACCCACCATTATTTGTCATTTATATTAATGATTTGGATGAGAATGTAGGAGGCATGGGTAGTAAGCTTACATAAGAACATAAGAAATAGGAGCAGGAGTAGGCCATCTAGCCCTTCAAGCCTGCCCCGCCATTCAATAAGATCATGGCTGATCTGAAGTGGATCAGTTCCACTTTCCCGCTTTCTCCCCATAACCCTTAATTCCCCTGTCTATCAGAAATCTATCTACCCATGACTTAAATATATTCAACGAGGTAGCCTCCACCACTTCAATGGGCAGAGAATTCCAGAGATTCACCATCCTTTGAGTGAAGTTCCTCCTCAACTCTGTTTTAAACTGCCCCTCCATTATTTTGAGGCTGTGCCCTGTAGTTCTGGTTTCCTTTCTAAGTGGAAATAATCTCTCTACCTCTACCCTATCCATCCCCTTCATTATCTTGTAAGTCTCTATAAGATCCCCCCTCAGCCTTCTAAACTCTAATGATTACAGGCCCAGTCTATTCAATCTCTCTTCATAAGCTAACCCCCTCATCTCCGGTATCAGCCTTGTGAACCTTCTCTGCACTCCGTCCAAGACCAATATATCCTTTCGCAAAATAAGGGGACCAAAACTGCACACAGTACTCCAGTTGCGGCCTCACCAGTACCCTACACAGTTGCAGCAAGACCTCCCTCCTTTAATATACTATCCCCCTCGCTATAAAGGCCAGCATTCCATTTGCCTTCTTGGTCACCTGCTGCACCTGCAGACTGGGTTTTTGCGATTCGTGCACAAGGACCCCCAGGTCCCTCTGCACTGTAGCTGCAGCTTTTCACCCTTTAAATAATAATCCCTCCTACTATTATTTCTACCAAAGTGGATAACCTCACATTTGCTAACATTATACTCATCTGCCAGGTCCCCGCCCACTCACTCAGCCCATCCAGATCTCTCTGCAGACTTTCCGCGCCCTCCACGCAATTTGCTTTTCCACTCATCTTCGTATCATCAGCAAATTTTGTTACCCTACACTCAGCCCCCTCCTCCAGGTCGTCTATATAAATGGTAAACAGTTGAGGCCCCAGCACCAGTCCCTGCGGCACTCCACTAGTCACCAACTGCCAACCAGAAAAGCACCCATTGATTCCAACTCTGCAAACTCGGTCTTCCAACCAAGTTTGCAAATGACACCAAGATTGGTGGCACAGTGGATAGAGAAGAAGGTTATCTCCGACTGCAATGGGATCTTGATCAATTGGGCCAGTGGGCTGACGAATGGCAGATGAAGTTTAATTTAGATAAATGTGAGGTGATGCATTTTGGTAGATTGAACCAGGGCAGGACTTACTCAGTTAATAGTAGGATGTTAGGCAGAGTTACAGATCAAAGAGATCTGGGGGTATAGGTTCATAGCTCCTTGAATGTGAAATCATAGGTGGACAGAGTGGTGAAGAAGGCATTCAGCACGCTTGGTTTCTTTGGTCAGAACATTGAGTACAGGAGTTGGGACATCTTGTTGAAGTTGTTCAAGACATTTTGTCTTTTAAAAAGCATTTAGACAGTTACATGGGTAAGATGGGTATAGAACGATATGGGCCAAATGCGGGCAACTGGGACTGGCTTAGAGGTTAAAAAAAGGGGTGGCGTGGACAAGTTGGGCCGAAGGGCCTGCTTCCATGCTGTAAATCTCTATGACTCTATGACAGAGATCCGACCCACCATAGTGGGTGAGATCCCAAACGATGATGAGACAGGAGTACAGGAAAGAGACAGGAAATCTAGTGAACTGGTGTGACGACAATAATTTCTCCCTCAAGGTCAACAAAATGAAGGATGTAGTCATCGACTTCAGGAAGTATAGTGGAGGACATGCCCCTGTCTACCTCAATGGGGACGAAATAAAATGATCAAGAGGTTCAGGTTTTTAGGTGTCCAGGTCACCAACGACCTGTCCTGGTCCCTCCGTGCCGATGCCAGTTAAGAAAGCCCACCAACGCATCTACTTTCTCAGAAGACTAAGGAAATTTGCTATGACTCTCACGAGCTTTTATAGATGCACCACAGAAAGCATTCTTTCTGGTTGTATCACAGCTTGGTATGGCTCCTGCTCTGCCCAAGATAGCAAGAAACTGCAAAGGCTCATGAATGAAGCCCAGTCCATCACTCAAACCAGCCTCCCACCCATTGAATCCGTCTATACTTCCCGCTGCCTCAGAAAAGCAGCCAGCATAATTAAGGAACCCCATGCACCCTGGACACACTCTCTTCTACCTTCTACCAGGAAAAAGATACAAAAGTCTGAGGTCATGTACCAATCGACTCAAGAACAGCTTCTTCCCTGTTGCCATCAGACTTTTGAATGGACCTACCTCGCATTAAGTTGATCTTTCTCTATATCCTAGCTGTGACTGTAAGACTACATTCTGCACTCTCTCCTTTCCTTCTTTATGTATGGTATGCTTTGTCTGTACAGCACACAAGAAACAATACTTTTCACTGTAAACTAAAACATGTGACAATAATAAATCAAATCAAATCACTCTTCTAACCTTGACAGCATTCTTGTTGGGCGGCATGTTAGCCCAGTAGTTAGCACTGTTGTTTCACAGCTCCAGGGTCCTGGGTTCGATTCTCAGCTCGGGTCACTGTCTGTGTGGAGTTTGCATATTCTCCTTGTGTCTGTGCAGGTTTGCTCCGGTTTCCTCCCACAGTCCAAAGATGTGTGGGTTAGGTTGATTGGCCATGCTAAGAAATTGCCCCTTAGTGTCCAGGGATGTGTAGGTTAGAGGGATTAGTGGGTATAATATGGGGGTAGGGCCTGGGTGGGACTGTGGCCGGTGCAGACTTGATGGGCCGAAGGGCCTCTTTCTGCACTGTAGGGTTCTATGATTCTTCTACACTCTCCCCTTCTTGTAATATGGTGACCAGAATTGCACAAAATTCTCCAGTTATGGCCTCACCAGTGTTTTATACAATTCCAACATTATATCTTTACTTTTATATTCTATCCTCTGCCAATGAAGGAGAGTGTTCTACATATCTTCTTTACAACCTTGTCTACTTGAACTGTTGCCTTTAGGGACCTGGGTATACTTGTACGCCAAGATCTCTCACTTCATCTATCCCTCTTAGCATATTCCTATTTACTGTGTATTCCCTTTCACTGTTTGACCTCCCTAAATGTATTACCTCACACTTCTCTATGTTAAAATCTGTCTGCCATTTTACTGCTCACTCCACCAATCCAGTGATATCATTTTGTAGATTGTAGCTATCGTCTACATATCCACCACTCAGCCAACCTTTGCGTTGTCTGCAAATTTTTCAATCATGTTTTCGTCCAACTGGTTAAAATATAACACAAACAGCAGGGGTCCCAACACTGAATCCTGTGGAGCACCACTTCAAACAACTTTCCATTTGTAAAGACATCCATCCAACTTAGTTTCCTGTTACTAAGCTGACTTCCAACTTTTGATCCAGTTTGCCACATTATTCTGCATCCCATGGGCTTTTACTTTTTTGACCAATCTGCCAGGTGGGATATTGTCAAATGCCTTGCCAACATCTAGGTACACACCATCCACTGCACTACCTTCATCAACCCTTCCTGCCACTTCCTTAAAGAATTCAATCAAGTTTATGAGGCAAGACCTTCCATTAACAAATCGATTCTGACCATCCCTGACAGTCCATCATTCCATGTGACTGTTAATCCTATCTTTCAGAACTGATTCTACTAATTTGCCCACCACTGATGTAAGACTAACTGACCTATAATTGATTGGCATTTCCTTTGATTCCTTTTTAAACAGTAGAGCTATATTTGCCTTTCTCCAGTCCTCTGGAGAAAAAGATTAGCAGGTATATTCGCAGATATAATAGTCCGGGAGGAACACTGTGAGATACTGTACAGGATAATTATAAAGAGAGAGGAAGTACTCAAGAGGTTACAATCCTTGAAAGTTGCTAAATCTCCAGGACTAGACGGAGGATTTCCAAGGTTGTTGAAGGATTTGATTTAATCTGATTTATTATTGTCACAAGAATTAGTATACAGAATTTCCATTCTGCACCTCTCTTGTATCTAGTGTAGATTAGAAATTCATTCTCACAGCATCTGTTATCTTCTCTCTGACCTTTAAGGAAATTTGGCATGCCCGCTACGACTCTCACCAACTTTTACAGATGCACCATAGATCGCATTCTTTCTGATTGTGTCACAGTTTGGTATGGCTCCTGCTCTGTCCAAGACCGCAAAAAACCAGAGTCATGAACGAAGCCCAATCCATCACTCAAATCAACCTCCCAACCATTGACTCTGCCTACACTTTCTGCTGCCTCGGAAAAGCAGCCAGCATAATGAATTACCCCACGCACTCTGGGCACTCTCTCTTCCACCTTCCTCCATCGGGAAAAAGATACAAGTTTGAGGACACGCATCAACGGACTCAAAAACAGCTTCTTCCCTACTGCCATCAGACTGTTGAATGGACCTGCCGTGCATTAAGTTGATCTTTCTCTACACTGTAGCTATGACTGTAAGACTACATTCTGCACCCTTTCCTTCCCTTGTTGATGTATGGTATGCTTTGTCTGTATAGCACGCAAGAAACAATACTTCTCACGGTATACTAATTCCTGTGACAATAATAAATCAAATCAAATCCTTCAATAGTCCTAGAAATCCTCCATCCACTCCTGAAGATTTAGCAACTTTCAAGGATTGTAATCTTTTGAATACTTCCTCTCTCTCTATAATTATCCTGTACACTATCTCACAGTGTTCCTCCTGGACTAATATATCTGTATAATCTCTTTACTTTGTAAACACAGATACACAATATTTAATTTTGAATCCTTCCCACAGCCGCTACATCTACACACAAGTTCCCTTCTTCATCACTGATAGGTTCCACTTTTTACTTAACTAACCTTTTAATATATTGGTAAAACATCTTTGGGTTTTCTTTAACTTCACTTGCTAATTTTTTTATGTCCACTCTTTAATTTCCTTTTTTTCACTTCATATCGACATGTCCTATACTCGCCTAGGCTGTCTGTAGTGCTTAGTTCTTTGTACCTATTGTACACTTTCTTTTTCTGTTTGATCTTCCCTTGTAGTTTTCTAGACAAGCAGAGGGGTCTAGATTTGGCAGTACCACTCTTATTCCTGGAGGAGACATGCCTACTTTGTACATTTAGAATCTCACATTTTAGTGCTTCTCACTGGTTTTCCACTGAAGTATCCCCTAGGAGCACTGTCAAACCCAGTCCAGCGCAGCCAAGTCCTTTCTCAATCCAGCAAATTTCCCCAGTTCAAACCTTTTTTCCTACTTCAACGCTGTCCTTTTCCAATGCACTATTTACCCTCTCTCTGTATTCACTATTTACCCCCTCTCTGTATTCTCTATTTACCCTCTCTGTATTCACTATTTACCCCCGTTTCTGTATTCACTATTTACCCCCTCTGTATTCACTATTTACCCCCTCTCTGTATTCTCTATTTACCCTCTCTGTATTCACTATTTACCCCCTCTGTATTCACTATTTACCCCCTCTCTCTGTATTCTCTATTTACCCCCTCTCTCTGTATTCTCTATTTACCCCCTCTCTCTGTATTCTCTATTTACCCTCTCTGTATTCTCTTATTTACCTCCTCTCTCTGTATTCACTATTTACCCCCTCTGTATTCACTATTTACCCCCCTCTGTATTCTCTATTTACCCCCTCTCCCTGTATTCTCTATTTACCCCCTCTCCGTATTCTCTATTTACCCTCTCTCCGTATTCTCTATTTACCCCCCTTCTGGATTCTCTATCTATCCCCTCTCTGTAGTCACTATTTACCCCCCTCTCTATATTCTCTATTTACCCCCCGTATTCTCTCTTTACCTCCCCGTATTCTCTATTTACCCCCCTCTGTATTCTCTATTTACGCCCCCGTATTCTCTATTTACCCCCCCGTATTCTCTATTTACCCCCCCTGTATTCTCTATTTACCCCCTCCCCCGGATTCACTATTTGCCCCCCGTGTGTTGAGACAGAGCCCTGGGTGAGCACAGCGACAGCAATGAATGAGCCGAATGGAACTTTCAACACGGAAGACCCGCCCCTGCTCGCCTCCCATTGGCTGCCGCGCGTGTATCAGGATTCCATTTGGAACGTCCGGGCCGGCTACCCGGCCGCTGATTGGTTGCCGCCGCGTTACAGTGTAGCCAGTGTCAGCTGGCTCCTGACGTTCCATTCGGTGCCGGAGTTCCCGGGGCCGCGGGGCGGCTGCTGTCCGGAGAGCCCGGGGGGGGGGGTTGGGGTAGCTGGTGTCCGGAGTAGAGGCGGTGCTGTCCGGAGAGCAGGGTCCGGGGCAGCTAGGGTCCGGAGCTGGGGCGGCGGCTGCTGCTGTCCGGGGCGGAGGCCAGGGAACCGGGACAGCTTGTGTCCAGAGCCGAGACCAGGGGGCAGCTTCTGTCCGGAACCGAGGCCAGGGGGCCGGCGGGGGTCAAGCAGCGACCACGGAGGCAGATTCTGACCGTTCCCAATGGATCAGCATGGGGCAGCTCTCTGAACGGGCGGCCGCACCCACCGCCAGTCGGATGTGCCCACGGTGGGGCCTCAGGAAGGGATGATGGATCCGGAGATCAGGGCGCATTAACGCCAGGGGATCACCAGAGACTTCTCGCTAGCCCCCACCCCAGCCACATCCCGCCTCCTCCTCACCCCCCGCCACCACTCCCAGCCTCCGAGAGGAGAGGGCGGCCGGTGCAGCAGATTCTCCCCCCATATGGCCGCTTCTCACTGGCTCTGCTAGCGGCTCTGAAGTTGGAAGCTTGCTCCTCCCAAACTGTTAGTTTCTTGGTCTTTCACAGAGCGAATTGCAGCCACACCCTCACTGCTTCCTGATAGAGAGAGGGGGAGATCTAAGGCTGCTCACTGTGACTCTCCCCATTCCAACAAAACCCACTCCAACTGCTGACACTTATAACTGCTGGGGTGGTTTATTTTAAATCTATTTAAAAGAAAATACACACTGAGAAGCAGCCTCCTCAGTCATCGAAAGACAAGAGAACAAGGTGCAAGAAGAGGAAAAGTGGAATCGTGTGTGTGTGGTGTGTGTGTGTCTCTATAACTGGGAGACGTCTTTGAATTCTCGTCCGAAATCTACAGGACCTCGGGAGAAATAAGTGCCGACCAGAAGTGAAGAGTTATTTTTGTCCCTCTCCCCTGGGGTTTGTGTGGCAGCAGCTGGGGGAGGGGAGAGCGAGAGATTCTTTCCCCCCCCCCCTTCCTTTTTTTTAAATATTCCCTCTCTCCACCCCAGCCGGGAAAGGACATCGCCGGCCGGACGGAGCAGGAATAACAGCCAGAGGAAAAAGGATTTCCCGCACAGACACAAGTTGAAAGCAAGATTTGGGCATCATGTACAGAGCCAGGAGGCGGTGGACTTGCAGAGAGAGGACATGCACCTTGGCCTGTGCTGCTCCAAGGGATTAGAAAGGGTGTGTGTGAGAGTGTGAGTGAGGAACTGAGCTCCGCACCGCCTGCAACCCTCCTGGCAAATAGAAGGATCACCATTATTATTATTTTGCTTGTTGGTTTAATTGATTTTTTTTTTGTTTGATTCTTGCTCCCGTTGATGGAACCATGATGCGCGCAGACACACATCCTGGGCTCAATCGGAACTGCGCTGCTCTCCCAAGCGGTATGCCAGAGGCCACTCGGCACTATGGCTAGTAGCGGCTCGGCCCAGTCGGCGAGCAGCAGCAGCGGCGGCGGTGGTTCGAGCTCCCAGCAGCGGCGGAGACTGGCTTTCGTGTGCGACATGTGCAAGAGCAAGATGCAGCTGGTGGCCGACCTGCTGCTGCTGTCCAGCGACAACCGGCCGGTGCACAGCGACAGCCTGCCCGAGGCGGTGGTGGTGGCAGCAGCAGCGGCGGTGGCGGCGGGGGGCGAGAGCCCGGCGGGACCGGAAAAGCTGGGGGTGGTGGTGGTGGCGGCGGCGGGGGACGAGAGCCTGTCCGAAGTGGGGAGGGCGGAAGGGGGACCGGAGAAGGAGGGAGGGAGTGAAAGTCTGTTGGGAGCGGGGAAGGCGGCGGGACCGGAAAGCCTAGCGGGACTGGGGAGGACGGCGGGACCGGAGAGTCTGTCGGGAGCGGGGAGGACGGCGGGACCGGAGAGTCTGTCGGGACCGGGGCGGGCGGCGGGACCGGAGAGCCTGTCGGGACTGGGGATGGCGGCGGCGGCGGGACCGGAGAGGGTGGCCGGGGGCGAGTCCTTCGACAAGATCCGCGACACGGTGATCGCCCGCACCAAGGGGCTCTCCATCCTGACCCACGACGTGCAGAGCCAGCTGAACATGGGCCGCTACGGCGAGGTGGCGGACAGCCTGGGCGAGCTGTGCGACTCGGTGGTGGCGCTGGTCGAGTGCTCGGCCCACGCCGCCTACCTGGCGGCGGCCGAGGCGCCGGGCTCGCAGGCGGCGGTGGCGGGGCTGGTGGACCGCTACCGGCTGAGCCGGGCCCGCCACGAGGTGGAGCAGAGCTGCGGGCTGCTGCGGACGGCGCCGCTGGGCGAGCTGAGGCCGCCGCTGCTGCTGGAGGTGTCCCGCGGCCTGTCGCGGGGCCTGCGCGGCCTGACCGAGGCCTGCGCCCTGGCCTCGGAGCGCAGCCGCGACCGCTTCGCCCGCCAGCAGTTCAAGCTGAGCGTCAAGTGCCTGAGCTCCAGCGCCGCCGCGCTGCTGGCCTGCGTGCGGGAGCTGAAGGGGCGGCCCAGCGAGGCCAGCCGGGCCCGCTGCGTGCTGTTCGGCGGCTCGCTGCTGCAGGCCGTGCACGCCCTGGTGGCCTTCGCCACCGAGCCGCAGTTCCTGGGCCGGGCCGCCTCGCTCAGCGCCCAGGGCCGGGCCGTGCAGACCGCCGTGCTGGGCGGCGCCATGAGCGTGGTGTCGGCCTGCGTGCTGCTCACCCAGTGCCTCCGCGACATCGCGCTGCACTCGGACAGCAGCAAGGTGCCCGACTACCGGCAGCGCCTCCACCACTCCGCCCTGGCCGTGGCCGACGGCTGCCGGCTGCTGTCGCAGGCGCTGAGGGAGCGCTCCTCGCCCCGGACCCTGCCGCCGCCGCCGCCGGGCAACCCGCCCGACTAACCCTCCCCTCCTCCTCCAACATACACACACAGCCTGGGTGCAACCTTACATCCGCGGGATTTTCCGCTCCCGCCCAAGTCGATGGACTCATTTTCCAGTCCTTCCGAGGCAGGGCCTTGAAATGGTGTGTTTTTTTCCAGCCCCACCCATTGTGCCCTTTACACCCGCAGGGTTTTCCACTCCTGCCCAAGACAATGGACTCGTTTTCCAGTCCTTCCGAGGCAGGGCCTTGAATGGTGTGATTTTTCCAGTCCCACCCATTGTGACATCTGGGTGGGATCTTATACCCATAGGGTTTTCCGCTCCTGCCCAAGTCAATGGACTAATTTTCCAGTCCTTCCGAGGCAGGGCCTTGAAATGGTGTGATTTCCAGACTCACCCATTCCGCCCTTTACACCCACAGGGTTTTCTGCTCCTGCCCAAGTCAATGGACTCATTTTCCAGTCCTTCTGTGGCAGGGCCTTGAAATGTAGCCTCTTGGGTGGGATTATCCACTCCCACCCATTCCGCCCTTTGGGTGGAATCTTAGCGGGATTTTCTGCTCCCGCCCAAGTCAATGGACTTCTGAATGGCTCGCCGCATTTTCCAGTTCTTCTGTGGGACGACCATTATATCCAGCCCTTAGATGGAATTCTATACCCGTGGGCTTTTCCGCTCCGGCCCAAGTCAATGGACTTCTGAATGGCTCGCCGCATTTTCCAGTCCTTCTGTGACATGACCATTATATCCAGCTCTTGGGTGGAATTCTACAGCTGTAGGAATTTCCATTCCTGCCCTTTCTGTCCTTTGGCTGGAATTCTACACCCGCAGGGCTTCCCGTTCTCACCCATGTCAATGGACGCATTTTCCAGTCCTTCTGTCACGTGGCCATTAAATCCAGCCCTTGGTGGAATTCTGCATCTGCAGGAATTTCCACTCTCGCCCTTTGGGTGGAATCTTATACGCGTGGGGTTTTCCACTCCCGCCCAAGTCAATGGGACTTCTGAATGGCTTGCCGTATTTTCCCGTTCATCTGTGAACAGCCATTAAATCCAGATCCTTAGGTGGAATTCAACACCCGTGGGGTTTTCTGCTCCCGCCCAAGTCAATGAATGCATTTTCCAGCTCTTCCGTGGTCGGGCTTTGAAATGCAGCCTCTTGGGTGGGATTTTCCACTCCTGCCCATTCCGTCCTTTGGGCGGAATCTTCCACTTCCGCTCTTTGGGTGGAATCTTACTCCAGCGGGATTTTCTGCTCCCGTCCAAGTCAATGGACTTTGGCTCGCCACATTTTCCAGTCCTTCTGTGACATGGTCATTAAATCCAGCGCTTGGGTGGAATCTTACACCCACAGGATTTTCCAGTCCCACCCATTCTGCCTTTTGGGTAGAATCTTACATCCACAGGCTTTTCCACTGCTGCCCAAGTCAATGGATGAATTTTCCAGCCCTTCCGTGGTAGGTCCTTGAAATGTAGCTCCCGGGATTTTCCACTCGCACCCATTCTGTCCTTTGGGTGGAATTCTACAGCCTTGGGGATTTTCTGCTTCCGCCCAAGTCAGTTGAATAGCTGGCCATATTTCCCAGCCCTTTTGTGATGGGGCAATGGAATTCACTCCTTTGGGTGGTATTTTACACCCCTGGGGTTTTCCGGTCCCGCCCACTCAATCCTTTGGGTGGAATTTTACACCAAATGTATTTTTGGCTCCCATTGAAGCCAATGGACTTTTGAATGGCTCATCACACTTTCCAGCCCCTCCATGACATGGCCGTAAAATTCAGCCATTTGGATGGAATTTTCTGTTGGGATTTTCCCTTCCTGCCCAAATCAATGGACTTGAATGGTTCAGTGCATTTTCCTGTCCCTTTGCGACAGGGCCATGGGTGAAAATTTTACCCCGATGGGATTTTCTCCTCCCGTCAACGTCAGTGAACTTTTTTTGAATGGCTCACCATATTTTCCAGCCCCCCCACCCCCTCCCGCGGCAACAGGGCCATGAAATTCCGCCCAATTGTTTTCCTCTTTATACCAAAGAATCCTCTCTGACACCGCTGTGTTTTTAATCTGTGTGTGTGTATGTGTTTCTGATTTCAGACTGAACCACCTTGCAGTCTAGCAGAGGATGATGCAGCACAGGAGAAGGCCATTTGGCCCGAAGTGCCTGTACTAGCTCTTTGAAAGAGTTCATCCTGTTCCCCCGGAGAAGGATTTTTTCTTCTTCTGAACCCTAGGAGTTTAAATTCATCAAACAGACTAATCGAGGCTTTAATCGTGCTGGGTGCGGTTCCAAGTCAAGTGTCTTCCGGATAGCCCATCGTTTGTCATTAACTAAAATGATAATAAGGCAGTTGCCGTCATGGTTTAGAAAGGGTCTTTTTTACCTCAATTAATAGTGAGTGTGCGCGCGCGCGCACACACATATACACACACACAAACACTGCCAGCGGGGTGGAATGTAGCTCCGTCAAGTATGTGTTATCTGTGGAGTCAAATGGTAAGAGAGAGAAGTGAGCTTGGTGTTATTGAAAGGGAGTGTGCAGTTGTAATCGTGATCTTTTCACATCTTAATTTCAAAAAAAGTTGGGATAAAGCTGCTGTGAGTGTTTTTTTTTCAGTTTTACACTATTTGCCAGACGTGGAAGTCGATGTCAAGTTTTCTTGCATGTACTGGAGTATTTATTTCAACATTAAAATGTTATGTTTCTCATGAGCCTTTGTTAAGTCTGTTTGGTAGGGTTTTTGTTCAGTATGGTATAGTCTGGTTATATATTGGACGACTTGATGTGAAGTAAATACCTTGCAAAGACGAGGGACTTTGTGTGTAGCTGCTGTTCTGGTTGTCTAAACGTTAACAGGGTGCCGTAGATGCATAAATGTGATCTATAATGCCTCTTTGATCTCTAAGCAGTGCAGTTAGAGCTTTTTAAATGCTGCCATATCCTCCACCACTGAAAGAGTATAGCCCTGCAGAGAAAAGATTGAAGTGTTTTTATAACCTGAAGATTATCTCTTCTGTTTCTGACCTTCCTCCTCCCTCTGCAGCTAGATACTCCAATGGGCTGTGAAATCATAGTTGTTCCTCGTCACAGAAACATAGATAGGAGGAGGCCATTTGGCCCTTTGAGCCTGCTCCGCCATTCATGATGATCATGGCTGATCGTCCAACTCCATAGCCTGATCCTGCTTTCTCCCCGTAACCTCTGATCCCGTTCACCCCAAGTGCTATATCGCACCGCCTCTTGAATACATTCAGTGTTTTGTCCCTGCTACGCTGCCTCCATGTCCACTTTTCACCTGTGTGTGTGTGTGTGTGTGGGTCACGTGTGTAGACTGGACACTTGAACCCGTATGCTGTGTACATTGAGGCATCAAGAGGGTTTTTTTTCCCTCCCCCTTCCGGAGAGGCTTGTTTAAAATTCATGCCTGGGATGTGGGCTTCGCTGATGAGGACAGTTCGTTTCTCATTCCCAAGTCTTAAATCGCTGTGCCGTTTGGTACAACAGAGTGGCTTGCTGGATCACTTCAGAGAATGGTTTAGCATTGATGCAAGATGCATCACCCAAACTGGGTACAACAACAGCAAGTTTCCTTCCCTCAAGGGCAATAGTGAACCAAGTGGGCTTTATGACAGTCCCACAACTTAATGGGAATAGTTACGGCTACCAACTTGTTTTAAAAAAAAACTGAATTTAGATTGCAAATTGCCCAAGGAACTAGGACTTGGTTTTGCTAGTGCAGAACGTATCAGCACCCAGGTGGGATTTTACAGCCTCGCTCGTCCCAAAACCAGAAAATCCTGTGGACCCTTCCATGTTCCACTCCGATGCCCATGGCGGGCAGTAAAATTCCAGTCCAAGTGCCTGAATTTTATCTGGCGATTGACAGCTTCAAGCAGCAGTCAAATCTGGTCAATTAATGTGATGGTTCAATATTCTAAAATAAGTGTAGTCACTGTTGTAGGAAATGCAGTAGCACACCTGTCCACTTGTCTTTTTTTTAAGAAAAATCCTTATGATGCGGAGAGAGGCCATTCATCCCATCAAGCGTGCAGTGACTCTCCAAAACATGCCCAGACCCCCCTCCGTCCTATTCTGTGACACCACACATTTACCATGGCTAATCCTCCTAACCTACCCACCTTTGGACACCCCTCCTCCCAGATCTTTGGGCACTGAATGGCAATTGAGTGTGGCCAATTGATCTAACCTGCAAATCTTCGGACTGTGGGAGAAAACCGGAGGAAACCCAAGCAGACATAGGGAGAATGTGCAAACCCCACACAGACAGTGACCCGAGGCTGGAATTGAACCCAGGTTGCTGGAGCTGTGAGATAGCAGCACTGTGACACCGTGCGGTTCCTGCACTCAGCATGGCCTCACAAACAGTAATAAGACAAAAACCAGGTAATCTGTAATGTTCTGAGCTGTAGCTATTGGTTGTATCACTGGTTCATTTGGGATATTGCAGCAGGATCTTTTATGGTCATCTGAGCAGGCAGCTGGGACCTCAGGCCAGCGTCTGATCTGAAAGACATGTCCAGCAGAGCAGCACTCTCTCAGTACTGCATATCATTCTGTGCTGAAGCTTCTGGACTGGATCAGGAGTCTACAGCCTGTTGAGAGGCCAGCCTGAGCTGATACCTAACACTCAGTTAGCTGTTTTTCAAATGTTTTGGAAAATTCTAACCTTATTAACTTTGAAGAAACTCTTCTGCAGTTGGAAGTATTTCTTTTAAAAAAAAAGTTCCACAGAATTGGGCAGCATGGTGACCCAGTGGTTAGCACTGCTGCCTCTCAGTGCCAAGGACTTGGGTTCAATTCTGGCCTCGGATCATTGTGTGGAGTGTACACATTCTCCCTGTGCCTGCATGGGATTCGTCCGGGCGCTCCAGTTTCCTCCCACTGTCCAAAGAGTGCTGCTTAGGTTGATTGTCCATAATAAACTGACCTGAGTGTTACGTGGGATTGTGGTTGATGCATCCTCAATGGGCCGAATGGCCTCTTCTGCATTGCAGGGATTCTATAATTAATAAAGAAACCTCAGTCACAGTTAGTTTGATGAGAAGCACACAACCAATTTTTAAAAATATGCTTTATTTGATTTAAGACTACTTGGACCTGTTTATGAAGATAGCAATTTATTTCTGATTTAAACAGCCCTCTGACTCAGCATTTCAGAATGATGGTATTGTACAGAATCTCACTTAAAACGAAATGGATTAGACTTCTAAACTGTCCTGCATGGGTGAAATTTAAGCAGGTGTCTAATGTGCTGTGGGCTTCTGACCGTAAAACATTCTACACTTTGACCAGGAATTTGGTGCAGTGGTAATGATAATGGTGGGTTATGTTACAATGCCCTGGAATTGAATATTGTAATTGGTGTATATTGTTATATAGGGCCCTGGTGCAATACTTTGACAGAAATCGATCAGAACCTGCAGTGTGTCAAAATGTTTTAAATTCACTGATGGGATGTGGATGTTTGGCAGGCTGACCATTTATCGCTGTCTCTTGTTGTCCTTGAGAAGGTGATGATGTGGCATCACCTTAAGCTGCTGCAGTCTTTGTGGTGAAGACACCTCCACACTGCTGTTACGATGGGGAGTTCTGGACTCTTGACCTAGAAATTAAGATGAACTTGGCCTTTATAAATCAGAGTATCGAGTATAAAAGTTGAGTGTTATGGTAAGGTTGTATAAGGCATTGATGAGGCCGAATTTAGAGTATTGTGTACAGTTTTGGTCACCTAGTTACAGGAAGGATGTAAATAAGGTTGAAAGAGTGCAGAGAAGGTTCACAAGGATGGTGCCGGGGCTTGAGAAGCTGAGTTACAGAGAGAGATTGAACAGGTTAGGACTTTATTCCCTGGAGCGTGAGGGGGGATTTGATAGAGGTGTATAAGATTCTGATGGGTATAGATAGAGTGAACGCAAGCAGGCTTTTTCCACTGAGGCTGGGGGAGAAAAAAACCAGAGGGCATGGGTCAAGGGTGAAAGGAGAAAAATTTAAAGGGAATATTAGCGGGGGGGGGATTCTTCACACAGAGAGTGGTGGGAGTGGAATGAGCTGCTGGATAAAGTGGTAAATGCGGGGTCACTTTTAAGGAAAAACTTGGATGGGTTCATGGATGAGAGGGGTGTGGAGGGATATGGTCCAAGTGCAGGTCAATGGGACTAGGCAAAAAATGGTTTGGCACAGACAAGAAGGGCCAAAAGACCTGTTTCTGAGCTGTAATTTTCTATGAAGTAGTAATCAGTACGTCTCCAAGCCAGGCTGGGGTATAGGACTCAGAGGGGAACTTTGCAGGTGGTGCTGTTCTGTTGTGTGCTACAGCCTTTGTAGGGGGTAACAGCCACGGGTTTCCAATCAAAGAAATCTGTGAGTTGCTGTAGTGCCTTTTGTAGATACTGCTGCTATGGTCTGATGGTGGTGAATGTGTACATATCATTTGTTCTGTTAGATGCTGAAAGAAAATGTACGTGTAGAAACTGTCACTCATCCCCAGACTTTGGATTTTATGGATCGGTGCAAAGAAATACCTCGCCCCCTCCCTGTCTAGGCTGAAGTTTCGAAATTCCCGCTATGTCCTCTCATAATGCTTCTCAAAAACAACCTCTTTGGCCAAGTTTTTGGTCACCTGTCCTAATATCTCTTTATCTGTTTTAATTTATCTGATTACACTGCCACGAAGGACATTGTTACTGTTTTAAAGATGCAATAGTTGTCTCGATAAATATGATGGCTGTTCTCGTATTTTGCTATTTTTTTCTGGGATTCAAGAGGGAATTGGATTATTATTAGGAAGACGGGGAAAGTAGGGGGATGGTAGTACCTGCTTTGCTCGTTAGGAGAGCTAGTAGAGACATGATAGGCCAAATGGTAATAATTCTGCATCATGTCCACTGAAATTTGCCCCAGAGGGTGTGAGCCCGTTATTTACAATGGAAATGGCCTTTACCCAGTGACAGCACTGGAGTAACTGCACAGCCTCATACCAAATTGTTAAGAAATGACAGTCGTGACTTTGAGGGTTTTTAACCTAACTCACTTGGGAGGGATGCCCCCAAGGTGACTGGGTGGGCTGTCATTGGGAGGGGTGCCCGGGCAACTGGGTGGGCTGTCACTGGGAGGGGCGCCCAAGCGACTGGGTGGACTGTCATTTTTGCACCTTGCCCAACACTACATTCCATTGAGCATGTAAAATTAGTGTCTCACCCACCAATTCCATCAGTTTTCCAATGGGATATTTCTGCTGTTCAAGAATGTTCCCTAATCAGAGTGGGATGGGGGCAATGCCCTCTTTACTTGATTTTTTTTCTTTAATTGTGCACAGCTTCTTCATTTGATCATCTACCCTCCATTATCTTCGGTTTTTCAAGAACTCTGCTGCCCATTTCCTAATCTTCAAGTCCCATTCTCTATCTTCCTTAAGAACATAAGAAATAGGAGCAGGAGTAGGCCAACTAGCCCTTCGAGCCTGCCCCGCCATTCAATAAGATCATGGCTGATCTGTCGTGGCTCAGTTCCACATTCCCGCCCTCTCCCCATAACCCTTAATCCCCTCTCTTATCAAAAACCCATCAACCCGCATCTTAAAAATATTTAGCGAGGTAGCCTCCACCACTTCAACGGGCAGAGAATTTCAGAGATTCACCACCCTTTGAGTGAAGAAGTTCCTCCTCAACTCTGTTCTAAACTGCCCCCCCAATAGAAGCAATATAGCTCAGCAACCATGAGTAGAGCAGTGTTGTAATATACAAATCCTCACCTATGTTTTCAGATCCCTCCACATTTTCTTCCCTCCTGATCTCTGTGACTATCTGCAATACTAAAACCCTCAGATATCTGCACCCCTCTGATTCTAATCTCTCACCCATCCTGAATTTTAATCGTTCCACCATCAACCACCAGGTTTTCAGCTGCCTTGGTTCTTAATGCTGGAATTCTGCTCTGAGCCCCCCTCTCTCTGCCTTGCTCCCCCATCTTTGCCTCGCTCCCCCCCTCCTTTATTATCCTGCTTAAAACTGACCTCTCTGACCATGCTTTCAATGCTTTTTGTGTTTTTGAGAAGGAGCGGTGATTTCGTGAAAACAGGTTTTTAGGGGTAGATGGAATGCAGAATCCCAGGCAGACGGGTGAAAGGACAGCAGATTTGAGGGGCCGAATGGCCTACTCCTGCTTGTTTACAGGATCCTGAGAGGTTTTGAGAGGATACACAGTGGGTGAAACTAGAATCGGGGAGACAGCTTCAGAATAAGAGGTTTATTATTTAAGATGACGACAAGGAGAGACTATTTTCTCTTGAAGGATAGTGAAGCTGTGGTATTTTCTTCCCTGGAAAGTAGTGCAGGCTGGCTCACTGAATTTATTTAGGGCAGAGTTAAATTTTTAATAGACAAGGCTGGGGGATATATGGGGGGTGGAGGACAGGATAGTGAGGTTAATCACAGCCATGATCTTACTGAATGGCCCAGCAGATGCAAAAGGCTGAATGGCCTTTCCTCCTAAGTCCTACATTAGTCATTGATTTTTAAGAACATAAGAAATAGGAGCAGGAGTACGCCATCTAGCCCTTCGAGCCTGCCCGGCCATTCAATAAGATCATGGCCGATCTGAAGTGGATCAGTTCCACTTTCCCGCTTTCTCCCCATAACCCTTAATTCCCTTGTCTGTCAAGGTGGTGGTTAAGGTTAGGTGGTTGTGTTAAATTCTGTTTAATCACTGGGGAGGCGATGGCCTAGTGGTCTTATTGCTGTGGTATTAATCCAGAAACTCAGCTAATGTTCTGGGTTCAAATCCTGCCAGGGCAGATGATGGAATTTGAATTCAATTAAAAATTGAATTAAGGATCTACTGATGACCATGAAGCCATTGTCAATTGTCGGGAAAAACCATCCGAGTTTACTAATATCCTTTAGGGAAGGAAATCTGCCGTCCTTACCTGGTCTGGCCTACGCGTGACTCCAGAGCCACAGCAATGTGGTTAACTCTCAACTGATCTCCAAGGGCAGCTAGGGAGGGGCAATAAATGCTAGCCAGTGACACCCATGTCCTACCAATGAATAAACCAAAACTCCTGTGACGTGGCTTGCGATATTTGATTAAGTTGCTACATGCCTGACAGAACTAGAGGGCACAGCCTCAAAATAGAGGGTAGGGGGTTGGGGGGCTTAGAACAGAGTTGAGGAGGAACTTCTTCACTCAAAGGGTGGTGAATCTCTGGAATTCTCTGCCCATTGAAGTGGTGGAGGCTACCTCGCTGAATATATTTAAGTCACGGGTAGATAGGTTTCTGATAGACAGGGGAATTAAGGGTGATGGGGAGAATGCGGGAAAGTGGAACTGATCCACTTCAGATCAGCCATGATCTTATTGAATGGCGGGGCAGGCTCGAAGGGATAGATGGCCTACTCCTGCTCCTATTTCTTATGACAGCAAATCCAAACAATCTGACTTATTTCAGTTGAAATATCAGCAGTATTTGTGGTGTTTGTGTCTTCACTGGTTCTACCAGAATGTAATCTTCACCAGGACTTTTTTACGGTTAACTGGAGCGCGTGTATTTGGCCGCAGAGGAGTAGCGTGCTGACTTTGTGTGGTTGTTACCTGTCCCAGAGACATCTGATACTTGCTGGAGAAGCAGGTCTGTGCATAAGACACTGAAAGGGTACAGAGACCCATCATGTTGCCTGGTGTGCGCCTTGCTGCCCAAGCAAGCATGTGTTGGTTTGTTTTACATTTGCAGAGAACAAACTTGTGTTTGGAAAGTAAGAGTCATATTTTCAGGATATCCCAGCACTCTTGAAATACTTTTAAAGCTTAAACATTGTTGTAAATGCAGCAGCTAATATGTGCACAGCAGGATCCCATAAAGAGAAAGTCCTGGCTTGAAGGGCTTGTTTACATAAGGAAAGATTGAACAAGTTGGGCCTTTTTTCATGGGAGTTTTGAAGGATGAGAGGTAATCTCATTGACGTATAGATGCTGAATGGATTTCTTTCCCCCCCTCGGGAAAGAATTCAGAACTCAGGGATGCTGTCTCAAAGTAAGTGATGTCCTGTTTAAGATGGGGAAAGGAAGGAATTTATTTTCTCAGCAGCCCATTAGTCATAGAATCCCTACAGTGCAGAAGGAGGCCATTTGGCCCCTGAACCTGCACCGACCACAATCCCACCCAGGTCCTATTCCTGTAACCCCACATATTTACCCTGCTAATCTCCCTGAAACTAAGGGACGATTTATCATGGCCAGTCCACCTATCGGGTAGGCTGCATGCAGATTTGAGCTTACAATCAGGCGAAACGACAGAGCAGACTTGAATGGCCTACTCCTGCTGACTTACAGGATCCTGAGAGGATACACTGTGGAGTGTGGGAGGAAACCGGAGCACCCGGCGGAAAGACACTGGGAGAATGTGCAGACTCTGCACAGACAGTGAGTCGAGGCTGGAATTGAACCCGGGTCTCTGGTGCTCTGTGGCAGCAGTGCTAACCACTGTGCCCCAGCAAGCAGGAGAGGCTGGGTTATTGATTATATTCAAGGCTCAGTTAAATGCTTTTATTAATATAGGAGTTGAGACTTATGGGGAACAGACAGGAAAATGGAATTAAAGCCACAGTCATGATATCGTTGAAGTGGAGCAGGGCTTGAGGGGCTGAATGGCCCACTGCTGCTCCTTTTTATGATCCTTAAATGATCTCACAATCTGTATTAAAGATGTTGGCTGAGAAATGTGTGGCTTAGCACAACTCCCTGTCATAGGATCTTTTCCGTTCATCTTTTTATTATTTAATGTGTTGTGGTATTTGCTGGCTAGACTAGCATTTATTGCCCATCCCTAATACCCCTTGAGAAGGTGATAGTGAGCCAGCACCATTGCAGCCCATGCTGGTTGGTACACCCACAGTGCAGTTAGCGAGAGGGAGTTGCAACATTTTGACCTAGTTGACAATGAGAAAGCAGCAATACATTTCCAAGTCGGGATGGTGTGTGGTGTGGAGGGGAACTTGTAGGTGGTGGTATCCCATGCATATGCTGTCCTAGTCCTTCTAAGCGATGGGAAGTTGTGGGTTTGGAAATTGCTGAGAGCAGACTTTGTTTCTTGTCTCGTCTGAAAGGAAGTTTTGAAAGGAATCTGATACCGGAGATGAGGGGGTTGGACTATGAGGAGAGATTGAATAGACTGGGTCTGTACTCGTTGGAGTTTAGAAGGATGAGGGGGGATCTTATAGAGACATAAGATAATGAAGGAGCTAGATAGGGTAGAGGTAGAGAGATTCTTCCCGCTTAGAAAGGATAGCAGGACTAGAGGGCACAGCCTCAAGATAAGGGGGGGGGGCACTTTGGAACAGAGTTGAGGAGGAACTTCTTCACTCAAAGGGTGGAGAATCTCTGGAATTCTCTGCCCGTTGAAGTGGTGGAGGCTGCCTCGCTGAATATATTTAAGTCACGGGTAGGTAGGTTTCTGATAGACAAGGGAATTAAGGGTGATGGGGAGAAAGCGGGAAAGTGGAACTGATCCACTTCAGATCAGCCATAATCTTGTTGAATGGCAGGGCAGGCTCGAGGGCAAGATGGCCTACTCCTGCTCCTACTTCTTATGTTCTAAGTTGCTCTGATATAGCAGTAGCCCCTCAGTACTGCACTGAATTGTAAGATTGGGTTTAGCTGCTCAAGTCTTTGGCACTGAGCTTGAACTCTCAATCTTCTGACTTTGGCATGAGTGGTCCCAATGATGTTTATATGCTACCAATTTTTTTGGGGGGGTTATGGGGAGGGGTGTGGTAGTGGAATCATCTTTAAAGCTGGAAACCTCAATGCAAAGTCATTGGGAGAGGGGAGTATGCAGAGGGACCTGGGTGTCCTTGTGCACCAGTCACTGAAGGTAAGCATGCAGGTGCAGCAGGCGGCAAAGAAGGTAAATGGTATGTTGGCCTTCATTGTGAGAGGTTTTGAGTACAGGAGCAGGGATGTGTTGCTGCAATTATACAGGGGCCTTGGTGAGGCCACACCTAGAGTATTGTGTGCAGTTTTGTCTTCCTTTTCTGAGGAAGGATGTTCTTGCTCTTGAGGGAGTGCAGCGAAGGCTTACCAGACTGATTCCTGGGATGGCAGGACTGACAAATGAGGAGAGATTGGCTAGATTAAGATTGTTATTGCCGGAGTTCAGACGAATGAGGGGGGAATCTCACAGAAACTTAAAATTCTAACAGGATTAGACCGTGTAGATACGGGGAGGATGTACCCGATGGTGGGGTAAATTCAGAACCAGGGGTCACAGTCTGAGGATTCCATTTAGGACAGAGATGAGGAGACGTTTCTTCACCCAAAGAGCGGTGAGCCTGTGGAATTCATTACCACAGGAAGTAGTTGATGTCAAAACATTGAATGTATTCAAGAGACAGCTGGGTATAGCACTTGGGGCGAATGGGATCAAAGGTTATGGGGAGAAAGCAGGATTAGGCTATTGAGTTGGATGATCAGCCATGATGGTGATGAATAGCAGAGCAGGCTCGGAGGGCCGAATGGCCTCCTCCCACTTCTATCTTCTAAGTTTCTATTATGATTTGGCTCCATTAAAAGTAGACTAGTCCGACTGTCTGAGCACGCAAGCCGAAATACCATTTACTTTTTAATAAAATCTCTGTGCATTCTGGAATGATCTTGTGGCTTAAAATTAAATGAGCACTGAACAAAAATATCTTGGTTCCTTAAAATCAGAGATATGACGAAGCCAGGCTTGAAAAAAATAGAAGCAAAAGTGATGCAGTTTCCCGTACATCCTGTTCTGAATGTCATCATTTAGCATGAAACTTGTCCTTTTGGGCTTTTCAAATTCTTTCCTGTGGGAGTCACTGCCAAGGCCAACATTTACTGCCCATTCTAAGGTGATGGTGAGCTGCAACCTCTGCGCTGTAGGTACACCAACCGTGCTGTTAGGGAGGGTGTTCCGGCACAATGAAGCCAATTAATATGCATAAACCTACTGTACTGTTGATTATTCTTATTTGTATAAAATTATTGTCGGGGGAAAGTGTTCACCTTAGGACATTGTTACGACCAGGTTAGGAGGAGTGAACTTGTCCCTGTTTGAGGTGGTTGTACGCAAATAAATCCCACAACACCAGTTTAAAGTCCAAACAGGTTTATTTGTAGCAAAAGCCGCAAGCTTTCGGCATAGCCTGTCCCTTCGTCAGGTGGCTGGGAGTTCTGGTTGTAAAAATGACACAAAGACACAAACTCAGTTTACAAGTATTAAACTATTAAATTAAAATTATGTAAACTCAATTTACGACCAGAACTCCCAGCCACCTGACGAAGGGACAGGCTGTCCCGAAAGCTTGAGGCTTTTGCTACAAGTTTGGACTTTAAACTGGTGTCGTGGGATTTCTTTGTGTTTTACCTCAGTCCAACGCTGGCATTTCCACATCATGAGGTGGTTGTAACAGAGTTTGGATTTAAATAGGAGGTTCCAGGATTTTGTCCCAGTGACAGTGTGCACAGTTTTGGTGTCCTTATTTGAGGAAGGATGCCCTTGAGGTAGAGGGAGTACAGTGAATGTTTACCAGGTTGATTCCTGGGATGGCAGGTCCATCATATCAAGAGACTAAATCGGTTAGGATTTGTATTCATTGGCATTTACAACAGTGAGAGGGGATCTCATAGAAACTGATAAAGTTCTAACAGGAGTAGGCAGAGTGGATTCAGAAAGAATGTTCCCAACGGTGGGGGAGTTCAGAACTAGGGGTCATAATTTGGGGATAAGGAGTAAACCTTTTAGAACTGAAGTGAGGAGAAATTTCTTCACCCAGAGGGTGGTATATCTTGTAGAAATCACAGCCACAGGAAGTAGTTGAGGCCAAAACATGTGATTTCAAGAAGAAATGAGATACATAGAGCATTGAACACTACAGCACAAACAGGCCCTTTGGCCCACAAGTTGTGCCGATCATATCCCTACCTACCAGGCCATAGAACTATCTATAACTCCCAATCCCATATAATTCTTGGGGCTACAGGGAAATGAGAGGTGGAGAAGGCAGGATCAGAATATTGAATTTGATCTAATCTAATCAAAATGAATGGCGGAGGAGGTTCGAAGGGCCAGGTGGCCTGTTTTATTTTCTGTGTTTCTGTGATATTCCCAGTTTGATATAGGTATATTTAACTGCAAGTAGCTTGGTGTAAGAAATGAGCAAAAACTCACTCAGGTAAAGGTGCAGAAATTATTAACCAAAGGTTTAAAAAGTACAAATATGTCCAACTACTTTGCAAAAACAGCAAACCACCTCTTTCAAGCAAGGAAAAATGGAATAAAATTCCGCCGATCTTAACACATGGCCAAGTAAAAAGTAAAGGCAGAAACTTTATTTCATGGATTGAGCATTGCTTGTTTATAGCTGAAGGGTCACTTTCCAACATTGCTGTTGGTATTCTCATTGGAACTGCCATTCTGCAGTTGTGGTATCTTCAGTTTCTTTTTTCTCACACAGTGATGTTGATTTGGAATCCTTTTAAGGAATCTTGCTTTGCAGCAGTGAAGTCTTCTGGTGGGTTTTTCAAATCACAAACAGTTCAGTTTTGATGACAGAGATTTCAGAGAAAGAGCGAGGGGGTAAGCAACCTTTGCCTTCCGGTGGGAGTCTTCTTGACTTGGTTCAAATCCAGTATATTTTACACCCAGGAGCTGGGTGGAGTGACCTGTGTCTGGTTTCAGTCTGGGCTTATCTTTGCCACTGTCTGAGAGTGCTGTAAGCTCTGTGGCCAGAATTTTATCAACCTGCCAGCCACGGGAATTGGAGCGGCCGAGGGGCAGAGCATGGGAAGATCTATTGGCCTTGGGCGGAAGTCTACAGTTTGGGCATGAGCAAGACCCTAAAAACCCTATTTGTCTCCGCAAGCAGCTTGTGTCCTTTGCAAATGCAACATATTAGCTGTTGTTGGCTAGTGGTCTTTGCAAAAAAAGCATTCTTTTCAAAAGTTACATCCATCTGCTGACATGCATGATAAACTGTGTAACACATCTTCATAATAAAGGTCAGAATTTCCTGGAGCTTGCATCTAACTTAAACAAAAACATGTACATAGAGCCCAGGTATGTGACCAATCGTGGCGCTCCTGTGTGATACTACAGCCAGTGGGTATGCACAGGAGTCTGTAGCAATTAAACCCACTTTAATGGCCTGCAACCTTTTACACTTGGTACATGGGCAGTCATAGAAAAGAATTGTAGAATCCTTACAGTACAGAGGGAGGCCATTCAGCCCATCGAGTCTGTACCAACCACAATCCGCCCGCCCCCCCCCCCCGCCCCCCCAGGCTCTTGCCCTCCTAATCCTCCCGACACTTGTCAATTTGGCACGGCCAATCAACCTAACCCGCACATCTTTAGAGCGTGGGAGGAAACCGAAGCATCTGGAGGAAACCCTCGCAGACACAGGGAGAATGTGCAAACTCCACACAGACAGTGATCTGAGGCCAGAATTGAACCCGGGTCCCGGGTGCTGAGAGTGTTCATGGTTTTTCACCATTCCCAATTTGGGGCAGGGAAAGGGGGCTCGTGGACAGATTCCAGGAACGAGTCTCAGACATTGTTACACCCCAAATTCCTTTCAATGTGAGATGGGCCTGGGGGCTGGTTTATCCTCAGAGGAGGGATGACTCTAGTTGCTGGTTTAGTGATATAGGAAATGCTCTGTGTATTGGGGCATAGGCAAAACGAGCGTGGTTTCCTGAGAGCCACTGGCCTCTTTGGGAGAAGGGAGGGGATGGCGTCTAACACGCACTCGGAATGACAGTAACACGAGCTGCCTTCTGATGATTTGACATTTCACATCCAACCTGCGGCACACTCTCTGCAGTCCTATTTCACAGTCTCATCTACTACAGAGGGATCATTTCCTTTTGGCTTCTGCTAATTGCCTTTTGATTCATTCTTTTGAATGTGTTAGTGTGGCATCCTGACAGGAGATTGGTTGGTTTAATGATATTTTGTACTGAAATATATCAAAAGCTGCATTGATGAGTGCCAATGATGGGATAAAATAATCCAAGAACCAGTTGGACAAGAGAGAATTGTTACAGGTTTTGATATAGAAAGCGGTTTCTCGTGTTTAAACTGGATTAAAATGAAAAAAAGTCTTGGAATGTCCCAGGTTAAACCACGATAAAAATGGTCTCGGGTTAAACCAGGCAGCACGGTAGCACAGTGGGTTAGCACAGTGGGTTCACAGCTCCAGGGTCCTGGGTTCGATTCCCGGCTCAGGTCACTGTCTGTGTGGAGTTTGCACGTTCTCCTCATGTCTGTGTGGGTTTCCTGCCATAGTCCAAAGATGTGTGGGTTAGGTTGATTGGCCATGCTAAGAAATTGCCCCTTAATGTCCAGGGATGTGTAGGTTAGAGGGATTAGTGGGTATAATATGTAGGGATATGGGGGTAGGGCCTGGGTGGGAATGTGTTTGGTGCAGACTCGATGGGCCGAAGGGCCTCTTTCTGAACTGTGGGGTCCTATGGATTGTAACTCGCGCCAAGCTGAAGGGATCTATATCCATTGAAATACAGTCTCACCATTGCAGTACATTGGGCATTATTTATATAAACCCATCTGAAGTGACCATGTTTTAAACCTCCTGTATCTTGTCTTGAATAATATTGAGAGTGTACGAGTGCACTGACTCTCAATATACAGTCCCTAGTCACTAAATATTAGCATGGCACAGAGAGACATAGACAGGACTGAACTTGGTGAATAGACTACATTTGTTCCTGAAGAATTCTGTTGATTCTAAGGCGACACTGAACATTATATCCCTTAAGATGTTGTATATTTATTTCTGAAGTAAAATTTCAGAAGCAAAACCATGGAATTCTATTACCTTTCTTTTCTGTGAGGTTAGAAGTGTTAGAGGTTGTTTAATTTTTCTTATTTGTTCATGGGATGTGTGTGCTGCTGGCTGGCCACCATCTGTTGCCCATCCCTGAAGCCAGTTAAGAATCACAGAATCCCTACAGTGCAGAATGAGGCCATTCAGCCCATCAAGTCTGCACTGACTCTCTAATGGAGCATCTAATCCAAGCTCTACGCCCAATAACTCCACTAATTCCTCTCCCCTACGCATCTTGGGGCACTAAAGGGCAATTTATCATGGTCAATCCACCTAACCCACGCATCTTTGGACTGTGGGAGGAAACCGGAGCACCCGGAGGAAACCCATACAGACATGGGGAGAATGTGCAAACTCCACACAGACTGTGACCTGAGCCGGGAATCAAACCCAGGTCCCTGATGCTGCGAGGTAGCAGTGCTAACCACTGTGTCACCGTGCTGCCCACAACCATGTTGCTGTGGCTCTGGAGTCACATGACCAGCGAAGGACAGCAGATTTCCTTCACTATAGGGCATTAGTGAACCAGATGGGTTTTTACTACAATAAGAACATAAGAACATAAGAACATAGGAGCAGGAGTAGGCCATCCAGCCCTTCGAGCCTGCCCCGCCATTCAATAAGATCATGGCTGATCTGTCGCTGCTCAGTTCCACTTTCCCGCCCTCTCCCCATAACCCTTAATCCCCTCTCCTATCAAATACCCATCAACCCGCGTCTTAAAAATATTTAGCGAGGCAGCCTCCACCACTTCAACGGGCAGAGAATTCCAGAGATTCACCACCCTTTGAGTGAAGAAGTTCCTCCTCAACTCCGTTCTAAACCGCCCCCCTTTTATCTTGAGGCTGTGCCCCCTAGTCCTATTGTCTTTTTTGAGCGGGAAGAGTCTTTCCACCTCTATCCTATCCATCCCATTCATCATCTTATACGTCTCAATGAGATCTCCTCTCATTCTTCTAAACTCTAACGAGTACAAGCCCAGTTTATTCAGCCTCTCCTCATAGCTCAACCCCCTCAACTCCGGTATCAGCCTAGTAAACCTCCTCTGCACTCCCTCCAAGGCCAAAATATCTTTGCGCAGGTGCGGCGCCCAAAACTGCACACAGTACTCCAGCTGCGGCCTCACCAATGCCCTATACAGCTGCAGCCTTTATTTGACTTTTAATTCCAGACTTTTATTCAATTTGAATTTCACCATCTGCCATGCTGAGATTTGAACCCGGATCCCAGAGCATTACCCCTGGGTCTCTGGATTCCTAGCCCAGTGACAATACCACTGCGTCCCTGATAGCCTACAGTTCAGCGGCAATATCACACTGACATCGCCTCTCCATTATAGGTTTATTGGGGAAAAGTTTACACTATTACATTTTGGAATGCCAGCCTGCCTCATAAGTGTTTGTGACTGTTGGATTAAGACTGGTTTACATAGAGTTTGATGCTGGCCAGTATAAGTTGAGGAGGATTCTATCCTAGCCCTGACTTCTTTTCCCAATTTCATGATATTCCAAAACACTTTAAATCCATGAATACTTTAGAAGCCTGGTCACTGCCACAATGAAGGAAGTTTGACCAGTGATTTACATACAAATAACAATGTGTTTTGGTAATGTTGATTAAGGAATAGATATTGGCTGGAGCAATGAGTATGACTGCTCTGATCCTTTTCAAAATAATGCCATGGGTTCTTGAGAGAGGGTACAGGGGCAAGGTTTAACATCTCACTCAAAAGAAATCAGTACCACCAACAGTGTAGAGCTCCCTCAGTACTGCATCTGGAACTTTGGCCTAGCTTTTATATTCAGGTCTCTGTAAAGGAAGTCAAACCCTTTGATATCCAGTCTCAGGTGAGAGAGCTACCATTGAGCCAAGCCTGATACAGCACTGCTAATGCTGTTAACTTCAAATAAAACAAAATACATGGCATGTCTGCCTGGCTGTGTTAAGGCAAGCACAGCTCAGTGCTTTAGGTGTTAAAGCTTCTCATAAACAAATATTTGTGAGGAAGGTATGTTTAGTGGGGGTATCAATGGTCATTCTGCATTCTCAGTGGCACTGTCTCAAGGTGAAGAGAGAAGCATTTGTAGGAAACTGCTTTAAAGTTTAAATTTATTTACTAGTGTCACAAGTAAGCTTACATTAACACCGTAATGAAGTTACTGTGAAAATCCCCTCGTCACCACACTCCGGCGCCTGTTTGGGTACACTGAGGGACAATTTAGCATGGTTAATGCATCTAACCAGCACATCTTTCAGAATGTGGGAGGAAACCGGAGCACTGGAGGAAACCCATGCAGACACGGGGAGAACATAGAACATAGAACACTACAGCACAAACAGGCCCTTTGGCCCACGAGTTGCGCCGATCACATCAACACCTACCAATCAATAGACCTATCTATGACCCCCAATCCCACTAAATTCCATATACTCATCCAGAAGTCTTTTAAAAGACCCCAGCGAGTTCGCCTCCACCACCACTGACGGCAGCCGATTCCATTCACTCACCACCCTCTGAGTGAAAAACTTACCCCTAACATCACTTCTGTACTTGCCTCCCCGCACCTTCAATCTGTGTCCTCTCGTAGCGACCATTTCAACCCAGGGAAATAGCCTCCGAGAATCCACCCTATCCATTCCACTCAACATTTTATAAACTTCTATCAGGTCGCCTCTCAACCTTCGTCTCTCCAGGGAAAAGAGTCCCAGCTCCCTCAACCTAACTTCATAAGGCATGCCTCCCAGTCCAGGCAACATCCTTGTAAATCTCCTCTGTACCCTTTCAATAGCTTCTACATCCTTCCTATAGTGAGGCGACCAGAACTGCACACAGTACTCCAAATGAGGCCTGACAAGGGTCTTATAAAGTCGCAGCATTACCTCCTGATTCCTAAACTCAATCCCTCGATTAATGAAGGCCAGTACACCATACGCCTTCTTGACCACATCCTCCACCTGCGAGGCCGATTTAAGAGTCCTGTGGACCTGGACCCCAAGATCCTTCTGCTCCTCAACACTACTAAGACTCCTGCCCTTGATAGTGTACTCGTTCATCCCATTGGTTCTGCCAAAATGGACGACTACATATTTATCTGTGTTGAAGTCCATCTGCCACTTCTCCACCCAGTCCTGCATCCTATTTATGTCCTGCTGCAACTTTTGACATCCTTCCAGACCATCCACAACACCAGCGACCTTCGTGTCATCAGCGAACTTACTTACCCATCCCTCCACTTCCTCATCTAGGTCATTTACGAAAACGACAAACAGCAAGGGTCCTAGAACAGATCCCTGGGGCACTCCACTGGTGACTGACCTCCATGCCGAAAAAGACCCATCCACAACCGCTCTCTGCCTTCTGCAGGCAAGCCAGTTCTGGATCCACAAGGCCAAAGGCCCTTGGATCCCATGCCCTCTCACCTTTGCAAGGAGTCTTGCATGGGGGACCTTATCAAACGCCTTGCTGAAGTCCATGTACACCACGTCCACTGCACTTCCTTCGTCAATGTGTTCAGGCACATTTTCGAAGAACTCAACCAGGCTCGTAAGGCACGACCTGCCCTTGACAAATCCATGCTGACTATTTCTGATCATGTCAAACCTCTCCAAATGCTCGTAAATCTTGTCCCTCAGAAGCCTCTCCATCAGCTTACCAGCCACTGAGGTCAGACTCACCGGTCGGTAATTTCCCGGGCTATCTCTGTTCCCTTTCTTGAACGTGCAGACTCCACACAGACAGTGACCCAAGCTGGGAATCGAACTCAGCGCTGTGAGGTGGCAGTGCTAACCATCCTGCCACCCATGTTGTCAATACAGGCTTGATGGGCCGAATGGCTTCCTTCTGCACTGTGGGGATTCCATGATTTGAAATCTGGGATATAAAAGCTGGTCTCAGTAATGGTGACAATAAAAACCCATCGGGTTCACTCTTGGCCTTTATGGAGGGTCTGGCTGATGTGGTGACTCCAGACCCATGGCAATATGACAACTTTGAATCATCCCAATTACAAGGGGCTGAGTTAAAATGCTTCTTATAAAATCTGAGTGGACAGGAGAGTGGAGTACATTTATTTTCCAACTGAACACACTGCATAATCTTTAACCTCTTCTCCCAGTTACATCATGTTGTTTATACCTTGGTGCTTCCTCCATTGGGAATAGCCTGAACATGACCATTACTCAATATCGTTTCCCACGCACTGTAATTTGAGAGCATGCTTGATGTAAGCTGCATACAGAGGCAGTATCCTTGACGGCTTCATGTAAGCACAAGTCTGTTTAAATGCTACAGTGCACACACAATGCCTGACCACCGATTCAACTATTCAACACACAAGCTAAATTCCTGGTATTTTTATGAATGAAGGAACCATGAACTGTGGGAGTAAATTGGTGAATTGGGCATGCGCTCACCAATGGAGTGGCAATCCACTGGCCAATTTAACACCCAAATTAGTTGCAGAGTTTTGGATAGAATGGATGAAGACATGAATCTAGTCTAGTAGTAACATACATCTAGAGTTTTGTATCTTGGTTTATGGAGACAGTTTCATCTTAGCTACAAATCCCTGTTAGCAGTTGCCACAAAGGTAAAGTGATATGTGCAGTTTTGAAGTATTAAGGAAATTTCAACCAATCCATTTTGTCTGCCTTTCCAGTGTGAGTGCAACATTGGTTTTGTATGTGTTACCCTTGTCACGTATCCATGTTCTGCACATGTAACAGTGCTGGCGTTGCATTGTGTCCCAGCGAGGGGAAATTTCATCAGTTACAAAGGCTCACTCATATTGCAATAATCTGGGTTTGCCACTGTATCCTTTCCTGTTTATGTATCAGGCCAGGGTTGGAATTCTGTAAAAGGCGGATATTCATTTTGATGATGGACGCTGAATCATTTAAATGGTAACCACTGCACCTAGGTTCTGAGTTTCTTCCTTTGGAGTAAATGATATCACGATGGTAAGTAGCGATCAGGTTTAGTCACTGGATCGTCTGTTGGGACTACACATTATATCACCCATCAGGATTAGGCACTAGATTACTGACTATAATTACACACGAGATCACAAATTAGGACTAGACACTAGCTGGCAAATGGAGAATAAAGTAGAAACAGCAGGGTAGCACAGTGGTTAGCACTGCCGCTTCACGGTACCAGAGACCCGGGTTCAATTCCCGCCCCAGGTCACTATCTGTGTGGAGTTTGCATTTTCTCTTCATGTCTGCGTGAGTTTTCTCTGGGTGCTCCGGTTTCCTCCCACAGTCCAAAGATATGTGGGTAAAGTGGATTGGCCATGATTTAAAAATTGCCCCTCAGTGTCAGGGGGACTAGCTAGGGTAAATGCATGGGTTATTGGGATAGGGTCTGGGTGGGATTGTGGTCGGCGCAGACTCGGTGGGCCGAATGGCCTCCTTCTGCAATGTAGATTCTATGATCTATGAACTTGATTGAGTTGTTTGATAGGGTAAGAGAGAGTGTTGTAATGAGGTAGATGTCACATATATGGCCTTCCAAATGCTTTGATAAAGTGCCGCAAAACAGGCTTGTCAGCAACAAGGAAATTCTTGGGATAAAAGGATTGTTACATTGTGAATATGAAGCTAGCTGAGTGATAAGAAGCAGAGAGTTGCTATGAATGGATGCTTTTCAGACTGGAGGAGAAAATGGAGTGGGATTCACCAAGGGTCAATCTGAGGATAACTGCTTTTCGTGGAACTATGTAATTTCTTAGAACAAAGAAAAGTACAGCACAGGAGCAGGCCCTTCAAGCCTGTGCTGATCATGTGCCTGAACTAAACCCAAAAAACCTCTGCCCTCACTCAGTCCATATCTCTCTATTCCCTCCCTATTCATGTACCCATCCAGATGCCTCTTAAATGTTGCCAGTGTGCCTGCTTCCACCACCTCCTCTGACAGCACGTTCAAGCTAACCATAACTCTGCATGAAAAACTTGCCCCCGCATATCTCCCTTAAACTTTCCCTCTCTCATCTTGAACCTGTGCCCTTTGTAACTGAAACTTTCACCCTGGGGAAAAAGCCTCTGACTATCCACTCTGTCTGTGCCTCTCATAATTTTGTAGACCTCTACCAGGTCGTCCCTCAGCCTCTGTCTTTCCAGTGAAAACAATCCCAGTTTATTCAGCTTCTCCTCATTGCCAACACCCTCAAGACCAGGCAACGTCCTGGTAAACCTTCTTTACACTCTCTCCAAAGCTTCCACTTCCCTCTGATAGTGTGGCAACCATAGCTGCATGCAATGTGCCAAATATGGCCTGACCAAGATTTTATATAGATACAACATGATTCCCCAATTCTTGTACTCAATATCCCAGCCAAGAAGGCAAGCATGTCATATGCCTTCTTAATCACCTTGACCACCTGAGTTGCCATTTTTAGGGAACTGTAGACCTGCACATCCCTCTGGATGTTAATGTTCCTAAGGGATCTGCCATTTACAACATAATTCACATAAATTTGATCCTCCAAAATGTACAACCTCACGTTTGTCTGGATCTCCAATCTATCTCTATCCTGTTGTATCCCCGGCATGATCAGCAACTCCACTAATCTTAATGTCATCCGCAAACTTACTAATTAGACCACACATATTTTTCTCCAGATCATTTATAAAACTACAACGACAGAGGTTCCAGCACTGATCCCTGGGGAACACCACTAGCTACAGATCTCCATTCTGAAAAACAGCCTTCTACCGCAACTCCGTCAGGTGAATCCATTCCTCGAAAGTTTGTGAGTTTACTATCAAATAAATTGGTTGGGCTTAAACCTTGTGTTGTCAGACTTTGTCCTATAACCAAACCAGTTCTGTATCTGTCTGATCAGCCCACTCTCAATCCCATGTGATTTTAGTTTTTGTACCAGTCTGCCATGTAGGACTTTGTCAAATGCCTGACTGAAGTCCATATAAACTACATCCACAGCCCTTCCCTCATCAATTATCAATCATCAATCAATCAGTGGTTAGCACTGCTGCTTCACAGCTCCAGGGTCCTGGGTTCAATTCCTGGCCCGGGTCACTGTTTGTGTGGAGTTTGCACATTCTCCTTGTGTCTGCATGGGTTTCCTCCGGGTGCTCCGGTTTCCTCCCACAGTCCAAAAATGTGCAGGTTAGGTTGATTGGCCATGCTAAGAAATTGTCCTTTAGTGTCCTGGGATGTGTAGGTTAAAGGGATCAGTGGGTAAATGTGTAGGGATATGGGGATATGGGGGTAGGGCCTAGGTGGGATTGTGGTCGGTGCAGACTTGATGGGCCGAAGGGCCTGTTTCTGCACTGTAGGGTTCTATGTTCTATGTTCTAATTACCTTTGTCATCTTTTCAAAAAACTCTATCAAGTTGGTGAGACGTGACCTTTCCCGTACAAAACCGTATTGCCTGTTACTAACTAGTCCATTTTCCTCCAAATATTACTATGTCCTCTCCCTCAATATTTTCTCCAAAAGCTTCCCCACCAAAAATGTCAGGCTCACTAGCCTATAATTTCCTGAATTATCCCTGCTTCTTTTCTAAGGCAAGACTTGGATGCACTGGGTACAATTTTAACATCGCAGATGTCACAAAACTTGGAAGTATTGTGAACTGTGAGAAGGATTGTGATAGACTTTACCAACAGGCTGGTGGAACAGACAAACAAATGACAGATTAAATGTAATGCAGAGAAATGTGAAGTGATACAGAAGCGAACTAAACTAAAAAAGTACAATTCTAAAGGGGGTGCAGGAGAGACCTGAGGGTATGTGTACACAAATCACTGGAGGTAGCAGGACAGTTAAAATCCAGGATTTTGCACACTTTTTTTTAATCAGGAAAAGGATGTCTTACAAAAGCAAGAATGAACATTCATAAAATATGGTACAGTCTCAACTTGGGTCCAATTCTGAGAACCTCACTTTATAAAAAGGATGTGTAGGCTTAAGAGAAGATATAGGTAAGATTTATGTAAATAGCAACAAGGACTTCAGTTACATGGGTAGAGTGTCATCGCCCTCAGGAAAGAGAGGGTTGATGGCATGAATAAAGTGAACTTGTTCCCACTTGGCAGAAGAGTTTGAGACCCGAAACTATCTACCCATTTAAGTCACAGGTAGGTAGGTTTCTGACAGACAAGGGAATTAAGGGTTATGGGGAAAAAGCGGGAAAGTGGAACTGATCCACTTCAGATCAGCCATGATCTTGTTGAATGGCGGGGCAGGCTCGAAGGGCTAGATGGCCAACTCCTGCTCCTATTTCTTATGTTCTTATGTTAATTCAAGGACACTGTTTAAGGTCAATGTAACAACGTCAAAGGGGACATGAGAAGACTTTTGTGCAGGGAGGGTTTGAGGATCTGGAAAGCACAGGCCCAGAGCGTTGTGGAGGCAGATCCAAAAGTGGCTTTCAAAAGAGAATTGGATAATTATCAGAAGATAGGAAATTTGGAAGGCCATGAGGAAAGGGTGGCGAATGGGATGAGTTGAACTTTTCCTGAAGCGAGCTAATATAGGCCCCACAGGCTAAACAACCTCCTTCTATATTGTTGCCTTTATACACTTAGCGATAAAGCTTTCAAAGGTCCTTGCTGAAAGGTACAGGTAAGGAACAATTAGTCTTGCCATATTGGTCCATGCCATGTTTGCTCCTCTTGAGCCAACAATCCCCGCCACCCCTGTCCCCACTGCTTGCAGTACATGCATTCCTGTAATATGTTTTATGCTTCCTAACCCCAGGTAAATATAAGTAGACAATCCAGATTCAGAGCACTACAAGTAAATAAGCTGAAAATTCCAAGTTAGGATCAGTCTGACCTCCTTCGGTGACACTCTTGCCTCAGGGTCGGAAAGTTGTGAGTTCAGATCCCGTGCCATTTCTTGAAGATAAAAGTCAAGGCTGACACCCCAGTGTAACACCGAGGGAGTGCTGCATTGTCAGACCTGCTTTGTCTTGGATGAAACATTAAACTGAGGTCCCATCTACTCTCTCAGGTGGACAGAAAAGATCCCATGACTAGCGGTAATGAGCGATAATGATCATCCCTGTTGATCATTATCCCTCTCTCGAGCAACAATCACAAAGGTAGTTTATCTGGACCCCTAGCTGTTTGTGACTCAGTGGCCCGAACCCTGGGCAGCATGGTGGCTCAGTGATTAGCACTGCTGCCTCACAGCGCCAGGGACCTGGGTTCGATTCCAGCCTTGGGTCACTGTTTGTTTGGAGTTTGCACATTCTTCCCGTCTATGAGTTTCCTCCGGGTGCTCTGGTTTTCTCCCACAGTTCAAAGATGCGCGGGTTAGGTGGATTGACCATGTAAAAATTAGTGTTAGAGGGATCAGCAGGGTAAATGCACAGGATTGCAGGGATAGAGTTTAGGTGGGATTGTTGTTGGTGCAGGCTCGATGGGCTGAATAGCCTCCTAATGCACTGTAGGGAATCTATGATCCCAGAATCTATGATCCCACCTTAAAAAAGGTGACTGCCAAGATATTGGTTACGGGGCGAAAAACTGCAGCAGGCGACGGTGCAGAGGGACCTCGGGGTCCTTGTGCACGAGTCGCAAAAACCCAGCTTGCAGGTGCAGCAGGTGGTCAGGAAGGCGAATGGGATGCTGGCCTTCATAGCGAGGGGGATTGAAAATAAAAGTAGGGAGGTCTTGCTGCAGCTGTATAGGGCATTGGTGAGGCCGCAGCTGGAGTACTGTGTGCGGTTTTGGGCACCGCACCTGCGCAAAGATATTTTGGCCTTGGAGGGAGTGCAGAGGAGGTTTACTAGGCTGATACCGGAGTTGAGGGGGTTGAGCTATGAGGAGAGGCTGAATAAACTGGGCTTGTACTTGTTAGAGTTTAGAAGAATGAGGGGAGATCTCATTGAGACGTATAAGATGATGAATGGGATGGATAGGATAGAGGTGGAGAGACTCTTCCCGCTCAAAAAGACAGCAGGACTAGGGGGCACAGCCTCAAGATAAAAGGGGGGCGGTTTAGAACGGAGTTGAGGAGGAACTTCTTCACTCAAAGGGTGGTGAATCTCTGGAATTCTCTGCCCGTTGAAGTGGTGGAGGCTGCCTCGCTAAATATTTTTAAGACGCGGGTTGATGGGTTTTTGATAAGAGAGGGGATTAAGGGTTATGGGGAGAAAGCGGGAAAGTGGAACTGAGCAGCGACAGATCAGCCATGATCTTATTGAATGGCGGGGCAGGCTCGAAGGGCTAGATGGCCTACTCCTGCTCCTATTTCTTATGTTCTTATGTTCTTATTGGTTGTAATCTTCCAAATTTCCCGAGATTCTGGAAAGGTCACAATGGATTGGAAAACTAGAAATGTAACACTTTTTTTCAGGAAAGGAAGGATACAGAAAACAGGAAACTATTGGCCATTTAGCCTGTCTTTGAGAAAACATTGGAATCTTATTAAGGAAATTATATAGCAGAACTTTTCAAAAATCTTAATACAATCAAGTAGAGTCAACATGGTTTTATCAAATAGAAAGCGTGTTTCACAGATTTATTTTTTGAGGATGTCTCGGAGTGGAAGGATAAAGGGGAACATGTAGATATAGTGTATTTGGATTTCAAAAAGGCATTTGGTATTATGCCACATAAAATGTTACTATACAAGATAAGAGCACACAGTGTTGGTGATAATCTATTAGCTTCGACAGAGGATTGACTCACTAACAGCAACCAGAATTGGATTAATTAGGTCACTTTCGGGTTGGCAAAGTGTAACTAATGGAGTTACTGATCCATAGGGATCAGTGCCTCCGTTACTTACTATCTATGTTGGTGACTTGGATTGAGGGACTGAATGTAGTGTAGCCAAGATTGCTGACAACACAAAGCTAGATGGGAAAATGAGTTGTGAGGAGGACACACAGACTCAGATTTCCAATATGATGGAGAAGCTCCCCCTTGTGACAAAATTCCCAGAAATGACCCCCATCTGGCATTTTCCATCTTTAAGCAGGCAGGATTGCAGTTGAACTGGGATTCATACGGGTGAATTGTGCCGGTAGCTGGCCAAATAAATCACCAGCTCCCTCCACTGATTCCAGTTTTTGAATGCTAGCTGCGTGAATTCTGGAGTGTGCAGAGCAGACCAGGAGGGCTAAACTCTGGATAGCCCGTATACCCTTTTGGAGAATTACTGTACTCCTTTGGATAGGAACCCGGAACAGCTTCGAGAGAGGTAAAGCATCCTTTGGAATTGTTAGAACTGACCATGATCTGCATTTTTTATGCACACATTTATTGGAACTGCCCAACTGTTAAGGAACTGTCAAGTTTTAAAAGAACTGTAAAAGAATAGTCGAGCTGAACAGCGAGTGTCAAAGTTGTATAGGAAGTGTCAGAGCTGTCCAGAAAGTGTCAGAGCTGTATAGAAAGTGCCCAAGGATACTAGGTAAGTTGACAGAGGGTGGGTAAGGGCAAAGGGTGGCAAGTGGAGGACATGGGTTAGTATGAGTTGGCATAGGAGGCAATAAGGGCCTTGGGGGTTGGGTAGAGGGATATGGGTTAGCATAGGTTGGCATGAATGGGGCAGAGGGAGTATGTGGGGTTTAGGGGTGTGTGCTGGAGGGCTGTTTTTGTATTTTTAACTCTATTTAAATACCGTGCCAGACAGTGCCAGCCTTTCTCTAAACCCACCTCCACACCTGACACTTGGTCCAGGGTCACCCAGGCTGGATCCTATTTCAACAACACACACACACACACACACACACACACACACACACACACACACACACACACACACACACACACACACACACACACACACACAAACCCCTCCCAGCAATGACTGAAAATCTAAACTGTGGTTTTAATGGTCGTGTTCACTAAACTGGGAAAGAAAATCTGGGCCAAACTGTCTGGGCAAAAGGACATGGACAGATTGAATGAATGGGAGAACATTTGGCAGAATGGATTATGATGTGGGAAAATGTGACGTTGTCACATTTGGCAGGAAGAATAGAAGGCAGATTATTAATTAGGGAGAAATTGCAGAATGCGGTGGTACAGAGGGATTGGGTATCTTAGTACATGCATCACAAAAAGTTAGCACACAGGTACGGCAAGTTTTTACGAAGGCAGGTGGAATGTTGGCCTTTATTCAAAGATAAATGAAGTGTAAAAATAGGAAAGTCTTGCTGTGACTGTACAGGACATTGCTGAGGCACCTGGGGATCCGGGGTACCGGGTACACCTTTGACATCCATACTAAAAGGATAGATTTGCATTACAGACAGTTCAGTGAAGGCTGATTCCTGGGCTGAAGGGGTTGTTTTATCAGGAAAGGTTAAGCAGGTTGCTCCTGTAGTCATTGGAGTTTAGAGGAATGAGAGGTGATCTCATTGAAGCATATAGAACTCTGAGGGGGCTTGCCAGGGTAAACACTGAGAGGATGTTGCATCTTGCGGGGGAATCCAGAACTAGCAGGACATGGTTAAAAAAAAAAGGTTTCCCATTTAAGGCAGAGATGAGGAGACATTTCTTCTTTTAGAGGGTCATTAATCTTTGGAATTCTCTAAAGTTTAAAGTTTATTAGTCACAAGTAAGGCTTACATTAACACTACAATGAAATTACTGCGAAATTCCCCTCGTTGCCATACTCCAGCAGCTGTTTGGGTCAATGCATCTAACCAGTACATCTTTCAGACTGTGAGAGGAAACCGGAGCACTCAGAGAAAACCCACGCAGACATGGGGAGTCTGTGCAAACTCCAAACAGACAGTGACTGAAGCTGGGAATCGAACCCACGTCCGTGGTGCTGTGGGGCAGCAGTGCTAACCACTGTGCCATCACGCTGCCCAGAGATTAGTGGAAGCTGGCTCACTGAGTACGTTCAAGGCTGAGTTCGATAGCTTTTTGATCTACAAGGAAGTCAAGGTAATGGGGAGGTGGAGTTGCGGGTGGGGTGTGGTGGGGGACAGGTAGGCAAGTGGAGTTAAGGTCACAATCAGGTTAAGGTCACATTAGCCCTGATCCTATTGAATGGTGGAGCAGGCCCGAGGGGCCAAATGGTCAATTCCTGCTCCTAATTTGTATATTCTATCTGGTGGTCATGAAAGAATCTGTATAAATGGGCGGCACGGTAGCACAGTGGCTAGCACTGCTGCTTCACAGCTCCAGGTTCGATTCCCGGCTTGGCTCACTGTGTGTGTGGAGTTTGCATATTCTCCTCGTGTCTGCGTGGGTTTCCTCCGGGTGCTCTGGTTTCCTCCCACAGTCCAAAGGTGTGCGGGTTAGGTTGATTGGCCATTGTAAAATATTGCCCCTTAGTGTCCTGAGGTGCGTAGATTAGAGGGTAAAGGGATATGGGGGTAGGGCCTGGGTGGGATTGTGGTTGGTGCAGACTCAATGGGCCGAATGGCCTCTCTCTGTACTGTAGGGTTCTATGATGACAAAACACAGGTGTTTTGTTCTTTAAAACAAGTACATCTGAACTAATTAATCTGAAGATGGTGTAGATCATTCAAGACTTACCTCATGGTTCCGGATAATCAGAAATAGTGTAAATTCTGCTTACACGTGGGTATTACTGCAGCTATTCTGAAAATCCAGAAAGAATATTAAAACATGCCAATATCCTATTAGTATGTCCTAGTCAAGTCAGAATTCCCTATATTAGCAATGGTCTCACATGCATAAACTCATGTCTATCGATCCACTCAAACCATGTGTAATTCATTCTCAATCTCAAATGCAATGGGCTGTGAAAGTTTGTACATTTACTGAAGCTATTCAATGAAAATCCTAAGATCATTGAAAGGAGAATAGCTTTCATCCCGTGCGCACGTGGAGTAGAAATGGCCCATCCTGTCCAGGCCAGACCGATATTTCCACAAACTTAAACCCAACTTTTTGACTGAGCATTTTCAAAATCTGTTGATTGGACAGCAGGACTCCTGACCAAGGAATAGTGGAAAGAATTTATATTCTGAGCAAAACTGTCAATGGTTTATCCATAATTGGCCAAACACAGCTCTTCATTTATTGCTAATGGCCGAAATTTTACTGCCCCGCCTGCCATGGGAATTGGAGCGGGCTAGGGGTGGACCATGGAAAGGTCCGTTGACCTCAGATGGGATTTTATGGTCTTGGGGCGAGCGAGACCATAAAATCCCGTCCTATTTGCCTGAAAAATCAGTAACCTGCAAGCAAAATATACTTGCTTTGAACTTTAAACGTTGGATCTCCAAATGACCTGCGATGATTTGCCCTTCCTGTTCACTCCTGGTGATGCCAAAATTGTTAGTACACAACAGGAAGCCAATAGCCTGTGATACGAGGAGACATTTCCTTAAGTACAAAATGTCTGAGTAATAATTTCAAGTAAGGGTTCGCCCATTTCCTGGAAAAGGAGGAAAGTTTGCTTATCCGAGTCACTCAACTATTTATCCTGTCCTTTCATGATGTAATGGATTATATATAGAGGGCAGGAGAATTGCCCCTTTCTCTCCCTCGTGTGCTAATTCCCTTATTCAAAAATAATAGCTCTGTATCTTCATGTTGTGGGAATTAAGGATATAAAACAGGCTTCAAATTCTAAATATTAAATAATGTTACAATCATTGCAACCGACCAGTTGGATAATCAGTCCTGCCTGATATTCTCAGCTGATCTGACACAGGGAAAAGGAGCAATGTATGCAACATTCCAAACGCCCTCCTAAAAATGTCCCTTGATTTGTAATAACACATCTATGAGGAAGTTTTCAGCAGTACATGCCCAGTGTCATTATACGTACATGCTGGACTGTTGCAGCCGGATCTTAACTTTCATTTGTGACAGAAAACAGGAAAAAAAACTACAACAACTTACACTGATCTAGCACCTTCAATGTAGAAATGGAAAACCTCAACATACTTCGGAACTACTTAATCAGTCAACGTTTGATGACACTGTGCCACATATTAGGACAGCTGACCAAAGGGTTCGGTCAGTGAAGTATTTTTCAAGGAGCATCTTAAAGGAGGAGAAAGCAATGGGAACACAGAGAGGCTTCAGGAGGATTTTCTGAGCCACTTCGACCTAGGTAGCTTGACACACAGCTACCAGTAGTCGAGTGAAGAGATTTAAGATGCTCCTTATTAAGATAAGGAGTTCCGAATTGGGGTAATGTAGTTTGTCAGAGTTATAGAATCATAGAAACCCTACAGTACAGAAAGAGGCCATTCGGCCAATCGAGTCTGCACCGACCACAATCCCACCCAGGCCCCATCCCCATTTTACCCACTAATCCCTCTAACCTAAGCATCACAGGACACTAAGGGGCAATTTTAGTATGGCCAATCAACCTAACCCGCACATCTTTGGAGTTGTGGGCCTGGAGACAGTTACAGAAATTGAGGCTAATTATATATAATAAACATGTTGAGTTTGCTGAACAGAAGGATATGGTGTCAAAACTTTTCGTCTTTCACTCATCAGGACAACTTTGCAAGAATACCTTAGTAATGCCTCTATCAATCAGAGTCCACTTGCTAACCAATCAGCAAGTTATATTAAATAGTGCCTAATGCCCCTTAGGAAAAGAAATCTGCTGTCCTCACCTAGTCTGGCCTACATGTAACTCCAGAGCCACAGCAATGTGGTTGACTCTCAACTAGAGTTGGGGACTAAGTGCTGGCCAGCCAGCTGTGCCCACGAATGAATTAAAAAAAGCAGCATCCTTCTCATGCGATATAAATTGTGGCTTCTTTTTCTATTGTTACTCTGACATATCTTCCCTGATGGGGGAAAGGTGTAAAACTTTGACAGCATGTCTCTTTTTCAGCAGTATTCAAGTTCTCTGCTACCTAGTAACAATTTGTATACCTGAAGCTGAGATATAGCAAAGACCACATTTGGCATGTCAGCAATATAGTTCAACTCACAGGTAAGCTAAGGACAGGTAAGCTATCTATTGAAATCTTCTGAGAGTGATCTTTATAGAGATGGAGGGATACAGGAGACTTTTCTAAATAAAGATCAAGAGCTTTGGGTTGTCCCTGGGAATCAACTGATTCCTATGGACTTTCCAAAATATTTCATGGCTCATTTGCTTTATTTCTGCGCTTCTGGGGATTCTGTAAATGTCTAAGTTTTGCATTTTTGTTGATGACTTTTCTTTTACTTCACAGGTGATTCGGTCCACCTTGTTGACCAACAAGGGGCATACACGCGGTGGGTCGTGCGAGGGCTGCTCTTGGATGTTGTTTCAAGAGTTGCCTAGTGCTTCACGTCGTTAGTGTATGCTTAAACTGGACCATCTGACGGGCAACACGACAGCTCAGTGACTATCACTGTTTGCTGTGCAGATACATGGATTTGGGCCAGTGCCTGCGGGAATTTGCACATTCTCCCTGTGCTTGCGTGGGTTTTCTCCGGGTGCTTCGGTTTCCTCCCACATCCCAAAAAACGTGCTCTTAGGCTGATTGGTGTAACAAATTGTCCCTAAATTAGTCTTCCTTCAATCTTCCCCAATAGGTGTAGACAAAGGTCATAGGTAGAAGAGGGTACTCACAATGTTAAAATGGCGGCGTGGGCTCGTTGGGCTGAAGAGCCTGTTTCCCGTGCTGTGTTGTTCTTTGTTCTCTTTGTTCCTTGAATTAGACGCAAGGTTGTGTCTGTATTCATTTCCAAGCTATTGACAATGCCAGAAAGATACAAAAGTCTGAGGTCACATACCAACCACATCAAGAACAGGTTCTTCCCTGCTGCTGGCAGACTTCTGAATGGACCTACCTTGCATTAAGTTGATCTTTCTCTACACCCTAGCTATGAATTCCTTCTCTATGAACAATATGCTTTGCCTTATGGCGCGCAAGAAATAATACTGTATACTAATACATATGACAATAATAAATCAAATCTAATAGAGTGAGACACAGTCCCATGATTGACCAACCAGTTAAGCAAGGTGTAATTGAGCAGGTTGGTAAAAGACTTGCTAATTTACATTGTGATAGACACTGTGCTTGGTCTGAAGGGGAAATTTAGAGAGACGAAGGATGAGAGATGACCTGATAGAAGTGTATAAGATGTTGAGAGATATAGATTCTCAGAGGCTATCTCCCAGGGCTGGAATGGTTGCTATGAGAGGACACAGGTTTAAGGTGTTGGGGAGTAGGTACAGAGGAGATGTCAGGGGTAAGTTTTTCACTCAGAGGGTGGTGTGTGAGTGGAATCGGCTGCTGTCAGTGGTGGTGGAGGCGAACTTGTTGGGGTCTTTTAAGAGACTTCTGGATGAGTACAAGGAACTTAATAGAATTGAGGGTTATAGGTAATCCTAGTAAATATGGATATCATTGGTGCAACTTGTGGGCCGAAGGGCCTGTTTGTGCTGTAGTTTTTCTATGTTCTATGTTCTATTTCTTTCATTTTTCGATTTTATTCATTAATGCTGTTAGATTGCCTCAGTAGATGACCATACCATAAACAACAACTACTTGAAACACACCAACATGTTAAACTCTCTTAAGTGGAAGTGGTTGGGCAACACAATTAACCACACCACCAAATGTAATAAATCTCTCTGACTCTGTACTCTCTGAAGGCAAGGAGTCTTTTTTTTATAAGTTTATTTATTAGTGTCACAAGCAGGCTTACATTAACTCTGCAACTAAGCTGCTGTGAAAATACCCGAGACGCCACACTCTGGTGCCTGTTCGGGTACACTGAGGGAGAATTTAGCATGGCCAATCCACCTAATCAGCATGTCCTTTGGATTGCGGGAGGAAACCGGAGCACCCGGAGGAAACCCACAACAACACGGGGAGAACATGCTAACAACACACAGACAGTGACCCAAGCTGGGAATTGAACCTGGATCCCTGGCGTTGTGAGGCAGTAGTGCCACCATGCTTCAATGTTGTGCTCCCATCCCACATCAAACAGGAAGAGGTATTTGCTGCATTCAGTCTCAATTATTTCCAGCTACCCCATCACAGACCAGTGCCCACTGAAGAGGCAGAATCCTTGAAGGCTTTCCTAGCTGATCTAGTGCACACATATCGCAGGACTCTGAATGGCTTGGTGGGTTTCCACATGCATCGCAAACGTTTCGCTGCATTGTGAGGCTTCAGGGCCAAACCAGACATACAAATCAGTAAAGCTGACAAAGTCATCCTTAATAAGCATGACTAAATCAACTAAATACTTGTAATTCTTAATGTCTGGTTCAGGGGAGGTGATGGTTTAGTAATATTATTGCTAGACTATTAATCCAGAAACTCAGCTAATGTTCAAATCCCACCACAGCAGATCGTTGAATTCAATAAAAAAAATCTGAAATTAAGAATCTACCGATGCCATGAAACCACTGCCAGAAAAACCCATCTAATGCCCGTTAGGGAAGGAAATCTGCCGTCCTTACCTGGTCTGGCCTATGTGACTCCAGAGCCACAGCAACCTTCCACACACCTGACAAAGGAACACCGTTTCCGAAAACTTGTGGGATTACTATCAAATAAACTGGTTGGTCTTAAACCTGGTGTTGTGAGACTTCTTACTCATTCCACTTTACCAGCATACTCACCCATGTATTGCACAAGGAAGCCATAGGCAGTTGCACCATGTCACTATATCAAGAACTGTCTCTATTCTGTGACTCAGTATTCATTGAACTTAGAAACTCAGCAAGTCATGCAGTTGAGCTCAGTTGTAATGGCACTATGTATGTGCAAATTAAGTGTACCATGGGAATCCCTCCAGATTCAGCTCTTGCAAATATCGTCATTGGGTATGTGACTTTGTTGGAATGACACCTAGCTTCCTACCCCTTGTATATTTCTGATATGTGGATGATACAGCAGCTAGCTATATTTAAATCTCATGTATAAATTTTCTTGTACACTTTAATGTGTTCTTCTAACTTGTGTCCAAATTTGCCTTTCTGGTAGAGCAGTCAAATCAGCTCGCTTTCCTTGATGATGTCCTTGTTGAAGAATGCCAGTTGGTTCTCTAACGTCTACCTGAAATCTACCCTCACTGGTCAGCACACATGTTGAGATTTCTACAGCTCCATGTAATATAAGATTGGCCTGAATTAAAAGCAAATTACTGCGCACGCTGGAATCTGAAACCAAAACAGAAAATCTCAGCAGATCTGGCAGCATAAGGAGAGAAAAGAACTGACGTTTCGAGGCCAGATAACTCTTTGTCAAAGCTAAAAGGCATAGAAAAGTTACAGGGTTGGGGTAGGTGGGGGGGTTGCAAGGGGAAGAGGCGAAACGCACACTGCTTGGGATGGTAGGGGTCAGAGTGCACGATAAGTTGAGGAAGAGAGGGAGCAGGATGGCTGAGAAAGGAAGGAGGAGAAAATGATGGGAGAGAAAAGGAGAGATTGCTGGCAGTGGAGGGATTGGAGAGAGTAGAGAGTAACTGAGAAACACGAGGAGACAATGCGAGGGGCTCAGCATCTCCGTGAGCTGGATCCAGAGAGAGTTAAGGAGCTCAGTAAACTGGATATGGTAAAGCAAAGATTTAATGTGTCACTTGGTGTACTTCCAAGGCATCATTTCATCCTTCATTGAGAATTCATGGAAACCTCATCTTGCACAGGAGCATTATAAAATTCAAACTGTTTTGCTTTTTGCTTCATTGATTTTTACATCAAACACATTGTATTATTTATGCCTCCTTCAACCACTAATGCAGCAAGTAAAGCTACTGACTATTACTGCTCGCATTGTTATCTCATTTAGTCATCAATGCACTTAAATACACATCAGCTTTCAGTTACATTCACTGAGTTGGGTGGGAATGTGAGCCGTGAGGAGGATGCAGAGATACTTATGTGTGATTTGGACAGGCTGAGTGGGTGGGCATCTCCATGGCAGATGCATTATAATGTGAATAAATGTGAGGTTATCCATTTCAGTAACAATAATAGGAGAACAGATTATTATTTTAATGAGGGGGGGGGTATATTGAGAGAAGTGGATACGCAGTGAGACCTTGGTGTCCTCGTGCGTCAGTCTCTAAAGGTAAGCGCGCAGGTACAGCAGGCAGAAAAGCAAGCAAATGGTATCTTAGCCATGATAGTGAGAGAATTTGAGTAAAAGAATAGAGATGTTTTACTGCAATTGTAGAGGGCATTGGTGAGGCCACACCTGGAGTATTGTGTGCAGTTTTGGTGTCCTTATCTGAGGAAGGATGTCCTTGCTATAGAGGGAGTACAGCGAAGGTTCACCAGGCTGATTCCTGGGATGGCAGGTCTGTCATCTGAGGAGAGACTAAGTCGGTTAGGATTGTATTCATTGGAGTTTAGAAGAGTGAGAGGGGATCTCATAAAAAACTTACAAAATTCTAACAGGATTAGGTAGGATAGATTCAGAAAGAATGTTCCTGATGGGGGTCATTTCCCAGTGGGGGAGTCCAGAACCAGGGATCATAGTTTGAGGATAAGGGGTAAGAGAAATTTCTTCACCCAGAGGGTGGTGAATGTGTGGAATTCACAGAACTAGGGAGCATAGTCTCAAAATAAAGTGAAGCAGGACTGAGTTGAGCAGGAATTCCTTCCACAAAGGGTTGTGGAATTCCCTGCCCAGTGAAGCAGTTGGGGCTACCTCATTGAATGTTTTTAAGGCAAGGATAGGTAAAGTTTTGAACAGTAAAGGAATTAAGTGAGTGTGCGGGTAAGTGGAGCTGAGTCCACAAAAAGATCAGCCATGATCTTATTGAATGGCGGAGCAGGCTCGAGGGGCCGGATGGCCTACTCCTGCTCCTAGTTCTTATGTCAAGCTAGTATTTAAACGCTTAATGCCGCAGTGGATTCAAACTTGTCAACCACATTTCAGCATCATTTGCAAATGTGTTTGCAGACTGAAGGTTGCATGTTTGATCGAACTGCATGTGAAGATTAGTCGGTCATTTTCAAGTTGCTGTTTGTGGGATCTACTGTGCATAGATTGGCTGCCACATTTCCCCAGTTACTAGTGACTAGTGCTAGTTACTAGTTAACAGTGACTACACTTCCAAAGATTTCTATTGGCTGGAAGATGCTTCGGGATGTCCTGAGGTCAGGAAAGCCAGTACACAATTGAAAATATTTCTTTTCTCTCACGCACATCAAACCAAAAACTCCCAAAAGGCAGTGTCTTTCGGTGGAATTCTATGGCCCTGGATAGACAATAGACCTTTTTTACAATAGACAATGTTTTATACAATAGACTTTCGAACAACTTGTTGCATTTTCCATTTCCTCCTTCCCCCTCGCCCCATAAAACTCCACCCTAGTTTTTATTATTTTATTTTTATTCAGGCATTAAGCTTGTTGTGAAGACAATGATGTTTGATCAGGAGGTTCACACCTCATACAAATTAAGGACAGACACAAAGATAAAGCGTGATCCCAGGTTGGCGCAGGATTCTCCTGTGATTATGTGTGAGATCGAAAATATTCTGAGGAAAAGTCATGGCTTTTAAGCTTCTTTGGTAATCTGCACTGCCCATCTGCAGGGACAAGGAAGAAATCGAGCCTTTAATTGTTTTGCATTAAATAATTCATGTTTCAGTCTTGCTGAGTGCCATTTCCCTCTCCCAGATATTAAATCAGCGATAATGTATTTTGCAGTCCATAAGTCTTGGATTTAGTGCTATATGTTCATTAAAGTGCTCTAACTGATGTGGTTCAGTGTAATAACAGCTTCATGCAGAGGCAGGGGATTCTTGGTGCTCTGTGAAGACTTAGCTTCCTGTTTCCTGTGGGGCTTTATCCAGCTTTAACAACTGGAAAACCACTTTCAGATAACTGGCTGCTGCCATGGGCGTCCAATAGCTCACTGAGTGGATTTGTGCCTGTTCCTCTGCCTCGTAATCTTTACTGATCAAACTGCTGCCACTTTTCATTCAGGCCAGCAGTGATTTTTGTGCAAGATTATTACGTTAATTCCAGAGTCTTCAGGAAGTTTCAGAATCTTTCTCCTCCTCCTCCTTACATACCTAGAAATTTAAACTGACTTCCCTATGTTGTAGAATCATAGAATCCTTACAGTGCAGAAGGAGGCCATTCGGGCCATCGAATGTGCACTGACCACAATCCCTATTCCCAGGCCCTATTCCCATGCATTTATCCTAGCTAGTCCCCCTGACACTAACAGGCAATTTTAGCATGGCCAATCAATCTAACCTGCACATCTTTGGACTGTGGGAGGAAACCGGAGCACTCGGAGGAAATCCACGCAGACATGGGGAGAACACGCAGACTCCACACAGACAGTGACCCAAAGCCGGAATTGAACCTGGTTCCCTGACGCTCTGAGGCAGCTGCGTTAACCACTGTGCTGCCATTCCGCCCCTACTTTTGCATGGGTATCACACATGCATGCACACACACATGCGCCCCCGCTTGCATGCGCACACGCACATGCATATGCGCACACGCACACAGAGACACATGCACACGGGAAGGAAAAACCTTGCATGTATTCAGCAGCCCAGTCAGTCATCAGGGTATCATGTGGCATTTCACCAGCTTCCAGCTGGACCCCAGGTTATTGTACCTAGAGGGGGGTCCCCAAGGATGCACTGCAGGACCCCTTCCTCCCCACACCAGACGTTCCCAGGTTTCTATGACAAATGTCCTGGAAAGTTAAATTTAAACAGCAAACTTCAGACTCTGTCAGATCAATAGTTACCCAGAATCGGTTAGAAGATTTAAAACCACATCTGGTTTCTGGGTAACTATAGCAATGACCTCTCATCGGATATCCCTACCTCCACCCCGAATCCCCATGGGGCTTTCCTTACCAACCCAGGAATTCCCCCCCAACTCCAACCCCCTCCCCTCTGACATTCCCGAGATTTAGTCCCTGACTTACCCCCCACCCCCCAAAATTCCCCAACCCGGCTGACCATGGGACCTCCCCCCTCCCTGACTACCTGTCCTCCCCACCTCACCAAGCCAGACTCCTTACCCTCAACCGCCCCCATACATTTGTTATGTATGAAAACAAAGCCACCAATATTACCACTTGTAACAAATGTGTGAATGAGTAAATAATCTACATCTGGGGGTTTCGGCTAAGGGAGGAATTTTTTTTGATTTGATTTATTATTGCCACATGTATTAGTATGTAGTATTAAGTCTGTAGCTAAATCTGGACATCTGTGAGGTAATGCATTTTGGAAGGTCCAATGCATGTTGGAATTATACAGTAAATGGTAGAACCCTGAGGAGTATTGACAGGCAGAGGGATCTGGGTGTACATGTCCATCGATCACTGAAAGCGGCAACGCAGGTGGATAAGGTAGTCAGGAAAGCATACGGCATGCTCGCCTTCATCAGCTGGAGCATTGAGTATAAAAATTGGCAGGTCATGCTGCAGCTTTACAGAACCTTGATTAGGCCTCATTTAGAATATTGTGTACAATTCTGGTCGCTGCTCTACCAGAAGGATATGGATGCTTTGGAGAGGGTACAGAAGAGGTTTACCAGTTTGTTGCCTGGTCTGGAGGGTATTAACTATGAGGAGAGGTTGGATAAACTCGGTTTGTTCTCACTAGAACGACGGAGGTTGAAGAGTGACCTGATGGAGGTTTACAAGATTATGAGAGGCATGGACAGAGTGGATAGTCAGATGCTCTTTCCCCGAGCAGAAAAGTCAAGTACTAGAGGACAGAGGTTTAAAGTTTAGGGAAAAAGTTTAGAGGAGGTGTGCGAGGCAAGGTTTTTACACAGAGGGTGGTGAATGTCTGCAATGCGCTGCCTGGGGAGGGGGTGGGAACAGGTACGATGGTGACATTTAAGGGGCAATTAGACGAATACATGAATAGGATGGGAATGGAATATGGACTCTGTAAATGCATACGGTTTTAGTTTAGGCAGGCATCATGGTCAGCACAGGCTTGGAGGGCCGAAGGGCCTGTTCCTGTGCTGTAATGTTCTTTGTTCTCTGTACTGTGAGATGTCTTGTTTCTTCTGCACTATACAGACAAAGGGAGCAATTCTCCCATCGCACTGCGTTAATGTTTTAGTGCTATGGGCCAGGAGAATCGTGCGTCAACTGATTAAGGGGATTCACAAGGGGCAAAGTGACCAAGTGCAGGGGGCACCTTGGCACTGCCCACTGGTCATGGGGTAGGACCTGCGGGGTGATCGGTGGAGGTGGGGGGGGGGTCCTGCTGCCACTCTGCATTGGGACTGGAGGGAAGTCAGCGATTGGAGTGGACTCGGAGACACTGATCAGCTGGGGGTTCTGTGGGGAAATGGAGGGGAGTGCTGGAGATCGGGGCAGGCCGGAATGGGGGTGGGATCGGGACTGGCCCGCATTTGGATGGCAGGCCAGGATCAGGCTATGCGGGGGATGGAGTTGGGGAAGGGAGCACGAGTGCAGGGGGGTCCCGGGCTGGCCAGCGATCGAGCTGTCCAACAAACTGCAGACTGACAGTGCGGAGCCACTGCACACGCCTCGATCCCAGCACTGACAGATCGGGATATGCACAGTGGCCCACCCAGCGCGCCGATCTCGGCCTCTCCAGCAGGAATAGGTCCTGCCCCCTAGTTTTTCACAACATTCAGACTGGTGCCCTCTGCAGTGCACAGAGTGCGGGAGATTCTTCACTGAACTCCCACTGAAAAAAACAATGTAAATTACTCCTGTTTTCCCACGAATTTGAATTTTCTTGGGAGAGTTGCCCCCAAAGCATACCAATCATAGTGCACATAGGTGAGAAGGAAAGGAGAGAGTGCAGAATGTAGTGTTACAGTCATAGCTAGGGTGTAGAGAAAGATCAACTTAATATAAGGCAGGTCCATTCAAAAGTCTGACAGCAGCAGGGAAGAAGCTGTTCTTGAGTCAGTTAGTAAGTGACCTCAGACTTTCGTGTCTTTTTCCTGAAGGAAGAAGGTGGAAGAGAGAATGTCTGGGGTTCTTAATTATGCTGGCTGCTTTGCTGAGGCAGCAGGAAGTGTAGACGGAATCAATGGATGGGAGGCTGGTTTGTGTGATGGACTGGGCTTTGTTCATGACCCTTTGTATTTTCTTGCAGTCTTGGGCAGAGCAGGAACCATACCAAGCTGTGATACAACCAGAAGTAATGCTTTCTATGGTGCATCTGTAAACATTGGCGAGAGTTGTACCAATTATGCCAAATTTCTTTAGTCTTCTGAGAAAGTAGAGGCATTGGTGGGTTTTCTTAAACATAGTGTTGGCATGGGGGAGATTAGGACAGGTTGTTGGTCATCTGGACACCTAGAAACTTGAAGCTCCTGACCATTTCCACTTCATGTTCTCCTTTATGCTTCCTGAAGTCAATGGCTATCTCCTTCATTTTACTGACATTGAGGGAAAGATGATTGTCGTCGTACCAGTTCACCAGATTCTCTATCTCATTCCTTGCGCTCTGTCGCAGCATTGTTTGAGTTAGGCAAGACATCAGGAGAGCTCCATTCTCTCCCTCATTTAAGGCAGTTTTTATATTCGGATCTGATTCTTCTGGTTGCTATATTGTAGATTATTATTTTGGATGTACCCCAATTGCCCAAACTCTAAACACTTTGTTTGTACCTTGATCAAGGTATGGTGTTGGTTATGAGTTTGGCTAAACAGCACGTCCTGTTGGGAAATTTGCTGCTGGGTTACTATATAAACTTTATACTCCGTAAAACCTTCAATCTTCAAAAGTGGGATAGTATCACAGTATTCCTGGCTGGAAGTTTAGAACATGGAATGAATTCATGAACAAAACGAGTGAACAAAGAAATAATATAACTGTGATATAAAGGAATATTTACACTGCCCTTCATGACACCTGTAAATCCTGAACACTCTACAGACAGAGAAGTACTTTTGAAATGTGATTCTTACATAGAACATAGAACACAGCAGCACAAACAGGCCCTTCGGGCCACAAGTTGCACCAATCATCTCCATACCTACCAGGCCATAGAACTATCTCCCAATCCCATTAAATCCCACGTACTCATCCAGAAGTCTTTTAAAAGACCCCAGCGAGTTTGCCTCTACCACCACCGGCGGCAGCCGATTCCACTCATTCACCACCCTCTCAGTGAAAAACTTGCCCCTGACATCTCCTCTGTACCTACTCCCCAGCACCTTAAGCCTGTGTCCTCTTGTAGCGACCATTTCAGCCCTGGGAAATAGCCTCTGAGAATCCACCCTATCTATACCCCTCAACATTTTATAAACCTCTATCAGGTCGCCTCTCAACCTTTGTCTCTCCAGGGAAAAGAGACCGAGCTCCCTCAACCTATCCTCATGAGGCATGCCTCCCAATCCAGGCAACATCCTTGTAAATCTCCTCTGCACCCTCTCAATAGCTTCCACATCCTTCCTGTAGTGAGGCGACCAGAACTGCGCACAGTACTCCAAGTGGGGTCTGACAAGGGTCTTATAAAGTTGCAGCATTACCTCCCAACTCCTAAACTCAATCCCTTGATGTAATGTTGGGAACCATGGCTGTCAGTTTACGTACACCAATCTCCCACCAATAGCATTATGATAATGACCAGATAATCTGTCTGTCTGGTGATGGTTGAAGAGTAAATATTGATCAGGATAAAGGAGATCTCCACAGTTCTGTTTCTAATAGTGATGTACAATATTTATACATTTCCTTCAGAGAATGCAGCACTCCCTCAGTTTGGACAATTAACCTGAATTTATGCTTAATTCTAAGTTAAAGTGAAAATTTATTTATTAGTGTCACAAGTAGGCTCACACTAACACTGCAATGGAGTTACTGTGAAAATCCCCTAGTCACCACCCTCCAGCGCCTGTTTTGGGTTCACTGAGGGAGAATTTAGCATGGTCAATGCACCCAATCAGCACGTTTTCTGGACTGTGAGAGGAAACTGGAGCACCCAGAGGAAACCCACACACACACGGGGAGAACATGCAAACCCCACACAGACAGTGACCCAAGCTGGGAGTCAAACCCGGCACTGTGAGGCAGCAGTGCTAACCACTGTGCCGCCCCTGTACTGTGAAGTAGAACTTGACCCCATACAGACCCAACCCTTCCACTCCCTGTACGAAACTGAATCTATTCACATGCTGTTACCAGAGGAAATCTTTTAGCTGACTTTCAAAGGGGACAAGATATGATTCCAGTTCTTAGAACTAAAATTAATTTTAAATGCACACAGATCAGGAAATTGAAGCAATAATTTGAATGGAATTTCCAGCTACTATCGCCCAGTTTCCACTTGGCAGAAGTCTTCAGATTCCACCTCCTGAAGTTCCCACCATTAACACACTTCAAGGTGTGGTTTCAGATGATGCCAATGGAATTCTGATGCTGGAACATGTCTGATGTTCCTCTCACTGATATTTTAGTGGACATGTCCAGCAGTGGAAATGAAGGACAGGATTCTCCCAAAATAGTCCTCAGTGTTGAATTCGTGGGAAATTGAAGTAAATCACATTGGATTTGTCAGTGGGAGTTCACACTAGAATCTCCCACATTTTGTGGCTACCAGTGTGAGTATTGTTAGATTTCAGAGAGCATGCGTAGTGACCCCAAACTGTCAGCCTCCCTCTTTGATGGCCAGCTTAATCGCTGGCCAGCTTGGGACCCCCACAGTGCTGCCCCCCCCCCACAAACGTCCCACAGCCTGATCTCGGCCACCCCCCTGACCATTTGTGGGCCAGCTCCAAACACCCTCCCCTCCCCTCGTACTTGACTGTCCGATCTTCAGCACTTCCCGCAAACCCACCCAGCAGTCACAATCCCCCTCACTCCCCCCCAGTTTGGGAGAGCATTCCAGAAAGTTCCATGCAGTTTGCTCGTTGGCGTTGAGGGGAAAGGCAAGTGAGCACTCGCAGGTGTAGTGATGGAGAGTGGGAGAGGGAATCAGTGCCTCAATGATGATTGGGGGCAGGGGAGATTAAGAATCGCCGATATTTTTTCAGGCAGAGTGTGTACGGGTCTAAATGTCGGATCTGAAACATTCCTAGTTTCAAGTCTGCCCAGAACTTTAATTGGCCTCCCAGTGCTAGGCTCCACTCCTCCCAGAACCCTAACAGCCCTCCCTAGCTGTGTTGGTTTTTGTTTCAGTTTCCACTGCGCCATTGCTTGACGTTCCAAGATGGTGGTTCTCAGGTTTTATCACTAGACCAGCCCTCCCTGTGTGACCATGGCAATCCCTCCCATTGTCCTGGAGGACGTTAATGTTCAGGTTTCCCTCCCTCCTGCTACTCTCAGTCCTCCCTCTGTAATTCTGGATCCCATTATAATCATAGCTGATATCACTGTCTTAGTCCCTGAATTAATTGAGGTGGATGTTCCTATGGCCCACGTAGACCTTACCCCTCTCCATCTTGAGACCTACTGTACTGTCACATATAGGGATCCCCCATGAAGGGGAGGCAACGGCAAAGTGGTATTGTCACTGGACTAATAATCCAGAGACCCAGAGTAATGATCTGTGGATCGGGGTTCGAATCCCACTATGGCAGGTGGTGAAATTTGAATTAAATTAAAAACTTCTGGAATTTAGAATCTACTGATGACTGTGAAGTCATTGCCCATTGTTGGAAAAACCTATCTGGTTCACTAGGGAAGGGAATCCGGCATCCTGGAAACTGGAAAAAATGCAGATCATCCAAATGGCAGGCCAGGTCCATCTCATAGCTGTAGATTGATTGATATTGGTGTAAGAGGGTGGGGATAGTGCGATGCTGAGAGCACTCATAACCATTGCCATGATTGCCTTGGCTAATTGGTGCCTTCACTGTGAGAACTCCCTGAAGTCACAGTCACTCACTAATCAACGACAAAAAAACAAAAACAAAACCTTTGGAGATAGCTGCAAACTCATGTTTTTATTTCAGTGTTTCAGCAGAAGTTGATGGCCTAGTGGTAATATTGTGAGATTATTAATTCAGAAACCCAGCTAATGTTCTGGGACACGGATACAAATCCCCACAAATGGTGGAATTTGAATTCAATAAAAAAAATTTGGAATTAAAAGTCTAATGATGATTGTGAAACCATTGTCGATTGTTGTTAAAACCTATCTAGTTCACTAATGTCCCTTTAGGGAAGGAAATCTGCCGACCTACGCCTGGCCTACATGTGACTCCAGAGCTACAGCCATGTGGTTGACTCTTAAAAGTAAGTAGGGATGGGCAATAACTGCTGGCCAGTCAGCGACACCCACATTCTATGAACAAATGAGAAAAATCATTGAGTGCCCAGACCCACACTAACACATTTCCCAGTCTACAGGCTGCAGATGCCTCCCCTGAATGTGACTGTACCATCTGCAACTGAGTCCAAGGCCAGAACCACACCACACCCCTCCCCCTCTGCCCCTTCTCGCCCCCGGAGCCCGGCCCTGCATGTGAGGTGCTGACCATGCCCTCTGCGCACTTTGCTGGGCACTACTGATAGTGGACTGACACACCCTCTCCCCCCCTGGAGTGGGACACAGACAAGGACAAACCTTTTCAATCTCAGACCACTACTTAAGCTTTTCTTTAGCTTATCTTAACTATAGCTATCTTTAGCTGTAACTTTAGCTATCTTAACATTCTGCCTGAGATTTTCTTGGGGCTGCTGCCCTTGACGCTCTTTGCCCCTGGCCATGAGACATCTTTGCCCCCATTCATCTGCACCTTCCAATCATGTGTCTGGTTTCAACAGTCTTTCCCACCTCCAGCCCCTTCCCTTGCCTCTGTCTTGCCTTGCGCTACCTCGTCAAACCTTTAATCCTGATCACATTAGAACCCGTCCCCTTCCTGCTGGTCTGATATATCGAGCTTTCCCTGAAATAGCCCCCTGAAATAGATGTGCTGAAACCAGAATCTGGAGCGGCGTCAGCACAATGCAAGGTTAGCAATGATATGGGCAAAGCCCTGTTCACCAGGTGCACATTGCATATATTCTGTTAGGGTGTACGTCAGTCTAATTAGATGCTAACATTTTCTTTTGATCCAGTGCAAGCTGCCTTGGTTACAAGAATCATGATATTCTAATGTGTTCAAACAGTCTTCCTGACATGACTTATCAATAAACACAATCCACCATTCAGGGCTGGAGCAGACGATTTCAAACTCTCTTCTTCCACTGATAGGAAACCCTCAATTTGACCCCCGCAATATTTTCACCTCCCACTGCAGGTGGGAATGCTCATTGAGTCTGCACCGACAGAAATCCCACCCAGGTCCTATCCCCGTCACCCCACATATTTACCCTGCTAGCCCCCTTGACACTAAGGGGCAATTTAACACGGCCAATCAACCTGACCCACACATCTTTGGACTGTGGGAGGAAACTGGAGCACCCGGAGGAAACCCACGCTGACACGGGGAGAATGTGCAAACCCCACACAGGCAGACACTCAAAGCCGGAATTGAGCCAGGGTTCCTGGTACGCTGATGCAGCAGTGCTAACCACTCTGCCTCCGTGCTGTCCTGATGAGTGCAAAATGAAAAACTTCGACAGCATGTCTCTTTTTTATTCAGCAATACTTAAATTATTTCTCCTTTTTGTTTTCTGGGCCTCTTTGTTTTGTCATTAGATTGCGCTGTCTCAGCTGGACTTGGAATTTAATATATAACATTGTGCAAATAACGATGATTCTACCCAGATCCTCAAGTGACTATAAGGCATCGATGTGTGCTGAGAGATTATGGAGCAGGTCACTTGAAGAGAGTTCTGTATTCCTGTTGTCTCAATCTGGCTGAGTTCCCATGGGCGTGTTGGCCTTTTCTTTGCTCTCCTGATAATATAGATACAGTTCATGATGCACTATCTCCTTTCACAGGCTTCCCGTATTTGACTTTCTGATCTTGCCGTTGCGTTTTGCACTCTTCCCCTCTCCCGCTATACCGGCTACTGGTTGCAATTCCTTCTCTTTTTTTCTTACGATATTGGGAGTCTGTCTGCTGCATTTTATTTGGGGGAAGTATTTTATTTAGCTTTGAGGGAATAAACCGAGGACATACAGTAGACATGCCACCTACCCTACCTGCGATACCACCTGCGGCACCACCTACCACCCCCTCTACTTGCCACCCTGTCCACCTACCACCCTCGGGGGCATTTTTTTCACACAGAGGGTGGTGAGTGTCTGGAACAAGCTGCCAGAGGCAGTGGTAGAAGCGGGTACAATTAAAAAGATGGGTAAGATGGGTATAGAGGGACATGGGTCAAATGGGGCAATTGAGACTAGTTTAGTGGTTAAAAAAAGGGCAGCATGCCAAGTTGGACCGGAGGGCCTGTTTCCATGCTGTAAACCCTATCAGCCTGATTTTACCATCAAGTTGCACTCATTTTCAGGCACAAAAACTTGGTAAAGTCGGGTGTGGGGTGAGAAGCGCGATTCGTGCCTGCCTCCGTGCCAGTTCCCCCTTTACCAAGGCTTGACAATGGCTGCGATTGGGACCACGCCCAAAATGGGCGCGACAGCCATTTAAATGCATTTGCGTGCCCAACCTTACCGGCACTCCCTCCTTTACCACCACGTTCACCCATCCAGAATCGACACCAAAGAGACATGCTCCATAAAAGTCAGATTTCGGCGCTCCAGTTTGTGAGGAGGCAGGTGCCGAGCATCCGACAGATCTCTGCTTGAGATCAGTGGGGTGGAATGGGGGTCCACCACCACTCTGTCTGAAACCAATGGGGGCGGGGGGGAGGAGTGTTCGCTGCCACTCTGCCTGAGATCAGTGAGGGCGAAGGGGGAGGGGGAGATCGGTCTGGGTGGTGGAGGGGGTGGGGGATAAGGAGGTCAGTAATGTGGGGTGGGGCAATGTCTGTGGGAGCCAGGAAGGAGGTAATGTGGGGTGGGGCAATGTGGTAGAAATCCCATGTCAGCTTTGATGCATTGCTTCATGGAAATAGAAGCAAACAGATTGCATTTATATAGGGCTTTTCACATCCACCTGATGTGCCAAAATGCCTCACAGCGAATTAAGTATCTTTGAGGATCAGCAAACTTCTTTCATAAACAGTAACTTCATTGCAGTGTTACTTGTGACTAATAAATAAACTTTACTCGGGGAGAAGGGAAGCCAGTGAGATCATTGTTAATTGGAGGCATGGGATTCTATTCATGGACTGGAGCAGGGCTCAGAAACCAAAGATAATTCCATTCAGCAGAGTGGGTACGAACATTCCTTTTAGAAAAAGCTTTTAAGATTGCCAGCATGTTGAAAGTCAGGCTGATATTTACGAGTCTTGTGGTTTTGAAAGTCGTAATATTATAATTGGCCATAACCTTACTTTCCAATTACTGTCTGCACAGATATATTGCTAATTTGCTTCTCACCATTACAGGGTCATTAAGGAGATGCAGCAAGCAGCCTTGAGGAATTAGCGGAGCTATAAGATGAACTGATATAGTGGAAGGACTGTCCAGACTAATGGATATACAACTGACGCAGATCCAAATGAAATCCATCAGTCCTTTGCTCAGGAGCAGGAACAACCCACGCTAAACTTCTTGTGAAATAAGTCACAAAATATAAAAGTTTCAAGTTCCTTAAATGGACTAGAGTTTACCTTGGAAACATCTTAATCTGTGCCTTACGATAAAACAAGTATCTACAACTTGTGTTGAAGGACTATTGCTGGAATGTTTAAACATTGGTGTGTATTTACTATTTATCTATAAAAGATTAGTTCTGGGAATTGCTATCTTTATTATTTTGTCTCTTTGTCAGCAGAAAGAATGCCTAACATAAATATCTCAGAGTATGAAATATTAGGTTTTAACTGTGATTCAGTAGCTATCTCTGTTGTCTTTTACTCAAGAAGGTATAGGAAATGGTCAGCTCCAAAGATGGGATGCCTTAGGGTTGGAATGCTGGTGCATAAATATACATCTTTCTTCCAGTCAAGCAACATCTTAATTTTAAAATTCTCATCCTTGTTTTCAGATCTCTCCATGGCCTCATCCCTCCCTATCTCCTCCTTTTGCATGAGCCTCTGAGATATCTATGCTGATTTAATTCTGATCTCTTATTCCTCATTTTAACCACTCCACCATCAGTGACCATGTTTTCAGCTGTCTGCACCCTAAGCTTTGGAATTCTTTGATTATGGTGCTAGCCATCAGACCTAAAGGCCCAGATCTCCTGGTTTTTCGATGGTCAGGGACGCGGATTTAACCCCTCCACTCCGCCCAAGATACATGTTGGAACTTCTCAGAAATCCCAACGCAAAGACTCGGAGGGAATTGCCCAGGAAGTTTGAACTTGCCTGTTTCCGAGACCTTCTGAGAATATCTCCAACTCTGCGTTAGAGTCGGAGACTTTGGACGGTTTAACCTACTTACCTGGATAATAATCCTGGGAATAGCAGACAGAAAAATCCTAGTCTCTATGTAACTAGACAACTAACCATTCTCCCTAACCAACACCCCTCTACATTTCATCTTACCCACTTTCCCCTCTACCATTCCCAGCACCTACCAACCTATCCACCTATCTATCTATCCCTGACACACCTATCACCCAATCCAACTGCCATCTTACTGACTGGATACTCTAGACACATACCCACTTATAACCCTAACCACTGACTGTCCTATTCACCTGCTGTACTCTTCACCTGATACCACAACTACTTACCACCCTATCCACTTGCCACTCTATCCACTTACCATCCTACCCCCTTCCTCACTTATCTCACTAACCTTACACCCCTATCTATCTACATATTTACCCACTCATTTTGACGTTCATACATGAGCACAGTTTAAAAGGGCAGCACAATGGCACAGTGGTTAGCACTGCAGCCTCACAGCGCCAGAGGCCCAGGTTCAATCCCAGCCTCGGGTCACTGCCTGTGTGGAATTTGCACATTCTCCCTGTGTCTGCATGGGTTTCCTCCGGGTGCTCCGATTTCCTCCCACACCCCAAAGATTTGCGGGTTAGGTTAATTGGCCATGCTAAATTGTCCCTTAGCATCAGGGGACTAGCAGGGTCAAATATGTGGGGTTATGAGGATAGGATGGGGTTGTTGTCGGTGCAGGCTCGATGGGCTGAACGGCCTCCTTCTGCAGTGTAGGAATTCTACATTCTATGTCTCAGTTTATTGGTGTGTTAGTGAACAGTTTACACAATATGGTGCTGGTTCTGTAAGAAGGGCCCACTTACTGTTTCCCGGGATGATCCTACGAGGAAACACTTGGATTCAAGGTACACTCTGCATTTCTGATGAAGCCGGGATCAAAAGCCCAGACCAGAAATGTGGGGCTCTGGCATGACGCAGAAAAGTAGGAATTGAGAGGCAATCCAAGGGTGAATGCCAATCCCCAAAGATCCAGGCCAATATCTCCATGTGTGATTCAATGTCATATTTTGTTTTGAATGCTCCTGTGAAGTGCTTTGTGATATGTTATTCCATTAAAGGTGCTATAAAAATATAAATACCACTGCTTCACTACTTGTTCATTTGCGTTTGTTAATTTAATAAATTAATTCCAAATTCTAGGTTTCCACTCAGGCATGCTGTGATAGTCTCTCTCATTGTAGTGTCCTAGCCATGTGAAGGATTGTGGGTTTAAACAAAAAGATTTGGTTTGTGTATATAGAATCAACGTAACAACAACAGATTTATTTGACGAGCTGTTACCTGTGCAGAGAACAAAGTGAAGGGGCAGTGTGGTGGCACAATGCTGTCTCATAGTGCCAGGGACCCGGGTTCAATTCTGGCCTCGGGTCACTCTCTGTCTGGAGTTTGCACATTCTCCCCATGTCTGTATGGGTTTTCTCTGGGTGCTCTGGTTTCGCCCCACAGTCCAAAGGTGTACAGGTTAGGTTGATTGACCATACTAAATTGCCCCATAGTATCAGGGGGGGTAGCAGGGTAAATAAGTGGGGTTAGGGGGATAGGGCCTGGGTGGATTGTGGTCAATGCAGACTCAATAGGCCTACTGTGTGGGGATTCTATTATCCTAATGACATCTCCATTGAATCATGTGACTAGCTCTTAAAGCAATTGCACAATTCCTTAAATATATAACATTCCTCCCCTTTTACTTCTGTAAACATGGCAAATTGCTGCAATGTTATACATAGGATCACTAATACTCTAGATGCTGTATTATGCATCATTAATCATCATACACAGTCTAATCCTGTTTGGTTATATACAACATTCTTGAATTTGGCTTTCCTTGACCTGAGAAGTATGATTTGGAACTTTGGTAGATATTTCATGTCTTGGAACTAATTCTGCATCATTCTCACCTGATATGGCAGTACAGACTCAATCATCAGGCAATCAGATTCCAGTCTTCAGCAGTAGAACTCACAACACGGAGGTCTAAATAAGTTAGTATTTCAGGAGATGATTCTGACAAATCATTCTGAGATGACAACAATTGGTCAGCACTGTGTCACCAAACTAGTTCAGCCTCGCTTTGAACTGTGTAAGACATTGGAGCTGTTTTGCTAGAACTATGGCTGGTATCTGTTTCTTGCTCGCGGCATAACTACACTCGATCCCCCTGTTGAAATAGGTATCATTTTGCCTTCACACTGGTCCAGCTACTTGAGATTATTGTTTACTCTCTACTACCTCTGAAGTTTCTGGAGTTAATAACAAATCAAACTTAGATCTCAATTTTCTTTCTAACAGCAGTAATGCAAGAGAACCTTGGATAGCCACATGGGTGGTGTTTCCATAAGATGACAAACAACTATTTACACAACGTGATATCGGACCTTGCTCTCTGAAGCTTTTAAAAAATGTTTCAAGGATTTTACAAATCCTTCAGCTAATCTATTGGTTGATGGATGATAAAGTGTGGATTTTATACAGATTACCATTTACTTTGAGATAATTCTCAAACTCTTGTGAAGTAAACTGTGAACAATTATCACTAACAATCTCTCCCGCTTCACCAAACCTTACAAAAATTTCTTCAAGCTTTTCAATAGTTTGTTCAGATGTAGTAGATTTCATGATAACAACTTCTGGCCACTTTGAGTGTGCATCAATTATGATTAAGAACATGTAACCCTCAAATGAACCAGCAAAATCTAGTGTAATTGTTGGCATGGCATTTTAGGCCACTCCCAAGGGTATAAATGAGACAATGGTGGTGTATTTCTATTTGTGCACAGGATTGACACTGTCCCACACCAGCACGGTAGCACAGTGGTTAGCTTTGCTGCTTTACAGTTCCAGGGACCTGTGTTCGATTCCCAGCTTGGGTCACTCTCTGTGTGGAATTTGCACATTCTCCTTGTGCCTGCGTAAGTTTTCCTTCGGGTGCTCTGGTTTCCTCCCACAGTCCAAAGGTATGTGGGTTAGGTTGATTGGCCATGCTAAAATTGCTCCTTAGTGTTCTGAGATGCTTAGGTTAGAGGGATTAGCGGGGAGTAGGCTCAGGAGTATATCCAGGTGGGTGCACTCAGAATTTATACTGCAGGGGCCCCTCAATGAGGACCCCCTCCCAGCCACTCCTATTCCCTATGTGAGTGCCAGTGAGCTGAGCCCAGTCTGCCATACACTGCTGCCAGTGGTATCAGGGGTCCCTATCTGTGCAGGGGGGGACTCCCACGACTGATATCTGCCAATCCAAGCAGCTGAATGAATGTCACTCAGAGGGAAAAGATGGGACAGACATCTCACTGGGGGGAGGGGGCTAACATCTGACTCCCTATTGGGCTTTAAATCACAGTTCATGCACTGACTGCCCAGGTGCATTGAGTAAAATAGCGTGGCAGCAGTAAGATTTTCCACTCCCCGAATGTCCAGATTGTGCGTGACCACTGGCTCAGCATCACATCCATGTGTGAACGCTATCTGTGCATGACAGCTACATCCTGGGGCACTTGGATATCCCCGGGGTCTTCGAGCATCCCCCAGGCTGCCGGGATGGCTTGTGCGGGACATGGGCTACCCACTGAATCATGGCTGATGATGCCAATGCGGAGGAATGAAACCGAGGCAGTGAGCAGCTTAAATAAGGCTCATGCTGTCCCCTGGTCAGTCATTGAGTGGTGCATTGTCCTGCTGAAACTGTGTTTCCAGTGCCTGGACCGCTCTGACGCTGCTTACCACCGCCCCGGAAATTGTCCAACAAGCTTGGTAGGTTCTGATCTGAAACTGGTGGCACGGTAGCACAGTGGTTAGCACTGCGGCTTCACAGCTCCAGGGTCCTGGGTTCAATTCCCAGCTCAGATCACTGTCTGTGTGGAGTTTGCACATTCTCCTCATGTCTGCGTGGGTTTCCTCTGGGTACTCTGGTTTCCTCCCACAGTCCAAAGATGTGTGGGTTAGGATGATTGGCCATGCTAAGAAATTGCCCCTTAGTGTCCTGGGATGTGTAGGTTAGCGGGATTAGTGGATAAAATATGTAGGGATGTGGGGATAGGGCCTGGGTGGGATTCTGTTCGGTGCAGAACCGATGGGCCAAAGGGCCTCTTTCTGCACTGTAGGGTTCTGTGATCTATGATAAGCTGCGCAGTTCAAGGGTGATTAGGACAACAAATGCTGACTTTACCAAGGGTGGCCACACTCTACGAAGGAATTAACAAAGAAATCTGGCATCGTACTGGTGTCCACCTTGTGCCACAAGCTGGCAAACAGGGTCTGCTCATTTATCACATGAAAATGACTTGACCCGAACCTTGGCCCAGGAGACCCTGGTGATATCAGTGATACAGAAAGAAATCTCACAACACCAGCTTAAAGTCCAACAGGTTTATCCGTAGCAAATGCCCCAAGCTTTCGGAACACGCTGTGGGAGTTCCCACTCACCTGATGAAGGAACAGTGTGTTCCGAAAGCTTGGGGCATTTGCTACAAATAAACCTATTGGACTTTAAGCTGGTGTTGTGAGACTTCTTTCTGTTCTACCCCAGTCCAACGCTGGCATCTCCACATCATGACTATCAGTGATGCCCACTCTGCCATATTTATACTGGGATGCCAACCATCCAGTTGGTATTCTAAGATTCAGCAGGTCTATGCGCTAAGTGTGATCAACGGCAATCGACTCAGATTTTCACAAATATCCCGCTTAGTTTATTGTTTGAAATGAATTGGAATCTGAAATGAAGATTCGGCAACTGGGTTACTTCACTCTTTCCAAGAGTGTGATGGAACAAGACTCTGAGAATGAGATTTCTGGGCAGATGTGTTCTGAATTTGCCTCATTCGATGTGTGTGCGCCACATCTTCCAACCGAACATGTGCATCATGACCTCGCCACACTATCACAGTCACATCACACTGTGAACTCAATCAGAAGAATCTCTATTCTTTCCCAAACTCACCTCCCTCCTCTATTTGTGTCCTGCTGGGAATAATTGAGGGTTAGTCATTCTTGAGTTTGTAAGTTGAACATTTTCTCACCCTTCCTTAGTTATTCCCATCTGTCACATCCCGGCTGCTTTACCCCACCCTCCTCTAAATTGTCTTTTGATCCAGTAATGTAGCTTTGTTTAGATATTTTCCACCAGTCAGTTGCCACTGCTGTGGAAAGGTCAAATGTCGATGCTTTGTGTATGTCATTTTCAGGGATTTTGTTCAATTCTAAAAGTAAGTAGTACAAATACTGCACTGCACACAGCTCATAAAGCTCATAAAACGTCTTTGAAACTTATACTTTTGAAACATGCTGAGGTGAAGGAACTATACGAACCCTTCAAGCGACACTCTAACGCGGTAACAGAGAGGGGGTGGCAGGTAGCACACTGATGATGTGGAGATGCTGGCGTTGGACTGGGGTAAACACAGTAAGAAGTCTGACAACACCAGGTTTAGGTCCAACCGATTTAGTTGATAGTAAACTCACAAGCTTTCGAGGTTTCTCTCTTCGTCAGAACTCTCCATTCACCTGACGAAGAGGGAAACCTCGAAAGCTTGTGAGTTTACTATCAAATAAATCGGTCGGACTTAAACCTGGTGTTGTCAGACTTTTTACGAGGTAGCACAGCGCCAGGGATGCAGGTTCGATTCCTGGCTTGGGTCACTGCCTGTGTGGAGTTTGCACGTTCTCCCCGTGTCTGTGTGGGTTTCCTCCGGCTGTGAGTATCCTCCCTCAGTGCAAAGATGTGTGGGTTAGGTTGAATGGTTGTGTTAAATTGACCCTAGTTTTGGGGAGATTAACAGGGTAGATATGTGGGGTTACGGTGCAGGCTTGATGGGCCGAATGGCCTCCTTCTGCACTGTAAGGATTCTATGAAATGTTTCTGCGCTCATACTAAAGTTTGCAAATGATGGGACTGAAGGTGCTGCTTTTGGGGAACGGGGGCAGTGAGAGAGAACAGCCTCCAGGGGAAGGACAGTTTCAATTGCAGCATCTTTTAAATCACACTCTGAGTTTCTGTACACTCAGTGAAGTTTGATTTGGGAGCGAATCTTTTCCTTTTACAGTTAATTGCTTCAGTTGGGCTAATTATAGACACACACTGTGATTTACTTCCCAATGTAATCTCGGCTTTCTGAATCCGGCTCCTTGCACTTTCTTGACACTGTTCATGAAGGTGACCTTAACAACTTCGAAAGCCACTCGTTGTGGCTTCACGTTTTAAAGGGTTCATGAAGAACAATATTTATAAATATCCAAACAAGGGTCTGACAGAACCTCAATACAAATCCACCTTCTTCTCTGCCCTGGCTCCAACTGAGGTTCCTACCCCGACCGGATTGGCTCTGCTTCTCATGTTGCCCCTCTGTTCCGGTCCAATCACATGGCCCCCTTAAAGGAACCACATTCCCACACACCTCCCCCGCTAACTCCTGAGTTCACTTAGGAATGAAACAAAACGGAACATCATTAAACATCGACATGTAAAATTCAAAGTGTGTCCTTGAGTGGCATCCCATTAGTAATTCTACAGGCGTAGCCCCTGTGGTCACACTTGGCGTGGTATTGTGTGACAACAAGAAACTTGCCAATGTAAAGGCTGTGGTCAGTTAAAGTGTTTATTCACTGATGATTTGAATGTTGTACAGCTTCCTCTCCAGTGGAAGCTGGGTGGTAAGGTGCTGACCAAACATGATGAATAACCATTTGATTTAACAATCTTTCCGAACTCCTCCACTGAGAATGCTGTGCCATTGTTGGACACTAAGACCTCTGGGATGCCATGGATGGCAAAAATCTACTGCAACTTGTCAATGTTGTCTGTGGCCATTGTAGACTTCATCAATTGAACATAGAACATGGAACACTACAGCACAAACAGGCCCTTTGGCCCACAAGTTACGCTGATCATATCCATACCAACAGGCCATAGAACTATCTGTAACTCCCAATCCCATTAAATCCCATGTACTCATCCAGAAGTCTCTTAAAAGACCCCCAGCAAATTTGCCTCTACCACCACCGACGGCAGCTGATTCCACTCACTCACCACCCACTGAGTGAAAAACTTACTCCTGCCAACTCCTCTGTACCTGCTCCCCAGCACCTTAAACCTGTGTCCTCTCGTAGCGACCATTTCAGCCCTAGGAAATAGCCTCCGAGAATCCACCTGATCAATATCTCTCAACATCTTATAAACCTCTATCAGGTCGCCTCTCAATCTTTGTCTCTCCAGAAAGAGACCTAGCTCCCTCAACCTATCTTCATAAGGCATGCCTCCCAATCCAGGCAACATCCTTGTAAATCTCCTCTGCACCCTCTCAATAGCTTCCACATCATTCCTGTAGTGAGGCGACAGCCAACCATTTAGAATGAATATCAACCAAGATGAGAAACATATGTCCCATGAACGGTCCTGCGAAATCTCCATGTATTCTTGCGCGTGGCCGACTCAACAACTCCCACAGATGCATGTTCCTGCTGGCAGTAATGACTGCAGGGGCATTGCCTGAGCAGTCTTTTGATTTCTTTATCGATGCCCAGCCACCAACCATATCTTTGGGAGAGTGCATTCATCCTGCTTGTGGGGTTTGCCTCATTCAATTCCTGTAATAAAGGTTGTCACCGCTAGGGTGGCACTATAACATGAGCGCCCCCCACAATAACACGTCATCCTCACATGTTCCCTTAGCCTTTGCTGTTTAACTTGCTCTGACTTATCACATCACCATCCATGCATCACCATCCTCCGGACTTTTGACAACACTGGATCCCTTTTGGTCGAAGTTTTGTGTGAGTAGCTGTATCTCTATCAGGGGCAGTGCCAACACTATTTCTTGAGGTACAGGTGGTGACGGCACAGTCTGTGTGACCAATGGTTAGATTGGATCAAAGTGGACACGCAATGTTAATGACTGTAAGGTTGGCTTTGCTTTGGCAAATGCTTCCGTTTGTTCTTCTCCCATTTCCATCGCTGATGCTTCTTCAAAATCTGGTGATGTGGGGCTAAGATTGTAAACGCATTTTGTAAGAATCTGTCATAATATTTCAGTCTAGCTTGAATTAGTAATAAGACAACGCTGAAACTCAAGTATGTAACTTCATCTGCCTGGAAACGGATCTTTCTCATTTTAAATCTTCTCAAAACTTCATCCAAGTTTGATCCGTGTTCCTCAGGTCAGGCTCTTGTCATTAGGACATTGTTTAGATATAGCCGTATGTTAGGAACACCCTGTCATAAACTTGCATTTGTACGTTAGAAATTGGCAATGGGCTGATGAGACTCCAAAAGGTAAACGTGTGTACTGGTATAATCCCTTTGTGGGTGTTAATAGTAATAAAACTTCATTCAACTCCATCTGTTGGTTGACATGACTGAGCTCGAGCTTGGTGTAAATCAGGCCCCCCACTAATTTGGGTAGAGGACCTCAAATTTAGTAATCGGATATTTATCCATCTGAGCTCTGGCTTTACTATTAGTTTATAATTCTGACAGTTCGATCTGGTTTGAGGATATGGTCTATGGGTGCAGACCATTCAGGGATGGTACAGATTTTATGACACCTAAATCTTCCAATCTCCCAAGCTCTCTTTCAACCTGATAAAGAAGTGCATGTGGCACTGGACAAGTCCCAAAGAGTTTTACCATTGTCTCAGAATCCAAATGTTGGCTTTAGTGCCTTCTACTCATGCCAGTTCCTTTTGGAAAACCTCAAGCTCTTGAAAACCTCCGTCTAGTCGGTTGAATATTTCCCACCAATTTAATTCCATCTGTTTTAGCCAATCTCGACCCGTTAGGCAAGGTCTGTAACCCTCAATTATTAGAACAGGTTGTTGAGCTGTTTGGTTTCTGCAGGATACAGTAACTGTTGCTGACCCTACTGTCTTTAATGTCTGAGTGGACAATGTGACTCCAGATTCACTCAATCTCAATGGCTGAAGGCCTTTTTGAAGGAACAAAATATCTGCTCCCTATGACTGGCTGTGGCTCATGTGTTGACTTCTGGTTTGAGAGATCTGTTTGCTATCTCCCTATCAGAGGCACTTTATTTAGTTGGACCTGGTTTAAGATATATGACTTGGGTCCCTTGTTGGGCTCCTTAGGCAGTGTTTCCTCATGATTTAATAATCTATGCCTCTCTTCGTAAGTTCAAAATATTACTGAGGCCTTTTAGCAGCTTGTTCAACTAGTAATGTCCATGTTAAGGATTAGTGTCTGTACAGCCCCAGGACTTTCTGTTCCTGCACCCTCTTAAAATACTGCCATTTAGTTAAAATTGCTCCTTCCCAATCTCCCACCTACAATAACTCCAGCTGTCAGCTGTAAAGGAGCAGTGCTTTATTGCACAAAATAAAGTAAAGCAAAACCACTAGCCTGTGGTGAACACAAACAGGTCCCAATCAGGACAATGTAACAATGGACCCACTCAGGAGCCTGCTTTCTACAGGGCTCCATATGCAAGCTCCATCTGATGGGTTAATTACCAATCCTCAGGGAGCTCGTATTCAGGGAGGTCAATCAGTGATTTCCCATGCAAGTCCTGGGGGGTTATCACACTGCCCAAAAGTTTGAGGGTGGTGGGGCTGGGGGTCACAACTTTAAACTCACGGTTAAGGAGTTACCTTTGGCACGAGGGAGTCATTGCCCCCTTGGGGATAAGAGAGCTGAGAAGCAGCTGAACAGACAAGAAAGAAAAGGTTGAATTTCTACTGCCCATTCCACAACCTCAACTTGCAAACCGCAAGACCCCTCACATAGCAATCAGCAGATTCTCTGTTTCTGTAACGGGAGTGGGAGACAGAATCTTCTGTTTGCAAAGTCAGAGCGATATCACTGAGAGGGACTGATCCTCCAACAACCTGAGGATTCAGGGTAGACCATTTAGGGAGGAGGTGAGGAGACATTTCTTCATCCAAAGAGTGGTGAACCTGTGGAATTCATTACCACGGGAAGTAGTTGATGCCAAAACATTGAATGTATTCAAGAGGCAGTTAGGTATAGCACTTGGGGTGAATGGGATGAAAGGTTATGGGGAAAAAGCAGGATTAGGCTATTGAGTTGGATGATCTAGCCATGATTGTAATAAGTGGCAGGGCAGGCTCGAAGGCCCAAACGGCCTCCTCCAGCTCCTATCTTCTATTTTCTATGTTTCCCCATGAGAGGGCGCCTTTTCCGAGAGCCAGGAATCCATTCAGCCCATCATGTGCTGACTCTGAAAATGAGTTATCCATTTGGGTCCACTCCCCGGCTCTTATCCCAGAGACCTGCAAAAATTTGATAACTTTGTTGAAACTTGTAGAAACATTAACTTCTGGTTTTCCTCTTGCCCACAGATGCTGCCAGATCTCCCGAACATCTCCAGCATTTCCTTCTTATTTCTGATTTCCCGCATCCTCTGAATTTTGTTTCAGATTTTCATAAAAATCAAATTTCTTTCTGCATGTCAGAAACATACAAAGCCGCAGTGTGTTTGAATGGATTATGCCTTAGCCCAACCTGTCCATGTCGCCCTTTTTTTAAAACTCCAATTGTCCGCATTTGGCCCATATCCATCTTACCCATGTAACTATCTAAATGCATTTTAAAAAACAAAATTGTACCCGACTCTACTACTCCCCCGGGCAGCTTGTTCCAGACACGCACCACCCTCTGTGTGAAAAAATTGCCCCTGTGGACTCTTTTGTATTTCTCCCCTGGCACCTTAAACCTATGCTCTCTAGTTTTAGACTCCCCTACCTTTGGGAAAAGACTATCTAGTTGATCTGTGTCCCTTATTATTTTATAGACCTCTATAAGATCAACCCTCAGCCTTCTCCACACAAGAGAAAAAAGTCTCAGTTTATCCAACCTCTCCTTATAATTCAAACATCAAATCCCAGTAGCATTCTAGTAAATCTTTTCTGCACTCTTTCTAGGGATGGTTAAGGGTATACAGCTGTCGGGTGATTGGGATCAATGTGAAGGAACAGACAGGTTGCCCCAGTTTAGAACAAAGAGCAAATAACAACACAGCATGGGAAACAGGCCCTTCGGCCCAACGAGCCCGCGCCGCCATTTTAACATTTTGAGTCCCTTCTCCACCCATGACCCTTGTCTACGCTTATGGCATTCCACATTGGAAACCAGACTGAGGGGAGACTAATTTAGGGACAATTTGTTACACCAATCAGCCTAAGAGCACATCTTTGGGGTGTGGGAGGAAACCGGAGCACCCAGAGAAAACCCACGCAAGCACAGGGAGAATGTGCAAACTCCCACAGACACCGGCCCAAATCCATGTGTCTGCACAGCAAACAGCGATAGTCACTGAGCTGACGTGTTGCCCGTCAGCTGGTCCAGTTTAAGCGTACACTAACGATGTGAAGCACTAGGCTACTCTCGAAACATCCAAGAGCAGCCCTCGTACGACCCATCGCGTGTATGCCCCTTGTTGGACAATCAAGACCCAAAGAACAAAGAATAGTACAGCACAGAACAGGCCCTTTGGTCCTCTAAACCTGCACCAATCATGATGTCTGCCTAAAGTAAAACCATATGCATTTACAGAGTCTGCATCCTTCCATTCCCATCCTATTCATGTATTCGTCTAATTGCCCCTTAAATTCTGCTATTGTACCTCCTCCCACCACCTCCCCAAGCAGCACGTTCCAGACATTCACCACCCTCTGTGTAAAAAAACTTGCCTCACACATCTCCTCTAAACTTTTCCCCACGCACCTTAAACCTCTAGCCCCCTAGGAAAGAGCATCTGACTATTCACTCTATCCATACCCCTCATAATCTTGTAAACCTCTACCAGGTCGTCCCTCAACCTCCGTGAGAACAATCCCAGTTTATCCAACCTCTCTTCAGAACTAATGACCTCCAGACCGGGCAACATCCTGGTCATATAAATAATTAATACTAATTATAATAAGATAATGCACCAATGATTGGATAGTTAGCTTGTTGGAGCAGTGAAGGTAATTAGCTGCTCTGCTGGTTCACATGACAACAACCAAGCCTCAGTGATTGACAGCTCAGGGAATGCCCAAGGTGGGCATTCCTTCTCTGCCCTCACCCCACAATCTTCAGTCAGTATGCCTCCTGTTTCTTAGCCAGACAGATCAGAAAGCTCCGTGTTCAATCTCTGGCCTGTGGGCACCCTCATCTCAGTGGGGGTGCTACAACTGGCTTGCGCACCATAGCTTCTTAGGCCTCACTGTGTGACAGAGGCGAGGAGAGAGTGGGGCTGTATTTCTCTCACCTGGCATGAGCAGGTAGAGTTGTGGGTGAAGGTTGCAGCTGGAGAGCACAAAGAAAGAAGAGATCTTGGGGTTAGGGGGCGGGCTGGGGGAAAGCAGGAGATTATGGGCAAGGTTCTCCAGTCTGATCTGTGGCAGGGGCCCATTGCGAGCATGAATAGAAACTTTATCTGGCATTCTAACCAAACTTCCACTCAATTTCAGCAGAACCGAGAAAACCTGCATTCCTGCTCCTCCTGGCCCACATGCAGAGCTGGAAAATCATTTACCTGTTGAATCCAACTATTCCTGTCTGCCTTTAGCCTCCAGGTTTCCTAAGCTGTTAAATTCACATGGTCGCTAAAATCTGTGGCACAAGGTCCTCATTAGCATAATTATAAACCAGCTCCAGGGAGGGCGTAACTCACCCCCCTTCAATTTAATCAATTTGGCCCCAGCTGGAAGGAGGCAGTTTCACAGTGGGTTGGGGGTTGGATTTCTCTGTTTTTAAGAATTTAATGCCCCCTCCCTCCTGACTCCCACCCAACCCCCTCATTGTGAGGGAGTTAAAATTTCCCCCAATTAGCACAGAACCAGGCCATTTGGCCCAACTGGTCCATGTTGGTGTTCATGCTACACACAAACCTTCTTCCAGCTCTCACCCAATCAGCATTTCCTCCATTCCTTTCTCCCTCATGTGTTTGTCACGCTCCCCCCTTAGCTGCATCCGTGCAATTCATTGGAATGGCGAGCGGCCTTGTGGTGGTAAGTTCCACATTCCCACCATTCTCTGAGAAAAAGAGTTTCTCCTGAATTCCCTACTGGATTTATTGGTGACTATCTTATATTCCCAACCCTGAGCTTGGAATGCCTCACAAGTGGAAACATCTTCTCTACATTTACCCAAACAATTATTTTCATACTTCTGTGTTAACTTTGTTCTCAGCCTGGTGTTGTGCCCAAATTTTAAATTGTGTTTCTGATTCCTGAGTTGAAGAACATAAGAAATAGGAGCAGGAGTAGGCCATCTAGCCCTTCGAGCCTGCCCCGCCATTCAATCAGATCATGGCTGATCTGAGGTGGATCAGTTCCACTTTCCTGCTTTCTCCCCATAACCCTTAAATTGTTTTTATAAATGGCGAGTGTTTACAGTGTCCATTCTGTGGAACATCAGTTCCTACCTTTTATTTATTATTCACTCTTGGGACATGGGTGTGGCTGGCTGGCCAGCATTTATTGCCCATCCCTGGGTGCAATTGAGAGTTAACCACATTACTGTGGCTCTGAAGTCACATGTAGGCCAGACCAGGTAAGGACGGCAGATTTCCTTCCTTAAATGACATTAATCAACCAGATGGGTTTTTCTGACAATTGACAATGGTTTCATGGTCATCATTAGATTCTTAATTCCAGATATTTTTTATTAAATTTGAAGAACAAAGGAAATTATTGCACAAATCCCACCAGCTGCGAGATTCAAACCGGGTCCCCAGAACAAGAGTTTCTGGATTAGTAGTCTAGTGATAATACAACTAGGCCATCGCCTCCCCTCTGCCAGGCTGAGTAACTACCCCTCACCCCCTACTTTCTGACTTTTGCCCGCTTGCTATGCACTGTGCTACTTGCCTGCTGCCTCCACATGCTGTGGCCTTGGTGACGGGTCAGTCAGCCAAGCTGCAGATCACTATCTGCTGGAAGTTCCCACGGTTGGAGGGGAGGAGGAGAGCCAAGTCTTTCTGCACCGCCCCATAGGTCAGCTCTGAGCTGCTGGCAGCCCTGTGAGTGCGATGAGTTATCACCTTCAGGAAAGAATGAAGCAGTGTGGAAAAAACTTCAAACTGGCCTTCATGAATATTCAAAATATCAGCTGGGAATTTTGTGGTACTTTATTCTGTTAAATCAGAAACACAAGCCCCGAAATGATGTAGTTACTGAATTGAAAATGTTTTGGGCAGTCAGCGAAATGCCACACACAGCTTGGTCTGTGTGTGACAGTGAAGGCACCCATACAATTTTGTGAAGGATAGTTTGCTATACTTAGTATTTATTGAGCACAATATCTAGGCTGATACTCCTGGTATAATATAAGGGAGTGCTGTACCCGTCAAAGATGCCACCTTTCAGATGGGATGTTAAATCGAAGTCCTGTTCGCCCTCTCAAATCGATATAGATGGTCCCATACAGTGCTTGAAGGGGAGCAGGGACATTTTTCGCAGTACCCCGAACATTACTTGTCCCACAAACAAAACCAAAAAACATATAAAAACAGAAAATGCTGGAAATCCGCTGCCTCTGCAAAGCAGCCAGTATAATCAAGGACCCCATGCACCCCGGATAGTCCCTCTTTCACCTTCTTCAGGGAAAAGATACAATAGTCTGAGGTCACGTACCAACCAACTCAAGAACAGCTTCTTCCCTGCTGCTGTCAGACTTTTGAATGGACTTACCCTGCACTGAGTTGATCTTTCTCTACACACTAGGTATGACTGTAACATTATATTCTGCACTCTCTTGTTTCCTTCTCTATGAACGGTATGCTTTGTCTGTATAGCGTGCAAGAAACAATATTTTTCATTGTGGACTAATACATGTGACAATAATAAATCAAATCAAGAAATACTCCGCAGGTCAGACACCGTCAGAATTAACCTTTCAGCCCAGTGATGACCATTCACCTCAGAGCTGAGAATATCGAAATTGGGGAGGGTTGTTCTTATTTCAGATATTAAGCCTCTGCCGTATTTCACTTTTGTATCTAAAACACATAATCGAAAACCCATCCCATCACTGTTTTGGAGAGCCGGCGCTATGGAAACTGTCCTACCTTACAACAGTGAATACACATCAAAACTATTCATTGTTTGTGAACAGCCTTGGGACATCCTGATTGTTGGGAAGGTGTCGGTTACAGATGTACATGTCTTAAAGAAATCTCTGTGGTCTTCTGTGGGTTAATTCTAAGTCTATAATAACTGTTAGAACTATTGACACATGGGTTCAGGCTAGGGGCTAGCTCTATGTTTAGATCTATACATGTCTACGTATACATATCTCTGCTCAATGTCACACTGACCCTGGGACTGGGTCATGTGCCTTCTCAGTGTGTGGCTGGCGTTGTACTCAGTCCACATTTACCTGTATGTGAGGCTGAGTACTGTATACTTAAACACTTACACTGCACCTCCCTCAGAAGACTTTCTCCAATGTATTTGGAGTTATACTAATTGAATTCATGGCAAGGATTTTACCAGCAAGCCTGCCCCGATTCCGGGGGGGGTGGATGACGCTCGGAGAACAGCATTGTCTGTTGGCCTCGGGTGGGATCGTATGAACCTTGGGCGGATGTGCCAGTAAAATTGTGCCCCATGTCCCATATTGTTGTCAGTCCTATACAGTTAAATTGTTGTTGTTACATTATCACTTATTATTAGTACCATTGGCACATTATTACTATTATTACATTAACATTATCACTATTATCACTACTGCTACATACACATCAAAACTATTCATTATTTGTGAACAGCTTTGGGACATCCTGATTGTTGGGAAGGTGTTACATTATTACTATTGCTACATTATTACTATTACTGTACTTGCAATATTACTATATTATTACTACCTCATCTCCCTCCTTCAAGTCTTGAATTTAAAAACTCAGGTGGTTTGATGTCCTTCTTCCAGACCTCACTCAGTTGGAGGAGCGGTAGATTCTGTCCATTCCAGTTCTTCCTGTTGGTCTGAATATTGAGCTGGATTTGCTTTCAATCTTTTCTTCTACTGCTTCATCTCAAACTGCCTTTGGTCAGCTGGCCTGCTGCGTCGGTCGGTGTGACTCAAACTCATTCCTTGGGGTGTGGAGAACATTGCATTTGTTTGCTTGTCACTTCTTCTGCAATTTTTGGCTTTGTGCGGGTCATCTCGATGTATTTTGTGGTGAGGAGAAGGTTTGGTGATTGGCTCACCTTTGCTTTGACTTGGCGATCATGGACAGCTACTACCAGGCTCCAAAGTCTCTGTGGACGGCATTGGCACCTTGACGGTGTGGCAGTGCATGGCCAGTGGCTGCAGTGAATGATCTGCTCTACTGTCCTCGGAACTGGACCTGACTGCTGATCACTCTCATTCACCTTTTCCACTGCAGGTATAACGGTTACCTCTGGGCGGTTGGCTGGTCTGATCGTTGGGGGTTTTCTGGTGGCTGTAATGACAATGACCAAACCTGTTCCCCAAAATGAGAGGTCAGTTTAGAGCTCAAGTCCCAATCTTTATAACTCTTTTCTGTTTGTGAACTTGGGAATGTTCTATTTGATTAATGGCGATGGTTGCCTGGACATCATCTGCCAGCAACATTGGCTTTCCAGAGATCCGTGCATTGTCCGGCTGTGTCCTTCTTCTCCAGAGGTTGTATTTCCCAGTGTGATGTCTTTGCTTGGTTCCCCTTGCTCCAAACCTGTTGTAAACCTTGCCAACATGATGGGAAATCCCAATGTGGGAGGGATGATATAGCGGGGAAATCCCGATAATGAGATAGTAATGTATTTCAATTAGATTCTGACTTTCCTGAGCAAGAACTTCAATACATTAAAGGCAGGCAGCAAATGTGGGTGCAAAACCTGCCATAACATTTACGATAAAACATTAACTTGCTTAATGGACATGCATCAGACAGAGAGGTTTAAGTGGCACCAACACTTAGCTTACCTATTGGTGTCACAAGTCAGCTTACATTAACACTACAATAAATTTACTGTGAAAATCCCCTAGTCGCCACGCTCTGGCGCCTGTTCGGGTACACTGAGGGAGAATTTAGCAAGGCCAATGCATCTAACCAGCAAGTCTTTCAGACTGTGGCAGGAAACAGGAGCACCCGGAGGAAACCCATGTAGACACGGGGAGAATGTGCAAACTCCACACAGTCAGTGACCCAAGGCTGGCATTGAACCAGGTACGTGGCACTGTGAGCACTGTGTTAACCACTGTGCCAACCTGCTGCTGCAGTTATTTCTGACATATTCAAAATATTTAAAATATTTTCTTGTTGATTGGTTTATTCCGTTTATGTGTTTTATTGAATGCAAATATCAAGGTTAACCAACAACTAATAAAGAAACATAGAAACCTAGAAAATAGGTGCAGGAGTAGGCCATTTGGCCCTTCGAGCCTGCACCACCATTTAGTATGACTCATCTCATGAAGGAGTGCCAGTCTGAAAGCTCGTGCTACCAACTAAACCTATTGGACTTTAACCTGGGGAGACTACTTACTGTACCATTCAATATGATCATAGCTAATCATGCACTTTCAGTACCCCACTCCTGCTTTCTTTCCATACCCCTTCATTCCTTTAGCCACAGGGGCCATGTCCAGCTCCCTCTCGAACATATCTAACGAACTGGCCCCAACAGCTTTCTGTGTTAGACAATTCCACAAGTTCACAACTCTCTGAGTGAAGAAGTTCTTCCTCATGTCAATCCTGAATGGCTTACCTCATACTCTATAACTACATAATTCGTATAACCAGGATTTCTTAATGTTGTCGAGATGATAAACTGAGTTCTTTCAGCATCACCCTCACAGTTTCCCTGAAATTGATCTTAATAATATTGATTTTTGCTTGTGCACTGCATTGTGTGCTGCACAAACATTGGTGGTGTGATTGATAGCGAGGTGGGTCGCTGTCCACTGCAGGAATATGCTAATGAACTGGTCAGGTGTGTAAAAAAAGTAGCAAACGGAAGCCAACATGGAGAAGTGTGAGGTGATGCATTTGGGGAGGTTAAACAAGACAAATGATTACACAGTAAACAGGAGGATACTGATAGGTGTAGAGGAAGTGAGATTATTTGCAGACCCTTGAAGTCGATAAGGTGATTAAGAAGGGAAATTGAATCAATTTGTTTATTAGGTGAGGTGTAGAAAATAAGAGCCAGGGATTATGCTGGAAATTATAAAACATCAGCGAGGCCCCAACTTGAGTATTGTTGCAGCTCTGGGCACCTCATTACAGAAAGGATTTTCAAAAAGCATTTGATAAAGTGTCACAGGGTGGCATAGTGGTTAGCACTGCTGCCTCACAGCACCAGGGGCCTGGGTTCAATTCCCGGCTTGGGTCACTATCTCTTTGGAGTTTGTACATTCTCCCTGTGTTCACATGGGTTTCCTCCAGGTGCTCCAGTTTCCTCCCACACTCCAAAGATGTGTGGGTTAGGTTGATTGGCCGTGGTAAATTACCCCTTAGTATCAGGGGGATTAGCAAGATAAATGCTTGGGGTTATGGAGGTTGGGTGATGTAGACTTCATGGGCTGAATGGCCTCTATCTGCACTGTAGGTATTCTATGCTTCAATAACTCGGACAACAGACTGGTGAGCAGAATGCAAGCTGATGAAATAAAAGGGGGAGTAGGATAAAAAGGATAAGGAATTGGCTGAGGGACAGGAAACAGGTAATGGTGATAAATGGTTGTTTTTCCCACTGGTGGAAGGTTTGGAGTGAAGTTCCCCTTGGCTCAATGCTGGGACCTCACTCTTCCTGATATATATTAGTGATATAGACAGTGGTGTTCAGGGCAGGATTTTAATATTTGCAGATGTTACAAAGATTGGAAATATTGTCAACTACGATGAAGAAAGTCTTGAACTCCAAAAGGGCATAGACATGTTGAAGGATTGGACAGAAAAGTGGCAGATAAAATTCAATGCAGAGCAGTGTGAGGTGATTCATTCTGGCAGCAAGAATATGGAGAGACAGTATCAAATAAAGGGAGACATTCTCAGGATGTGCAACCCAGGGAGTATGGGCTGCAGCAGGAGAGGACAGAATGGAAAGGGTTAAACAGATAGCCTGACTGCAGTATCCACACTCACTACAGGCAGACGCACATTGAATTACAAATAACTACATTCCACATAGCACTAAACAGTCTAGAGCAACCACAGTGCATCTGGAAAATGAATCAAGTTTCAGGGAAATAGGGACAATTAATGCACCATTGAAATCGGCTTGAAAACTACAGTGCTTTGATACTGCAAACAGGTAGACAGGGTATGTTCAGAAAATAACTAACGGTAAAGCACACAGGACAATGAATCAGCATAATTTTATCAAAGCAGAACTTTAACAAATTTAAAGTAACAATATGATGACCTAATCAAAAGGCAGAGCTTTGTAACACAAAAACCCATAAGAGTGTGTAAGCTCCTATGATGGGTAGAGTAACTCAGCAACAAACTGGAATTACAGCTCCGAGTGCTTCTTTCCCTCGTGCATGTTGAATAAAGCCATTTATAAAGCCATTTTTGTTGAAGTTCTCTGGTCTTGGTTCATTTCCTTCAACATGCAGAAACATTCAAAAGAAAATTCCCAATGGTGGGGGAATCCAGAATAAGGCATCACAGTTTGAATATAAGGGGTAAACCTTTTAGAACTGAAGTGAGAAGAGGTGTCTTCACCCAGACGGTGGTGAATCAGTGGAATTGACTACTATAGAAAGTAGCTGAGGCCAAAACATTGTCTGATTTCAAGGAGAAATTAAATATAGCTCTTGGGGCTAAAGGGATCAAGGGATATGGGAGGAAGGGGGGACGCAGGATATTGAATTTGATGATTAGCCATGATCAAAATGAATGACAGAGCAGACTGGAAGGGCCAAATGGCCTCTCCCTGCTTCTAGTTTCAATGTTACAAAGTTATCTCTATGTATATGTATATAGCAGCTCTACATCATTATATGTACATAAGTCATTGAAGGTGGAAGGGTTGAAAGAGTACTTAATAAAGCATGTAGTATCCGAGGTTTTATTGATAGGGGCATTGAGTACAAGAGTAAGGAGGTCATGTTGAATTTGTATGAGACACTAGTTAGGGTTCATCTGGAGACTGGCCAGTTCTGGATGCCATACTTGAGAAAAGATGTGAAGGAATTGGAGAGAGTACAGAGGGGATTCACAAGAATGATTCCAGGGGAAAAGGATTGTAGTTATGAGGATAGATTGGAGAGGATAGATTCATAGAAATCATAGAACCCTGCAGTGCAGAAAGAGGCCCTTCAGCCCATCGAGTCTGCACCAACCACAATCCCACCCAGGCCCTACCCCCATACCCCTACATATTTACCCACTAATCCCTCTAACCTACGCACCTCAGGACATTAAGGGCAATTTTTAGCACGGCCAATCAACCTAACCTGCACGTCTTTGGAGGAAGCCAGAGCAGCTGGAGGAAACCCTCGCAGACACGAGGAGAATGTGCAAACTCCACACAGATAGTGACCCGAGCCGAGAATTGAACCCAGGTCCCTGGAGCTGTGAAGCAGCAGTGCTGACCACTGTGCTACTGTGCTGCCCCATTGTCACTACACAGGACATAACCAATCCCACAGCTGCCCGCCTCCCATCACACCAGCCTCTATGGCTAAGACCATTGTGTCAGAGACCCAGTGGCAGTAGGAATGGAACCAACACACCACCATTATAAACCACTTCTTCATCACGGATCCCACAGCTCGCCCACTCAACTTCAACCCATCACACAGACACTGGGCGCTCCTCAAACATTTCCACACTGGCTGAGGTCTTTACGCAGCAAATTGGCACAAGTGGGGCCTTGCCAAGAACCCGGACTGCGGGTGTGATGCCCCCAATCAATCATTGAAAAATGTCCCTAATCAGCGGAGAGCTCAGAGAACTCCATTTATCCACTGTGGAAGCCATTGCCTGGCTGGGTGATTACTGCACACGCTAAAATAAATGAATGTGGAAAATATGTTTCTGTTTCTGTGTGAATCCTGTAAAAGAGGCAAGAAATATCAGATAGTCAGTCCGGTATGATCAAATCAAAACAACTAGGGGCAGCTCTTTAAGCAGAGAGTGATGAGAATTATCAAAGTTTCCCCCACAGGGAGTGGTTGAAGGGTGGATGCATTTAAAGGGGGAGGGCCTGCTGGAGCAGGATGGACAGTGGGTAGAGCCTCCTGTGGAATACAGACACCAGTATAGACTAATGGGGCTGAATGGCCTGTTTCTGTGCTGTAAATTCTACTTTATAGACATGTGAGTCTTCACAGGAGACTGAAGGGAGTGTAACTTCTGCAAATCAAGTGCCGCTGATTAAATTCCTTTGGAAGTGTGCAGAACACCCAACATTCGATATGTTTGTGTAGGGGGAGGGGGTTGCTTCACCAGGAGTTTGGGGGATTACTGTATCTGTGTATACAGTAATCCCCCAAACTCCTGTATACTCTGGGACAAGGCAGTGAGCGGTAGCTCACTCTGCTATCTGAGTAGACACATATGGGGACTATCCAAGACAGGTCATAAAAATAGTTTGAGAGGCTGTGAGAATGAAAGCAGACACAGAACGATTCAGAAAGGAAAACTAAAACTTAATCCAATCCCCGTACAAAGATTGGAATTCGTCAAATGCTCTTCTTCCAAATTAATAATCTTTTCAGGGTCAGCAGTGAAAAGCTGCTGCTTCCTGCGTCTGGAAATTATTCTATTAATTCTTGAAACATCAGGAGGGTGATTCTCCCAAAAAACTGGAAGTAAAAACTGGAGTAACTTGCGCTGGTTTGTTAGCGGGATTCTCAGAATGAATCTCCCACACTCTTGGGCACTGCTGAGTGTCTGAAAAACAGTGGGTGAGGCTATTCCCGCTGGAGAGACCGGCAGCATAGTGCTGAGTGGGTCACTGCGCACGCGTCGATCTGTCAGCGTTGAGATCGGCGGATGTGCAATGGCCCCTGCACTGCTGGCCTTCCGATTGCTGGCCAACCTCATGACTGCACTGCTGGCCATGTGGCCCTCTTGCTTCTGGATGTATCCAGGCCAGCCCCATAGCTCATACCCAGCCCTCACTACCCAGCCAGCCTTGATCTCCAAGTCCCTCCCCAGCAGTCCCGATTTTCCCAAACCCTCCACCCAGGTAATCCCGACACCGTCCTCCCAGCAGCCCTGACCTCCCACTGCCACTGATCCCAGTGGCAGCGGGACCCCATACATCCCCACCAATCTTCCCAATGGCCCTGTCTCAATAGGCTCTGCTCCCTCTGGTCCTGCCCCCTTCGCACTGCCCAATGCCTGGTGGGGAGTGCAAAGGTGCCCCTTGGGCAGTGCCAAGGGGCTAGGCTGACACTGCCAGACTGGTTACGCCTTTAATGAAGACTTTAACCTGGCGTTGTGAGACTTCTTACTGGACTGGTAATGCCCAGGGGCAAAACCCCCCCCCCCGCTTACCTTCGACCTCCTGGGGGGCCCTCCATGGTCTCCCTTCACTCCAATGGTGTTGGGCCGTTAGCTCACCGTTAGTGCCGGGCTCTTGTAAACTCCGCTGGAGTGAAACACTCCTGGTGGTGGGGGGAGTGAGAGGGGTGAGGGTGGGGGGAAAGGCGAGTGGGCCCCAGAGGCTTAGGCCCGGGCTCCCTAATCGGATTCAAATCAACATTTCAACATCTAAATCAGCTTAGTGCTGATTTTGGCATGGCGCGCGCAACTCCAGAAAACTTGGAGTTGGAGAAGCGTGGAGGCCATGGCACCCAGCGGGGTGCACGCTAAATGGCCTTCGCTGAAGTCTCTCAGCCCATTGCACCTCAAATGTAAACTTCCAAACTAATATTTTTTGGTGAATATTACATTTTGCTTCACACACAAATACTATAATAAAATTGATACTCAAACAATGTTCAGAATAATAGCACACAGCCTGAAATGTGATTAAATAAAAGTTACTTTTGGTTTTTATCTCTTTTGCTTTCCTCTGTCATGGGTCAGCTTTGGTCAGCTGACCAGCACTCTGATGGATTATTTGGTCCATATTATTGTGGCTCAGGTTATTAACCAGCACAGGATCTGATTCCAGCTGTCCCTGAGATTATTAAGACAGGATGGAAATGTACTCGCATATTGCAACCAGAACCACACAGTACATCATGTTGAAAAAATAATCACATTTAAAACAAAAACAGGCATTAGACCCGTTGCATAAATCTAAAATCATACAATAGTGTTGCACAGAACACTGCCATTTGGCCCATCATACTACTCCGTCAAAGTGAAAACAAGTCTGTCCTCTTTCACTCTTCTGCCATCTCCCTCAAGTATTCATCCAATCCCCTCTTCCTGCCAGGGCAGGTGGTGGAATTTGAATTCAATAAAAAATATCTGGAATTAAGAATCTACCGATGACCATGAAACCATTGTCAATTGTTGGAAAAACCCACCTGGTTCACTAATGTCCTTTAGGGAAGGAAATCTGCCGTCTTTACCCGGTCTGGCCTACATGTGACTCCAGAGCCACAGCAATGTGGTTGACTCTCAACTGCCCTCAGACACGAAGCAAGTGTGGAGTACAAGGAAAGTAGAAAGAAACTTAAGGAGTAAGGAGGGTTAAAAGGGGCCATGAAAAGTCATTGGCCAGCAGGGTTAAGGAAACTCCCAAGACTTTTTATACATATGTAAAGAGCAAGAGGGTAGCCAGGGAGAGGGCTGGCCCACTCAAGGATAGGGGAGGGAATCTATGCGTGAAGCCAGAGAAAATGGATGAGGTATCAAATGATTACTAAACGACGCCTGATGTTGATTTGCCCTCAACCATCTGCCCCCAATCTACATTCTTCAGTTCCTGTCTAATATTGTTGTAATTAGCCTTCCCCCAATTTAGCACCTTCACTTGAGGACTACACTTATCTTTATCCATCAGTATCTTAAAGCTTACTGAATTATGGTCACTGTTCCCGAACTGCTTCCCCACTGAAACGTCGACCACCTGGATAGGCTCATGCCCCAATACCAGGTCTACAGTGGCCCCTCCCCTAATATTCACCAAAATGAAGGACTTGGTGGATAATGAATCTGGGAAAGTAGTTTGGGTCATGTTGAGATCAAAATGGAGTAGGTATTGGGGTTCTTGAGAAACACTAAGACAAGTCCCCAAGGCCTGATGGGTTGTACCCCAGATGTACTGAGGGAGGCAAGGGAGGGAATTGCTGGGGCCTTGAGGGGAATCTTTGTATCCTCACTGGCTACAAGGAGGTCCCAGAGGATTGGAGAATAGCCAATGCTGTTCCTTTGTTTAAGAACAGTTGCAAGGATAATCCAGATAATTACAGGGTGGTGAGCCTGATGTCAGTGGTAGGGAAATTATTGGAGAGGATTCTTCGAGACAGGATTTATTCCCATTTAGAAATAAATGGACGTATTAGTGAGAGGCAACATGGTTTTGTGAAGGGGAGGTCGTGTCTCACTAACTTGATTGAGTTTTTTGAGGAAGTGACGAAGATGATTGATGAGGGTGGGGCAGTGGATGTTGTCTACATGGACTTCAGTAAGGCTTTTGACAAGGTCCCTCATGGCAGACTGGTGCAGAAGATGAAATTGCATGGGATCAGAGGTGAGCTGGCAACATGGATGCAAAACTGGCTCGGTCAAAGAAGACAAAGGGTAACAGTGGAAGGATGCGTTTCTGAATGGAGGGCTGTGACAAGTGGTGTTCCTCAGGGATCAGTGCTGGGACCTTTGCTGTTTGTAATATATATAAATGATTTGAAGGAAAATGTAACTGGATTGATTAGTAAATTTGCAGATGACACAAAGGTTGGTGGATTTGCAGATAGCGATGAGGACCATCAGAGGATACAGCAGGATATAGATCAGTTGGAGACTTGGGTGAAAAGATGGCAGATGGCGTTTAATCCAGATAAGTGTGAGGTAATACATCTTGGAAGGTCTAACATAAATGGGAAATGTACAGTAAATGGCAGAACCCTTAAGAGGCAAAGGGATCTGGGTGTACAGGTACACAGGTCTCTGAAAGTGGCAATGCAGATGGAGAAGGTAGTCAAGAAGCCACGCGGCATGCTTGTTTTCATTGGCTGGGACACTGAGTTTAAAAATTGGCAAGTCATGTTGCAGCTTTGTAGAATCTTAGTTGGGCCACACTTGGAATATAGTGTTCAATTCTGGTCGCCACACTACCAGAAGGATGTGGAGGCTTTGGAGTTGTACAGGATGTTGCCTGATATGGAGGGTATTAGCTAGGAGGAGAGACTTGGTTTGTTCTCACTGGAATGATGGAAGTTGAGAGGTGATCTGAAAGAAGTCCACAAGGTTATGAGGGGCATAGACAGAGTGGATTTTCCTAGGGTGGAAGAGTCAATTACTAGGGGGGCATAGATTTAAGGTGCAAGAGGCAAGGTTTAGAGGCAAGTTTTTCTTAGCACAGAGGGTGGTGGGTGCCTGGAATTCGCTGCCAGGGGAGGTAGTGGAAGCAGATACAATTGTGACTTTTAAGGGGCGTCTTGACAAATATATGAATAGGATGGGAATAGAGGGATATGGTCTCCAGAAGGTTAGAGGGTTTTAGTTCAATCAGGCAGTATTGTTGGTGCAGGCTTGGAGGGCCGAAGGGCCTGTGCTGTAATTTTCTTTGTTCTTTGTTGACCTTTTGCATGTTCCTTGGCTGTCAGGTCCTGGGATGGAACTTGAACCCAGAGCTTCTGGCTCAGAGGCAGGGAATCTACCCATAGGACCTCCCATAGTGCTAATGTTACTGGACTAGTAATCCAGAAGTTCAGGTGTAATGCTTTGGGGACATGGGTTCAAATCCCACCATGGCAGCTGATTTATAAAGCTAGCTTCAGAAATGGTGACCATGAAATTATCATCAATTGTCATTAAAAACCCATCTGGTTCACTAATCTCGTTCTGGCCGACATGAGACACCAGAATCAAAGCAATGTGGTTGACTCTTAACAGCTCTCTGAAATGGTCTAGCAAGCTACTCAGGGCAATTAGGGATGGATAAGAAATGTTGGCCTTGCCAGCAACACCCACATCACATGAAAGAAAATGGCCGGGATTCTCCCCCGAAAAAAAAACTAGGTGCACAATTGGTGGGAGAAAGGGAGAGTTTCCCACCCATTTGTTGAGCGTACTTACCTGACCGCATCTCCAGCACTCTGTTCTCCAGAGAGTGCCTCAGAGGGATTGATGCTGGAAAGTGGGGCCTCATCCTGCTGGAGATGCTGGCAGGGCCACGCTGAGGAGGCCACTGCATATTCACTGATTCGTCAGTGGGGAGGTTGGTGCATGTGCACAGGCCTCATGATCGCTGGCCTTCCAGCTTCTTTGGCAGTCTCTCCCACAAGATCACCAGCCTACCTGACACCACCCCCCCACACACACCAATCGCTAGCCTACCCTTCTCTCCGGCCAGCCCCAATCGCCAATTATCCATAGCCAGTCTTGACCTCCCCCCGACCCAGCCCCCTCACTCACTCCCCCACCGATCCCACTGCAGAATGGCAGCAGGTTCCCCCCGCCACCACCGCCAATTGCCCCTTCCCCCAGTAGGCGCTGCTCCCCAAGTATGCCCCCCACCCCGGCCTCACTGCCTTGGCATTCCTGCTGCCCCATGAGCAGTGCCAGGGTGCCAGGCTGGCACTGCTAGGCTGACAACTGCCCAAGGGGCACCAATTCTGCACTCAAACTTCCGTGAAGGCCTCAACAGCCTCTGTCCTCACCAGTGGGGTGTGCACGCCTGTTCCTCATTAGTTGTGAGCCCCACTGGTGGGAACCTCTCCTGGTGGGGGAGAGACATTAGTGAGCCCGGGGAATACCGTCTCAGGCCTGCTAATCATATGGGAATGATGATTTCCATATGGTAAACAGACCTATGCTGATTTCCGGCATGGGGCTGCTAATGTGGATAAAAAGGACATAGGAAACTCATGAGTTCCGCTACAGCCCTGCTGATGACTCCTGGCTCACTGCGCTGCTTGCGTGAAAAACTCTATGCACTCTTCCCGAAACTTGTTGGTCTTCCAGCGTGGAGGTGTCCGTGACTGAGTGTTGCAGACTGGCACCTTCCAAACTCCAGGACAATGCACTGAGAGACAAACTGAGGCACAATGGGAAAAGGTCAGTGAATAAGGTCTTCGGCTATTCAACATCAGTGGGCAGCGCACAGTCTTCGGGCTGCGTGCACCAGAGAAATGTAAATATACAGTGCAAATAAAACCCGTAAAACTGAATGTGATGAAGCGACTATAAAGAAACTGATGTCTAGTGCCACTTTATTGCCGAATTTGAACTGTTACATAATGCACTTTTGCAGGCTTTCTGAATCAAATATATTTCTGGTAAAGGAGAAGATTTGATTTTATTTTTACCAAAGTGTGATTAGATCAGAACTCAAGTCAGCATCAGTAAGTGACCAGAGGCTTGTTACTGACTGTTTAATCCACGCACCGCTCGGGGTAGGGATGAGCACAGCCGATCACTACAGGTTCCTCAGGGTAACTATTGATGCTGAACAGTTGTGCCCCAGTGGCCTGTTTACTAAAAATGTTTTTGCCCGTTTTAGCTGAGGTGTGGCTCACTTCCTCACAGACACAGGGACTGAGCTGCAGTCTGTCTTGTATCCTGCCTCCTCTGAGCATGCTCAAATCATTCAGGCACCACACAGAGGAAAAGATTTGTTTTTGCTTTTAGAATAAATTCAGAAGTTGAAGCTAAAATGCAGACAGCCTGTCAAAGCGATCCAGCCTCTTCATATCAACTGTCTATTCTTATCCTTAATACAGATAGTTCCTTAAATTGTGCAAGATGGTTTCAGTTTAAATAACGCTGTCAAGATGCCAGTAACATAGAGAGTGATGCCAGAAATATCACAAAACATTGAAGGACGTGGCTGTGACCCAAAGAAGCACCTGGCCTCTGAAGCAGACTCTTAGTCACCTAAATTAGGGTTGCACGGTGGCACAGTGGTTAGCACAGTGGCTAGCTCCAGGGACCTAGGTTCAATTCTTGGCTTGGGTCACTGTCTGTGTGGAGTTTGCACATTCTCCCCATATCTGTCTGGGTTTCCTCTAGGTGCTCCGGTTTCGTCCCAGAGATATGCTGGTTAGGTTGATTTGCCATGCTAAATTGCCCTTTAGAACATAAGAGCATAAGAAATAGGAGCAGGAGTAGGCCATCTAGCCCCTCAAGCCTGCCCCGCCATTCAATAAGATCATGGCTGATCTGTTGTGGCTCAGTTCCACATTCCCGCCCTCTCCCCATAACCCTTAATCCCCTTGCCTATCAAAAACCTATCAGCCCACGTCTTAAAAATATTTAGCGAGGCAGCCTCCACCGCTTCAACGGGCAGAGAATTCCAGAGATTCACCACCCTTTGAGTGAAGAAGTTCCTCCTCAACTCCGTTCTAAACCGCCCCCCCTTTATCTTGAGGCTGTGCCCTCTAGTCCTACTGTCCTTTCTGAGCGGGAAGAGCCTCTCCACCTCTATCCTATCCATCCCATTCATCATCTTATATGTCTCAATGAGATCTCCCCTCATTCTTCTAAATTCTAACGATTACAAGCCTAGTTTATTCAGCCTCTCCTCATAGTTCAACCCCCTCAACTCCGGCATCAGCCTAGTAAACCTCCTCTGCACTCCCTCCAAGGCCAAAATATCCTTGCGTAAGTGCAGCGACCAAAACTGCACACAGTACTCCAGCTGCGGCCTCACCAGTGCCCTATATAGCTGCAGCAAGACCTCCCTACTTTTATATTCAATCCCCCTCGCTATGAAGGCCAGCATCCCATTTGCCTTCCTGACCACCTACTGCACCTGTAGGCTGGGTTTTTGCGACTCATGCACAAGGACCCCGAGGTCCCTCTGCACCGTCGCCTGCTGCAGTTTTTCGCCACGTAAATAGTCCTTCCTACCATTATTCCTACCTAGTGTCATGGGATGTGAATGCTAGAGGGATTAGCAGGGTAAAAGTGTGGGCTTTCGGGGATAGGGCCTGGATGGGATTGTTGTCGGTGCAGACTGGATGAGCCGAATGACCCCTCTTCTGCACTGTGGGGTTTCTATGACTCTGTGATGATAAATTACTTTGTTTCACTTAATATTGGCCAACACTCCAGTGCAGTACTGATGGGGAGCTGCAGTGTCTGAAATTGCACCAGCCAATATTTACCCCTCAATCCATATCATTAAAAACAGATTATCTGATCAATATCACATTGCTGTTTGTGGGATCTTGCTGTGTGCAAGTTGGCTGCCACTTTCCCCGCACTACAATAATGATTACGTGTCAAAGGTAATTAATTGGCTGACAGTCAGTTAGTAACAGGGGGGTGTTCATAATGGGCAACAAAGAAATGGCTGAGGAGCTAAATTCATATTTGCTTCTGTCTTCACAAAGGAAGACATGAGTAATATGCTGAAAATCCTGAGAACCACAAGTTTTAGTGAGGAGCTGAAGGAAATCAGCATTCGTAGAGAAATAGTTTTGGGAAAATTAATGGGATTGAAGGCAGATAAATCTCCAGGTCCTGATAATCTTCATCCCAGAGTACTTAAGGAAGTGGCCCTGGAAATAGTAGATCCACTGGTGGCTATTTTCCAAAATTCGTTGGACTCTGGACTAGTTCCTACAGATTAGAAGGTAGCTATTCAGAACAGGAGGTAGAGAGTAAACAAGCAACTATAGACCAGTGAACCTATCGTCAGCATTAGGGAAGTTGCTGGAGTCCATTATCAAGAATTTCATATCACAGCATTTGGAAGACAGTGGTAAAATCAGACAGAGTCAGCATGGATTTATGAACGGGAAATCATACTTCACAAATCTATTGGGATTCTTTGAGGATGTAACCAATAGAGTTGACCAGGGAGACTTTCAGACTTTTGACAAGATCTCACACAATAAATTGCTCTGTAAAGTTATGTTCATGGGATTGCAGGCAGTGCCTTGAAATGGATAGAAAGCTGATTAGTGGGTAGGAAGCAGAGAGTTTGCATAAATGGGTCTTTTTTTCCAATTGGCAGGCAATAACTAGTGGGGCTCTGCAGGAATCTGTGCTAGGAACCCAACTGTTCATACTATATATTAATGATTTGGAAGAAGGAACGGAATGTATTACCTTCAAATTTGCGGATGATACAAAGTTGGGTGGGAGGGTGAGCTGTGAGAAGAATATAGGCATATACATGGCAGATGCAGCATAATGTGGATAAATATGAGGTTATCCACTTGAAGCAAAAATAGGTTGGTAGATTATTATTTGGATGGTGTAAATTGAGAAAGGTGGATATGCAGCAAAATCTTGGTGTCCTTGTGCATCAGTCACTGAAATTAGGTGCGCAAGTACAGCAGGCAGTAAAGAAGGCAAATAGTATGTTAGCCTGCATAGCGAGAGGATTTGAATATATTTTAGGGATGTTTTACTGCCATTATACAGGGCATTGGTGAGGCTACACCTGGAGTATTATGTCCAGTTTTGGTGTCCTTATCTGAGGAAGGATGTCCTTGCTATAGAGGGAGTACAGCGAAGATTTACCAAGCCGATTCCTGGGATGGCAGGTCTGTCATATGGGGAGAGACTAAGTCAGTTAGGAATATATGCAAAGGAGTTTAGAAGAGTGAGAGGGGATCTCATAGAAACTTATAATGTTCTAACAGGGTTAGACAGGGTGGATTCAGAAAGAGTGTTTCCCCAGTGGTGACGTCCAGAACTAAGGAGTCATAGTTTGAGGATAAGGGGTAAACCTTTTAGGATTAATGTGAGAAGTTTCTTCACCCAGAGGGTGATGAATCTAGGATTTACTACCACAGAAAGGCCAAAACATTGTCTGATTTCAAGAAGAAATTAGAAAAAGCTCTTGGGCTTAAAGGGATCGAAGGATATGGGAGGAAAGGGGGATCAGGATATGGGAATTTGATAATCAACCATGATTGTAGTGAATGGCAGAGCAGGTTTGGATGGCCAAATGGCTTCCTCCTGCTTCTACTTTCAACGTATGTTTCTATGATGCTTTGGAGCATCCTCAGGTTGGGGTTAACAACTTGCCTTGAAACAGTTCTCTTTTACAAAGTAAAACATCACAGAGTTTGATCAGTCATTTTTAAGGTTTGTCTTAAATGAAGAGAGAAGTGAAGGGGTAGAAAGTTTAAGGGTGGAATTCTAGAGCTTTGAGGCCTGGTTGGCTGAAGGTGCAGACGCCAAAAATAGAAATCATAAAGTGGGGAACGTCCCGAGATGAAAATTAATGGAACATCAAACTTTTGGAGGAGATTACAGAGATTACAGAGGCAAGGACATGGAGAGATTTGAAAACAAGGATGAGAGTTTTTAAATCGAAGCAATGCCAGACCACTGGCCAATAGCGGTCAGTAAGAAGAGGATGGCTGAATTGGGTTTGGTGTGAGTTTGGAAAAGGTCTTCCAGGGTGGAAAATGGCAAGATGGATAGAAAAACATTGGAGTAGTTGATTCTGAAGGTGACCAATGTAATGATAACGAACATTATCTGTCTGTATGGTTAGTTTGGATGGCAGTTAGCACATCTCCAGTCCTTTGATTTTCATTGGAATCTGGTGGGAACCAGCAAAAAGCTGGGAACTAGGTGCCATGGTTAAATGTCTTTGATGCTTTCCCCAATTAAGAGCTAACACTGCAGATTTCTATGATTCTATGATAACCAAGCTTGATCTGTCTCTGGGTGACAATACGGAGCTACTATAACTTACTGTCTCAGGCGAGGGAGATGTGGGTCACCAGCACCAGCTCCTATTATTTTATTCATTTCTTTTATTCATTCATGGAACTTGGGTGTCACTGTCTCAATCATTACCCAGTGAGGCAGCTGAAAATACATCAGCTCCCTGAAAGAACTTGGACCTAGGACCGTCCCCTGCCCTATCCCTGCAGCCCTCATGCATTTACCATGGCTAATCCACATAACCTACACATCTTTGGACTGTGGGAGGAAACAGGAGAACCCAGAGGAAACCCACACAGATGCAGAGAGAGTGCACAAACTCCACACGGACAGTCATCCGAGGCCAGAATTGAATCCGGATCCCTGGCGCTCTGAGGCAGCAATGCTAAGCAGTGTGCCACTGTGCTGCCTTAGTGATGGCACAGCGATAGAGATACGGGGTTAGAAGTTTTGCCACAGATGTACAAAGCCCTGCTTAGACCACACTGCAATTACTGTGAGCAGTCCTGGGTAAACACAGTAAGAAGTCTCACAACACCAGGTTAAAATCCAACAGGTTTATTTGATAGTAAACCATTAAAGTAAGAACACCATCCACCAGGTACACGGTACATACTCTTACAACTTGGCCAACACTGTTTACATAATACACTGCAAGAAAGGGTGTCCCGAAACATGGTACATTGGGGAGACCATGCAGACTCTAGGACAACAGATGAATGAACATCGCTCAACAATCACCAGGCAAGACTGTTCCCTTCCTGATGGCGAACACTTCAGCGGTCACAGGCATTCGGCCTCTGATCTTCGGGTAAGCGTTGTCCAAGGCGGCCTTCACGACATATGACAGCGCAGAATCGCTGAGCAGAAACTGATAACCAAGTTCCGCACACATGAGGACAGCCTCAACCAGGACCTTGGGTTCATGTCACACTGTCTGTAACCCCCATGATTTGCCTGAACTTGCAACATGTCACTTGCTGTCCTGTCTGGAGACAACACACATCTCTTTAACCTACGCTTAACGCTATCTTCACTCACATTGTCTGCACCTTTAAGACTTGAATAGCAGATTAGCTGTAAAGACTTGCATTCTAATCAGTATTCTGAAAACCGTGTGTGCCTTTATATGCCCTATTTCTGATCAGAACTCTCCACTCACCTGACGAAGGAATAGTGTTCTGAAAGTTTGTGGCGTTTACCATCAAATAAACCTGTTGGATTTTAAACTGGTGTTGTGAGACTTCTTACTGTGTTTATCCCAGTCCAACGCCAGCATCTCCACATCATGACAGCAGTCCTGGGTGCCACACCTTAGGAAGGAGATATTAGTCTTGGAGGTAGTGCAGCCTAGATTTACCAGGATGATACACAGATTCCAAGAGATAAATTGTGTGGAGGGATTACGTACACTAGGGTTATATTCCCTGGCATTTAGAAGGTTAAGGGATGGTTTTTGTCAATGTTTTCAAGTTGTTAAAAGGATAAGCATGTGGATTCTGTTTTCCTTTGTGGGGGAATCTAGAACTAGGTCCAAGGAGAAAAGATGGCCTAATCCTGCTCCAGTTTTCTACAATCTAATGATGCAATGCTGTAATTCTGGGTATCATTATTTAGCAAGGGTCCCTAAGCCTGGGAGAGGGTGCAAAGGGGAGTCACCAGATAGGCACCAGGTATAGGAGACTTCAGTTAGTGTGGAGAGACTGAAAAAGTTGGGATTGTCCTTACTAAAACAGAATTTTGAAAGGGTTTGATATATTACGTCAGGAAAAACACTGCTTTCAGTGCCAGTGAGTAACGGAGGACATGGAGTTAAAAGAACCGATGGTTGGAGGGGAGACATTGAGGGGAATTCTTTTCATGCACTAAGTTGCTCCAATCTGGTATACTCTGCCTGAAAGCTTGGTGGAGATAGATTCATTGGTGAAGTCCAAATGGGAATTAGATAATTATCTGGAAAGGAATAATTTTCAGTGGTATGGTGAGAGAGGAGAGTGGAACTCTCATAGCTCATTAAAGAGCTGTCAGAGCTAGGATGGATTGAGTGCTTTCCTTTACTCCTGTAGGATTCAATGAAGTCAAATGCATCAGATGAGCTCTATTAGTTGGGCTCTGACAGTGCAAGAAATATGGAGCTTTCCCCATGATGATAGCTGAGCTCTGAACTAGATAGTAAATCTGCTCAAATGAGTCATTAAGCAGCAAGTCCATAATAGTCCCTTTGACAAGATGCAGGACTGATGCCAACTCTGATGCTTACCTCCCTCCTCACCATCTTCCCAGGGTCCCCAGTCTACTTCCCATCAACACCAACACCAGACATACTTTGCAGTGATGTATCCATGGACCTCCTTCCCGAGACTCCATCCCACTCCTCTGTTCTGGCACTCGTGGACAATCATGTTTGCTGGCAACTCTCAAGGGCAGACTTCCTGAAGGGTGGAAGTCTCACTCTGGCTTTGTTAATGCTGCCCGTTGAGTATAACTGCAACCCTTTTTTAAAGTCATTGAGTTATTGATAAACTTTTCTACCATACACCCAACATCAATCCCCCTTCCCCCCACCAAACACATTCACTCCAGAATTACCCCAATGAAGAAAAGTTACGCAGTGAGTGATGAAGATCTGGAATACATTGCCCGAGAGTGTGGCGAAGGCAGATGCAATCGTGGCTTTTGAAAGGAAAAGAGAAAAAAATGGCAAGGCTAAGCGGAAAGGTCCGGGGGAGTGCAGGGGAGTGGGAGTAGCAGAAAACCAGTAGGAACACGATGGGTGGAATGGCCAGTTTCTGTGCTATAACCATTCTATGAATCATAGTTCTGCAAATCTGCTCCAATTTATTAACTTGTTCTGGTGAGTTAACAGCTTTCTGAATTAATCTGCCTATCCACTCACAGACATCTACAAACAAAACACTCTGGGAATTGAGCATCAGTGTTAATGGGTGGAAGATGGTGTGGGGCAGGCTGGTGGTTCTGCTTGCTTCCCAATAAGGATTCCAATCACGTGAAGCCCTGCATTTGGAGCCCATCGTGCCGAATCTTCAATCTCACCCCGCTCATAATTCCCCATCGTCCTGTCATTCTTTACCCTTTAAATATTTCTCCAGTTCCCATGCCGTTTATTATCTTATCTTAGCAATTTCAAATCACATGCTGCACCCAGCATAGCGCGGTTAGCGATTACTAACTGACCCTTGCAGAGCCTATTGCAAGATGTTATTAGTATGATGAACATGAAACATGTCAATCTCAATCATCAGGCTAGTTTGATACACTATCATGTGTGTGACTCATAGAAATCATAGAAAGCCTACAGTGCAGAAGGAGGCCATTTGGCCCATCGAGTCTGCACCAACAACAATCCCACTTTCCCTGACTACTCCACACATTTACCCCACTAATCCCTTTAATCTACATATCCCAGGACACTGAGGGCAATTTAACATAGCCAATCAACCTAACCCACACATCTTTGGACTGTGGGAGGAAACCCACGCAGACACGAGGAGAATGTGCAAACTCCACACAGACAGTGACCCAAGCCAGGAATCGAACCCAGGTCCTTGGAGCTGTGAAGCAACAGTCCTAACCACTGTGCCACCGTGCTGCCCTATCAAGGACAAACATACTAATGTATGAATTAGGAGCTGGAGTAGGCCACCTGGCCCTTCGAGCCTGCTCTGCCATTCAAATAGATTGTGATTGATTTGATTGTAAATTCAACCCCACTTTCGCGCCTGCCCTTGATAACCATCCATCCCCTTGTTAATCAGGAATCTATCCAGCTCAGCCTGAAACAAATTCAAAGACTCTTCTTCCATTGCCTTTTGAAGGACAGAGTTCCAGAGATTCATCACCCTCGGGGAGAAAACATTTCTCCTTATCTCTGTCTTGGTCAACTTCTTATGTAATCAGTGACCTCTGGTTATGATTCTTGCACAAGCAGAAACTTTCCACATCCACCCTGTCCAAACCCCTCAGCAACTGAAGGATTGGATAATCTGTGACAAAACACAATGGGTGCCCTTTCTCGTGATGGGGGGGCATTTAATTGGGCGGGAGGGTGGCAGTTAGGGATCCAGTCACCTTCCATTCTCTGCCCTGGTTAAGGTTCATGAAGACTCAAGGATGGTCTACCCACACCGCTCTCAATTGCAGCCCTCTAGTGGACAATAAGTGGCCCCATTGAAGGTTCCTCCTGCTGCTGCTGGGAATTGCCCAGCAGGGGGCAGGCGATGCAGGAGAAGCCAAAGAGCAAAATGTGCCAGGGTTCCCTTTTTGGGTTTTCTGGTGGGGTTGAAGGGGGGGAGTGGTGCTATTCTGTTCAAAGGCACCTTGTCCCTTGATCAAGGGATCTGACATCAGGAAGAGGAAAGGGGGGTGGTGAGGGAAGGTGGTGGGGAGAGGTGGGGATGCTGGGGTTGGTGCTGAGAGTCATCTTCCTGGCTTTGCTGCTAACCCTACTTCGCATCCTCTCTTCGACGAAACCTCCACTCCCTGATTTCCCTCCTGCCATCACCCACCTGTAACGGTGGCACAGTGGTTAGCACTGCGGCCTCAGAGCGCCACGGGCCCAGTTCAATTCCCAGCTTGGGTCACTGTCTGTACGAAGTATGCACATTCTCCCCATGTCTGCCTGGGTTTTCTCCGGGTGCTCTGGTTTCCTCCCACAGTCCGAAAGATGTGCTGGTTAGGGTGCACTGACCGTGCTAAATTCTCCCTCAGTGTACCCGAACAGGCACAGGAGTGCGGTGTCTGGGGGATTTTCACAGTAACTTCATTGCAATGTTAATGTAAGCCTACTTGTGACACTAAGCAATAAATAAATAAATAATAACCTGGGTCCCTCCACCATCTTGAGCCAAGGGAGGGTGCAGTCCTGTAGCAACCACTGCTTCCCCTGTGGTGCTGCCAAGCAATGAAAAGCTGTCCCCCCCACCACTGCCCTCATGTTCCATCATCCTGGGGTGGACCCACTGACACCTTGTTAAATGTCTGAGTTGCACATTTTGCAGGGGAACCTTCCCCACACTGAGGTGAGGAGGGCTTTTCACCAGCTCTCCAGCTGACAGTGAGGTAAGAACCCCAACTCCCCCCATCCCCATCTTATGTTCCGCCAATATTACAATATTATTATTTTTCCCTTGTGTTTCAATATTGTAATTTAAAAGAACTTATGAAGAGGCAGATGTAAGGAAGATGTTTCCATTTGCAGGAGGGTCGAAGACTACGGGGTCATGAATGTAAAATAGTCACTAATAAATCCATTCGAAGATTCAAGAGAAATACTTGAACTCAGACAGTGGTCAGAATGAGGGGCTTGCTACCACGTGGAGGACACGAGTGGTAGAAATGGATTTATGGAGAAAACTGGATAAATACATGAGGGAAAAATAAATAGAATGTTTCTTTTGGCTGAGTTAGATGAAGTGGGGTCACAGGAGAGGGTTGTGTTGAGTAAAACCAGTCGTTCAGTGAAATGGCCTGTAGATTTATATATTTTTTGTACTCCATGTTTGCTATGCAATGCAGTGTAATATATACATGTGTGTTAGAGCACAGTTCTACAGCACCCGGCATCATATATCCAACCCCGTTACCCCAACTGAATTATAGCAGGTCTTTTCACACATACAACTCTCTAAAGTTGATAAAACTTACAGGAAAAGCACATTGGATCCTGAGTTTTATAAACAGAGGCATCAAGTAATTAGGAAGGAAGTTATTCTAAAAACTTTATAAATCACTGGTTAGGTCTCAGACGGGGCTATTGTGGTCAGTTCTGGGCGCTGTGTTTTAGGAAGGATGTTGTGGCCTTGGGGAGGGTGGAGAGGGGATTTACTAGATTGAGAGCAGCAGTGATGAGGGGCCTTTGTGTGAAGAGGCTGAAAAGCTGGGATATGTTATCCTTGGAGCAGAGAAGATGGTGAGGGAGGTTTAACAGAACTTTTACAACACCCTGTAGCTCCCCCCTCTCTGACGATAACTTCAATATTTTACTGTGATTCATTTTAAATTTCATCTATCACCATCGTGCTAACTTACACACCTTTTCTAACGTTCTAGAACTCTCTGCTGCCTCCTTAGGTTCACCTAGGGCATGGACTCTTGTGAATTTAAGCCACACATCTAAAGTAAAATTTCTTTATTAGTGTCACAAGTAGGCTTACATTAACACTGCATTGAAGTTACTGTGAAAATCCCCTAGTTGCCACATTCCAATGCCTGTTTGGGGTACACTGAGGGAGAATTTAACATGGCCAATGAACCGAACCAGCACATCTTTCAGACTGTAAGAGGAAACCGGAGCAGCTGGAGGAAACCCACGCAGACACAGGGAGAATGTGCAAAGTCCATACAGACAGTGACCCATGCCAGGAATTGAACCCCGGTCCCTGGCAGCAGTGTTCCATCATGGTGGCACAGTGGGTAACACTGCTGCCTCACAGTGCCAAGGTTCGATTCCTGGCTTGGGTCACTGACTGTGTGGAGTCTGCACATTCTCCCTGTGTCTGCATGGGTTTCCTCCAATGTTCCAATTTCCTCCTGCAGTCCAAAGATGTGCAGGTTAGGTGTATTGCTAAATTCTCCCTCAGTGTACCAGAACAGGCACCAGAGAGTGGCGACTAGGGGATTTTCACAGTAGATTCATTACAGTATTTTTTAAGCCTACTTGTGACTAATGAGTAAACGTTTTTAACCACTCTGCCACAATGCCGCCCTACCTCATTCCCAACACACAATGATTAGCTATTGTCAAGGAGCTGCCAGACATAAGTCATTCTGGGACATTCTGTAAGGGGAAAGATAGCTCTAGGAATCAGCTCCGTTACACAGTTCCTGTTTGCAGCCTCCATGTTGGAGATTTTTCTCCGATTCTCACTTCCCCCTACAGTGGTGAATATCTGAGTTCAGTGTGATGTTATTTCCCATAGAAAAGGCAGGGCAGGTTTTTTTAAAGTGAGAATCGTGGTGATTGGTTTAACTTTCATGCATGTAGATTTTCCCTAATATTCCCAATTCTTTTAATGCTTCTCCAAGTACAAATACCACACTGTAGCGGTGCGGCCCCTCTAAGGGAACGATCGCTGAGGTCCACGCCTGGGCCCTATGGAGTGTTGAGATGGGAAGCTGAGCCAATGGGATGCAAAGGCACATTTCCTGGATGGGGAAGAGTCTTCAGTTGGAGCCGGTGTGGAGAAGAGAGTAGACACGTATTTAGTTCTGTCAGACCCTTGGGAGTCTGCAAATAACTATTTATCATCGGTAATAAACTGATGATAAATAGTTATTTACAGACATATTTTGAGCCACAATGAGTCGCCTTCAATTTAGTACACCGGCGACGAGGAAAAGCTTCCGACAATCATTGGAGATCATACTGCGTAGTTAGAGAGGGGAGGAGAGTGAGAATTGAAACTACAAAGAAGCAAGGTGGAAATACCCCAGAAAAAAGCCTTTGATTGGAGACATTGACCTGTTTGACCCAAAAATGGAAAACTGGGGGCGATATATTGAAAAGCCGTGTGAATTCTTTGTAGCTAGTGAAATCACAGCAGTGGAAAAACGTGTCCCACAAACTTGCAGCCCAGTGAGAAGTCTAACATCACCTGACAATCCAGAGAAGTCTTTTGGCCAGGAGGTTGAATTGATCAAACATCATTTTAACTCCCAATCCTCAATCATCGTGTTGAGCTAGAAAGTTCATTCAGCAATCGCAGAGCCAGGGGAGGCAGTCTCAGACCCTGTGAATTCGGCCTAGCATTAGAGGAGATGTTAAGAGACTGTTTGGTCTGTGGAATGAACTGCCTTATCACGCAGAAGTTGTTTCTGGCTGAGGCCAAAATCTCTTTGGAAAAGCTGTGGAGTTGGCCCAGATACTGAATGTGCTGAGCAGGGTGTGAGGGAGTTACATGGTGTGCCCAACGAGGTGATGTTTGTGATGGGAAATGGCTGATGTGAAGAAGAGTCCAGTGGAGGGTGCAGCAGAGCTCGAGAAGGGGATTACTGCAATGATGGTGGAACTTGTTTTTGATGTGGGTGGAAACACTCCCAAGAAGCTTGCTGATGCAAAAATTATGTACCTTATAGATGCAATAGGAAGGGTAATTTACAAGCATGGTGCAGAGTGAGGCTGTCAGGACAGAATGTCCAAAAAAAACAACGGTTAATATAACTCATTTAGAAAAACAGGAGGAGGAACCCCTGGGCAGCACAGTGGTTAGCACTGCTGCCTCATAGCGAGACTGTGTGGAGTTTGCACATTCTCCCCATGTCTGAGTGGGTTTGCTCCAGGTGCTCTGGTTTCCTCCCACAGTCTAAAGATTTGTTTTGATTTGATCTGATTTATTATTATCACATGTATTAGTGTACAGTGAAAAGTATTGTTTCTTGCGCACGATACAGACAAAGCATACCATTCATAGAGAAGGAAATGAGAAAGTGCAGAATGTAGTGTTACAGTCATAGCTAGAGTATAGAGAAAAATCAACTTAATGCAAGGTAGGTCCATTCAAAAGTCTGACGGCATCAGGGAAGAAATTGTTCTTGAATCGGTTGATATGTGACCTCAGGCTTTTGTATCTTTTTCTCGATGGAAGAAGGTGGAAGAGAGAATGTCCGTGGTGCATGGGGCCCTTAATTATGCCGGCTGCTTTGCTGAGGCAGCAGGAGGTGTAGACAGAGTCAATGAATGGTAGGCTGGTTTGGTGATAGACTGGGCTACATTCATGTGTGGGTGAAGTGGATTGGCCATGCTAAATTGCCCCTAGTGTCAGGGGTACTAGCTAGAGCAAATACATAGGGTTATGGGTATAGGGCCTGGGTGGGATTGTGATTGGTGCAGAGTCAATGGGCTGATTGGCCTCCTTCAGTACTGTAGGGATTCAAGCATTTTATGAGAACGGCGCTGAATCCTAGATGAGGTCCAACTGACTACAGTGCCTCCTATAGAGATGGCCTTGATGGTAAATGGCAAATCTTTTATAATGGAAATAGACACAAGGGCTGTGGCTACAGTCATAGGACAGCAGACCTTTCTTTACCTTCAAGAACGCCTCCAACATTTGAGACTGAGTGAGTCAGGAGCTATATTGTCTACATAGACAGGAAGGACATTGAACAGTCACCATGTCCTACAAGAACCAAAAGGCACAACTACCTGTCTTGGTAATTGGAGGTCACACAACTGCCCCAATGGGCTGTGATTGCCTCAAGCAGATAAAACTAAATTGATTGGAAATATTTACCCAATGGGATAGAGGATTTCAGCAGTTGCTGTGTAAATATTTCCAGGCCTTCCAAAATGAGCAAGAATGCACAAGAAGAGCTAAAGCCAAAATTTATCAGAATTCTGAGGCAAAGTCTGAATATTTTTGGGCCTGTCTAGTGCCTTATGCCCTTCATCATAAGGTGGAAATTGAACTTGGAAGATTGGAAGATTTAGGTTTTATAAAACCTGTACAGTTCCCTGAATGGGCCAGACCCACAATCCCTATTCTCAAACCAGATCAAACTGTAAGATTCTGTGGGATTATAAACTAACAGTCAATTAAGGACAGGTACCAAGTTCGTAGAATTGAAGACCTCAGCTATAAACTAGCCGGGGTTTTAAAATAGAAGATAGACCTCAGTCACACCTACCAGCAGCTGGACTTGGATGAAGGTTCACAAAGATTCATCACTATCAACACCCAGAGGGTTTGTGCTGGCGTACACGTTTATCTTTTGGAGTCTCATTGGCCTGTGCCATTTTCCAGGATCTAGGTTTACAGCAGAGAAACAGTTTTTGGTTTCAGTTTAGATTTCAGTTGCTGACTGGAGCTACTTAGGGACAGAAGAACATAAGAACATAAGAAATAGGAGCAGGAGTAGGCCATCTAGCCCTTCGAGCCTGCTCCGCCATTCAATAAGATCGTGGCTGATCTGTCGTGGCTCAGTTCCACATTCCCGCCCTCTCCCCATAACCCTTAATCCCCTCGCTTATCAAAAACCCATCAACCCGCGTCTTAAAAATATTTAGCGAGGCAGCCTCCACCACTTCAACGGGCAGAGAATTCCAGAGATTCACCACCCTTTGAGTGAAGAAGTTCCTCCTCAACTCCGTTCTAAACCGCCCCCCCTTTATCTTGAGGCTGTGCCCCCTAGTCCTACTGTCCTTTCTGAGCGGGAAGAGTCTCTCCACCTCTATCCTATCCATCCCATTCATCATCTTATATGTCTCAATGAGATCTCCCCTCATTCTTCTAAACTCTAAAGAGTACAAGCCTAGTTTATTCAGCCTCTCTTCATAGCTCAACCCCCTCAACTCCGGCATCAGCCTAGTAAACCTCCTCTGCACTCCCTCCAAGGCCAAAATATCCTTGCGTAAGTGCGGCGACCAAAACTGCACACAGTACTCCAGCTGCGGCCTCACCAGTGCCCTATACAGCTGCAGCAAGACCTCCCTACTTTTATATTCAATCCCCCTCGCTATGAAGGCCAGCATCCCATTAGCCTTCCTAACCACCTGCTGCACCTGCAGGCTGGGTTTTTGCGACTCATGCACAAGGACCCCGAGGTCCCTCTGCACCGTCGCCTGCTGCAGTTTTTCGCCACGTAAGTAATAGTCCTTCCTACCATTATTCCTACCAAAGTGGACCACCTCGCACTTGCCAACATTAAATTCCATTTGCCAGTTCCTGGCCCATTCGCCCAGCCTATCTAGATCCTTCTGCAGACTCTCCACACCCTCCGCGCAATTTGCCGTTCCACCAATCTTGGTGTCATCAGCAAATTTCGACACCATACACTCGGTTCCCTCCTCCAGATCATCTATATAAATGGTAAATAGCTGAGGCCCCAGCACCGACCCCTGGGGCACTCCACTAGTCACCAACCGCCAATCCGAATAGCACCCATTGACCCCCACTCTCTGCCTCCTATTTGACACAGTAAAAAGTCTGACAACACCAGGTTTTAGTCCAACTGATTTATTTGATAATAGACTCACAAGCTTTCGGGTTAGTCCCTTCGTCAGGTGAATGGAGAGTTCTGGCCTCAGACAGAGCATATAAAGCACAGACAGTTTAGAGATTACTGATTAGAATGCGAATCCTTACACCTAACCTTTGGTATCTTGTCTGCTTTCTTGCATCTCTGTAAAAACTTGATGTCTGTGTCGATATGCGCAATCTTCTTGGAGATCCTCTCCACTTGGATCCGGCAGTTTGCGGTGTCGATAGTAGTCATGATGTGGGTATGCCGGCGTTGGACTGGCGTAAACACAGTAAAAAGTCTGACAACACCAGGTTTTAGTCCAACCGATTTATTTGATAATAGACTCACAAGCTTTCGGGTTAGTCCCTTCGCCAGTCCAACGCCGGCATACCCACATCATGACTACTATCGACACCGCAAACTGCCGGATCCAAGTGGAGAGGATCTCCAAGAAGATTGCGCATATCGACACAGACATCAAGTTTTTACAGAGATGCAAGAAAGCAGACAAGATACCAAAGGTTAGGTGTAAGGATTCGCATTCTAATCAGTAATCTCTAAACTGTCTGTGCTTTATATGCTCTGTCTGAGGCCAGAACTCTCCATTCACCTGACGAAGGGACTAACCCGAAAGCTTGTGAGTCTATTATCAAATAAATCGGTTGGACTAAAACCTGGTGTTGTCAGACTTTTTACTGTGTTTACGCCAGTCCAACGCCGGCATACCCACATCCAATTTGACAGCCAATCCTCTATCCACGCTAACACCCTACCCCCAACTCCATGCCCCCTTACCTTCTGCAATAACCTCTTGTGAGGTACCTTGTCAAACGCCTTCTGAAAATCAAGAAAGACCACATCCACCGGCTCTCCTCTATCCACCGCCCTAGACACATCCTCATAAGAACTCCAATAAATTTGTCAGACACGACTTCCCCTTAACGAAACCGTGCTGCGTCTGCTCTATCAAGCAATTCCCCTCAAGATGCCTCGCTATTTCCTCCTTGATGACGGATTCTAACATTTCAGAAGTCTGGAAGCTGCTCTGAAAATGCACTACCTGGTGGAGGCAGGTTCAATTGAGGCTTTTGAGAGGGCCTGTGATGATTATTTGAATAAAAAACAATGTGCAGGGGTGCGGGGAAAAGGCAGGGGAATGGCACTAAGTCCTGATGCTCGTTTGGAGAACTGGTGCAGACACGATGAGCCAAATGGCTTCCTTGTGCACAGTAACAATTCTGTGAAGATCTTACACCTTCTGACAAGGCTCAGAAGCTCTCAGTGAAAATTCTACCCTTGATGTGAGTTGAGAAATGAGGAGCAGAGGTTTGGATGAGCTCAGATTCATGTTGATTTGAAGATAGGATGCTGATCAGAGACGCATTGAGTTCATGAAACACAGAGGTAAAAGGTATGGATCAGGGGTTTCAGCAGCAGGTGAACTGAGATAGGGGCAGAGGTGGGCAATGATATGAGGGTGGAAGTGAATGATTTGATGGTCATGTGGTCAGAAGCTTATATTAGGAGAAACTTCAGATTAAATTTGGGCCCTTCCAGGACAGAATACTTTAATACCTCACCATCAATGCACATTGTTGATGCAAACAACTGTTGGAAGAGATAAGCTAACATTTCCAGGAAAGACCAAGTTATGTTTCTTACTCAATGTAACTGAATGTGTTTATCGTGAGACAGGGTGGACACGATTGTTTGGTTTTAGAGTGGATTTATACACACCAAAGGAACTGACACCTCTCTAAATCAGGATTAGAATTCCAGCTGTAAGTTCCTCTATTTTGAAATGTCAAGTACTATCTGTCATTGTCTGTGACTGTGTTTACATCACATTCAAACTCAGTAAAGGAATTTGGCATGTCCACAATGACCCTCACCAACTTTTACAGATGCACCATAGAAAGCATTCTTTCTGGTTGTATCACAGCTTGGTACGGACTCCTGCTCTGCCCAAGACCACAAGAGAATGCAAAGAGTCGTAAATGTAGCCCAATCCATCACACAAACCAGCCTCCCACCCATCAACACTCTCTACACTTTCTGGTGCCTCGGCAAAGCAGCCAGCATAATCAAGGACCCCACGCACCTCAAAAATACCTCTTCCATCTGGAAAAAGGTACAAAAGTCTGAGATCACATACCAACCGACTCAAGAACAGCTTCTTCCCTGCTGAAATCAGACGTTTGAATGGATCCACCTTACATTAAGTTGATCTTTCTCTGCACCCTAGCTATGACTGTAACACTACATTCTGAAATCTCTCGCTTCCTTCTCTATGAACGGTATGCTTTGTCTGTATAATGTACAAGCAACAATACTTTCCGCTGTACACTAATACATGTGACAATAATAAAACAAATCAAAAAGTAAGGTGACATCTTAGGGAATGGAAGGAACAAATTATGGGTGGAATCCTGCACCCTCTCCCATGATGGGTTTGATGAAGGGGGCATTTAGTTGAGTGAGAGGGTGATGGGTGGCAATCTCACCACCTTCCCTCTTTCAGCTCAGTTAGATCTGTGGTGAGAAGGCCTTCCCATGATTTTCTTCCCATCTGGCCACCAGCCCTTAAGAGACTGGTGGAATTCAGGCTTCAGGCCTCAGTTCAAATTTTCCACACCCGCCCACCATGAATCCCACTGATGCACCCATCATTTCTGGGCAGGTCTCAGATGGGAAACAATTATGAAAGCACGTACAGCATGTTTTAAAATGGTTAGTGATGGTGTTATTAAACTAGTGAAGTGTGTGAGAGAGTATGTTTGTGAGTATATGATGTGGGTATGTTTGAGTGTCTGCATCTGTGTGGGAATGTATGTTTGTCAGCGTTTATTTGTTAGTGTATGGGACAGGTTTCTGTGACTGAGGTAGCTAGCTCAGAAAAAGAGAACATTGGAAACCCAAATGGCTCAATCCTCATTATGTACCCTCGACTGAGTGCCCTGATTATTAAAAACATTAGCTCAGCAGGAAATCTGTTTTGACACGTGAAGCAAATTTTTGACATTGCTTGATTATCATCTTTAAGTGGCCATAATAAGTTTTTTCTTTATGTGATCTCTTTTATCAATGTCTCAATGTTTATTTGGACAAGATTAAGAGTTATGAAATGTTTTACACATCTGTTATTCACATCTTAATGGTTTGTCTGATACTCTTGCAGCATTGTAGAACCATAGGTTTCTTTCTAAAGAATATTTTTGAATAGGTTTTTATATCAGCAGTTCCACACTTACCATTGCTATTATATGGCTCACTATGGTCCTTCATAGCCCTTCCCACCCCCTTCCCTCACATGATTAAGGAGCCCAATATCTCCCCTTAATTCAGGTATATCCAATGGAGATGTCTAGGCTGGACCTAGCTACGTGCTTATGTCCCCCCGTCCATCTCCTGTACTAATTCCCATGATGGAATGGTCACACGTTAGTTGAGGGATAAATATTGGCCAGGATATTCATGCTGTTTTCTTCACAAGTGCAGCTGTGGGATCTTTTATCCGGACCAAGAGAACAGACAGGCTCTAGATTTATTTTCTCATCTGAAAGCAGTTTAATATAAACTCTGAAAGTTTAATATTTACCTTTGAGGGAACAGTGTTTGAATGTTGTGCAGGAGAAGTGGGCAATCCATAATGCTGTTTCATAATCACTTCATGAATTATTCCGTTGTCTGCTTCTTTCATTCCTTTAGTATTTTTCACTGCAGCAATGATTATATAAAGCACACACTCTGAAATCCGTTCATTAAAGCAATCTCAGTGAGAACTAGACATCCTTAACCCGTTATTCGTTAATGATTTGGAATTGAGGCTGTGAACTAGAAAGACACTAAAGACTTTTAGAAATGAGTGGATTGATACGTATCTCTTTAAGAATGCAAATTAATCATTTGTTACAAGGCCATTCCACACTCAAACTGACATTGTCTGCACCGTCTCGGAGTTTCCTGCCTCGAAATCCAGGTGGTACTTTCTCCCCCGCCCTTTCAACTCAGGCCAGGTGAGGCCCTCCCGAAGCCCTCAGCGGAGGGCTGCACACTCAGTTATAAGGAGGCCACTGCATTGGTGAGTTTAAAGGTCCAGCCACTTTCAAACCAGTGAGAAGATAGTTTTGAGAGGTAAGTGGGCAGAAATGTGGTGGTTGGAGTCAGTCAGAAGAGGTGTCAGGTGGTCAGTGGTGGGGGGGGGGGGGGTGGGGAGCTGGGGGGCAGGGGAAAATCGATCTGGGCGTGTTGGGTGTTTGAAGGGAGTGGTCAGTTGTGGGGGAGGATTGAGTCAGGATGGGGGAGGGAAGGGCTATGGGGGGAGGGGAGGGATATGGGGGGAGGGGAGGGCTATGGGGGAAGGGAAGGGCTATGGGGGGAGGGGAGGGATATGGGGGAAGGGGAGGGCTATGGGGGAGGGGAGGGCTATGGGGGAAGGGGAGGGCAATGAGGGAGGGGAGGGCTGTGGGGGAGGGAAGGGCTATGGGGGAGGGGAGGGCTATGGGGGAGGGAAGGGCTATGGGGGAAAGGAAGGCTATGGGGGTGGGGGAATATGGAGGAGGGGAGGGTATGGGAGGAGGGGAGGGCTATGGGTGGGGAGATCTATGGGGGAGGGGAGGGCTATGGAGAAGGGGAGGGTATGGGGGGGAGGAGGGCTATGGGAGAAGGGGAGGGTATGGGGGGGAGGGTATGAGGGGAGGGCTATGGGGGAGGGGAGGGCTATGGGGAAGGGGAGGGCAGTGGGGGACGGGAGGGCTACGGGGAAAGGAGTGGTGAGGTCCTGCTGGGAGTCGATACTGTATTTACCCAGGAGTTAGTGGTTTTCATTCCTTCTACTTTTTTCTGGGTAACTGTCACTGATGGGCATCAGGTGTTTGCAAAGTCGTTTTCTTGCCTCCCCCATCTGCCCACCACCAGGCTGCGTTGGTAAAGTTGCCAGGCTTCCCACTTGGCATGGGCCTATGCCAATGTGGGTAAAATAGTGGCAGGACTGGTACAAGCCTTTAAATGGCCATTATTGGGTCACTTAAGGGCCACTAAAGAGCCAATGACAACAGGCCAGCTGACAATTCTCTCAACTGGTAAAATTTCAGACATGCCAGAGATGGGAAGGCCTACCTTCTGGATTTTAGGAGCCCCCCCTCCCCCCACCCCCAAAATCCTCAAACCAGCTGGTGGATGCCAAGAAACCCAGCTCCAGACTTCCTTAGCACCACTGTTAACTTTTGCTTTCCGTTTTCTGGTTTTAAGGTTTACCACTCGGGTCATTTATCATTCCTGATTGTTTAATGCAGTGGGAAGTGACGGCACAGTGGTACTGGACTAGTAATTTAGAGACCCAGGGACCCAGGTTCGAATCTCACCATGGCAGATGGTGAAATTTGAATTCAATAAAAATCTGGAATTAAAAGTCCGCTGATGACCATGAAACCATTGCCGGTTGTTGCAAAAACCCAACTGGAGGGAAGGAAATCTGTGATCCTTACCAGACCAGTCATGCAGTTGATTCTTAACTGGCCTCTGAAATGATTAGAGATGGACAAATGCTCTCCCAGCCAGTGACACTCACATTGTATTTAAAAATACATTGATTGTCACAATGGGGCAGTACGATGGCACAGTGGTTAGCACTGCTGCCTCACAGCACCAGGGTTCAATTCCAGCCTCGGGTAACCGTCTGTATGGAGTTTGCATGTTCTCCCCAAGTCTGAGTGGGTTTCCTCCAGGTGCTCCGGTTTCCTCCCACAGTCAATAGATATGTGGGTTAGGTTGACTGGCCATACTAAATAGCCCCTTAAGTGTCAGGGGGACTGGTAGGTCAAATATGTGGGGTTACAGGATTAGGGCCCAAGTGGGATTGTGGTTGGTGTAGACTCAATGGGCCGAATGGCCTCCTTCTGCATTCTATGATTCTATAATGAGCTCCGTACTGGCAAAGATCCGGAGATGTGCTGAACCTTGCAGTCATTGATAGTCTGGAAACTGAAATGATCAATCCAAAATCCGCACAAAATTACAAACCATTTGCAAAAATGAAGAACAATTTATATTTAAGGAGTGCATTTAACAGTAGACAGTGTCCTTAGGCACGTCACAGGAACATTATCAAATGAAATATGAAACCGGTACGTAGATATTATCATAGAATCCCTACAGTGCAGAAGGAGGCCACTCAGCCCATCAGGTCTGCACCGACAACAATCCCATCCTATTCCTGTAACCCCACATATTTACCCTGCCAGTCCCGCTGATACTAGGGGCAATTTAGCATGGCCAGTCAACATAACCCGCACATCTTTGGACTGTGGGAGGAAACCGGAGCACCTGGAGGAAACCCACGCAGACATGGGGAGAATGTGCAAACTCCACACAGATAGTGACCTGAGGCTGGAATTGTACCCGGTGACCCGGAGCTGTGAGGCAGCAGTGCTAACCGCTGTGCTACCTCCACTGCCACCAAACACGCCGTGGTGTTGTGTGGGAAAGGGATGGAAAACTCTGCCCAGTGTGTTCAGGACTGTATTTTGATACAGGTTAAGGGCGGGATTTTTGAGCCGCGGAGACTGGAAATTTCCACCCGAGGTCAGTGGACCTTTACAATGTCAAATTGTCCTTCCCACCCATGGCAATTCCCACGGCCAGAGGGAATGGAAAATGTACCCATTCCCGCTGGGTTGCTGCTTGATTCTAGAATCATAGAACCCTACAGTGCAGAAAGAGGTCCTTCGGCCCATCGAGTCTGCACTGAACACAATCCCACCCAGGTCCTACCTTCACATCCTGACATATTATACCCACTAATCCCTCTAACCTACGCATCCCTGGACACTAAGGGGGCAATTTCTTAGCATGGCCAATCAACCTAACCTGCACATCTTTGGACTGTGGGAGGAAACCAGAGCACCCGGAGGAAACCCACGCAGACACAAGGAGAATGTGCAAACTCCACACAGACAGTGACCCAAGCTGGGAATCGAACCCAGGACCCTGGAGCTGTGAAGCAGCAGTGCTAACCACTGTGCTACCGTACCACCCTGGCTGTTTGGAATAGCCAGTCCAGGTGCAGAGGGAACAGTTTCCTCTGCTCTTTAGCTGTAATACCGACGAACTGAGGTGGCCTGAAAGAACAACAGTTCCCACAACTCCTCTCGCATTTGGTGTAAATAAACATGACTCTACAGCATCAGCCGATGTAACCCCAACAGTTCCCTCCCCACCCAGCCAAGAAATCTAAATTATCACATGGAAATCCAGGCCGGAATGCATTCCTGAAAAATGACTTGTCTGCATCACATCCCTCTTCTACCAAAAATAACCACCGGCGAAGCTTTCCTGCTAGTTAACAGGTGCTTCTTGCCAGAGGCTGGCAGAGGTGATACAAGGCTTCCTTAGTGAATTGAGCAGAAGGGGCAGAGCAAGTCTCCCATTGCCTGATACGATTGCTGGGATTTAAAGCTTCAGTGTGGACCATAACATTCTCTTCCTTCCTTGATGCTACCCTCTGGTCCCCTCCTCCATCAGGAATCCTTGCCCGGAAAGCTGGAAATCTCCACAGTAGCTAGTTTGGAAAGTTGCCAATAACAGCTTGGTCTCTATCGACTTTCCAGGCAGGCGAATAAAAAGACTTCCATTTCACAAAATCCTCTACAGTGCAGAAGGAAACTATCACTGTTTGCTGTGCAGATACATGGATTTGGGTCGGTGTCTGTGGGAGATTGCACATTCTCCTTGTGATTGCATGGGTTTTCTCCGGGTGCTCCGGTTTCCTCCCACACCCCAAAAACATGCTCTTAGGCTGATTGGTGTAACAAATTATCCCTAAATTAGTCTTCCTGCAATCTTCCCCAATAGGCGTAGACAAAGGTCATAGGTAGAGGAGGGCACTCATAATGTTAAAATGGCGGCGCGGGCTCGTTGGGCCGAAGGTCCTGTTTCCTGTGCTGTGTTGTTCTTTGAGGCCATTTGGTCCATTGAATCCACACCGACCACAATCTCACTCAGCCATTATCCCCATGTATTTACCTTGCTAGTCCCTCTGCCCACTAAATGGCAATTTAGCATGGCCAATCAGCCTAACCTGCACATCTTTGGAGTGTGGGAGGAAACCAGAGCATCCAGAGGAAACCCACAGAGACATGGGGAGAATGTGTAAACTCTACACAGGTAGTGACCCAAGCCAGGGATTGAACCTGGGTGCCTGGCACTGCGAAGCAGCAGCGCTTACCACTGGGCCACCGTACCACCCCAGCTCAGGATCTCCCAAAATCTTTCACAGCCAATTTAGTTTCTACCTGAAGTGCAGTTGCTGATATATCGGGAAAGCTCACAGCAAGATCCCACAAGGAGACAAGTGATCAGATGAACTGTTTGCTGCGATGTTGGTTGAAGGACACCTATTGGCCAGGATATCAGGGACAATTTCCCCGCTTTTCGGTTAAATAACCCCATGGGATCTTTTCTCATGAGGGGGTAGCTGGAGATGTCGAATAACATCTCAGCCGCGACACGGTACTTCCAACAGTGCAGCACTCTCTCAGTACGGTATTGAAATGGCAGCCTGGATGTCTGCTTAAGTCAATGGAGTACAATCATCCACAATCTTTTGGCTCAGAGGTGGTTCTGCTACTTGTTGCAATGTTAACAGACCTCTATAAATAGCTCCTGAGCTCAAACTGCAGAAGGGTCACCCAGACTCGAAACCTTGGCTCCATTCTCTCTCCACAGATGCTGTCAGACCTGCTGAGATTTTCCAGCATTTTCTATTTTTAATTCATCACTGGTTCTATGAGCCCATCTCCAATTAGACTGGATTATTCATTCATTTTGGAAAGGCTCCCACATCACAGCATAACAGGATTATTACACTTTGTCATGTTATTTTTTCCCAGCAAATGTGCAGAGTTAGAGGTGCCACACCCAAGTTACACCCTTGGCTGTTAATGTGGGCCCATTAAATGTCCTAAATAGAGTCAAGATTCCAAAACTTTGTATCTCTGACTGACCACAATGAATTGCTTTATATCAATGCCAGATTTAGAGATTTGTCACAACACTTCATTCACGCAATAGTTGTGCTTCCTATGGAGAACACAGCAAAATGTTACCATTATTTTTGGTACATCCTTTTGCGTCCACACTCCCTGCTCCCACTCTAACTGATTCTTCAGAGCTAAACCTCACACTGGAGCGAGCGTTCTAAATGGGATTCAGCATGGTGGATTTTCTGTCTTGATAAGAACATAAGAACATAAGAAATAGGAGCAGGAGTAGGCCATCTAGCCCTTCGAGCCTGCCCCACCATTCAACAAGATCATGGCTGATCTGAAGTGGATCAGTTCCACTTTCCCGCTTCCTCCCCATAAGCCTTAATTCCCTTGTCTATCAAAAACCTATCTACTCGTGACTTAAATATATTTAGCGAGGTAGCTTCCACCACTTCAATGGGTGGAGAATTCCAGAGACTCACCACCCTCTGAGTGAAGAAATTCCTCCTCAACTCCAATCTGAACTGCCCCCCCCCCTTATTTTGAGGTTGTGCCCTCTAGTTCTGCTATCCTTTCTAAGCGGGAAGAATCTCTCTACCTCTACCCTATCTATCCCCTTCATTATCGTATATGTCTCTATAAGATCCCCCCTCAGCCTTCTAAACTCCAACGAGTACAGACCCAGTCTATTCAATCTCTCCTCATAGATTAACCCCCTCATCTCCGGTATTGATGGGCGAGGAAGTTGTGGCATGGGGGTAGGTGATGGCCTATGGTATTATCGCTAGACTATTAATCCAGAAAACTCAGCTAATATTCTGGAGGCCCGGGTTCAAATCCCACCAAGGCTGATGGTGGAATTTGAGTTCAACGAAAAATAAAAAAATCTGGAGTTAAAAATCTACTGATGGCCATGAAATCATTGTCGATTATTGGAAAAACCCATCTGGTTCACTAATATCCTTTAGGGAAGGAAATCTGCCATCCTTACCCTGTCTGGCCTACATGTGACTCCAGAGCCACAGCAACGTGGTTGACTTTCAACTGCCCCCTGGACAATTAGGGATGGGCAATAAATGTTGGCCAGCCAGTGACACCCATGTCCCACAAATGAATTTGAAAAAAGCCCTCAATCAGATCTCTCACTTTGTGGCTGCTTGCTGTGCCCTTCACTCATTCACAGGTGTCAGGAGCTGGGGAGGGGGGGAGAAGGGTAGAGTGTTGGGTCAGTGGGAGGGGTTGCTGGGCTGGAAGGGGGTAATGTTGGGCCCTGGGGAGGTGGCGGGGGGCAGGGGCATCAGGCTGGGGGTGGGATGGTCTCTGGTGTTGAGTCAGGTTGCCTCGGCCCGGGAGCAGTGTTTGGTTGTGGGGGAGCAGGGAAATGTGGGGATGGAGGTTCCCAGGTGAGGTCAGGAGGGGTGTGGTGGGTGTACCATGCGGGGTTCGGTCTGGATTTTCAAACAGTTACTCCAAGTTAGAAGTGTATTTTTTTCTCCTAACCCTTTCAGAGTAACTATGACTGGAATTTTACCGCCCCGCCTGATCTTAGACGGGACTTTCCAGTTTCGGGATGAGCAAGGCTGTAAAATCCCTACCAATGAGTGTGAAACTGGCAGAAGTATCCAAAGTTAGTGATTTAAATTGCTTCCTCAGGTGTTTTCCAGCATAGTTGTCCAGGGGGAGTTAGTGCTGATAATTTCCTGGTAAACCCATACTTGGGAACTTCCTAGAGGGAACTTGGTTCAATTCCCAGCCCAGGGTCATTGTCTGCACATTCTCCCCGTGTCTGCGTGGGTTTCCTCCGGGTGCTCTGGTTTCCTCTCACAGTCTGAAAGACGCGCTGGTTAGGGTGCATTGGCCGTGCTAAATTCTCCTCCAGTGTACTCGAACAGGCACCGGAGTGTGGCGGCTAGGGGGTTTTCACAGCTACTTCATTGCAGCGTGAATGTAAGCCTACTCATGACACAAGTACATAAACTTTAACCATTTGTTAAATTTATTCCAGCTTATCAAGCCCCGGATCCGGGTTGCTGCTAAAACATAAAGGTCAGATGGCCAATCAACCTGCCCGCTAACTGACGGACCAGGTAAAATTATATTTAATTGGTCCCTTCACTGGGGATTTGATTTTCAGTCGGAAATTAGAATCAGAATCCTCTGATTCTGGCGTGCGCCCTCCGACTGAAATATTGCAGAAGTGTGTGATTATGTTGACATACCCTTGACCCCCCTATGTCTTCTCCCATGGTTTCACACACTTCTTCTGGCTTGGCCTGGCCCAGCAGCGTAAATCTCTGGCCCAGATTTCCACTGTATTTTAGAACATAGAATCATAGAACCCTGCAGTGCAGAAACAGGCCCTTTGGTCCATCGAGTCTGCACCAACCACAATCCCACCCAGGCCCTACACCCCACATGCCTATACATTTACCCGCTAATCCCTGTAACCTACACATCCCAAGACACTAAGGGGCAATTTTAGCATGGCCAATCAACCTAACCCGCACATCTTTGGACCATGGGAGGAAACCAGAGTACCCGGAGGAAACTCACGCAGACACGAGGAGAATGTGCAAACTCCACACAGACAGTGACCTGTGCCGGGAATCGAACGCAGGACCCTGGAGCTGTGAAGCAGCAGTGCTAACCACTGTGTTACCGTGCTGTCCGTAAATTTTCCATTGATTCAAGCGTGCAAAGTCTGGACATAAGTTTGCTGGGAGAATGTGATCCAGCAGGAGAACATAAACAGCCACCACCCTCCTCCGTGCAATGAAACGCCTTCCACTCTGCACCCAGTAATGTTCCTGTTACAGGCTGACTAACAATGAGGAACCTCCACATGGGTACAATATAAAACTGAGGCAATGATATGCTTTTTATGTAACTGGCTTTGCAAAAAGGCACGACAGCCAGTCGAGGGCATTATTCTACAGACCTTTACAGACAGGAGAAGGAAAACAAACCCAAAAGTAAATCTGGTTGCCTGCCCATCAGGAAAAATAACAATGACACCCATTCCTTTCAAAGACATGTTTGGGTGGGATCTTTCCCTGCCTCCCTCACACGAGAAAAGACTGTGATTAATCATGAAGTGGCTGCCAAAACTTTTTTTTGGATTTGTCGACACACAATGACTACGTGTACCAAAACACACGATGGCAGCGCACAAACACAACACAAACTGTGAGGAACAGTGTTGTCTGACTCGATTTCTGCAGCTTTATAAGACCCTGGTCAGACCCCACTTGGAGTACTGTGCTCAGTTCTGGTCACCTCATTACAGGAAGGATGTGGAAGCTATTGAGAGGGTGCAGAGGAGATTTACAAGGATGCTGCCTGGATTGGGTGGCATGCCTTATGAGGGTAGGTTGAGGGAGCTGGGTCTTTTCTCCTTGGAGAGACGAAGGATGAGGGGTGACCTGATAGAGGTGTATAAGATGATGAGAGGTATTGATTGAGTGGATTCTCAGAGGCTTTTTCCCAGGGCTGAAATAGTTGCCACAACAGGACACAGGTTTAGGGTGCTGGGGAGTAGGTACAGAGGAGATGTCAGAGGGTGGTGGGTGCATGGAATGGGCTGCCGGCAATGGTGGTGGACGCGGATTCGATAGGGTCTTTTAAGAGACTTTTGGATAAGTATGTGGAACTTAGTAAGATGGAAGGTTATAGGTATGCCTAGTAGGTAGGGACATGTTGGGCGCAACTTGTGGGCTGAAGGGCCTGTTTGTGCTGTAGTGTTTCTATGTTTCTATGATTCCTTCTCAAATAGAAAACTATGGTTTGTCACATGACCTTTTCACCATAACTTTCCCTTTTCAGAACAAGAACTGAGAATGGTTAGGTTGCCAATGACAAACATTGCAGATTGAACAGAATGCTGCCTAAATGTGGCTGGTATTATGTGCTGTTAGTCATGGTTCAGAGAATAACGTGCACTGTCCCAATTCTGAAAGGTTTGGGTTGAAGTCCCATTTGGATTGCAAGATGCAGCCGGACATTCCAATGGCTGAATGTGGTGGCCTGGATTTTTGAGATTACCAGGGTGAGTAGCACAAGCTGGGAAATTCATAAAATTCATAGAATCCCTACAGTGAAGAAGGGGGCCATTGATCTGCACTGACATTCCGAAAGTGCATCATACCCAGGCCCAACCCTGTGCCCTATTCAAGTAACCCTGCACATTTATCCTGGCTAAACCATCTAACCCTCAGTATTTGCACTGTGGGAGGAAATATGAGCACCTGGAGGAAACCCAGGTAGACATGGGGAGAATGTACCATCTCCACATAGGCAGTCACCCGTGGCTGGATTTGAACCCCAGTGCCTGGCGCTGTGAGGCAGAAGTGCTAACTACTGTGCCACCATGATTTCCCAGCTCAGCACATCCACCTGATATAAATTGCCCCTTTACCCATTTTTTTTTGTGCTGGGGAGGTGGGTGTGTAATATGATCAGGTCTGATGTTCCTGCATGTGGATTGGATGTCGCCACAGTGGGTAGGTGAGTGCAGATTCCTCGGTTCTCTGGGACTTCATCCCCGCTGTTTGGGTGCATTTAGATTGCCCAGCCCTTATCCATGACACCCCATCACATCCCACTCACGCCTCATGCCACCTTCATGCCCCTGTGTCAATTCAGTGCTAACTCATGCCCCTCAGACACCCCCATAGAACCTTATATCCCAGTGCCAGCTCTACGCTGTCATTCTCCTCCGCCCAGACCCAATGGTCCCCATGCCAATCATGACAAGGATGAGCCTCCACCCAGCCTCAAATATTCCTCATACCATCCATGCCAACCCATCCCCTTATGGCTTCTTATACCATCTAAGTCAACCCATGCTCTCACCTACCCCCAGTGACTTTCATATCCTCCATGCTAACTCATAGCATTTCCTGGCTCATTTACTCAGTATACATTCCATACAGAACCAACGAACCCTGTATAACAATGGCGTGTGTAAAAATGCAAAATAAACACCCATTCATAATTTTTTGAAACAACAACTGTAGTTGCGACAAGCCTGTAAAAGGGTCAATCAACCCGACCAGTACCATATCAATAACAGTAGCTTTAAGCACTTGACATCTCTCAAGCTTTGTGCATTCAAACATTGGACCATTCACAAAGGAAAGCACAGAAGAATAGCTTATTGCAACCTTATATATCTGTCAATCCAGCAAAGTCCAGCTGTGTCAACAGAGATAGTCCTTTTATGAGAGTTTGGGCTATCAGCCAATCCTCATGATGCATACTCATTATCCTAGCGGATGCCTATCCCCAGAATGGAGCTGGTTGGGTAAGGCTAAGCTCATTCCCACACACCAGCGAAAATTGAGTGTGTTAGGAATGGGGGCAGAAATCTCAAGGTCCGGTCCTGCCCCCATCATTTTTAAACAACTCCAGATTCCTTGCAAATAAACAAAAATCCGCTCGGTATATTTCACAAGAGGTGTACAAAATCCTACAGAATTATCTTAAAGAAAAGCAGATAAATCTTCTCTCCAGTGTCCTAGCCAATATTTATCCCTCACCCAACAGCAGTAAAGTCACACGTTCTGGTTGTTATCACGTTGCAGTTTATGAGAATCAGCAGTGAGGAAATTGAAGTTTATCACAGAATTCCTAGAGACAGAAGCAATTCAGCGCCTCGAGTCTGCACCAACTCTCTGACTGAGTCTTACCCAGGCCCTCTCCTCCACCCTATCCCTTTAACCTCACACATTTACCATGGCTAATCCCCCAACATACACATTTTGGGATACTAAGGGCAGGATTTTATGGCCTCGCTCAACCCAAGAACGGAAAATCTCGCCCGAGGTCAATGGGCCTTCACATTGTCTGCCCCTTGCTAACTCCGATTCCCACGGCGGGCAGGGTGGTAGAACTCCTACATAAGGAATTCTTTACATAAGGAGCAATTAACCTGTCCATCTTTGGACTGAGAGAGGAAACCGGAGCACCCAGAGGAAACCCACGCAGACATGGGGAGAACATGCAAACTCCACACAGACAGTGACCCAAGGCTGGAATTGAACCCAGGACCTTAGCCCTGTGAGGCAGCAGTGCTAACCACTGTGCCACCGTTTCACCCTTAAACATTTTCCACATTTCAAAAGCGTTTCCCTGCATGTAAGTTATTGATTCCCCAAGATGCTTGTCTGGAATTCAGGGGTTTAGGAAAGAATTCTTCCCACTGACCAAATATTTATCTTTTGAGATAATGGCTAGGAGAGAGAGACAAAATAAATATCTTGATTACACTCTTGGGATTATATTTATGTAAAGAAAAGATGAATACAAATCAACAGGGGTATTAAATAATTGGAAACGTAATGGGCTGAGAGACTCAAGTGGAGGCTGTTTCGCAGGCTCCCAGCTGGGCACTGGGGCCTCCGTGAGTTTCCACTCATTGGAGTTCAGGCGCTGTCAGCTCCATGCCAGAAATCGGAGCGGAGCTGCTTCATTCATTCAAACAGCCATTTAGAACAAACAAAGAACAGCACAGCACAGGAAACAGGCCCTTTGGCCCTACAAGCCCGCGCCGCCCATTTTAACTCTCAGTGAGTGCCTTATTCAAGTCTTTCGTCACTCGTTGACATTTTTGTCTACACCTAGGGGACTCCACAATAAAGGGGGTGCAAATTTAGGGAATTATGTGTGTGTCAGATTAAGGGAGATCCAATTCAGGGACAATTTACTGACACCTCAAATCTCCTTTGACACTTTTAAATCTCATCAGCAGGCCGGGGACTGAAGGCTCCAGGCCCGCTAGAGTCTCTCCTCCCACCAAGAATGTTTCACTTCGGCGAGGTTTATAACAGCCCCCCGCTAACGGGGAGCTGGTGGCCTGACCCTGCTGGAGTGAAGGGGGACAATGGAGGGCACCCAGGAGATCGGAAGTAAGGGGGGGTGCCGCCTTGGCATTGCCAGCTTGGCAGTGTCAGCCTGGCCCCCTGACACTACCCAAGGGGCAAAGTGGCAATGCAAAGGGGGCACCTTGGCAATGCCCACCAGGCTTTGGGCAATGCCAAGGAGGTGGGGCTGGGCGGGGCAAAGCTGAATGGGGGCACAGCGTTTGGGGGGGGGGGGGTGATTGGTGGTGGTGGGGGTGGGTCCCGCTGGCACTCTGCACTTGGGATCAGTGACAGAGGAAGGCCAGTGATTGGGGTTGGTGGTTTTGCCAGTCTGCTTGGATGGGGTTGAGACTGTGGGGGTGGGGTTGGGACTGTGGAGTGGGATGGTGCAGGAGGTTTGGGGGGGGGGTAGACAGGCCACTGTAGAGGGGAAGGCACTAGGGGTGGGGGTTATGGCTGGCCTGGACACACCCAGGGGCCCAGCAAATGGGGATTGGAGGGGTTGCATGGCCATCAATGCAGGGTTGCGGGATTGGCCAGTGATTGGGAGGCTGGCAGTGGGGGGCTACTGTGTATGTGCCCATCGCAGCACTGACAGATCAGTGGATGTGCAGTGGCCCACTCAGCGCTGTGCTGCCAGGCTCTCCACTGGGAATAGGCCCCACCGCCTCATTTTTAATGATATTCATAATAATGCACTCTGCTGAAGAAACCAGTTTTCACACGGGTTCGACACAAAGCTGTATTTTAAGTGTCGGGCAGGTGTCAGACTGGGAGAGTTCCAAATCTGTTTCTAGGTGCATTTTCAGGCCCAATCTTAGTTTTAAATTTTGGGTGAGTCGAGACAGTGGGGGGGACTTAAAGTGCCAGAGAGCCTGTAGAGGGAGGTATTGTGCATGTGCAGACCTCTGATGCTGCACATGTGCAATACCTGGACTAAGATGGAGCCCCTGCCATCTAGACCTTCACACATCCTGTCCTTCCCCCACCAATCACAGCCCCGCAGCCCTCCCTCACCAACTGCATGCAGAGTGCCACCAGGCACCCATTGGCACCTCACCCTACAGGCCCCACCCCTTGGCACTGCCCTCACAGGTCCGTTCCACCACAGGCCCCGTCCCCATTGCGCCCATTCCCTGGCACTATTGTTGGGTGCACCCACAGGCCCTGCCCCTTGGCACTGCCCTCACAAGTCCCTTCCACCACAGGCCCCATCCCCATTGCGCCCATTCCCTGGCACTACCGTAAAAGCCAATTTCATTCACTGAGCAATGTCTGTGGGAGTTTGCACATTCTCCCCATGCTTGCGTGGGTTTTCTCCAGGTGCTCCGGTTTCCTCCCACACCCCAAAAAACGTGCTTTTTAGGCTGATTGGTGTCAATAAATTGTCCCTTGATTGGATCTCCCTTAATCTGGCATACATACAATTCCCTAAATTTCCACACCCTTTATTGTGGAGTTCCACTAGAGGTAGACAAAAACGTCGACGAGCGAGGTAAGACTCGAATAAGGCACTCACTGAGTGTGTTAAAATGGGCAGCACGGGCTTGAAGGGCCGAAGGGCCTGTTTCCTGTGCTGTGCTGTTCTTTGTTTGTTTGTCCTTTGTTTGATGTCTCTACAGGGAAAGAAATCTGCCATCCTTACTCAGTCTGGCCTACATGTGAATCCAGACCCATGACAATGATACTGACTTCCAACTGTCCTCTGAAATGGTCTAACACTCTGTTCAAGGGCAATTAAGGGTGGGCAACCAATGCTGACCTTGCTAGCAATGTCCACATCCCATAAAAGAATAAAGAAAGACTACTTTCCTCAAGTACCATGGTGGATGAGGGGGAGTCTTTCCATTCAGAAGCTGGTTTTGGTGGGTCAGTGATGTCGGGCAACTTTTCAATAAGGTACCTGGATATAACAGTGGCAGGTCAAGCCCATCCCAACATATAATAGAGCGCTAAACCCTCAAATACATAATTAATGAGATGGAGGCTGAAAACTATGGCAGGATTTCCCATCAGCTTTCACAGCCACCCCCACCCTCACCACGGGACTTAGTCCCAGATGGGAGAATTCTGCCTTCTAATAAATGAAGTCAAGGTGAAAGAGAGTTATTGGTAGATTTGGAAAATTATAGCTAAATAATAGATATTCTAATATCTCAAATCCTTTCCTGTAACAGCGAATACATTTCCAAAAAAAATCAATTCATTGGCTGTAAAGTGCTGAGATATCTTGTGGTTATGAAAGGTGTTATGTAAAATGTCCGTAAGACCAGAAGGTATAGGAGCAGAATTAGGCCATTCGGCCCATCGAGTCCTCATTCAATCACGGCTGATACAATTCTCATCCCCATTCTCCTGCCTTTTCCCCGTAACCCCTGATCCCCTTATTGATCAAGAACCTATCTATCTCTGACTTAAAGACACTAAATGACCTGGCCACCACAGCCTTCTGTGGCAGTGAGTTCTACAGATTAACCACTCTCTGGCTGAAGAAATTCCTCCTCATCTCTGTTTTAAAGGCGTGTCCCTTCACTCTGAGGTTGTGCCTTCGAGTTCTAGTCTCTCCCACTAGTGGAAACACTCTCTCCACTCTATCTAGGCCTCTCAGTATTCTGTAAGTTTCAATTAGATCCCCTCTCATCCTTCTAAACTCCATCGAGTACAGACCCAGACTCCACAACTCCTTCTTTTTGTTTATCTCTCTTGAACTGAATATAAAATAAACCTTACCTAACCCTACTTTCAACTAGTTTCTAACTGTTCTCTGGTGTAACCTTTACTGTGCAACTACATCCTGTTGATGCTGTTTTTGTTAACTAAGAAATGGGCGACAGTGATAGTGTCACTGGGTCAGTAACCCAGGCTAACACTCTGGGAAATAAAAACATAAAATGCTGGAACACCTCAGCCAGTCTGGCAGCATCTGTGAAGGGAGAAACAGGGTTAACATTTTGAGTCAGTGTGACTACTTCAGAAACCAGAACTTCTTGTGATCTTGCACTCTCTGTTTCATTTCAGATCCCCAGCTTCCACAGTATTTTGCCTTTATATTAATGCCCTGGGTTCAAAACCCACCATGTTGGATTTGAAATTCAATTAATAATAAATTGGGAATTGAAAGCTAATCTTGGTAATGAAACTAGCATCAATTGTCACAAAAACCCATCGGGTTCACTAAGTGATCGTTCGGGAAGGAAATCTGCTGTCCTTACGTGGTCTGGCCTTCACGTGACTGCAGAACCAGAGCAATGTGGTTAACTCTCAAATGCCCTCTGAAATAGAGGGTAGTTAGGGATGGGCAGTAAATGCCAGCCCGGCCAGCAATGCCCAATTCCTGTCAATGAAAAAGAACACTTTACTCCTTCAACAATGCCCTTTAGGGAAGGAAATCTGCCACCCTTATCTGGACTGGCTGTCATTTGTCTCCAGATTCATAGAATCCCTACAAGTGCAGAAAGAGGCCCTTCGGCCCATCGAGTCTGTACCAAACACAATCCCACCCAGGCCCTACCCCCATGTCTCTACATTAATCCCCTACACTAATCCCTCTAACCTATGCATCCCTGGACACTAAGGGGCAACATCTTAGCATGGCCAATCAACCTAACCCACACATCTTTGGTCTATGGGAGGAAATCGGAGCACCCGGAGGAAACCCACGCAGACACAGGGAGAGTGTGCAAACTCCGAACAGACAGTGACTCGAGGCTGGAATCGAACCTGGGCCCCTGGCACTGTGAGGCAGCAGTGCTAACCACTGTGCCACCGTACTGCCCTGCAGACATTCAGAGCGATGTGGCTGACTCTTAACTAGCCCAGCAAACCAGTCAGTTCAAAGCTAATGAGGGATGGGCAATAAATGCTGGCTGTGACCATGGCAGTGACAGCTACATCCCATGAAATAATACAGAAAAGAACTTCCTAATATTTTAAACTTGTCTTTTATTAGTTTGCAATTTTGTCCTGGTCCACAGTTTAGCTTTATATTTTACCCATTCCATGCCCGTAACAATTTCATACACTACTGTATAATCGACACTTCCTTCTGCACCTGGAAACATCATTGGAGAAGAAGCAAAGGAAATGTACGGCTGGTGCAATAGGAATTGCCCTTCAAGAGTTGGAGTAAAAACACAGAGTGTTGGAATTGTCTATGGAGTGAGTTCTGGAACTCACATTACTACAAGGGGATTTTTTATGCCAGCATTGGATGAAAAGAAGTAAAATACTCCCTTTATATCATCATCAAACCCTACAGTGCAGAAAGAGGCCATTCGGCCCATCGAGTCTGCACCTACCACAATCCCACTCAGGACCTACCCCCATATCCCTACATATTTTACCCACTACCCCCTCTAAGCTACGCACCTCAGGGGCATGGCCAATCAACCCAACCCACACATCTTTGGACAGTGGGAGGAAACTGGAGTACCCGGAGGAAACCCACGCAGACATGAGGAGAATGTGCAAACTCCACACAGACAGTGACCTGAGCCGGGAATCGAACCCAGGTCTCTGGATCCCTCTACCGCGGCTACGATCGCGGCCAGGTGTCCATGGAGAGGAAGCATGCGGTGTCTGCGGGCACAGTCGACACCTTCTGTGCCCGTTGGGCACCGCAGGGGCTGAGGCGCGTTACAGACCCCGACAATCACATTTTGATTTGACGTGTCTTAAGTTTCCTTTGTTCTTTTGTTTTTGTTCAGGCCGTTCCCCTTTCCTTTTGGGGAGCTTCCCCTTTTACTTTGTCCTAATGTAATTTGAGTTTGTCTACTTGGTTTGACCCAAAAGACCCCAGGTCTCTGGAGCTGTGAAGCAGCAGTGCTAATCACTGTGCTACCGTGCTGCCCATAAATGGCATCTCCTTTTAAATGGGAAGTAGATCTATTGCAACATAAAATTGTTTTCCTTCGGTTTCAATTAAACTGTGCTGACAGTGCCACACACACACAGTGCTGCTCCTTGTGTGCCCTTTCTCATGATCCATCATTAGGCTGGCTGAAAGGACACTTTGATTTTTCTCTGCCGTCTTTGACGAGTTTGGAAAAATAACTGTTTTCCAGATACAGAGGGAAGACTTGCATTGATAACAACAGACTATAAATAGCACACAGGAAATAGATTTTTCTCCCTAAGAGTGTTACCACCCAGTTCCTAACTCCCAACAGAATAACAAAGAGCCGAAGTGAAGTGGATGGCTTTCTCACCCTTTGTTCAGTAATCATTCTGCTGCCCTTTATCCAAACACTGGAAACATCAGCTGCCTCCAGCTTTTCCTTTACTGCGTGCTGAAATATCCTCATTCATATTAATAAGAAACAACTTAGTATGTAAAGCATCAAGCTTGTTGAGAGACATTCCCCCTCATCACCCTCCCCCCCCACCGCCCCACCCCCACCCGTCCGGAGGGCAGTGCCAATTCAATCTCTATGGCAGAAACTGTTTTCAGCACTGATGATTCGTGAAGTCAGGAAGTGGCTCCTTTTACACGTATCTGTTAGGAGATTAGCAGCTGCTCAATGAAGGAACCTTGAGAATCAAAACTTGTGTCAGTAAAAAAAAAACATGGTGGAAACGGTCAAATCATTCTCTTCAGTGGTTTTCAATGGTGAGTTACAGGGCAAACGTTCACAAGTATCGAACAGCGATCTGGTGGCAAGAGAGAAAGCGGTAGACAGAGGGGAACCAGTGGATGTGGTGCTTTTAGATTTCCAAAAGGTGTTTGATAAGGTGCCTCACAAAAGGTTGCTGCAGAAGGTTAGGGTGCACGGAGTTGGGGGTAAGGTGTTAGCGTGGCTAGAGGATTGGCTGTCTAATAGGAAGCAGAGAGTTGATATCAATGGGTGCTATTCTGGTTGGCGGTTGGTGACTAGTGGAGTGCCCCAGGGATCGGTGCTGGGGCCTCAACTGTTTACCATTTATATAGATGATCTGGAGGAGGGGGCTGAGTGTAGGGTGTCGAAATTTGCTGATGACACGAAGATGAGCGGAAAAACAAATTGCGTGGAGGGTGTGGAAAGTCTGCAGAGAGATCTGGATAGGCTGAGCGAGTGGGCGAAGACCTGGCAGATGGAGTATAATGTTAGCAAGTGTGAGGTTATCCACTTTGGCAGAAATAATAGTAGGAGGGATTATTATTTAAAAGGTGAAAAGCTGCAGCATGCTATGGTGCAGAGGGACCTGGGGGACCTTGTGCATGAGTCGCAAAAACCCAGTCTGCAGGTGCAGCAGGTGATCAAGAAGGCGAATGGAATGTTGGTCTTTATAGCGAGGGGGATAGAATATAAAAGTAGGGAGGTCTTGCTGCAATTGTACAGGGTACTGGTGAGGCCGCAGCTGGAGTACTGTGTTCAGTTTTGGTCGCCGCACTTGCGGAAGGATATATTAGCCTTGAAGGGAGTGCAGAGAAGGTTCACTAGGCTGATACTGGAGATGAGGGGGTTGGCCTATGAAGAGAGACTAAATAGACTGGGTCTGTACTCGTTGGCGTTTAGAAGGCTGAGGGAGGATCTTATAGAGACGTATAAGATAATGAAGGGGATAGATAGGGTAGAGGTTGAGAGATTCTTCCCGCTTAGAGAGGATAGCAGGACTAGAGGGCACAGCCTCAAGATAAGGGGGGGAGCAGTTTAGATCAGAGTTGAGGAGGAACTTCTTCACTCAAAGGGTGGTGAATCTCTGGAATTCTCTGCCCGTTGAAGTGGTGGAAGCTACCTTGCTAAATATATTTAAGTCACGGGTAGATAGGTTTCTGATAGACAAGGGAATTAAGGGTTATGGGGAGAAAGCGGGAAAGTGGAACTGATCCACTTCAGATCAGCCATGATCTTATTGAATGGCGGGGCAGGCTCTAAGGGCTAGATGGCCAACTCCTGTTCCTATTTCTTGCGTTCTTATTAAGTCCCATTTTGGGTGTATCATTCCCATGTAAACATTCATAGTGATAACAGCGTCTGTCACCTCTTTGTTCTATGCAGCTTCTTCAGTTACACTGACATGATTGAGGAAACAGAACAGCCCGAAGGATGCTGAATGCCCATGGTGGCACAGTGATTAACACTGTTGGTTACTGTCTGTGTGGAATTTGCAAGTTCTCCCCGTGTCTCCGTGGGTTTCCTCCGGGTGCTCCACTTTCCTCCCACAGTCCAAAGATGTGCAGGTTAGGTTGATTGGCCATGATAAATTGACCCTTAGTGTGAGGGGTATTGCAGGGGGTTATGGGGGATAGGCCAGGGATGAGATTGTTGTCATTGCAGGCTTGATGGGCCAAATGGCCTCCTCCTGTGCTGTAAAGATTCTATGATTCACTACTGCCTCACAGCACCAGGGATTCCAGTTTGATTCCTGGCTTGGGTCACTGCGAAAATCAAGTTAATTTATTAGCCACAAGTAGGCTTACATTAACACTGCAATGAAGTTAGTGAAAATCCCCTAGTTGTCACACTCTGGTGCCTGTTCGGGTACATTGAGGGAGAATTTAGTATGGCTGATCCACCTAACCAGCACGTCTTTTGCACTGTGGGAGGAAACCGGAGCACCTGGAGGAAACCCACGCAGACACTGGGAGAACGCACAGACTCCACACAGACGGTGACCCAAGCTGGGAGTCAAACCTGGGTCCCTGATGCTTTGAGGCAGCAATGTTAATGATTGTGCCATCGTGCTGCCTAGTCTGTGTGCAGTCTGTTCCCGAGACTGTGTGGGTTTCCTCCGGATTCCTCCCACATTCCGAAAGACGTGCTGCTTAGGTGCATTGGCCATGTTAAATTCTCCCTCAGTGTACCCGAACAGGTGCTGGAGTGCGGCGACTAGGGGATTTTCACAATAACTTTATTGCAGTGTTAATGTAAGCCTTGTGACAACAATAAATAAACTAAACTCTCCAGCATTTGGTCTATAGCTCTGCAGGTTATGGCACTTGAGTTATCCTGATTTGTCAAACTTGTACTCCTTAAAATTAAACATTTATCCCTAAGTGAAAGGGGAAATGTCTCTTTGTTAAATGACTGCACTTTCAGTTCACCTTTTTCATATACATTCACGGGACATGGATGTTGCTGAGAAAACCAGTAGTTGTTACATATGAGAAGATGAAAGGAATTATACTATCCTTACAGTTAGAAGGAAGCCATTCGGCCCATTGAGTCTGCACCGACCAAAATCCCATCTAGGCCCTATCCCCACAACTCCATGCATTTACCCGATTTAGTCCCCCTGACATGAAGGGGCAATTTAGCACGGCCAATCCATCTAATCCGCACATCTCTGGGCTGTAAGGAAGTTAAGAGAAATTATATTCTTACCAAATAGCCAAAGATGCACAGGTTAGATGGATTGGTCATGCTAAATTAATTAAGTGCCCCAAGATGTGTTGATTGGGGGATTAGCAGGATTAGTGGTTAGAGGGACAGGGCAGGGGGGTGGGCCTGGATAAAATGCTCTGTCAGAAAGTTGGTGCAGACTTGACAGACTGAATGGCCTCCTTCTGCACTGTGGGGATTCTATTTATATATATAATAATGTAAATGTTATAGTATAATGAAGCAAGTGAGACCAAGTCCTATAAAGGGTTAATGGTGATAGTTTCTGCTGATAGAAGGATGTGGTTTGAGAATCCAGGGAAAGCAGTCTGGGAAGAAACTGGTGTGAGGGAATGTTCACATAACTGTAGATATCTCACAATATTGAGTGTGGTTGCCAATCTTCAGAAGATAGTGAAACTACTTCATCCTAACAACATAATAATATAGATTAGAGCAGTGATGTGGAGATTCTCACTTAGGGCATTTGCCTCTGCTTGACAATTTGACAAATCAACAACGAAGCTTAGCACCTCCATTATAAAGTTTCATGTTTCTAGAGTGTTGATGGAGTCTTGAGCAAGCTTAAAATTCTATAAGTTTCACAGTAGGAGGTCATTTGGTCCATTGTGCCTATGCTGGCTGTTTGCTAAAGCAATCCTTAACTAATGCCAAGGTCACAGAAGATGGAAGAAAGAATGTCCGGGGTGCATGGGTCCTTAATTATGCTGGCTGCTTTTCCGAGGCAGGGTGGAAGTGTAGAGAGAGTCAATGGATGAGAGGCTGGTTTGTGTGATGGACTGGTCTTTGTTCACAACGCTTTGTAGTTTATTGTGGCCTTAAACTGGTCAATACATTCATTGCCTGTGTAGAAGCAAGCCTAAAAATTACCCGTTGAGTACCTCGACAACCAACTCAAAAGTGTCTCTGGATGCAATATTTGGCCAATATAGCTGGAATATTTCTGAAATCCTGATCAGGTTGTCCAAGAAATGTACAAAGAACAACAAAGAACAAAGAACAACACAGCACGGGAAACAGGCCCTTCGGCCCAACGAGCCCGCGCCACCATTTTAACATTTTGAATGCCCTCCTCTACCCGTGACCTTTGTCTACGCCTATTGGGGAAGATTGAGGGAAGACTAATTTAGGGACAATTTGTTACACCAATCAGCCTAAGAGCGCGTTTTTGGGGTGTGGGAGGAAGCCGGAGCACCCGGAGAAAACCCACGCAATCACAGGGAGAATGTGCAAATTCATGCAGACACTGACCCAAATCCATGTATCTGCACAGCAAACAGTGATAGTCACTGAGCTGTCCGTCAGTTGGTCCAGTTTGAGCATACACTAACGACGTGAAGCACTAGGCAACTCTTGAAGCAACATCCAAGAGCAGCCCTCACACGACCCACCGCATGTATGCCCCTTATTGGACAAGCTGGCTAATCGGCATTCATCATTGACTCCACACGGAATCAATAGCCGGCAAGAATGCACTAGACAAAGCTGCGTGTTAGGAAAAAGAGGCACCTTCCAACTTCCAGGCGATCGATCCTACTGACTAAACTAAAATCATAAAGTCCGCTGAGGTAGACCAACCTCTAACTATCCTCTTCCCTTCCAAATTTACTGACTCGTTTCCATGTGAACTTTCCATCTGCGAGGGCGGGTCAAGCTGTGACTAAAGGCTGCTGCTAATTGTTGAACCAAGACTGTCACTTTACGGTTCAGTCATCAGTGAGTCAGTTAGATTAGACTCTGTTGGAGAATTGAGAGTGACACCCTTCCTGTTTGTTGGCAGATCACTGTTGCGCTGTTCTCCAGATGTCCAGCTTTGTCCTGGACTGTGGTCCACCTCAATTGCTGACAGCTTATATGATAAACTCTTCCTGTGCCTATCTGAGTTGTGCCCAGACCCACTGAGCCAGATTGTAATTAGCTGTGGGGAGAATTTGCTGCCTCTCTCACACTTAAAGCTTTTTCAGCATTTTCTTGTCAACATGGCCAGATGTATTCATGAGCTGACTGCACGTCCCAAGATCTGAAATCTGTCTCTTTGCAGAGGTAGAATGTTGGACTTTAACCTGGTGTTGTGAGACTTCTTACTGTGTTTACCCCAGTCCAAAGCCGGCATCTCCACTTTGCAGAAGCAGCACAGTCTGCGTATGACAATTACCCTTGTGACAATTTACTTGCTGGATTTTACTATGCCCTCAATTTCTCAGAAGATGGACAATAATAATGTTCAATTTGGAGAATTTTGTAAAATACTTTTGGAAAGGTTCCTGGAAATATATATTTTTTAGTTTTAAATTTGTAACTTTTGTACCAAATCTTGCTGAGTCTTTTGTTTTTTTCTCCAGAATGCCATGAGCACTCTCTCAAGTAAAAGGAAAGATAAGCACAGATGTAGAACCATTTATAGCACAATTATAAAGAATTAAGCAGTACCAAAATCATATTTTCCTGTCACATGTAATATGCCAAATAAAAACCACTTGAATAAAGTAACTTAATTTGTTTTGTCAAAATTACCTCAGCAGAAATGGAAAAGTTATAAAGCCCAAAATGTTTCATAGGAAAAGAAATTCATTTTACTTTTTCCTGGAAGTTCCACTCAATAATAGTGGCACAGTGGCTAGCACTGCTGCCTCACAGACCCAGGGGCCTGGGTTCGATTCCTGGCTTGGGTCACTATCTGTGTAGAACATAACATAAGAACATAAGAAATAGGAGCAGGAGTAGGCCATCTAGCCCTTCGAGCCTGCCCCGCCATTCAATAAGATCATGGCTGATCTGTCGTGGCTCAGTTCCACATTCCCGCCCTCTCCCCATAACCCTTAATCCCCTCTCTTATCAAAAACCCATCAACCCGCATCTTAAAAATATTTAGCGAGGTAGCCTCCACCACTTCAACGGGCAGAGAATTCCAGAGATTCACCACCCTTTAAGTGAAGAAGTTCCTCCTCAACTCCGTTCTAAACCACCCCCCCTTTATCTTGAGGCTGTGCCCCCTAGTCCTATTATCCTTTCTGAGTGGGAAGAGTCTCTCCACCTCTATCCTATCCATCCCATTCATCATCTTATACGTCTCAATGAGATCTCCCCTCATTCTTCTAAACTCTAACGAGTACAAGCCTAGTTTATTCAGCCTCTCCTCATAGCTCAACCCCCTCAACTCCGGCATCAGCCTAGTAAACCTCCTCTGCACTCCCTTCAAGGCCAAAATATCCTTGCGTAAGTACGGCGCCCAAAAGTGCACACTGTACTCCAGCTGCGGCCTCACCAATGCCCTATACAGCCGCAGCAAGACCTCCCTACTTTTATATTCAATCCCCCTCGCTATGAAGGCCAGCATCCCATTCGCCTTCCTGATCACCTGCTGCACATGCAAGCTGGGTTTTTGTGACTCTTGCACAAGGACCCCAAGGTCCCTCTGCACCGTCACCTGCTGCAGTTTTTCGCCACTTAAGTGATAATCCTTCCTACCATTATTCCTACCAAAGTGGACCACCTCACATTTGCCAACATTAAATTCCATTTGCCATTTCCTGGCCCATTCGCCCAGCCTATCTAGATCCTTCTGTAGACTCTCCACACCCTCCGCACAATTTGCCTTTCCTCCAATCTTGGTGTCATCAGCAAATTTCGACACCCTACACTCGGTTCCCTCCTCCAGATCATCTATATAAATGGTAAATAGCTGAGGCCCCAGCACCGACCCCTGAGGCACTCCACTAGTCACCATCCACCAATCCGAATAGCACCCATTGACCCCCACTCTCTGCCTCCTATTTGACAACCAATCCTCTATCCACGCTAACACCCTACCCCCAACTCCCTGTCCCCTGACCTTCTGCAATAACCTCCTGTGAGGTACCTTGTCAAACGCCTTCTGAAAATCCAGAAAGACCACATCCACCGGCTCTCCTCTATCTACCGCCCTAGACACATCCTCATAGAACTCCAGTAAATTTGTCAGACACGACTTCCCTTTAACGAAACCGTGCTGCGTCTGCTCTATCAAGCAATTCCTCTCAAGATGCCTCGCTATTTCCTCCTTGATGACGGATTCTAACATTTTACCTACCACAGACGTTAAACTAACCGGCCTATAATTCCCTGCCTTTTGCCTGGCACCCTTCTTAAACAACGGCGTAACATTAGCCGCTTTCCAATCTTCCGGCACTTCCCTGGAATCCAGCGACGTCTGGAAAATAACCACCAAGGCATCCACTATCACCTCCGCCATTTCTTTCAGAACCCTTGGATGCATTCCATCCGGTCCTGGCGACTTGTCCACAATCAGTCCCTCCAGTCTGTCGAGCACCTCCTCTCTAGTAACAGTAATGTCATTAAGACCCTCCAGTCCTACCACCTTTCCATCTCTAACACCCGGCAAATTATTCACGTCCTCCTCCGTGAAGACAGAAACAAAAAAGTTATTCAGGACCTCAGCCATATCCCCATCCCCTACCACTAAGTCCTCCTTCCCATCCTCTAAGGGACCAACGTTCACCCTAGCCAACCTCTTCCTTTCTATATATTTATAAAAACTCTTGCTATCCTTTTTTATATTAAGCGCAAGCCCAGCTCCATAGTTTCTCCTACCCTTCTTTATCATCTTCTTTGTAGATCTTTGTTGACATTTAAACCTCTCCCAATCCTCTTCTCGCCCACTACTCTTTGCTACTCTAAACGCCTCCGCTTTTAATTTAACACTTTCCTTCTGCACGTTCTCCCCGTAGCTGTGTGGGTTTCCTCTGGGTTCTCTGGTTTCCTTCCAGAGTCCAAAAGACGTGCTGATTAGGTCCACTGGCCATGCTGAATTGTCCCTCAGTATCCGAACAGGTGCCAGACTGTGGCAACTAGGGGAATTTCACAGTAACTTCTCTGCAGTGTTAATGTAAGCCTATTTGTGACCAATAAATAAACTTTACTTTAATATGTAGGAATGCAAAGGGAACAAATTTTAAAAACAGCAAGCCTGGACACACTCTGAAAGTAGCAAGTTTTGCTACGAATCAGGAAAAGTCTTCTTGGAGCTGGACAGCTTGTATCAGGGAGTATAGCTGCGATTGAGTTTTCTACGTCAAAGAATAATAGAATCGTAGAATCCCTACAGCTGTTCTTGAATTGGTTGGTACATTAACTCAGACTTCTGTATCTTTTTCCTGACGGAGTGTAGAAGGAGGCCATTTGGTTCATCGAGTCTGCACCGATAGAGAATCCCGCCCAGGCCCTATCCCTGTAATCCCACATATTTGCCCCACTAATCCCTCTAACCTACACATCTTTGGTCACTAAGGGGCAATTTAGCATAGCCAATCCACCTAACCTGCACATCATTTGACTGTGGGAGGAAACTGAGCACATGGAGGAAACCCACGCAGACATGGAGAGAATGTGCAAACTCCATACAGACAGTGACCCGAGGTCATAATTGAACTCGAGTCCCTGATGCTGTGAGGCAGTGGTGCTAACCACTGCGCCACCGTGCCGCCCCAAAATATGGAACACTTCACAAATTTGCATGCCATCCTTGCACAGGGGGTACAGTGGTTAGCACTGCTGCCTCACAGCACCAGCAACCTGGGTTCAATTTCTGACTTGGGTTACTGTGTGTGGAGCTTGCATGCTCTCCCCCATGTCTGCGCGGGTTTTCTCCAGGTGCTCCGGTTTCCTTCCACAGTCCAAAAATGTGCATGTTAGATGGTTTGGCCATGCTAAATTGCCCCTTGGTATCAGGGGGACTAGCTAGGGTAAATATGTGGGATCATGGTGATGGGACCTGGGTGGGATTGTGGTCGGTGCAGACTCGATGGGCCAAATGGCCTCATTCTGTACTGTAGGGATTCTGTGAAAGTGAGGGGCCATGCTAACCTTCACTGTATTGTTTGAATTTTAGTATATGAGCTGCTGAACCAGGTGACAGTGCCAGTTCTAGAAATCCTGTCAACTTCAACCACCAATCTTTCACAGAGGGATAAGTTTAAAGTTTAGTCATCGGTGTCACAAGTAGGCTTACATTAATACTGCAATGAAGTTACTGTGAAATTCCCCTAGTTGCCACACTCTGGCACCTGTTCAGGTACACTGAGGGTGAATTTAGTGTGGCCAATGCAGCTAACCAGCACATCTTTCAGACTGTGGGAGGAAAATCGGAACACCTGGAGGAAACCCATACAGATATGGGGAGAATGTGCAGACTCCACACAGACAGTCCCGTGAGGCTGAAATTGAGCCCGGGTTCCTGGCGCTGTGAGGCAGCAGTGCTAACCACTGTGCCACTGTACCACTCCAAAGATCTCCAATGGAAATTGTTGGAGTTATTTCAAACACAGCTTCTCATCACCTTCCATAATCCTGCCTTCCACGTCCCAACATCCAATTTCCTTGTCCCTTTGTGAAACCCCTGTGCAGAAATGAAAGTGCTGCGTTAACTTTGGGCTTCATGATATTCAACACTCAATGGCAAGTCCTTGTTCATACTCAATTTAAAAATATCAAAAGAAGTGGGGCAATTATATTTGCGTGAGAAACATTTGAGGTGATTATGCGCAACAGCAACAGTGCAATTTTGCATAATGCTGCATGACTTTGACGAAAATTGATGTGGGCATTTTCATCTCAACTTTTACGGGAACTTATAATGCAAGTGGCAGAAAACAGTAGTGTGGGCCAAGGGTGCACACATTGCACTGTCACCCAAAAGCCTGAGGGAGAAGGAATGCACATCGTTATGTGTTTATATTTAAACACAGTAGGAAGTCTGACAACACCAGGTTTAAGTCCAACCAATTTTTTTTGATAGTAAACTCACCACCAATTACAGATACAGATACAGCTTACAAAGATACAGATTACTGATCAGAAAGCGAGTCTTTACAACTAACCTGCTATTCAAGTCTCAGTAATGTGTAAACTGTCTGCGCTGTTAAATGCTCTGTCTGAGGCCGGAACTCTCCACTCACCTGACGAAGGGGCAAACTCTGAAAGCTTGTGAGTTTACTATCAAATAAACCGGTTGGACTTTAACCTGGTGTTGTCAGACTTCTTACTGTGTTTACCCCAGTCCAACGCCAGCATCTCCATATCATTTATATTTAAACACATGTCTCCAGCTTCCTTGTTTATTAATGATCACTGATTTCTTTTGTTGCTTACTTTCTTTCTGGCTATCATAGAGAGCATGTGATGGTGTAGCCTAGAGATCTATCTGAAAGCACTACCCGAACTGAATCTATTAATATGCCAGCACCAAAGACTTCTATTGCGACTCACAATGAATAGCAATGCGGCCACTTATTTTTTTGACATGGTCCGCGGGTATTCATCAGTTCCAGTGTCTCAAATCTTAATGCAAAGCAGGTTGTTTTGTCTGAAGAACTGCGCCGATTGTCAGGAGCCTAAGTTTCAAACTAAAACCCTGAGTCCTGAAAGGAGAGAAACACCCGCAAATTAAAACATTGACATTCATGCAAGTTGTGAAGATCGATTTATTCTTACTAAGAAACAACAGAAACTGAAAGGAACTATTCTAATTCAACATTGGGGGGAGGCAGAGAAACCAAACTTATATCTGTGGGAAAAGGACCCAGTGTTATTTATAGTGCAATGGGATGTACAGGAGCAGTTATTTAGTTCTACAGAACTTGACCATTGTTGAAAAAAAAGAGGCATGCAGTCAAAGCTTTTCATTTTGCACACATCAGATTCAAGAGAATACCAAATCTCAATGAGAACAACAATTTATATAGATGAGAAGAAAGTGCTGATTGGTAGTGGCATTGCTATGGTACAGATGTTGCCATGGTAGAGGCATTCTCTGATGATTTTCCATTTGTGACGTCTGTCACAATGATGTATTGTTTACACTGTGAACTATTAATCCCTATTTTCATTGGCCAATGTGGTGCTTTGGATTGTTTTCTCAAGAAGGAAAAGCAACAGCTCGAATGGCAAAGACTATGTTTAATAATAGCTGCAGAAGTCACCTGACCTACTAACTGGCCAAGTTTCTCGAAACCTCTGAATGTGAATTTGCCAGGAGAAATGTGAAAGGGATTAACAATTTATATTGCGTAAGAAGAGGATGCTGATTGGTTGGCAAGTGGATTCTGATTCATAGAATCATAGATTCCCTTCAGTGCAGAAGGAGGTCATTCGGCCCATCGAGCCTGTGCCGACAACAACCCCACCTGGGCCCTATCCCCCTAACCCCACATATTTACCCGGCTAATCCCCCTGACTCTCAGGGGCAATTTAGCATGGCCAATCAACCATAACCCGCACATCTTTGGAATGTGGGAGGAAACTGGAGCACCCGGAGGAAACCCACGCTAGTCAGCTAGCCAACTGAGTTAACTCCCTCACTGCCATCCCCAACCCCCTTTGTAGGTCTACTTGTGCTGAAAACAAATGGACGTTCTTCCACTCATACTTCAGGGTTAACATCAAATCATCTATAGTTAATTCCTTGGGTCAGGTACAATTTCCTGTTTAATTTTAATTCCAGCCACGGAAACATCAATGTGAGTTCCATTTCAACGCACTGTTGTGATCCCTAATTGGCAACAGGTAAATACTGTCAGCGTGCCCCTGAAAACTCGATGTAGAAGATTAATAATTTGGCTGCAGAGGAAATACATCTCACATCTGCTGTTGTTTAACCTTTTGTAACATGTTCTTTGAGCAGCCTTCTTAGTTTTCATTTGACTTTTCACGATATGCAATTGCTTATGCGATGTTGTAACATTATTCAGCTCATTCAGATCGCAGCTGTTTACAACATTGGTGCTGTGCTTAACCAGGGTGGGTTTCTAACCTTGTAGCCTCACCAGCACCAAAACTGCCTCCTGCCACCTCTGTAACATCACTTGCCCCCCCTCCCTGCTTCCTTGCCTCAGCTAATTTGCTGCTTAAATCCTCGTCCATGCCTTTATGACTGCCAGACTTGAATATTCTAATGATCTCTCTAATCTTCAGCTTGATCAAAGCTCTGCTGCTTCAGACCCTTACTTACACCGAGTCCCACTAAAGGGAGGCAGTGGCATAGTGGTATTGCCACTGGACAATTAATCCAGAGACCCAGGGTAATGCTCAAGCGATTTGGGTTCAAATTTCACAACAGCAGATGGTGGAATTTGAATCCAATAAACATTTGGAATTAAGTCGAATGATGACCATGAAACCATTGTCGATTGCTGTAAAAACCCATCTGTTTCACTAATTTCCCTTTAGGGAAGGAAATCTGCCATTCCTGCCTGGTCTAATCTACATGTGACTCCAGACCCACAACAATGTGGTTGAATCCCTGCAGTGCAGAAGGAGGAGATTCGGCCCATCGTCTCTGCACTGACCACAATCCCACCCAGGCTCTATTCCCAACACCACATATTTACTGCTAATTCCCTGACATTGAGGGGTAATTTAGCATGGCCAATCAATCTAACCTGCACATCTTTGGAGTGTGGGAGGAAACCGCAACATCGGGAGGAAACCCATGAAGACACAGGAAGAATGTGCAGACCCTACACAGACAGTGACCTGAAGCCAGAATTGAACCCAGGTCCCTGGCTCTTTGAGGCAGCAGTGCTAACCATGTGCTACCGTGCCCTCTGAAATGGCTGAGCACTTAGTTCAAGGGCAACTAAGGGGCAGGCAATAAATACTGGCCCAGCCAGTGATGCCCAAATCCCCCGAATGATTAAAAAGAAAATACCCATCACTCCAGCGCCCTCTGACCTACACTGGCTCCTGCTTTGGCATTGGCTCACTTTTACAGTTATGTTGTTTTCTAATCCCTTTACGGCCTTGTTGCTGCCTATCTCTGTAACCTCCTCCAGCCCCACAATCCTCTGAGATCACTGCACTGCTCCAATTTGAGATTCTGGTGCTTCCCATACTTTAATCACTCACCATTTGCAGTTATTCCCACAATTGCCTTGGTCCTAACTCTGGAATTCCCTATCCATACCTCTCCACCTCCCTCTTCTGACATAACTGTTTAAATCTCCCTCTTTGATCCCGTTTTTGGTTGCCTGTGTTATTATGTCACTCGGGACATTTCGCTCCACTAAAGGTGTGATACAGATGCAAGTTTTTGCTGGTGTAGTTTATTAATTTGATAAATTGTGAATAATCACATGGAAGGAAAGTTAATAACAGTAATTTAACTCATTCAACCGCCATGGGCAGAGATTTCTGTCTTGCCAGTGGCAGGACTCATTGTGAGTGGGAGAGAAACATTTGGAGAGAGGTCACAAATCTGTGACCTCTGGTGGGAAACAGGTCAGGACAGCACGGTGGCACAGTGGTTAGAATTGCTGCCTCACAGCAGGGATCTGGTGTGATTCCTGGCCTCAGGTCACTGCCTGTGTGGAGTCTACACGTTCTCCCCATGTCTGCGTGGGTTTTCTCCAGGTGCTCTGATTTTCTCCCACAGTCTGAAAGACATGCTGGTTGGGTCCAATGGCCATGTTAAAATTCTCCCTCAGTGTACCCGAACAGGCGCCAGAGTGTGGCAACTGGGGGATTTTCACAGTGACTTCATTGCAGAATTAATGTAAGCTGACTTGTGATACATAAATAAACTAAAAACTTAAAAAGTCAGAATTTCTCCTGAGATAATTCTATGATGGGAAATTTGAGGGTCCGTCTCTTCACTGATCCATGTCAGGAAGTCATTTGCATGCATTAGCATGTCATGAATACTCATTAAAAGTGCAAGTCACTGGGATTACGTTCCTCTTGCCAATTCCAGCCTATGCCAGTGGTAAATTAGCACGAACTGAATGATGGCTGGGTATTTGTGGTGTGCAGCTGTTCACTTTCACTTAGCCTGTGACTTCCAAGTGAGTGCAACGGATGGTTCCTCGGGTGTGTCGCTGGGTTGCTCGGTCTGGGTGCCTTGGGTGTGCAGCTGGGTTAACATAGAGCAGTACAGCACAGTCAGGACAAAGGGGCAAACCCCGAAAGCTTGTGGGTTTACTATCAAATGAACTGGTTGGACTTTAACCTGGTGTTGTGAGACTTCTTATTGCACTCCATCAACACAGACCTACATGGGGAATGGGGGAAGAGTTGGCAGCAACAAGCGGGTGAAGTGAACATGTTTTGACTTTCAAGATGTTGGAAGTGGCTGTTAAAGAGACCTCACAATTTAGTGCAGGAATAAGATGCAGAAATTGGGAACTGTCCACCAGAAGTCAAAACAGCAACATGAATGCCCCAGCTGTGCTAAAAGGGGGGGGTAACCAATGAGCAAATGCTGGAGCAAGGATAATCAATCCAAGATTGGGGCAAAATTGCAAAAGCTTGTTGGGCTAGACCAGCTTCCCCTGAGGGGAATATTCAGAAGAATAATCTGGGCACCTTCAAGAAGACCAAGTTGCCTTCTACAAAAAGAATTTACAACTTGTAAGAAAAGAATTATGACTGTGAAGTAGAGAATGTTCAGAAATGTAATGAAGAGCTCCAGCTGAATGCTTTATCCTTACAGGGTGAATCACATAGATTCTCAATGATTCCGAAGTTAAATGGATAACATATTAGGGTGGAGGTTGATACTGGTGCTGCTGCATCTTTAACTCCTGAGACTACATATCAGAAAAAGATGAAACATCTTTATTGAAAACCAGCTGATGTGATTTTAAGGACATACACGGAAGAGATTGTGCCGTTAAAAGGTTACATCATGGTAAACGTAGAGCTGAGTGGACAAACAGTGGAGTTGCCTATGTGGTCTGTGATAATTTTCCAGCTCTATTTAGGAGATCATGGTTGAAGATGATGAAGCTTAACTGGAGCACTGTTAACAGACTGGTTGATGCCAAAACAGAGCTACAGCATCTTCTAGATAAATACAAGAATGTATTTGAAGAGACACTTGAATCAATGAAGGGAATTCAAGTAAAACTAAAGATAAAGTCTAATAGTCAACTAAAAAGTCAAAAAGTAAGAAGCAATGCAATATGCAATTCATGCCAAAGTTGAAGAAGAATTAGTCTGACTTGTTAACACTGATGCGTTAGAGCCAGTTACAATGAGTGACTGGGTTACCTGCATTGTACCTGTCATGAAACCAAATGGTTCAGTTTGTCTTTGTGGTGATTTGACTGATCATCTGCCCTTAACTACTACTTTTGGGCCATGTAAAGAAATACACCATAATTGTTTCCTTTAAATCCTTGGGAATGACCTAAAATACCACGGCCATGATTACATGTAGATTTTGCTAGTCCATTTGAGGGTATCATGTTCTTAGTCATATTTTATGCACACTCAAAGTGGCCAGAAGTTTTCATCATGTGGTCTACTATACCTAAACAAACCATTGAAAATCTTGATGAAATTTTTGCAAGATTTGGTGAACCAGAGCATATTGTTAGTGATAATCATTCACACTTCAGAAGAGTTTGAGGATTATCTCAAAGTAAATGGTATTTAGCATATAGAATTTGTTCCAAGAGAAGAAATATCTACTGATGTTCCAAATCATACTTCTAGGGTCAAAGACAGCCAAACTCTAGAATGTCATATATAGCCAAAGATGAATAGACACCCTCCTGATACAGTGACTGTGTATAACAATTAATGATGCAAAGTACTGCATACATCATAGTAAATTGTTGTCATGATGACAAGGGTAAAGAGGGAGGGATATTCGATATTTTAAAAGGTTTGCAGGTTGCTCTAAGAGCTGGTCACATGATTTATGGCAATATCAATCAATTTTTACGTTCAGGCTGCTGTTTTACTTTCAGTTTTGTACTTGATGCAGATCAAAGAGCAACTCTTCAATAAAACCTATTGTGTTTTAGTTGAATCTATGTATGCATACTAAGTTTTTTTTCTTTTTCTGTTAAAATCCACAATCTCTAATATAGTTAGCACATTACAATTACCAGGCCAGGAGGCAAACACTGTTTCATGGAACAGTGCACAAGGGCAAGCCAGGAGTAGCACCAGGTGTGCCTAAAATGAGGTGTCAACCTGGTGAAGATACAACTCAGGATTGCTTTGGTTTCAAACAGCACAGCAGCAAGTGATAGACAGAGCTAAGCAATTCCACAACCAACAGATTAGATCTAAGATCTGCAGTCCTGCCACGTCCAGCCATGAAAGATCATGGACAATTAAACAGCTAACTGGAAGAGGAGGCTCCACATTTATCTCCATCTTCAATGTTGGGGAAGCCCAGCAGACCAGTGCATAACATGAGGCTGAAGCATTTGCTACAGCCTTCAGCCAGAAGTATCAAGTGGCTTCGAAACTCAATCCCTCTACCGGTGAAAGCTAACACACTGTACGCCTTCTTAACAACTCTATCAGCCTGGGTGCCAAATTTCAGGGATCTATGCACGTGGACACCGAGATCTCTCTGCTCATCCACACTACCAAGTAACTTACCATTAGCCCAGTACTCCGTATTCCTGTTACTCCTTCCAAAGTGAATCCCTTCACACTTTTCCGCATTAAACTCCATTTGCCACCTCTCAGCCCAGCTCTGCTGCTTATCTATGTCCCTCTGTAACCTGTAACATCCTTCCGCACTGTCCACAACTCCAGTGACTTTAGTGTCATCTGCAAATTTACTAACCCCTCCTTCTACGCCCTCATTCAGGTCATTTATAAAAATGACAAACAGCAGTGGCCCCAGAATAGATCCTTGTGGTACACCCCTAGTGACTGAACTCCAGGATGAACATTTCCCATCAACCACCTCCCTCTGACTTCTTACAGCTAGCCAATTTCTGATCCAAACCGCTAAATCACCCTCAATCCCATGCCTCCGTATCTTCTGCAATAGCGTACCGTGGGGAACCTTATCAAATGCTTTACTAAAATCCATATACACCACATCAACTGCTTTACCCTCATCTAACTCTTTGGTCACCTTCTCAAAGAACTCAATAAGGTTTGTGAGGCCTGACCTATCCTTTACAAAACCGTGTTGACTATCCCTAATCAAATTATTCCTTTCTAGATGATTATAAATCCTATCTCGTATAATCCTTTCCAAAACTTTGCTCACAACAGAAGTAAGGCTCACTGGTCTATAATTACCAGGGTTGTCTCTACTCCCCTTCTTGAACAAGGGGACAATATTTGCTTTCCTCCAGTCTTCTGACACAATTCCTGTAGACAATGATGACCTAAAGATCAAAGCCAAAGGCTCTGCAATTTCCTCCCTAGCCTCCCAGAGAATCTTAGGATAAATCCCACCTGGCCCAGAGGACTTATCTATTTTAATTCTTTCTAGAATTGCTAACACCTCCTCCTTACGAGCCTCATTCCCATCTAGTCTAACAGCCTGTATCTCAGTATTCTCTTCGACAATGCTATCTTTTTCTTGTGTGAATACTGACGAAAAATATTCATTTAGCGCCTCTCCTATCTCTTCCAACTCCACGCACAACTTCCCACAACTGTCCTTGACTGGCCCTAATCTTACCCTAGTCATTCTTTTATTCCTGGCATACCTATAGAAAGCTTTAGAGTTTTCCTTGATCCTACCTGCCAAAGAATTTAGCGTGGCCAATTCACTTAACCAGTACGTCTTTCAGACTGTGGGAGGAAATGCACGCAGACACAGGGAGAACGTATGGACTCTGCACAGACAGTCACCCAAGCTGGCAATCGAACCTGGGTCCCTGGCACAATGAGGCAGCAGTGCTAACCATTAAGATTTGCCAGGTAAAAATGAACTGATGGGTGCATGTCAAAGGTTGGAGGATAAATTAAGGGATCAAAAAAGCAGTGACATTAATGGTTGGGACTTACTGTGTGAAGTAGAAATTGCAATGTAACATTTCCCCAAGGTGTAAATCCCCAATACAAAGCAGGTAGATCTATCAACATTAACAACTTGTAGGATGTTCTGCCAGATCTGTGGGGTATATTCAGGATTATACTTCCAATTCCAATAACTGTTACCACAGGAGAAAGAGGTTTGGCTGAAATTGATAAAGACATACTTGCGGTCTTTATTAATAGAAGAAAAACATGATTCTCTTGCAATTTTCTCAACACAAAATGGCCTGGTCATAAGTATAAATATATAAAGTGCTATGAGAAAATCTGTAGATCTAAAGGCAAGGAAGTTAATTTAAGGATTTGTGTGTCTATTGCATTAAATTTATTTTTGTTTTATTAAAACTGATTTAATTCACGGTGAACCTCTTGGATCCATATCTTGGATAGAGAGTGCATGTGGATACCTCTGATTTAAGTCCCCAGGAAGTCAGGGTTAAACCTTGACATCACACTCTTTTTGTTCCTTGTGACCATCACAGCATTGGTTGTCCACACAACGGGGCTGCAGAGAGTGAATGTGTGTATTCGGGTGGTATTTAAATATGGCGGCAAGAACTCTGACCCCAACAGGATGGACAAATCAAAAAGTTGCTTATCAATCCATAATTAATGCATAGTCGATGAACTTGCTTGTGTTAAATTGGGCATGTTATCCTGTCACACCATCCAGTGGGAAATGTGCTGCCTATTCCAACTACACCACACCATACTTTGCCTCTGGCTAAAATTGCGTCTGATATACATTACTAAAAATATAATGAACGTTTAACAGCAATGTTGGTGGGAGATGGCAGGGCAATGTGGTTTGGGTGCAAGGTCTAGGAAGGGAATAGAATGATAGGTGGCATCTGTTGAGGGGCCTAGACAAGAGGAAGGAAACTATTACTCTGAGAGGTGGCCACAGCATGGGGTTGGGCAGAAATCAGCAGTGGTCCACAGATCTGATTGTACGGACTCTAAGGCAGACTGTGCTGTGGGAAACAGTGCCACAGTAGTGCCTATCTTTGAGGTGCAACATGCAACAGATAAGCAGGGAACAGCCTCACCTTCAACTGGGATTCAAGGTAAATGAAGACAGACATACACTAAAGGGAACTCTACATCCCACTGGTATAACATTGACCTTAGCAATCAATGTCACAAGATTATTGCCAACCATTCCAGTTATGTCTGTTTTTTTTTCTGCAGGAAGAGTGAAACAAGGAAATATGCACGAGTTTCCTAGATTGGCCACAGCTTTTGGCACATGTATTTGGGAATAAACATTGACTTAGACACTTTAGACCTTACTTATCTGCTTCAGTTTCCTCCTACCCTTCCATTTCATTGAGTATTTCCCATTTTGTTTCTTTGTGTTTATTTTAGCCACCTTTGAGAAATTTTCATTGTCAGATAGGTCAATGCAGTTTGCTCATTCCCTCTCAACCTTCTGAAAATGTCATCTCCATAACCTGGACCTGTTTTCATCTTGTTCCCTTCCACCATAAAAGTGATTGTTGCAATGTTCCTTTACCAGTTGAAATGAAATTCAGAGTATGCTAAAGATTCGCAGCGTGTTCACTAAACTGTAAATCGTGTATATTGTCTCTCTAAGCCAAAAGCAGAATTTAAATGAGATGCCACACAATCCTAATTGTTTAAATGCTCAAATTTCTGATATTGAAAGGTGGGCAGTATGGTGGCACAGTGGTTAGCACTGCTGCCTCACAGTGCCAGGGACCTGGGTTTGATTCTGGGCTTGGGTCATGTCTGTGTGGAGTTTGTACATTCTCCCTGTGTCTGCATGGGTTTCCTCTGGGTGCTCCGGTTTCCTCCCACATTCTGGAAGATGTGCTGGTTAGGTGCATTGACCTGCTGGAGTGTGGCTACTAGGGGAATTTCACAGTAACTTCATTGCAGTGTAAGCCTTAATAAAAGAGACTTTAAAGACTAATAAAGTAAATTGTGCCAAAGTAAGACTAATAAATAAACTTTTAACTTTGTCTGCACCCATTTCAAAAACAAATAATAAAGATGCATTCCATTTCACAAAGGCAGTGTCAGACTTAATTATTTGATAAATTATTTTGTAAATATTTAATGAGTACACATATCATTTCTAATTTGGGACTGGAAGCATCTTAAATCATAGAATCCCTACAGTGCAGAAGAAGGCCTTTTGGCCCATCGAGCCTGCACTGATAACAATCCCATCCAGGCCCTATCCCCATAATCCAACACATTTACCCTGCTAATCTTCCTGACACTAACGGGCAATTTAGCATGGTCAATCAACCTAACCTGCACATCTTTTGGACTGTGGGAGGAAACTGGAGCACCCAGAGAAAACCCATGCACAGAATGTGCAAACTACACAGTCACCTAAGCTGGTAATTGAACCTGAGTCCCTGGTGCTGTGATGTAGCAGCAATACTAATCACTGTGCCACCATACTGCCACCTTTTAATATCAGTCTGCTGTCCAATAGCTCCCTCACAAGGCAGGCGTTGCCACAGCCAGTTGTATTCTTAACTCTCAAACCGCTTGAATTTGCTCTCTATGTCAATTTATTTTCCTGAGATTCATGCTAGTTGCAAATTTCTTTTCATTGCAGAACATCATTGGGTTGGAATGGAGGCCGGCCGTTAGAACAAAATCAACCTTTTGGAATCCAAAGGCAGCCCTGCCAAGTGATTTGCACGGGCTATAGTGCTAGTCTGGGATAGTGCATCTTCTGAGGATGCCTGTCACTCCTTCCACTTTCCCACTGGGACAGTCAGCTGATTTACCACTTTGAAGCAATCCAGATAAAACTCCCACAGTGATGAGGTAGGGTTTCCTGAGCTTACACAATAAGGTCTTCAAGTTATTGTTCAGATGTTTGACAGCAGTGAGGCTTTGCACAACAAGATGTCACTTTGAAAGCCTTGACATTTCCCAGTGTTTTCAGACACACCTTTTTTTAATGAAAAGATCATGCCCCACATGACTAGATCTTTGGACAACTCAGGATTTCCTGTCTCTCAATACAGTAGATAGGAAACTAATCTCTTTGCTTTATTCCAGTCTCACTTTAATGATTCTGGTGCACAATCTTTTAAAGGAAGTTGGGGGATCTGATCTAAATGTTGACGTTACAGAAGATCAAAGGTTAACCATACGTTCAGATCTATCCTCATGATAGTAAGTAACCACTTGAGATAGGTAAAGCTGAGATTCTGTGCTGCGTACATTATGCTGCTGCACAGTTCTTGAGGGAAATATCTCTACATTCCCAAACACGTGCCAAAAGCTGTAGCCAGATTAGGAAACTTGTGCATATTTTCTGTTCCTGCTCCCTGCTTAACGGTTCCTGCAGAAGGCGACTTAAAGAAATTGCTAGCATGTTTGGAATCATCGGCAGTAACCTTGTGACATTGATTGGAAAACTGTTGGGAGATAGGAGACGGAGAATAGGATAAAGAGTATGTACACTGATTGATAGAATATTCCCTCAGGATCTTTACTGCAATTTCAGTTTCAACTGTATAAATCAGACACTTAGATGAATCATAGATTTCCTACAGTGCAGAAAGAGGCTATTCAGTCCATCAAGCCAGCAGTGACAACAATCCCACCCAAGCCCTACCCCGTAACCCCATGAATTTACCCTGCCAATCTCCCTGACACTAAGAGGCAGTGGAGCATGGCCAACCAACCTAACGCTCATATATCTGATGTGTTGGGGGAAACTGGAGGACCCAGAGGAAACCCACTCAGACACGGCAAGAACGTGCAAATGCTACCCAGTCACTCAATATCGGATTTGGGCCCAGGTCCCTGGTGCTGTGAAGCAGCCGTGCTAACCACTGTGTCACCATGCTCACCAAATAGAGTTGGAGATCGAAATTTGCAAGCGACACTAAGTTAGCAGGCACGATAATTGGTGGCGAGGGGAGCAGGAAGCTACAAAGGAACAGAAACAGTGAGTAGGAAGATGGCTTTCAATGGGGGAGATGTGTGTGATCATTCACTTTAGATGTAAGAAAAAGAAATTGAAATTTTTTAAAATGGTGAGAGACTATGAACTTAGAGCAACAAAAGAATTGGGTGTCCAAGTACATAAATCTTCTAAGTTCATGCACGGGTATAAAAAATAATCAGGGTATTTAATACAATCAAACAGCACAGGGGGAGATCTTGCCATGTGGTGCCTGTGCTTTCTTTTTGTAATAGCAGTCGTGTTTCATGTGACACCCAACTCTTCATTCACAGTTACGTCTGTCATCATCAAAAACCTGATCATTTTCTTCCAAAATGATTAACAGAAATATCTTCCACTAGTCTGAATAAAAAACATCTCATCTTTCCTCCAGATCTTTTGTCAACAGGGGGAGTTTTCCTCTCCCATTTTGGGGGCATGGGATCGGCAGTAGGAGTGGGAAATCTCACAGGGTCCCAGAACATGGTTTACAAGGGTGGGATTTCCTGTTGTGATAATGTACGCTCCCCCACTAATGACATAACAGGAATCTCGACATTGAACATTGGGATCCTAATTTGAATATATTTAAATGTCATTGAGGCCTTTATGCCCAATAACCACGCACCCCCTAGTGTGATAGCTCATTCACATCAGTATGAGTCATGACAGGTCTCCCGGAGCATGTACTTGGGGAGCGGAACCCGCCAGGGGAGCTCATTGCTTAGTGGGAGAAGGTTATGCCAAGGGAAGGGGCGGGAGGAAATTTTCCATGGGGGGGTGGGTGGAACTTGTTGGGGAGATGTTTGGGGTGGGTGTTTCAAATTTTGTTTCAATGCCCTTTAATCTAGAACTCGTGGGTCAGAATTTAAAAATAAGGGGTCATCTGTTTTAGACATTGATAAGAAGGAATTTGTTCTGAGCTTCATGAGTCTTTGGAACTCTCTTCCTCAAAAGGCAGTGGAAGCAGAGTCTTTGGCCAGAACTTTACTGGCACACCTGCCCAAGGCTCGTAAGATCAGGCCCCAGGCCAACGGAAAATGTCGCTCTGCGTGCCTCGCCTGCTTATTTTTAAGGCAGAGATGGATATGTTCTTCATGAACAAGTGGGTGAAAGGTTAGTGGGGGTCGGTGGGAATCTATAGTTGAGGTTATAACCTGATCAGTCATGATTTTATTAAATGGCAGAATCGGCTGGAGAAGGCAAGTGGCCTACACCTGCTCTTAATCCATATGTTTGTATGCAACTTTGCAAAACTTTTGCTAAACTAATTTAGTGTTGCACCCTTACTTCAAGGACAAAGATGAGACTTTATCCTGAATCTAGGCTGAATTTGAACAGAAGCTTCAGAGTGCCGAACTCATTGGGTTACCCAGTTTACTCACTGGGATCCGTTTGTATTTCCCTGCTAACACCCAGGGTCAGACTTTGGTTGGGTCCAAGTCTAGTGGTCACTTTGGTTTTTTTTGATTCATTTAATTAGATTTGATTGCTTAGATAAATAGACGGGGACTTTTCTTCTTCTCATTTTATTCCAAAGTTACAGATTCTGTATTACGAATGCTACTATCAAGCAATGCTCAAAATCAGATTCCAAACCATTATCGTAATCATTTTAGGCTTGGGATTTTAAATATGAAAATATGGATCAATAACGTGCTGCATCAAGTATGTGCTGTCAGTGTAAAACAGTGCTGCAGTCTGACCTGTGACAAATGAAACCTTTGCTAAACACTAGCGCTGCTTCCAGCTGTTTCAATCTGCTCATTTGCACAGCTGGCCTCTCTACCTACTGACTCTGAATGTGACTGTGACCCCCCCTGGCACCAATATCTTGAACAATAGCACCCGGTAGCAATTAAACAGACCAGCTGCCAGAGAACCTTAAAACCTACAGCTAGAAAAGATCCCAGACCTCACTAGCTATCACTGAGGTCATGTCTGTCCCACAGAATCATAGGATAGTACAGGTGGCCATTTGGCCAATTAAGTTGGTGTTGGCCGTTTCAAAGAACAACCTAGTTGATACCTTTTCTCTGCTCTTTCCACTATTCTGGTTATTTTATCTCTAACGCTTTATCCCACTACAATCTTTTGAAGGCAACTGTTGAATCTGTAATCACCATCCTGTCAGGTAATGCAGTTCAAATCGTAAACATTTCTTGCAGAAAGAAGCTTTTCCTCATGTCACCTCCAGTTCTTTGTATCTCAAATCCGTACCCACCAATAATCCTTCAGCCATTGAAAACAGTTTTTCAAAAATCTACCTCAACTCATCTTTCTAAAGACTTTTAAACACTTCACTTTAGAGGTCTTTGGTCTAAGAACAACTTCAGTGACACAGTCGTTAGCATTGCTACCTCTCAGTGCCAGGGACCCTGGTTCGATTCCGGCTGGGTCACTGTCTGAGCGGAGTCTGCACATTCTCCTGTGTCTGCATAGGTTTTCTCCCACAGTCCGAAAAATGTGCTGATTAGATGAATTGGCCATGCCAAATTCTCCTTCAGTGTACTCAAACAGGCAGTGGAGTGTGGTGACTGGGGGATTTTCACAGTAACTTCATTGCAGTGTTAATGTAAGCTTACTTGTGACAGTAATAAATAATATTTTAAACTCCAGCTTCTCTGATCTATTTGTAATTGTAAGTCCTCAACCCGGAAAACTTTCTGGGAAATTTCTTTTGTACTTGAAACCTTCACATCCTTTCCAAGGTGTGGTACACAATGAAGACATACTAATGGTTTAAATAAGTTCAGCGTAATTCCTGGTTTTTATACTCCTTGGTTCTATTTCTAAAGCCCATCATTGCATATGGTTTATTCACTGCTTTGTCCATCCAGCCATTTTCAAAGTTTTGTACCCAAGCTCCCCATGTCTGCCTCTTGTATCATTTTACAAGTACAGTCCCTCTCATCCTTTCTACCAAAACCCATAAGACTTATTTACATTGGGTGCGATCTTACTGGCTCACTACACTGGTCGACCAGCATGGTGAGCCACAAACATATGGCGAGAGGTGAAAAATCAAGTTTGCGCCCAGTTTCTTGCCTCTCCTGATCTCACCATACTGTTTTGCTGATGAAACCAGCTTTGCGCAGAAAGGGCACCTGGAGGCGGGGGGGCATGGAGTCTGAGAAGGATGGAGCCATGAGAGGCAGGAGGCAGGATTGGAGGGGTAACTCTGCAAGGGGTGGGGGGGAGGGGAGAGTAGGCGGGAATTCTGCAGAGGGGGGTGTTGATCGGTGGGGGCAGGGTATCAGGGAGGGGTATGGGAGGAGCTCTGCATGGGCGGCAGTCAGCTAGGGCACGAGACCAGTACAGGGAGCGATCAGTGTGGACGCTAACATCATTAGGGGTGGGGGGGAGGTGTCAGGAGATCTCCCAGTGCACTGGGAAATTGGTGCAATGGTGCCCCAAGAGTTCAGCAGTTGGCATCACCAACAAGGTTAAGCTCCACCTCCCCTACTGGTGTGAATTGCAGACAGCCCCTAATTAGCACAGTGCCAAAAGTTTGTGTTCCTAACCTCACTGGAAAAACCCGCCAGAAAAACTCTACTGTTTTCTTGCCCGTTTGACACTTAGAATTTTTTGGGGACAATTTCCCTCTCATTTGTTGTGCATCTGCTGAGCTTATGTTTAACATATTTACAAGTTCTGTATCATTGCAAAATATTTAAATTGTGCCCGAGTCCAAATTATTAACGTGCATCAGAAACAACTGTGGTGCTAGTGCTTGGGAAACTCCATCACACCCCTCCCCCCATCAATGCAAAAAGCAATCAGACTCTCTGTTTTCTATCACTTAGCCTATTTTATATCCATATAGTTCCAATCTCTTTCATCCTATGGGCTTCAACTTTGCTATCAAGTCCAATATGTGGTAACTTTATCAAACACCTTTGGGAATCCATAAGTTGCACACTCATCATTCATTCTGTTACCTCATCAAAAAAAATCAATGAAAAAGATCAAACATGGACCCTTACATCAGGTGGAGTTGCAATTCATTTAGATTGCCACGTCCCTAGTTTTTTTTTACCTTAAAAGGAAGTTGCTCCTATCTTGCCCGACCTTCCGAGTCGGACTGGATAAAATCACTTCTATGCAGAGGCTACCCAGAGCCTACGGTCAAGGACAAGTGAGCCAGGTCCCTTTTTTTTTCCCAGCACTAGTTACCATAAATCAGGTTAGCTTAAAGATCCAGCCACTTTGATGAGCCAGGGAGAAGGTAAGTGTTTAAGGTAAGCGGGTAGGATTTGGGGGGGCAGGAGGCTGGGGATCAGGCTGGGTTGGCCTTGAAGGTGTGGGGTGTGTGGAAGGGAAAGGGGACGTGGACCAGAGTGGGTCTGGTCAGTGTGGGTGCTTGGGATGGGCTGGGGGTGTCATGTTAGCTTCTTTCCTGCTGCCATCAGACTTTTGAATGGACCTACGTTGCACTAAGTTGATCTTTCTCCATATCCTAGTTATGTGTAACACTACATTCTGCACTCTCTCCTTTCCTTCTCTATTAACTTTGTCTATATAGTGTGCAAGAGACAATACTTTTCACTGTATACTAATACATATGACAATAATAAATCAAATCAAAATCAAATGTCAGCTCAGGCCGAGTATGCAGGGGCTGGATTGAGTTGTTGGGTCAATAGTCAGGTTGAAGAGGGCAAGGGGGAGGATGGTGAAGAAATGGTGGAGGACTCCCATGTTGTTGGCGGGGAGGGGTGCGGGGGAGGGTGGTATTGCTGAGGGAGTCCCATCGGAAGTCTGGGGAGTCCTGTGGGGGGGTTGGGTCAAGAACATTGAGATTTCCCCAGGGCTCAGTGCTATAGTTATACAGAAGCTAGAAGTGCTTTTATTCTTCTAACCGTTTCTGGGTAATTATTGTTGTAAGACAGTTGGAACCATCTGAAGTTTGTGATTTAAATCGCAGAATAGGATAGTAAACTTCAGCACAGAGAAGTTTGGCTTCTAGAGCAATCTTTACCTGGGAATCCCGGGGGAGAGGAGATTCTTCAGCACAGGCTTCCCAAACGTCACCAGCTCTGGAGTTTCCTGAGAAACACTGTTATTGTTTTGAAGATTTTTGAAGAGTGATTGCTGTGCAATGGGTACAAACATACAAAAATAATCTTAAAAGATGTTTCTATGTCTTATATGTATGCAGTTTTTATAATTAAAATAAAGTTGTGTTATTTAGCAAATACTTCCAAGTCTTGCCTTCTTTTTGTCACTTTTAAGGGCTGCGCCCATTCATATTCAATCTTTCACCCACCCACACCCTCCCCCACCCTGACCCACATCATCACCCAGACTCCCATCCTCCTTTTGGGCCACCCAGCAACTCTTGCCCACCCCACCCCACTGGCTCCTCTGAGTCTCCCTCTTCTCTGGACTGCTGCAGGAGCCCCGCAAAACCCCTGTTCCAGCACGTTTTTGAGGTACACCCACAGATACACTGTCCTGGGGCTTGGAAGTTATGGGCCATGGTTTCATAGAACCCTACAGTGCAGAAAGAGGCCCTTCGGCCCACTGAGTCTGCACCGAACACAATCCTACCCAGGCCCTACCCCCATATCCTTACATATTATACCCACTAATCCCTCTAACCTACACATCCCTGGACACTAAGGGACAATTTCTTAGCATGGCCAATCAACCTAACCCGCACATCTTTGGACTGTGGGAAGAAACTGGAGTACCTGGAGGAAACCCACGCAGACACGAGGATAATGTGCAAACTCCTCACAGACAGTGACCCGAGCTGGGAATCAAACTCAGGACCCTGGAGCTGTGAAGCAGCAGTGCTAACCACTGTGCTACTATGCCGCCTTATATATTTCCCACATACAAATCCATGCTGGGTCCCCTTTGCCAGGGGAGGTACTGGAAGCTGATGTGATAGTCACTTTTAAGGGGTGTCTGGACAAACACAGGAATAGGATGGGAATACAGGGATATGGTCCATGGAAGGGTGAGGGGGTTTTATTTCCAACAGGCAGCATGGCCAGTGTAGGCTTGAAGGGCTGAAGAGCCTGCTCCTATGCTGTAACTTTCTTTGTTCTTTATTAGTCAATGCTGTTGATCTTCTTCCACATCATTTGTAAAAGTTTCCCCATTATTGAAGCTAAATTGACTGGTTTGGAATTGCTAAATTTATCCTTTGCCCTGTTCTTTTGAATAAGAGCAACGCTTGAGTAACATTTGCAATCTTTCATTCCTCTGGCATTATCCCTGTATCTTTGCAAGATTGGAAGATTCCATATTTCAAACCTTACTTCCCTCAACAGCCTAAAATGTTTTGCACCTGGACTGGGCAATTTATCTACTGCAGCCTCCCTAATACATTATCTTTATCTCATCCGGTATTGCAGCAAACACCTTGTTCATTATACTTTTGACAAGATCCTCTTCCTTGGTAAATATTGATTCAAAATATTCATTACCTCAGTATTATCTTCTGCCTCTAAAAATAGATCTCCATTTTGTTCTCTATTCAGCTCTACCATTCCTCTGACAACTGTTTTACTGTTGATGTGCTTACAAAAAACCTTTGGATTCCCAGTACCGACACAGAGGTCATCACTTCTCCCCACAGCCTCCAATTGCAGAGTCCCCAGACCCTGAACGTGGTTGTCCTATGATGAAAGACTGAGTAGATTGGGCATTTATTTGCTGGAGTTTAGAATAATGAGAGACATACAAGAGAAGAAACATAAAAGGTTCCAAAGAGCGTGATGGGGTGTACACTGACAGATTGTTTCCACTGGTCAGGGTATCTAAAACATGGGAACACAATCTCAGGTTAAGAGCCCGTTCTTCCAGGACTGAGATATTTATTCACTCAAATGATTTATTAATTCACTGTAGTGAGTTGGATTTCAAACAATGACGAGACAGAGTACAGGAATGAGATAGGGAATACAGTGAACTGGTGCGACAATAATAATCTCTCCCTCAATGTCAACAAAACGAAGGAGATACTTATCGACTTCAGGTAGCATAGTGGAAAACATGCGCACTACGCTACGCTGGCATTACCCCTGTATCTTTGGCATGAAGTAGAATGGGTCGAGAGTTTCATTTTTTTAGGTGTCCAGATAGTCAACAACCTGTCCTGGTCCCCCATGCCAATAGTCTATGAAGAAAGCCCACCAACGCCTCCAGTTTCTCAGAAAACTGAAGAAATTTGGCACGTTAGCTCTGACTCTCACCAACTTTTACAGATGCACCATAGAAAGACAGACTTTTACAGATGCACCATTGAGTGGCGGGGCAGGCTCGAAGGGCAAGATGGCCTACTCCTGCTCCTATTTCTTATGTTATGTTCTTATGTTATGTTAAAGTATTCTTTCTGATTGTATTAGCTTGGTATGGTTCCTGCTCTGTCCAAGGCCACAAGAAACTGCAAAGGGTCGTGAGTTAAGCCCAGTCTATCACATAAATCAGCCATCCATCCACTCTGTCTGCACTTCATGTTGCCTCGGAAAAGCAGCCAGCCTAATTAAGGACCCCACGCACTCTGGACATTCTTTTCCACCTTCTTCCATTGGGAAAAGATACAAAAGTCTGAGGACACATATCAAGTGACTCAAGACCAGCTTCTTTGCTGCTGCCATCAGACTTTTGGATGGACCAACCTCGCACTCAGTTGATCTTCCTTTACACCCGAGCTATGACTGTAACACTACATTCTGTATTCTCTTCTTTCTTTTTCAATGAACATAAGAACATAAGAAATAGGAGCAGGAGTAGGCCATCCAGCCCTTCGAGCCTGCCCCACCATTCAATAAGATCATGGCTGATCTGTCGCTGCTCAGTTCCACTTTCCCGCCCTCTCCCCATAACCCTTAATCCCCTCTCCTATCAAAAACCCATCAACCCGCGTCTTAAAAATATTTAGCGAGGCAGCCTCCACCACTTCAACGGGCAGAGAATTCCAGAGATTCACCACCCTTTGAGTGAAGAAGTTCCTCCTCAACTCCGTTCTAAACCGCCCCCCTTTTATCTTGAGGCTGTGCCCCCTAGTCCTATTGAACGATATGCTTTGTCTGTATAGCGCACAAGAAACAATTACTTTTTGCTGTAAATTAATACGTGACAATGAATCAAATCCAAAACTTTGTCTAACACCTCTATTCAGTGCCTAAATATGACCCTGAGTTCCTGTCACTCATCATCTCAATTCTCCACCTTAATCCCACCTTTTGTTGTTGAATTTCTCCTGCCCTCCAGCCTATCACAGGCTTGCCCTTTTTTTCCCCACAATCACACCCCCCCCCCCGCCACTTCTTAAAACCTGTTACATTTCCATCTTTTCTCAGTTCTGGTGGAATGTCATCAATCGGAAAGGTTGGGCACAATCTTCCGGCTCTTCACGCCGGCAGGATCTTCTGGTCCCGTTGACGATGCACATCCGCTGTCTTTCCCAGCTGTGTGGAATGGAGTCAATGGGAAATCCCACTGACAGAGGCAGGATCAGAAGATCCTGACGCTGCCAAACGGTGCGCTGCCTCCTGCCAAAAAAAGTCACGGGGTGCCAGAAAATCCCGATGCATAAATTTGTTTCTCTCCACAAATGCTGCCTGACCTGCTGGTTCTTTCCAGGATTTTCTGTTTTGATTTTGGATTCTCTTCTATATTAGCCATGAATCTTTTCTTCAACTCTTTGCCCTCCTTCTTTCCTTAGCCCCTATTTCCTTTCTCCTTTGCCCTCTTACGATATTGGCCTGATTCTACGTCATGTTATCAAGCTAATATGTCAACGTCTCCCTTTTTCTGCTTCATCCTAATCTCTATGAATGTAGAATCTTACAGTAAAGATGGCTATTCTTGCTTGTGCTAGCTCTTTGTTTGTTCTTCAAAGTTTTGTGTTCTGAAATCTCTGGTCCCTCTATTCCCCGCCACCACCACTTCCTCCCCTCCCCCCAGACTCCCCCACTTTAAAATTGCACCTTTCATCATTTTGCTTTCCGAATGCATCACTTTCAATCACACCTCTCTGTAATTTCATTTGGCAAGTGTCTGCCCATTTCACCAGTCTGTCTATATCCCCCTGTATCCTGCGACTATCCACCTCACTTTTCAGCAGACTTCCAATATTTTGTATCTTCTGAAAATGTTGAAATATTGCTGCCTATGCCCCAGCTTGGACCATTTATATCAAAAAGAACATGTCCTAATATTAACGCTTGGGGACATCACTGCTTACTTAATTCCATTCTGTAATGCCAAATGTTTTATGTTTTCTGTCACCCAGGCCATTTTATATCCACATCATCACTGCTCCTTTCATTTTATGGGCTTCAATTTTGCAAACAATTCTACTATGTGGCACTACGTCAAACGTCTTTGGAAAATCCATTTACACATCAACCATATATCCTCAATAACCCCCTTTGCTACTTCATCAAAGAGCTCAATCAATTTAGTCAACCACAATTTGATATTAATAAGTCCATGTTAGTTGTCATTTATTAATCTATGTTTTTATGATTGACAACTAATTTTGTCCTGTGCCATGATCTCTAGAAGTTAGGCTGACATTACACAATTATTTCTCTTTCTTTTTTTGAACAGATCTCCTAAGTGTTCAATGCTACCCCAGTGATCAGGTATATTAGCCAAGGTCACCATTAAACATTCATACAGTGGTCACAGGGTTCAGGATATAAAAGGCCTTGGTAATTATAGCACGAGGTTTCCAGCATAATCATTACCCGGTTCTGATAACAATCAGGATCGATGCTATAATTTTTCAATTACTTGCTAGCCATGTTCATTTTCCCCCAACTCCTCCAAAACAATTTGCTGCGTTTTCTAATTGCAAGTGGAAAGTCAAAGGCTTTCAATGAATTTTTTTTTAAAGAAATGCTATTTTCCTCTTTGTCGACTGCCAGTACTTTTAGACTACTGACAGCAGTGGTGTTTTATTTTCTTCTATACCCTTCTGCAATACTTCAGGTATGCAGTCTTTTCAAAGCTGTGAATGGTTGTGAAAATGAACACCCTGAACATTTCTGAAAGGGATTGAGAAACAGGTGGTGAAAAAGCTATCAAGCTGGTTGTTCTAGTTATGCTTACTAATGACTGTAATGCTGAGATGTAATGCTGAATGAGAGGTGATTCCAACGCAGGCATATCAAAATACCTGCAGCTATTACACTAAAATAATCGAGTAGGCAGTCATGTTATATTGTAGATTTCCAGAGAATCATAAAATCTTACCAAGGATTCGGCCCATTGTACCTAGAAACATAGAATCCCTACAGTGCAGAAAGAGGCCATTCAGCCCATCGAGCCTGCACTGACAACAGTCCCACCCAGGCCCTTTCCCATAACACCACTTATTTACCCCGGTAATCTCCCTGACATTAAGGGTTAATTGACCATGGCCAATCTACCTAACCCGCACATCTTTGGAGAGTGGGAAGAAACCAGAGCACCTGGAGGAAACTCACACAGACACGGGGAGAATATGCAAACTCCATACAGTCACCCAAGGCCAAAACTGAACCCAGGTCCCTAGTGCTGTGAGGAAACAGTGCTAACCACTGTGCCACCATGCCATCCCCAAATCTGATCTGGCTTTTTAAAGTGCTTATGTTAGTCCAACATTTACCAAATGTTGCAAATTAGTTCTCTTCAAATATTTTCAATATATTCAAATATGTAGGCCAGGTTAGGTAAGGATGGCAGATTTCCTTCCCCCCTCATCACCCACCCCTCCCCCTCCCCCCTCATCACCCACCCCTCCTCTTCCCCCCTCATCACCCACCCCTCCCCATCCCCCCCATCACCCACCCCTCCCCCTCCCCCTTCATCACCCACCCCTCCCCCTCCCCCTTCATCACCCACCCCTCCCCTCCCCCACCCCTCCCCCTCATCACCCACCCCTCCCCATCCCCCCTCATCACCCACCCCTCCCCCTCCATCACCCACCCCTCCCCGTCCCCCCCATCACCCACCCCTCCCCCTCCCCCCTCATCACCCACCCCTCCCCCTCATCACCCACCCTCCCCCTCCCCCCCCTCATCACCCACCCCTCCCCCTCCCCCCCCTCATCACCCACCCCTCCCCCTCATCACCCACCCCTCCCCCACCCCCCTCATCACCCAACCCTCCCCCTCCCCCCCCTCATCACCCACCCCTCCCCCCCTCATCACCCACCCCTCCCCCCCTCATCACCCCCCCTCCCCCTCCCATCACCCCCCCTCCCCCTCCCCCCCATCACCCCCCCTCCCCCTCCCCCCCCTCCCCATCACCCCCCCTCCCCCTCCCCCCCCTCCCCATCACCCCCCCTCCCCCTCCCTCCCCTCATCACCCCCCCTCCCCCTCCCCCCTCATCACCCCCCTCCCCCTCCCCCCTCATCACCCCCTCCCCCCTCATCACCCCCTCCCCCTCCCCCTCCCCCCTCATCACCCCCTCCCCCTCCCCCCTCATCACCCCCTCCCCCTCCCCCCTCATCACCCCCTCCCCCTCCCCCTCCCCCTCCCCCCTCATCACCCCCTCCCCCTCCCCCTCCCCCCTCCCCCCTCATCACCCCCTCCCCCTCCCCCTCCCCCCTCATCACCCACCCCTCCCCCTCTCTGTCATCACCCACCCCCGCCCCTCTCTCCCCCCCCTCCCCCCTCATCACCCACACCCTCCAATTACTCATCCCCTCCCTTCTTCCCTCTCTCCCTCCTCCCACTTCACAACGCAACTCCGCTCACCTTAACCACCCCATTCTCTTTCCCTCCTTCTTGTTGCCATTGGTAACGGCGCGCCGGAAGTGCCGGGGCGGGTTCAGAGGGCGGCGGTTTCCATGGTGACCGGGCTGTTGCTCAGTGGCGGCCATGGGCGAGAACACCTACAGCTCCTCCGTGCTCATGCACAACTGGTTCGAGGACCTCGCCTTGGACCAGGTGAGGAATCCGAGCGGGTGGGATCCCTGACCCTCTTCCCATTCCCAACATCCTATCCTCATTCCCAACCCCTAACCTCATCTCATTCCCCAAATCCCCACATTATTTCAAACCCTCAACCCATTCAGAATCCTAACTCTGACCCGCATCCCATTCTCAAATCCCAACCCCATCCCAAGCCTCATCTCATTCCCAAATCCTGACCCCCCCCACCCCATTCCAAAAATCTCCATCCCATTCCCAACTCTCATCCCATTCCCAAAGTTCTGGCCCCATGGGAAACCTCATCCGATTCCCAACTCTCACCTCATTCCCAACCCTCATCCCATTCCCAGAATCCCAATCTTACTTCCAACATTCATCCCATCCTCAAAATCCCACTTATTCCCAACCCTCATCACATCCCCAAAATTACATCTTCATTACCAACCTTCATCCCATTCCCATTACCCCCATCCCATCCCAACCCTGACTCCATTCCCATTCTTATAACCTCAACCCTATCCCAATTTTGATCCCATTCCCAATCCTGACCTAATTCCAACCTGTTCCCCTAATCCTGACTTTAGCACAACCCTTTTTCCTCATCCAGTGCCCTAATCTGCCCCCAACTTTAACTTGGTCAGGTGGAGGGGAATGGACAGTTTAGAGAGACGGCCAAAAGTCCAGTGACTTCAGACGGGACTGGAAAATCCTGGTCACAGACAAGACCAGAAAACCCCACCTGAAATCTGCTCTTTCTAACCCTGTCTGTCAGTTCTATCCCCCAACTTTATTACCCATCCTAACCTCCTGCTTCTGTCTCCTTAGATTAAATATTAGAAGCAAGTCTACTGCTGCAGATAAAGTTTGGCTATAGCCTTCATAATAAGGTTAAGGCGTAGGAATAGGGGGCTAGCAAGAATTGTACAACTAGGGAGTTTGGGTTGGAGGTAGAGTTGGAGGTTAGGGTTAGGTTTCAGGTGAGAGAGTTGGGGGTAGGATTAAAACAAGGACAATAGGATAAAGAAAGTTCATGATTAGATCAGTGTAAGGGAACAGGGTGAGAGGGAATGTGCCAGGGTTTTAGGAATAGGTTTGGAAGCACAGGATTGGAGAATAGGGTTTTAAGGATAGTGTGAAGTCAGATTGAAGTTTAGGGTTGGATGGGTTGGAAGCAAAGTACATTATTTACCATTCCTAAACTTCATAGTAGTTTCTATCCCTGTACCAATAATCCTGTAACATTACAGTCATCCCTAATTCTAATTAGAGGATGCAACTGGTAATGGAAAAGAGGGAAATAGCAGAGATTTTGATCACGGATTTTGTACCTGTCTTTATAGTGGAATACTAAAAAGCATCCATGAATAGTAGAAAAGCAGGGCTTAAAAGTGTGTTAGAAGCTTAAAACAATCTCAATTCACAAGAAAAGGTATGCAGAAAATCAATGGGACTAAAGACTGACAAGTCACCTGGATCAGATGGCCTCATCCTAGGTGTCTTAAAATAAATAGCTGCAGAGACGGTGGATGTAATAGTTGTAATCCTTAGATCCTGGAAAGGACACATTGGAAAACCACGAATATGACGCCACTATTCAAGAAAGGAGGGAGGCAGAAAACAGGAAATTATAGGCCAGTAAGCCTACCATCTATTGTTCAAAAGATATTGGAGCCCATTCTTAAGGGAATTGCAGCAGGACATTTAGAAAATTGCAATACAATCAGGGAGAATCAACATGGTATTTATGAAAAGGAAATCATGCTTGATAAATTTGAGTTATTTGAGGATGTAAGAGATGGGTTGGATAAGGGGGAGCCAGTAGATGTAATACATTTAGATTTCCAATCATATGGCTGATAGATAAGCATGGATCATTTAACAAGTGATTTAATTTACTAATATAGATGGTCATCAACAATCAATAAGTAATGAATCATATTGCACAAAGGACTTTAGACATCTCTTTCCATTACAGAGTGACAATTGGTTATATATAACTTCAGGGTTACCACTCCAATGAGAACGGAACTAATCATTCATTTTGAAAAAGTGTGTTCTATTATCACCATGATCACTGTCCATTTTGAGCTCCACTGTGTGGTTCTCCATTCAGTTCTGTTTTAACAAAATGTACACTGGAGAAAATGTTCAATCCAATTTCATTCGACCTCCTCATGTGCAATACAGTTAAATCCTCGAGTGCGTATTTAATTCTTCACTTCAGCTTTTTGGAATGTATTAAAGAGTTTAAACAGAAAACAGTTGTTTAATGTGCCAACCACAAACTATTAGGGGAACACACCCATTATCAAATGTTCAAATCACCAAGTTGCCTAATAGCATATTTGAATATAGAAACAAATGAGCACTCTGTGGAATGCAAAGCCTCCCCCGGATAGTTTTCATCGGGCCAAGATATACTTTGTATGTTTTGAATTTTGTTAATCTTACATAATAAATGTGAGTACATTTCCCTGTGTTGGTACAATTTGGGATGTTTTAGTGGCTGTGCCCTAGTCTAAGCAGGATTGTGACGTCAGGCCGTGTGCCAGCATTTATATAAATGCCACATGGAACCAGAGTCTCAGCTTGTCAGTCTGTATAACACTGGAGCTATGTCACAGCTTCTTCCTTTTCCAAGCAAATGGCACATAAGGCAATCCATTTCCTCCCTGTGATAACCTCCAGGACTTGCATGGGAGAATCACTGATTGACCTCCCTGTAGGACTTGTTGAATACAAGCTCCCTAGGGATTGATAATTAAATCACCAGGTGGAGCTTGCATGCTGAGCCCGGTACAAAGCAGGCCACTGAATGGGTCCATTATTGTATTGTCCCGGATGGGACCTATTTATAGAGTCATAGTCATACAGTGCAGAAGGAGGCCATTCAGCCCATCGAGTCTGCACTGACCACAATCCTACCCTGGCCCTATCCCCACAACCCAATGCATTTAACCTAGCTAGTCCCCCTAACACTAAGGGGCAATTTAGCATGGCCAATTCACCTAACCTGCATATCTTTGGACTTATGTAACCCACATATCTTTGGACTTGCATTCACCACAGGCTTGTGGTTTTAATGCTTCATTGCACAAAATGAAGTAAAATGTTCCTTTACAGCTGACATCTGGGGTTGTTATGCTCCCAACCCAACAAACTAGGATTTTCTGTTGCAATTACCTTGATTATTGTGGACAGGTTATTTACTTGACTCTCAACTTGCTACCAGAAGATCCAACTAGGTGTCGTGGGAGGGAGGGAAGGGGGTGTTGGTTGGTTGGGGGTTGGGGTTTGAGCACTCCATTCCCATTGGGCATTAATCTGCATTAGATGTTCCCCCCGAGATGTTCTGACTATTAGGGCAATCAAATGTGGGTTTGAATCAATAATCTTTTAAATTGAAGGTGGGAATACAACTGCTGAACCAATCTTTACTCTTTGCTTGATGTCTAGTTTTAACCAGCAGATGTTCCTAACTGTATAAATGTTATCTGCACCAGTTTTTCTCATGCGCAAAGCTTAAAATTTCTAATGTTTGTGCAGCCTTTAAGTTATTTAAAACCTTTTCATATGTAGCAATGTTAACCAGACTATAACTCCATACTTGAACACAGACTCCATCTAGTGGCTTTACTACTTAACGTTTTGGCACAATGAAAAATGATTTGAAGGGAATCATTGGATAGAACTTAAACCTGATGACAAGGGTCTCCTCCACCAGCTGAGAGCCAGCGGGAGCCCTGCAAAGCCACCTTTGGGGAAGGCCTGTTATATTAAGTGCCAATCAGGCACTGTGGTCAGTGGTGGATCTTCGTGAGGATCAAGGACTCTGGGGGTGGAAGTGCTGCCAAACATGAGCTGCTGGCAGCACCTTATTGCCGGCGGTGCCACTGGGAATGGTGAATGGTGGCTGCCAGTTGATCCTGGGCCTCCATCAGAGGCCCAGGATCAACAAGGGACTCCGGGGCAAAGGACAGTAAGGGATTGGGGTTGTGGGGAGAAGGTTATTGGCTAGGTTGGGGAAATGTATTTGGAAGAAAGGGCAAGTGATTGCCTTATCAAGGGACCTGAGAGCTATGTGCCCTATAACAAGGGCCCTCCCCACAGGACCCCTCATGGATTTGCTTTTCAGGCCACCCATGTGGCGATTGCCCCACTGGCCCTGCTTGAATACTTGCTTCAGTCTAATGAGGCCTTTGAGTGAACATTCATCTCCAACTTAAGAGGTTCAGTGAATGTCAGTTTGGGAAGGTTGTCCATAAGCCTTCCCACCTCGGACTTAACTGGTCAGCAGATGGGAAGATGGCAGGTACCCATCCTGCAGTCTCTAGCTTGATTAAATACCCTTCCCAACCTCCAAACTCACCTCAGGGGAGTGCATTAAATACTAACCATCTTCTGAGGCAGTTAACCTAATAAGAAAGTCTTGCCTTTCTATAGCCGCTTTCTTGACCACAAAACATACCAAAGCACCTCACAATCAATAATGTACTTTTGATGTGTCGTCACTGTGTCGGAAATGTGGCAGCCAGTCTGCTGTTTGCAGGACTTTGTTGTGAGCAATGAGATAATAACTTGATAATGTATGTTTCTGCAATTGATTGAGGGATAAATTTGGTCAGGATATCAAAGAGAACTCCACTGTGCATTTCAAAATAATGCCTTGGGTTCTTCTGTGCCCACCTGAGAAGGTAGACAAGGCCTCAGTTTAAAGTCTCATCCAAAATACTGTGGATGCCAGAATCTGAAACAAAATCAGAAAATGCTGGGAAGCCTCAGCAGGTCCGATAGCATCTGTGGGGAGAGAATAGAGCCAACATTTTGAGTCTAGATGACCCTTCAACAGAGCAGGGTCAGCTCTGACAAAGGGTCATTTAGACTCAAAACGTTGGCTCTATTCTCTTCCCACAGCTGCTGTCAGACCTGTTGAGATTTTCCAACATTTTCTGTTTTATGACACCTACCTTTGGCACTATCGGCAGTTAAAGACCGAAATCTTCTACCAACCAACAGCAGAAGCTCTCAGCTGCCGCCCCAGATATTCTAATAGGTGCTGGTATAGCCGAGTTCTCACTGCCTGCACATAATCAGTAAAACATTCCCATCTGCTTTTGATACACAACCAATGTGTATGTGACACATACTTGATTAATTTTAGCATCTTTGATTGAATGAAGATTTAATGTAAAAATGATTACTGATAATCACACTGGGAAAAGTAATTTAGAGCCATTGCCATTATTGTTGTTGAAACCACTGCCTGAAAATGACTGTGATTATACTAATCCTTCTCACCATTCTAATAGAAACACAATTCCATTGAAAGTGAATGAAAAATACACGGTAACATGTTAAATGCATATACAGTGACATCACTTTCAGTAACATTCAGACTGATGCCTATCAGATAGCTCTGATGGTCTGAATCAAAATCACTTTTGATTTCATAGAGAATCATAGAGATCCTACAGTGCAGAAGGAGGCCATTTGGCCCATCGAGTCTGCACTGACAACAATCCCAGCTATCCCCGTAACCCCACATATTTCCACTGCTAACCTATGCATCCTGGGACACTAAGGGGCAATCTAGCATGGCCAATGCACCTAACCTGGGGAGAACGTACAGACTCCACACAGACAGTGACTCAAGCCAGGAATTGAACCCTGGTCCCGGGCATTGTGAGGTAGCAGTGTTAACCACCGTGTCCCCAAACTGAGTAAGAACAATCCCAGTACTCAGCAGAGAACGGCTATCAAGAGACACAACATGAAAACCACTGCAAGGCTTTGGTTGCATTGAAAATATTTTACAGCTAATCTTGAGTTAATGACTGAAGTTTTTATACTTTTTAGCAAGAACAGTCACTTATCTGCTTGGAAGAATCTCAGGGCCACATTTTTGCTGCTGCCTCCTACTTCACATCCCTTTAAACACCCTTGGAGGTTTTAAGGCTGGAGGTGTTTTCAAACTTCCTGTCACCTCTATGACCGGGTCTATTCATACATCTCCACAGTGTACAAAGTCCATTTCAAGAAGTGTTAGTTGTTGCCACTCAGGTTGTCCAGAGCAGGACATCCCTTGGAAAATCAGTGCCAATAGGTTATTAATCACATATTTCTTATCATTGAGTTACCCCACTGCAAGTGGATATATCTAGTGGTCACTCATTTTCCTTCCAGCCTTCAACACTTTGTACTTATATTTCCTCTGCTTCTATTCCATCCATTTACAGATTCTAATTTAGCTCCTTTTGTAGGTCCCTCACTGCTTCCTCTAAGTTAACTGCTCTCACTCTGTTTAATCTTTTTGTTCTTCAGTTCTCTGAATGAAGGGAGACCCAACCCAGAGTGCTACGAGCTCCACCAGGGGAAAGGCAAGGATTCAAATCCCAAATCTGCCCCAGCTTGAATTAGGAAATCAAACTCTGTGCTGTTGATGCCAAACCTGATCCACACTGACTATCCACCAACTGAGCTAACCAGCTTCCCAGGGGATGCCAGTTGCTGTGGCAGTATGCACTTTTAACGTGCATTGTACCATCCGGAGCTATGCTTACTGATAATGGAGACTCTAATTTTCTTTCTGTCACTTAGCTATCCAGGAATCTATCCTGCCTTTACTGCCTGCGACTGGTGTACATTGGAAGGATTTTGAGATTCATTCCCAATTTGTTAGTTAGGACTGCTTTCCTTGGAGGAAAGAAGGCTGAGTGGAGATTTGATGGAGGTATTCAAAATCATGAGGAGTTTTGAAGGGGTGGATAGGGAGAAACTATTCCCACTGTGAAAGGATCAAGAATGAAAAGGCACTAATTTAAAGTAATTGGTAAAATAAGCAAAGTAACATGAGGAAAACCTTTTTATGCAGTGAACGTAATGCACTGCCTGAGATTGTGGTGAATGCAGGTTCAACTGAGGCATTCAAAAGGGAATTAGACTATTATCTAAAATGTGCAGTGTTATGTGGCGAATGGCACTATGTGAATTGCTCTGTCTAACAGCCAATGCAGTCACAACGGACCAAAGTGCCTCCTTCTGTGCTGCAGTATTTCTATAATTATATGGCTGCATTATCAACTTTTTAAGGGCATCAAGTCCAGGAATGGAAATTGAACCCAGAGCTTCTGGTTGAGGCAAGGATGCTACCAACTGTGCCTCAAGACCCCTTTATCCAGTTTTGCTTTGCCTGTAGATCTAATCAGTTGCTAGTGAGTTTCTGAATCCAAGTTGGAATAATGAATGAGAGGATGGATCAAAGAAATCATTAGAGGAGCATTACTGAGCAAATTGATGGAGCTGTGGGCTGACTCAAAGTCCAGATGGATTTCATCCTTTGATTTGATTTATTATTGTCACATGTATTAGTATACAGTGAAAAGTATTGTTTCTTGCATGCTATACAGACAAAGCATACCATTCATACATAAGTAAAGGAGAGAGTACAGAATGTAGTGTTACAGTCATAGCTAGGGTGTAGAGAAAGATCAACTTAATGCAAGCCAGGTCCATTCCAGCAGGGAAGAAGCTGTTCTTGACATGATTGGTACGTGTCCTCAGACTTTTGTATATTTTTCCTGACAGAAGAAGGTGGCAGAGAGCATGTCCAGGGTGCATGGGATCCTTAATTATGCTGGTTGCTTTTCCGAGACAGCGGGAGGTGTAGACGGTGTCAGTGGATGGGAGGTTGGTTTGCGTGATAGATTGGGCTTTGTTCACGACCCTTTATAGTTCCTTGTCGTCTTGGAGAGAGCAAGAGCCATACCAAGCTGTGATACAACAAGAAAGAATGCTTCTTATGGTTTATCTGTAAAAGTTGGTGAGAGTCGTTGAGGACAAACCACATTTCTTTAGTCCTCTGAGAAAATAGAGGCGTTGCTGGGCTTTCTTAACTATAGCGTCAGCATGGAGGGACCAGGACAGGTTGTTGATGATCTGGACACCTAAAAATATGAAGCTCTTAACCAGTTCTACTTTGTTCCCATTGATATAAACAGGGGCATTTCATCCACTATGCTTCCTGAAGTCGATGACTATGTCCTTTGTTTTGTTGACATTGAAGAAGAGATTATTGTTGTTGCACCAGTTCACCGGGTTCTCTACCTCTTAACCGTACTTAACTGTCTCATTATTGTTTGAGATCCGACCCACTATGGTGGTGTCATCAGCAAACTTGAACATCTAGTTGAAGGAGAATTTGGCCACGCAGTCATAGGTGTATAAGGAGTATAGTAAGTGGTTGAGGATACAGCCTTTTGGGGCATCAGTGTTGAGGATGATCGTGGAGGAGGTGTTGTTGCCTATCCTTACTGAATGCAGTCTGTGGGTCAGGAAGTTCAGAATCCAATTACAGAGGGAGAAGCCGAGGCCCAGGCCACGGAGTTTGGAGTTGAGTTTTGCAGGCATAATGATGTTAAAGGCTGAGCTGTAGTCGATAAAAAGGAGTCTTTGTCAGCTAGGTGTTCCAGGGTTGAGTGCGGGACCAGGGCGATGGTGTCTGTTGTGGACCTGTTGCGACGGTGGGCAAATTGTCGTGGATCCAGGCAATCTAGGAGTCTGGAATTGATTCGTGCTATGAACCTTTTGAACACTTCATAATGATGGATGTCAGAGCCACCAGACTATAGTCATTAAGGCGCAGTGCTTGGCTTTTCTTTGGTACTGGGGTAATGGTCGTCTTCTTGAAGCGGATAGGGACTTCACATTGCTGTAAAGAGAGGTTGAAGATGCCTGCGAATACCCCCGCCAGCTGATCCATACTGGATCTGAATGCTCGTCCTGGTACTCTATCTGGGCCAGTCACTTTCCATGGGTTGACTTTTGAGAAGGCTGCTCTAACATCTGCAATGGAGAGCCCAGATACAGGTTCATCCAAGGCTTCTGGGGTAGAGGGCGTGCTCTTGCTGAAAATGGGTGTTGAATGCATTGACCTCATTGGACAGGGGTGCATTGGAGCTGGCAATTTTACATGCCTTCATCTTGTAGTCTGCTTTGTCTTGCAGACTTGCCATAGTTGACAGGGATCTATGTGGCAAGCCTGGGCTCTAGCTTGGTTCAGTACTGTCTTTTGGCAACTTTGATGCATCGACTTGGATCATATCTGGCTTTCTTTTATAGGTCAGGGTTGCCTGACTTGAACGCCTCAGACTTGGACTTCAGCAAGCAGTGGATATCCCTGTTCATCCATGGTTTTTGGTTTGGAAACATATGTATTTGCTTCTTCATATGATGTTAGTGTGCAGTTACAGTGAGTAATCAAGAAGGCTGATTGAATGCTATCTTTTATTACAAGAGTAATTATTAAAATAAGGATATTATACTTCAGTTATACAGGACATTGAGTCTGTATAGAACATAGAACATTACAGCGCAGTACAGGCCCTTCGGCCCTCAATGTTGCGCCGACCTGTGAAATCAATCTAAAGCCCATCTAACCTACCCTATTCCGATACCATCCATATGTTTATCCAATGACCATTTAACTGCCCTTAATGTTGGCGAGTCCACTACTGTTGCAGGCGGGACATTCCACTCCCTTACTACTGAGTAAAGAACCTACCTCTGACATCAGTCCTATATCTATCACCCCTCAATTTAAAGCTATGTCTCCTCGTGGTAGCCATTTCCATCTGAGGAAAAAGGCTCTCACTGTCCACCTATCTAATTCTCTGATCATCTTATATGCCTCTATTAAGTCACCTCTTAACCTTCTTCTCTCTAACGAAAACAGCCTCAAGTCCCTCAGCCTTTCCTCATAAGACCTTCCCTGCATACCAGGCAACATCCTGGTAAATCTCCTCTGCACCCTTTCCAATGCTTCCACATCCTTCTTATAATACAGCGACCAGAACTGTACGCAATACTCCAAGTGTGGCCACACCAGAGTTTTGTACAGTTGCAACATGATCTCATGGCTCCGAAACTCAATCCCTCTACCAATAAAAGCTAACACAGCGTATGCCTTCTTAACAACCCTATCAACCTTTCATGGATCTATGCAAATGGACACAGATCTCTCTGCTCATCCACACTACCAAGTATCTTACCATTAGCCCAGTATTCTGTATTCCTGTTACTCCTTCTAAAGTGAATCACCTCACACTTCTCCGCATTAAGCTCCACTTGCCATCTCTCAGCCCAGGTCTACAGCTTATCTGTGTCCCTCCGTAACCTGCAACATCCTTCTGCACTGCCCACAACTCCACTGACTTTAGTGTCATCTGCAAATTTACTAACCCATCCTTCTATGCCTTCATTTATAAAAATGCCAGATAATTTATAAAAATGACAAACAACAATGGCCCCAAAACAGATCCTTATGGTACACCACTAGTAACTCTCAGTGCATGTGTCTCTCTCTCTCTCCGTGTGTGTGTGTGTGTGTGTGTGTGTGTGTGTGTGTGTGTGTGTGTGTCTTTCTTTCTCGATGTGTGTGTGTGTATCTCTCTCTCTCTTTGTCTTTCTTTCTCGATGTGTGTGTGTGTATCTCTTTCTCTCTGTGTCTTGAATACTGTGTGCAATTTTGGATTCCTTATTTAAGGAAGGATGTAAGTGCTTTGCAGGTTCAGAGGCGGTTCATTAGATTGACACCTGGAATAAGCAGGTTGTCTTATGAGGATGGGTTTGAAAGGCTGGACTTGTTTCCACTTGAGTTTGGAAGAGTGAAAGATGATTTGATTGAAGCTTAAAAGATTCTGAATGGTATTGACAAGATAGACTCTCTTGTGGGTGAGTCCCAGAACTAGGGGACACTATTTTAAAATTAGGAGTTGCCCTTGTCGGAAAGAGATGAGGGGAAATGTTTTCTCTGAGAGTTGTGCAACTCTGCCTCAGAAAGAGGTGGAAGCGGGATCACTGAATATTTTTAAGGCACATGTAGTTTCTTGTTGGACAAGGAGATCAAAGGTTATTGAGGGTAGATGGAGAATGTGGAACTCAATGCAAACAGATCAACCATGATCTTATTGAATGGCAGAGCAGGCTTGAATGGCCCCTACCATTGCTCCTATTTTGTATGTTTGTACGCTCCTGCTAGTGCTACCTACAAAGGAAAGCATCCACTGTGGTGGGCTTGGGATTTCTGTCACAGGGTCTTTGATCCCAGAGAAGGTCTACTGCTGGTTTTCCCTAAAAGAGGTGGAGCAGGGCTCTTGCTGGCCCTCCAACCGACAGGTGAGACCCTTATCACTCGGATTAAATATCACCCCGGGAGTGAGGTGGAGGAACGAGATAGTGATCAGGAGTGGAGGCTTGGTATGGTTGAGATCAAGCTGGTGACTTGGAAGTAATGAATGAGAGGGAGTGAATTAGGTACCGTCAGTGTCCTGTGGTTTTAATGTGGGAGGAGCATTGTGCTATGTATTTTTAAGGTGGACTCCAGTGATTTCTTTAAAGTCTGCAAGTAAACTGGTTTTCCTGATTAGAGTCGACCCATCCAAAGGGCCAAATGCATGTTCTTGTCTCTGGCCCTGGGAACCTCATTTGATGCCTTTATCAATATGGGTGCACGTGCCTTCCACTATTTTAGATGTTTTCCATGATTGTTCTGTAACCCTGCGGGTTATGGGACTTCAGGTACATATTTAGATACCTAAACGTGTTAGGGGTTTTCTGCCTCTGTTACCCTTTCAGAGTGAGTTCCAGAACCCCACAACCCTCTCGTTGAAAAAGCTTTTCCTCATCTCTCCTCTAATCCTTCTATCAATCATTTTAAATCCCCTACTCACTGACCTCTCTGCCAGGTAAATAGATCCTTCCGATCCATTCCATCCAGGCCCCTCGTAACCTTGTACTTCCTAATCTCCTCTCAGCCTCCTTTGTCCCGAGGAGAAGAACCTCAGCCTATGCAGTCTTTCCTCATGGCTGTAATTTGCCAGTCCTGGTAACATCCTTGTCAATCTCCACTGTATCTTTTCTAATTACCTTTCTGTAATGAGATGACCAGAACTGCACATAAGTACTCAAGTTGTCCAACTACAGCACTATCCAGTACCTACGTCACGGATATTTAGAATTTCATTTTTGGCCGTATGTAAAATTATGTCTAGATAAAATTGAGACCTTGTAAAAGTACCGACCTGGGCTAGTCTTTGTTCACTATTTGACTCAAATCTATGGAAGTTGACAATGCTGTGAGTACTGAGTGTTTAATTTCTGCCTTGGAGGAAAAACATGTGAGTCATTCATCTGAGACTGGATAGACATGTGGCCTTTTAAATGTAGATGCCTGCTATTATTTAATTTGAGAACAGCTTTATACTGATGCAAAACCGAAAGGAACTTTAAGTACAGCCCCTGGCTGCATCTGTTAACAATGGTACTTCTTTGCAGTCTTAAAGCACAATACGAGGAAATGCATAATTCAGGAATGATTGGAGGAAGAAAGGCTACCATTATCAACTTGCTAGATTGTTTGAATATTTATGCATGAATTAATCAGTTCAAAACTGTACTTTGAGCTTTCTCATACACCCCCACCCCGTCTTTATACTCGCTACATCTTCTGGTCACTCTGAATCCCTTAATGCAACTAATGCAATATTGCTTTTGAACTGCATAAATACACTTTAGAGACCATAGAAACCGTAGAATGTAGAAGGAGGCCATTCGGCCCATTGAAACTGCACTGATAACAATCCCACCCCAGACCCTATCCCCCATAACCCCACACATTTACTTCACTAATCCCTCTAGCCTACACATCCCGCATTATGGGCAATTTAGCATGGCCAATCAACCTAACCTGCACACCTTTGGACTGTGGGAGGAAACCGGAGCACCCCGGAGGAAACCCACGCGGACACAGGAGAGTGTGCAAACTCCACACAGACAGTGACCCAAGCTGGGAATTGAATCCAGGTCCCTGGAGCTATGAGGCAGCAGTGCCAACCACTGCGCCACCGTGCCACCCAATTGTAAAACTAGCTTTTAGAATGGCCTGTTTTATACAAGGAAAACAGAAGACAAACCTATAAAAGCTAGAATTCTGTAAAGAGAATCAGACAATGCTGCAAATATACAGCAGGTCAGTTATCAAATATGCAGAGAGCAGACTGGTTGCTGTTTTAGGCCAGACTAGTAGTCATGATGTGGGTATGCCGGCGTTGGACTGGCATAAACACAGTAAAAAGTCTGACAACACCAGGTTTGTGAGAATATTATCAAATAAATAGGTTGGACTAAAACCTGGTGTTGTCAGACTTTTTACTGTGTTTAGGCCAGACTACCCAGAGCACAGGTCCTCCTTCCATTCTGGGAAAGATTTTTATTTTGTCTTATTCAGATGCTTGCATTTGCACATTCTTTATTTCGCCTAACTCCATCCTTACCTAAACTCATCTGCTGCTGAAAGCCCATGTGTTTGTCAACTCCAGACTTGACTATTCCAATGACCTCCTGTCCTCCATTACTTCAGTTTAACCAAAACTCTGCTGCCTGTACCCTGAGAAGGATTGAGAGAGTTGCAAAATGAACAACTGACTCAGGGCCTGAATTTTCATCACCCAAATAGGGAGTGGGTTGGGAAAATTCCTGGCTTGTCGCACCTCTAGAGAAAGTGTCTGGAAAGGCAGGATCTTCATTGTTGGAAGCCAGGTGCGGGCTGGAGTCAGGCGTGGGCTGGAGTCAGGCAAGCTAAGAAGAAGGTTGGAGGCAGCCTTAGGAGCTGCTGGGCTCCATGGTGGGCTGTATAAAAGGCTTGGTGCTGTGGGACTTCATCCCTGTTAAAATAAAATCACAAAAGCCCTCCAGGCCTCTGCCCTCACATCCTTCCTGCTCCTCTCTCCTCCTCCCGCTGCCGCCCACCACCCCACAAACCCCCACAAACCCCCCCAAACCCCCGCCACCACCCCACCATCCCCCCAAACCCACCCCACCATCTCCCACCACCACACCCCCCCACCAGCCTCCTTGCCTCATTCCTGTAACCTCATGCATAACAAATAGAAAAAAACTTACATGAATTTGTTTTTGTGTGTTTATATCTGTTGTGCAATAATAATCCTTTTTTTGTGTTGAACGCTTTCATTATAATACAAGCATTTCATGGGAAGAGGGTCATTCCCGGGCCCTGCCTAGAGGTACTGCCAGAATGGGGAAGTTTCCATTGGGAAGTTTTGGGGTGGAGGGGAGGGATTGTGGGGTAGTATCCTGTGTCTTTTGGGGTGAGGGCTCTGTGTCTATAAAAGGATGGGTTCCTCAGTTCACTTTTATTTGGTTTCTGGGGGAGCTGGCTCATTCAGAGACTACCCTGCCTGCATGATGTCATGGGGCCTGCCTCTTAATATTCTTATTATCAAAGTGTTCAAAATTATGCTGGGTAAAACTGGCAGGGGAGCTGGTGGGCATGCTGCCCTCTGTTTTCCTGTCGCAAACAACACTCGGAAAAAATTTGAAAAATTCTGCCCATCGTCTTTTTAACATTCTTTGCTCTGAAACGCTTGCTCCTTTTGGCAGTAAAGAGAGAAAAATGCATTCTTAAAAGTTCCAGGTAAAATCTATCTCAAAAGACAGGACTTGAATATTTCTGCCAAAAAAGTGAAAGTTCCTTTTCCTGCCACATTTAATCAGGGCATTGTGAGTGGCAAGCCCCACGCCCTATTCCCAACCTTAACCTTGTTATAAACACCTCGGTCATGGTTCTTGGTAATATTTTAGAGATCATTTTTATTTTTAGGAAGATTAAAATTTCGCTGTTGAAAGTGGAACCAATGCAACTAAAGCAGCTTGAAGATATTTAGACTTAAAAATCTGGGGCCATGCTTATTTAAAGGGTTAACAGCTGAAAGGTAAGATCATAAAACTGTGGGTGGCGTACTTAGCTGCAGAATTTGTGTCTACACTTCTTGCAAAGAAATACAGTCCAGAGAGTTTTGTTTTGGGATTAGAGCTGCAATTAATTTTAAAACCATTCAGTGAGCTCTGGAAGGCTTTGTTGCCATGGAGATGGGTGGAGTTTAAGAATGGTGGTGGTCCTCCAACAGTTGTCCTTCTCAGCTGGTTATGTGCAGTTGTTTCCTTTGGAGGAATAGAAGCTAATGTTACAGGTCTGTGAGTGTTATGGAGATTTGTCCCACATGTCGTCACGCTTGCCATAATAATGAGATCAAATTGTCTTCACCTTTTAAAAACGGTATCCTTGAACACTTGAATAAAGTCAGCCCTTGTGACAGTGAAAGCGAAATGAAAGAGTGGTTTTGAATAAAGATTGTTTGGAGAGGTTGCCTTTAAGCAGGTATTAGTTCCCCCACACCATGTGCTGACAGAGAAAAGTGCAAGAAGGTGAGTAAAGTTCTTTGTGTGATAGAAGATGTGTATTGACATTCAAGCCTTGATTTATCTTGGTCGCTCTTGTAAAGTCATTAAAACATTTCCTGCATTGTCTTGGTGCACACCTACCAAGAGGAGAGATTCAGGCATACTATGCAAAATTGTGCACCCTAATCTAATTGGTCTGAAGTTTAATGCCCGAGCTCAAAAATGCAAAAAACATCTTTTTGTATCTTACAGGATGTTATTAAAGACTTCATTGCGAGGAAAGAACGTGGGGAGCTTATGATACAGAAGATAGGATCTTACAAAGAAACATTACTGGATAAGGTGAACCATCTGTTTCAAACAGTTTTTTTTTCAAAAGCAACAATTTTTCATCAGTTATTGACTAAGTTACTGTAGAATTGTGTCAAAGATGGCAAAAAATATAAGTCAGAAGTGGTCAAACTTTTTGAACCTTAGAGCCACATACAGTAATCTTCAAATGTTCAAAAGCAGCATGATATTTACAACTTCTACACTGTATTCAATGTGACCATTTGTTTAAAATAAATTCCAACTTGTAAATCTATTATAATAGTATTATCCCTTAAGAATGAAGGTACTTATAGTTATCAGGGGAAATCACTGCTCAAGGGAGTGGCCTTCTGAGTCCCCATTCTTGGATACAAGTCTTTGAAAATAAGGGAGCCAAAGAGCCTGCAAGTCAGAGGGTTAGTAGTGAGAGGGCGTGTTAGTGAGTGGGACAAGCCGTGAGCCAGAGGATCATCACTGAGGGTCAGGGAGCATAGAAAGATAGGAGATAGGAGCAGGAGGAGGCCATTTGACCCTTTGAGCCTGCTCCGCTATTCATCACGATCATGGCTGATTGTCCAACTCAGTAGCCTGATCTTTCTTTCTCCCCATAACCTTTGATTCCATTCATCCCAAGTGCCATATCTAGCCGCCTCTTGAATACATTCAATGTTTTGGCGTTAATTACAGTGAGGGCGATCTCCCCTCATTCGTCTGAACTCCAGTGAAAACAATCCTAACCGAGTCAATCTCCCCTCACACATCTGTCCCATCAACCCCGGAATCAGCCTGGTAAACCTTCACTTCACTTCACATCCCTGCGAAATCTCAAAACCTCTCACAATGACGGCCAAGATACTGTTTGCCTTCTTTGCCGCCTGCTGCACCCGCATGCTTACCTTCAGTGACTGGTGCACAAGGACACCCAGGTCCTGCTGTACACTCCCTTCTCCCAATTTACAGCCGTTTAGGTAGTAATTTGCCTTCTTGTTTTTGCTTCCAAGGTGAATAACCTCACATTTATCCAAACTATTCTGCATCTGCCATTGATTTGCCCATTCACCCAATCTGCCCAGGTCATGGAGAAGGATCTCTGCATCCTCATCACAGTTCACCCTCCTACCCAACTTAATATCATCTGCAAACTTTGAAATGTTACATATTGTTCCCTCACCCAAATCATTAATATATATTGTGAATAGCTGGGGTCCCAGCACCGATCCCTGTGGCACCCTACGTTACTGCCTGCCAATTTGAAAAGGACCCATTAATTCTTACTCCCTACCAACCAGTTTTACTAATTACTAATTGTACAAATATTTAGAAAATAATAAAGACTGAATCACTTTTCACGATTAACATAGATACAGAAATGTTCCTTATCTAATACAGAGGAAAATTAGGAGCCACATGTCAATTTGGGGCAGTCAGCTTGGTAAGGCGGGGGGGCTGGGGCATGTGTTTGGGGGGGGTCAGGTGTTGGATGATCTATCTTTTAAAATAATTCCAGATGTTTTTGGAATATTTAGAACAATTTTGATTTCAAACTTCCCCGTCTCTAATGTTTAATAGCAGATGTTACAAAAAATTTATTATCAATTCATTTAATTTATCTGATCTCAACAATCTGTGTCTTAAATCTGTCCTTTAGAATTTTCTTGTATCATGTAAAGGATCTCCAAGTTTTAAACAGATAACATATTGCGTCTGTATCTCATGTGGTTTTTTTGAAGTTATAATATATTTTATAGGGGAAAGGAGTAATTGAAGCACAAAACACACCATAAAAGGAAGGGCTGTTTACTATAATCTTTCACAGATAGGACAGTATTCATTAGAGTGATGAGTAAAGTGTGTTTGTATTTTCGCTGGAAAGTTCAATCCAAACTCCTCGATGGCTCAGTTATGTAAAGCAGTGTGAGCAACTATGCTACACAGGCTGGACAGGCTCAGTGTCAGAGAGCTCTCAGAGAAACTATCATTGATTGTCATCAAAACTCATCTGGCTCACCAATATCCTTCAGTAAAGGAAATCTGCCGTCCTTACCTGGTCTGACCTACATGTGACATCAGATCCACAGCAATGTGGTTACCTTTTAACTGCCCCTGAAATTGCCTTGCAAGCCGCTGAGTTCAAGGGCAATTAGGGATTTGTAACAAATGCTGGCTTCGCCAGAGATGCCCGCATCCCATGTAAAAAAAGAGTGCTTAAATTGGACTTCTGTGTAAGGAATCCGTCAGCTATGCCTCCCTCTTCCAGTAGGATGGCAGGGGTAGGGGAGAATTTTAATCCTTTTCAGAATGGAAAGCAGATGGGGCAGCCAGAGAAATGGAGACTTACCTGCTCACCACCTGTCCTGTTCCTATCAATTGCAATTTTAACTCACAAGCGTTGAGAAGCGTGAGGACGAGATGAAGCACAGGATGTGGAGGTATCAATTGAGGTTGCTAGGCGAGTATCATGGTGCAGTGAATGGAGCAGTGGAAGAATTAGGCATGTAAGAACATTCACCGATCTTGAGTGCTCGAGTGAGGCCACTTGAGGACAGTCCCTTAAGACTGGGCCACTGGCATTGATCACTGCAGTCATCTTCTCAACGCTTGTGTGGAGTGTTTTCTGGTGCCTCTATGGAGAAGAGAGCCTCTCTCCTTTTGCCCACTGTCTCCTGTGCAAAGTCTCCAGCATAGCATTTGAAAAGCTTGGGCTTGCTCACTTGCTGTTGTCTGTTGTGAACAGGCATGGCAAAGTAATTGCAGGGTAATTCTCTGATGTAGCTTCTGACAGATTAAACCAATTCCTGTCTGTTTAATCAAGTGGGTGTAAAAGATCCCAAAGGAAAGCAGGGTGGGTTGGGGGGAGCTCATGGGGGGTGGGCGGGGGGGGGGGGGGGCACTGCCTGGCTTAACTAGATCTTTATTTAATTGCTGTTTATGGACCATTTAGTGTGAAAACTGACTGCCAAATCTGCCCATGTGATATCAGTGACTGTTTCAAAAGGTATCAATTCGCTGCAAAGCACTTTGGAAAACCCTGACTATCTGTGCAATTTATGCTGGCCTACAGATAGAGAACAGCGAAAAATCTGTGCTGGCCTGCGTGGATGAAATGGATTAATTTGTTTGCACCATAGCAAGGCCTTTCTGCAGACAGATGCTGGTGCACTGGGAAAGCTTAGAGAACATTAAAAAAATTACATCACGAGTAGCATGGTGGCACAGTGCTGTCTCACATCGCTAGGAACCCAGGTTCGATTTCCTCCTTCGGTCTGTGCGGAGTTCGCACATTCTCCCAATGTCTGCATGGGTTTCCTCCAGGTGCTCCAGTTTGCTCCCATGGTCTGAAAGATGTGCTGGTTAGGTGCATTGTCCTGAACAGGCACTGGAGTGTGGTGACTAGCAGAATTTCACAGGAACTTCATTGCAGTGTTAATGTGAGCCTTACTTGTGACAATAATAAATAAACTTAAAACATGATGATAACCTAGTCGAACCTTTTTGATTTTTTTTTCATATGGTTCTGTAACATTGACTATTAGATCCCTTGTCCAAATGGCATTGAAATCAGCATACTAGTCAAACATTAGAACAAATCTTCATTCTGGTCCCGTTCAACATCCACGAATATTCATTTACCCTTTCATTTCTGAAGCTTATTGTGATTGTTGCCTCATCGTTGTCTGACATCAGCTGGTTGATTGCCCTTGATGTCAAGGCAGGATTCAATCAAGAGTGGCATCAAGAAGCCCTCGTGAAATTGAAGTCAGAGGGGTTTGGGGAGATCTGTCCATTGTCAGCAGGCCCAAAGAAAGATGGTTGAGCCAATCATCTCAGCCTTAGAACGTGGCTGCATAAATTTCCCAGGACAAAACCCTAGGTCCAACTATCTTCATCAATGGCCTTTGGCCTACTGTAAGGTTCAAAATGAGAACTGGTGGATAGCACAATGTTGAGCTCGATTTCTAATTCCTCAGATAATGAAGCAGTTCATGCACATATCCAGCAAAAGCCTGGACAACATAATAAATGACACTTTAATATTATAGTAGACAAGTGTGACAAAATGACCATTTCCAACAAGATAGATCGCCTGCCTTTATTATCATTGCCTCCCCCACTTCCCTCCTCTAACTAGCAACAACCTATGGATCATCATTGACCAGAAACTGAACTGGACCAGCTACATAAATGCCGTAGCTATTCAAGCAATCAGAACTGCATATTCTGCAATTGGCTTCAGGGCCTACTTGGCACATTGAGACTCTCTAAGTTCTATCTATGTTCACACTGACGAGTATGTGTGAGAGATGTGGAACAGTGATTGCTTACTTATTATGGGGGTGATTCTCCCAAAAGTGCTGAATTAGTGGGAAAATTGTTCAAGATCGGGACTGTTTTTTCAGTGCAGCTTCAGACCTGAATCTCTGCACTCTGCACAATGCAGAGGTCCCAGATGTGAATATCACTTAAAGTCCAGGAGGGCAGGGCCTATTTGCGCCAGAGTCTGACAGTTCTGGAACTCTGGAGCCACTGCACGTGCGCAATCTGTCAGTCTCCCCGGTTGCTTCCCAGCCCGGCACCTCCACAGTGCTGCCCCTCCAGCTCCCGCCTCACCCCATGGCCACATCACGGCCTTCACAATTCCCCCCCCCCTCCCCACTTCACTCCCCCAGGATCAGACCCCACCCCCACCCCAGAGGCAGGCCCTGTCTGGCAGACCACCCCACTCTCCCCCCACTGGCTCTCCCCCCACAATTACTGCCCTCTCTCTAGTCCAGATCGATCCCAATGCATAGACAGCAAGACTCCCCCATCCCCACCAATCGCCCCTAGGCCCCACCCACAATTGGCCTCTCCCCCTTGTCACTGCCCAATGCCCAGTGCCAAGGTGTCCCCTGAACATTGGCACTTTGTCCCAGGCAGTGCCAGGGGCACAGGCTGGCACTGCTAGGGTGCCCATGTTCAGGGGGAACCACCCCCCTGCCCCAGTTGCACCCCCTTTATTCCCATGGGGTCTCCCACAAGTTCCCCGAATGTGGAGAGCTTTTCTAAACCCCGCTGAAGTGAAGTGGCGGGCTAGGAGATCCTCTGGGGCTCAGCAAGTAAGTTCTGTGCTGGGCCCGATAATCATATGCAAAATATATTTAAAATACATTAAAAAAAGATTCAAATGACTTACCTCTCTTCCCGCCAGTTTCATACGCCGCTGGGTATGAGTTTTGCAGACTCAATGGGCCGAATACCCTCCTTCTGCACTGTAGGGACTCTATTTTATTCTAAGGATGCTTATTGAACCATCATTTTCTAAATTCTGACTGCAATTAAGGAATCAAAGGACTCAGAAGTAAATCGGTTGACCCAGAATATTTGTATTTGATAAAACTAAATAATAGCCCAGGCTGCACTTCTACAGTTCATAACATCCTGTGACAGTAAGTCTTTCTAATAAATTTTAGGCAGCCATGATTTTAGATATCATTGCTTAAATTAACAACAAGTTTTCATCTAACCTCTTTAGACTGAGCTTGTCAAAAGCTGCGATGGTCTTGTTCATTTCGGTGACCAAGTGTTACTTGTTAATCCTGGTACTGAAGCCATAAATGCAGCCAGCATCCATCCAATTCGTCGCCCCATGTCATTGACTATGAATGTGGATCAAAGCAGATTCCTGACAAGTGCAAAAGTTGAATCACCATGTGATGTGAGTGGCACCCTGGACTTAAACCCCACAATTAGAAATACTTTTGTTATTACAAGGTAAGGAGACCAGTTTTAAATTTGGTTTAAAAGTGTTCTGAATTAATGTCAATACCCCAGAAGGGTAGGGGTTTTAGTTCAGCCAGGCAGTATGATCGGTGCAGGCTTGGAGGGGCCAAAGGGCCTGTCCCTGTGCTGTAATTTTCTTTGTTTTTTTTGTTTTTTTTGTTCTAACAACGCTATTTGGACAAGTGAGGCACAATTGGATCTGAGAGGACAGGCATTATGTGAATGTATTAGCAGCTCCCTCTTTAATTTAGTCTCTTTCCTTATGGGCTAAATCATTAATGATAATATTGCATTGCGTTATAGGACACACATTTTTCTTGTTTACATCAGTTGAATATCAAAAGCTGCTATTTTACTGTCAATCAATCTTTTCAACTTTTTTTCTTTAATTTGAGGAAATATATGCCATACATACATGTAAACATTTGGACACACTCAGTAAGTCATCTGTAAGCCAATTCATCCTATGCATTAGGAGTAATTCACACTTTATTGGTTTTGCCAGACATTTTTTTAAAATTTGAGAGCAGCCAGAGTCTCAGTCTAAATGGGGTGTCAGTCACTGACAGTCACACAGACTGCAGCAGTTCAGGAAGGCATCTCACCACCGTCTTCGCAAAGACAATTAGGTAATAAAAGCTGGCCAAGGCAGCAGCACTTGCATCCTTTGAATTAACTTTAAAAAGACAGCAATTGGTGAATAGAAGAGATTTTGTACAGCGCTTAGTATAATGTCTCCAGATGCAGAATGAAGCCAACAGCAATTCCTGCACCGGCTGAGGTTATTGACATATGTCCGTCTTCTCAACTTTGCTCTCGCCTGAGGTGTGGTGATCCTCAGGTTAGATCACCACCATTCAGCCCTCTTCCTCAAAGGGAGAGCAGCTTATGGTCATCTGCGTCAATGGCGACTTTATCTCCAGAACAAGGAGATGTATGAGGCAAGTTTTTTATACAGCGGGGGATGGGTACCTGGAACTTGTTGCCGATGGAAGTGGTGGAGGCAGATGCGATAGTGACTTTTAAGGGGCTTTTTGACAAATACATGAATAGGATGGAAGGGTTTTAGTTCAGTCGGGCAGCATGGTCAGTGCAGGCTTGAGGGGCCGAAGGGCCTGTTCCCGTGCTATAATTTACTTTGTTCTTTGTAATTTGTTCTAACAGTACTCTAGACAACATAATGGGATCTGAGAGAGCAGGCATTATGTGAATGTATTAGCCATTCCCTCTTTAATTTATTCCCTTTCCCTATGGGATATATCATTAATGATCTTAATATTGCGTTACATTATAGGACACCATATTTTTCTTGTTTACACCAGTCATTGGGAAAAGTTAATGTGAGGCCAGTATGGATCAGTCAACTATGAGTTGCAGTATAAACTTTTAAAATTACACCACATTTATGGTGCATCAAACAGCAGAAAAATTCCAGATTGGATAATAATATAGCTTAATTTGTATTGATTTTAATTAAAATCCTAAACTGATTGATAAACATGAACAATGGTTTGCATTGACATGGAACCTTTAACATTGTAAAAATATTGCAAATCCCTTCACAGGAATAAAACCAGACTAAACCTGACACTGAGGCACATAAGGAGATATTGGGGTAGATGACCAAAAGCTTGGTCAAAGACCAAATTTTAAGGAGTGTCTAAAAGGAAGAGAGAGAGGTTTAGGGAGGGAATTCTAAAGTTTAGGGCCTTAGCACCTGAAGACAATGGCACCATGGTACCATTATTACTGTAAGTGCCTTTATGAAATTTTTTCACAATGTTTACACTTAATACTCATACTAATCCTTCTTTTTGTTAGCATTGATAGCAGTTGTGATGGTGATCCTCTCCGATACGGACAGAGCTTTGCCTTGAGAACACTGGAAGGAATTCCTGGGCAGGTGCATTAACTAATGGTTTACCGTAAATTTCTGATCTGCTTCCAAAATGTAATATCGTTTGTCTAACAAATTGATTGCTGTTGGTAAGAGCAAATCCAGTTGTGAATGTTTGCTGTATTATTTATTCTCAAGATCATTGCATTAAACCACAAACAACTTTCTTTTCCAGCTATATCTGACAAGCGATGTCAAGCTATTTGTGAAGTTTGCCAAAAAATCTCGGATGCAGCTAGTGAATTTGACAGACCAGCTCTCGTTCCTGTGCTGTTGGCAGGTCTTATACTTGGATCCACAGATGCGCCTTGAGTATGATGGATACCCAGTGCCAGTATGGACCTTTTTAAAATTCGACTATTTATTAAGGACTGTTCTTTATGATTGCCTCTAATATTGTAAATAGTAAATATTTTCTGAGATTTTCAATTTGTATTTTAGGTTTTCCAAGAGGAATATTCTATAAGGTGTTCTAATAATACATAATCAGCCATAATAGGCCACACCATTTCCAGCTGCTTCATCAATGACCTTCTGTCCATTATATGGTCAGGGTGGGGATCTTTGCTGATGATTACACAATATTTACAAGTTTGCAGATACTGAAACAGTTTGAGTCCATATGCACTAAGACTTGGAAATATTCAGGCTGGATAAGTAGCAAAAAAATACTTATGAGCCAGACAAAGACCATATCCAATGGCAGGGAACTTCCTAATCATCACCCTTTGACCTTTAATGGCTTTACCATCACTGAAACTTGAACCATCAACATTCTGGGGGTTACCAAGAAACTAAAGCGGACCAGCCATATAAATACTGCCACTACAAGAGCAGTGATGTGGAGATGCCGGCATTGGACTAGGGTGAACACAGTAAAATGTCTCAAACCAGGTTAAAGTCCAACAGGTTTATTTGGTAGCACAAGCCACTAGCTTTTGGAGTGCTGCTCCATTATCAGAAAGCTAGTGGCTCGTGCTACCAAGTAAACACGTTGTACTTTAACCTGGTGTTGTGAGACGTCTTACAAGAGCAGGTCAGAGGCTGGGAAGTAATGAGTAACTCTCTTCCTGTCTTCCCAAAGCCCGTCCACCATCTACAAGGCACAAGTCAGGATTGCGATGGAATACTCTCCACTTGCGTGGATGAGTGCAGCTCCAACAACGTTGAAGAAGTTTAACACCATCCCGGCAAAACAGCCCACTTCATTGGGCAATTAACACTTGGTCCAAGCTTTGTTTCCAGCTCATGATGATGGTTTTTGTCCCCAGTGTTCACTGAATGGACAGAGCATCCAATTTATCAGCAGGAGGCCAAATTGATTGTTGTGATAAGAGCCTCAATCAAATTCAAGAGGCAAGGTGCCTGTGCTAGTCACACATTTTGTAGATAGCTTGTCATTTTGAGATATTCAGTCTCTCCACCACTGGCACATTGTCGCAGCAATGTGTATCATTACAAGGTGCACTGTAACAACAACCAAGGCTTCTAAGAAAGCATCTTCCAAACTTGCGATCTCTACTGCCCAGATGGACAAGGGTGGGGAAAGCTACCTTCTGCAAGTCCCCCTCAAATCCATTCACCACCCATATCGCCATTCCTCCACTGTCACTGGGTCAAAATCCTGTAACTCCCTGCCTAACAGCAGAGTGCACCTACATCATATGACTGCAGTGGTTCAAGAAGATGGCTCATCATCACCTTCCCAAGGGTAATTAGGAATGGTCAGTAAACTGGATTTATCCATGGTGCTCACATCACACAAACAATTTTTTAAAAAAAATTCTAGATTTTATAAGATGAGCATTTATAACAGTGCGAGGGATCCATTACAACAATGCTGACTTTATATCAGAGTGACTCAAAGATAACATAATAAGTAGGAGCAAGAGTAGGCCATATTGATCTTTGAGCCTGCTTTGACATTCAATAAGGTTATGACTGAATTTCTCTATTAATTCCATCTTCCCACTCTGAGCCTCATACATTTGACTTCCTTTATGACCAAAATTCTATCGCTTTCAGTATTGAATATACTAAATGGCTAAGCATCCAAAACCATCTGAGATAGAAAAATCCGAAGACTCCCGGCACTCTGACTGAAGAAATTCCTTGTCAGCTCTGACCTAAATGACCAAACTCTTATCCTCAGACAATGAACCCCTGGCTCACCACCCATGGAAAAAACAGCCTCCTCAGCCCCACCATGTCAATCTCTAAGAATTTTATGCATTTCAATGAGATCATTCTTTGAAACTTCATAGAGTATAGGCCCATTCTATCTCTATTCATTGGACAGTCCTCTCATCACAGGTATCTTTGTTGTACCTTTTCTAAGTCAAGAATGTCCTTCCTTAGTTATGGAGAACAAACTGGACACAGTATTCCTGGTGTGGCCTCTCCAATACCCTATATATTTGCGGCAAGACTTCTTTACACTTCTGCCCAACACTTTGCAATAAAAGCTAACATGCTGTGTTCCTTTCTAATTGCTCGTTTAACCTGCACATTAACTTTCTATGACTTTGTACACTGGAAACCTCAAAACTGCATTTCAACCAGTCTCACTTTTTAAAAAAGAAATCTGCCTATCAACTTTTCTTTCCATAGCCATTAATTTTATCCTTTTCCATGTTAGGCTACATCTGCCAAAGTTTTTCTGAATCAATCCATACTCTCTTGCTGCCTCTGTACATCCTTCTCGCACCTTACTTTTTCTCCTAGCTTAGCAAATAGATTACATTTGGTCCCCTCCTCTAAGTCATTAATATAGATTCTAAATAGCAGAGACCAAGGCACTGGTCCTTATGGCATTCCATTATTTACAGCCAGTCAACCTTAAAATAAACCATATATTCATACTCTTTTCTGTCTCTTAACCTAGCCTTAATTCATATTGTCCCCAGTCACACACATCCTAATCTTTTGTATGGCCCCTTGCTCTTATTATGGCTCTTTACCTTCCTTTGCCTCAAATGGTTGCACAAACACAATGGGGATTTTAATTGTGACTCAGATGCATATCTGAGGTGTTGATTGTGTGTTAAAATCTGGATAAAAGGTGCAAATTGAAGCATATCTATCTATTAATCCAAGTTCAGTGTCCTGTCACTGTTAATGCTGCTGCAGCTTGAAGTTGATAAGCTTTTAGCTAAGGATTGAGGAACAGGTCACCTTCCTGGTAATCATGTACATTAGGCCAACCATCAATAAATCACCTGGAAGAAGCAATGTTACACTGGGGTGGGTTATCAACGACCATAGTATAAAAGCAGCTAGTTTGAAATAAAAGCTATCAAAGCAAGAAAGTTTTAAGTACGATAATTAAAACAGTTGCAGGTGCCTGAATGTTTGATCATTCAGATTCTGACGATTGAAAAATAACTGACTATTACTTTCTATACGAAAACCACATTGGCAGTGAACAGCACTCCATGGGCTGGATTTTACATCTCCTTTCATGAGCTTTTTCACAGGGATGAGCACATAAAATAAATCAAGTTGCAAGCCTCTCACCTTCCTGCCCACCCCTAAGCTCACCCTAAGATGCACTAGTGAACAGACAGTGAAATTGGCAGCCCTCTCACCTTATGTAGACAAATAATCGAGAGTAATTTCGGTTGGTTAACAAGTTGATTGACCTGAATAATATTCTGTCCCTGCCGTAACATGGTAAGTGTGGACAGTTGGGTGGGAGTGGGCACGCGGCTTTTAAAGGCCTTGTTAATTGAAGATGGGAAGTAAGTGTAGTGGAGGAGAAGGTGGTATAACTTTAGGAGGGGCTTCCTGCACGCATCAGAGATTCCACCTCCAAGATGTCGCCTCTCTCTTCTGTTCGCACCATCTGCTAGAGGGAACTGGACTCTCACCCCCATCTTTCCCTGGCACTTGGATCCCTTCCCACCCTAAAAACTTGGGATTTACCTTCTTGGGGCAGCTATGACCCCTCTGAGACCTTCTCCCTGCAGTCTTGGCGGCCCCTGCTACTCAGCTCTAATGCTGTTGAGTTTGATGGAGATGCCAGTCAATTGGGTTGGGCTGGCAGCTCCCGGAGGGCAGGACTTGCTCCCAATTTAGCCCACCGCAGCGGGGCATGGCTGTGGGGCAGGCTGGCACGTGGTCAGTCGGCTTCTGGCCAACTTTACTTTTAGTGGATTTCACTTGTGAAATACAACTCGGTGTTTAGTGAAAGCTGGGAGTTAAGGGTTTGTTGAGCATATTAACAGCTGCCGAACTATTTTGGCATATTGAGCATCAAGCTCTCAGCAATTGAGAGGCAGTCATTTGTGGCTTTGCAAAGAACTTTCTCCATGAGTCAACGCAGGAGAAAGTGGGATTGAGTGGTTAGACATAGCATATAATTATACAATAAATGCTCTTTTACTAGTGACCAAAATCATAGGGATACAGAAGTCGGAAAGCTGACAATGTCAAGTGTGTGGCCATGAATATTGCTGAGAGCTTTTAAGGAAAAAAGTGTTTTTGAGAGGATGGCGAGGTAGTGAATTCAAGACAAATGGTGGCAGCCATAATGAGTTCTGCTGTAGATGCCAAAGGCGAGGTAAGTACAGCTTATGGAAGCACTCATGTGAATCGAGCCTGGCACCCTGCAGTGAAATACCGTAAGAATGAGAAACTTGATCCGAGGATGGGATTGTGGCAAGATAAGAGATGGTGCGGGGGGTGGGGGGTTGCTGTTGGAGCAGAAATGTGGCAAGAACCTAAGAAAAGTTAGAGAAGAGGGATAGTGGCAGAAGAGTCTGAAGAATCTCAATATAGAACATAGAACACTACAGCACAAACAGGCCCTTCGGCCCACGAGTTGCGCCGATCACATCAACACCTACCAATCCATAGACCTATCTATAACCCCCAATCCCATTAAATCCCATATACTCATCCAGAAGTCTTTTAAAAGACCCCAGCGAGTTCGCCTCCACCACCACTGATGGCAGCCGATTCCATTCACTCACCACCCTCTCTGAGTGAAAAACTTACCCCTAACATCACTTCTGTACTTGCCTCCCCGCACCTTAAATCTGTGTCCTCTCGTAGCGACCATTTCAACCCGGGGAAATAGCCTCTGAGAATCCACCCTTTCTATTCCTCTCAACGTTTTATAAACCTCTATCAGGTTGCCTCTCAACCTTCGTCTCTCCAGGGAGAAGAGTCCCAGCTCCCTCAACCTATCTTCATAAGGCATGCCTCCCAATCCAGGCAACATCCTTGTAAATCTCCTCTGTACCCTTTCAATAGCTTCTACGTCCTTCCTATAGTGAGGCGACCAGAACTGCGCACAGTACTCCAAGATAGAATATCTTTGAAGAAGAATCATATAGGCTCGAAATGTTCACTCTTTTTCTCTCTCTGCCAGACCTGCTGGGGTTTTCCAGCATTTTCTGTTTTTATTAGTGTAGCAGAGGGCTCAGGTCTGGAGTGCTATCCTAGGTGTACCCAGCAGTGGATGCAAATATGTCCTGAATTAGTTAAATACCTTTAACCTGTTCCACACTGTAATCACTCTTTGAGTAATGAAGTTCCTCCTGTATTCCTCATTGGATTTACTAGTGATGCTTTGATATTATGCCTCCCAGTTTTGGCCTTCCCTACAACTGAAAGCACCTGTTCTGCACCTACCTGGTCAAATTTTTCATAACAATTTGATCTGATCATGTTTCAGCCTTAAGAATCACAGTCTGCTCAATGTTTCCTAATAGGAATCATCTTGGATGTCATCCATATTCGTCTTCTTTGCATCTCTCCAATGCCACCATATATATTTATAATGAGACCAGAATGGTGCACAGTGTACCAAGTGGGATTAGCTTAACTGCTCTTGCAGAGAGCTGGCACAGACTCAATAGACTGAATGGTCTCCTGTTATAAGATATACTGCAGTTACCATTCTATTCTATGATTCTAAGTCAGGTCCAACCAAGCTTATTTATTAATTTTACATCACTTCTCTGCTTTCCAAGTCTGCCCATCCAGGAATGAACCACTGTATTATTTGCTTTTGTAATAGCCTTATTACCATGTGTGATTTCATTATTTCTGATTTTTGCAGGCAAATACCAAAGTACTTATCAATCACACCCGTACAAACCAGGCTTTAGCTGTTCTTGGGAAATTCTCCTTCTGGTAAAAATGAGTTTATCAAAAGAAATATTGATGATGATTTAAAAAAAAATATTCATGGGATGTGGGCATTGTTGGCTGGGCCATCCTTTTTTGCCCTTGAACTGAGATGGTACACTGCTGCTTGGCCATTTCAAAGTCAGCCGCATTGTCATAGATCTGGTGTCTGGCTAAGGACGGTAGATTTCCTTCCCTAAAGGGCATTCGTGAACCAGGTGGGATTTTATGGCAATAGATCCATGGTCATCATTAGACTAATAAATCCAGATTGTATGGAATCCAAATTTTGCCATCTGTCTTGGTGGGATTGGAACCTGCATCCCCAGAGCATTAACCTGGATCTCTGGATTACTAGCTCAGTGATAATACCATTATAAATTAATTTCTATTAACTGGCAGTATCAGTCAGAACATGGTGAAAGGAGTAGGCCTTTCAGCCCCTTAAACCTATTCTACCATTCGGTGAGATAATCAATGAGCTTTATGTTAGCTCCATCGACCTGCCTTGATTCCATTACCCTCCATGCTCTGATCCAACAAAAATCTATCAGTATCCACTTCGAAAATTGTTTCCATCCTCGTGGAGACCCACAAACCAAACAAACTGAATTTACCGTAAGACCCAATGAGAAAACAAATTTCACTGCTAAAATTTTACTTTAACAATCACCATAAATGAGTCCTGAATTAGTAGGCATGTTGCAGTTGGTATAAACCACAAACTACACATTAAATAGCAAATACAATAAACATCTCAGATTTAGGAGGCAATTCACTGAATATCTGGTAGAATCTTAGCCGCCTCTGAAATGGTCACCAAGCTACTCAGCTTGGGGTAACGGGTAGCAAATCCTGGCCTTACCAAAGACACCCACATCCTGTGAAAGAATAAATAAAATGGTCGCTGGTTGGGAGGTTCTCGGGTCGGCTGATTCATGGGGTTCACGCGTGCGTTCACACCCCGCTTGCGCCTTCCAGCTCCAGTGGCATCTGCTCCATGCTGGAAATTGGCGGGAGGCACAAAGACAATTTACGTGGAATTGTAATATAATTTAAATATGATTAGCGGGCCCAGGACTGAAGTCTCCGGGCCCACTAGCATCTCCCACCCTGCCAGAGTATTCTACTCCAGCGGGGATTACAGTAGCTTCCCACTTTTGGGGAGCTGGCAGCACTACCCTGCTGGAGTGAAGGTGGGGGTGTGGAGGGGGTGGTGGTGATCAGGCTGCTGGGACAGTTGGCACTGGAGGATGGGGGTGGGGGAGGTGGGGACAGAGGGAGGGTGGTGTTCAAGAGTACTGGGAGGGGGGAAAAAAAAACGGTGGTGGGGAGGATGGAGATTGCAGCAGGCTGGGATTGGGGGGGAACAGTGCTGGGCTCAGGAAAGGTTGCGGGGGGTGGTGCCAGCGATTGGGCTGTAGTGGGTCAGAGAGCTGCTATTGCGAGGGTCGTATGGCTGTCCAGTGATTGAGCTGACCAGCAACTGGGGTGGGGGATGGGGGGCTACTGCACGTGCGCTGAACTCAGCGCTGACAGATCAGTGCATATGCAATGACCCACCCAGTCTGCTGGTTTCAACCTTTCCAGTGGGAATAGGCTCCGGCCCCTGAAATTAAATAACATTTACGCTGGTGGCCTCTGCAGTGTGCAGAGCGTGAGAGATTCTGCTCTGAACTCTCACTGGAAAAACAGTGTGAATTACTCTAGTTTTCCAACAAATTCAACACTTGGAATTTTCCCCCCAAATATTCTACCCAATATTTGGCACTAGTTTCAGCCACAAAGACATCCAAAGCTCTGCACTTCCTCAGGTACAAATACAACTCCTTTTCTTTGATTCTCACCTGACAGCAGCTCCTAACCAACCACCCCGTCACACTCTTCACCAAAATGGCACGGTTCTGCTGATCCCCCTCAGCTGTGCTGACCACACTCTTGATGGAGGGGATCCCCGGTAATCACATTTATCCAAACTTTCAGTAACAGCCCTGTGCACTGCATGGCCAGTTCTGGTCAATCAGTTCCTTCAAAATAACTGAAACAGCAATTGTAACCATACTTTACCCTCATTCCCGCTTCTAGATCCAACTCTGGCTTACCTTTTTTCCTATTCTTCCACCTCCTGCAAAACCTGGTCGCACGAGTCCGTTTTTGCACTGACTGGTGTCAGTATTTTGGATTCATTTTTAATGGGGACCTGGTAGTTTCTGGCTGGGTTAGCACTTATTGCTTATCCCTAATCGCCCTTGAGGGACATTTAGCAGTCAACCACGTTGCTGTGGATCTGTAATCACATGTCAGCTAGACCAGGTAAGGACGGCAAATTTCCTTCCTTAAAGGACACTAATGACAATCGGCAATGGTTTCATGGTCATCGTTGACTTTTAATTCCAAATTAATTCCAGTTGTGGACCTGATTTGCCTTTGAGTCATGGACTCATAGGGTTTAAATTAGCAAGAATATCCCTTCAGCGTCACTGTGTCAGATCAAGTCCTCCACTCAATTCCAGGGCACTTCCCAAAACCTGCACTCTCACCCCAGGCACATGGCTGCAGGGCATCCCTTGCACCTACTTTGAAATGAGAATCCTCACCTGGCTTGCAGCTAGTGGAGCACCAAACAGGGAGCAAGCAGATCGCTGACTTTCGGAATCTGTACAGAACGGTGCCAGCCTCAACCTGCTGGACGTTCTGTTGAACTAACTGCAGCAGCATTTTGGGGGAAGAATTCCGCTATCCATTATATGAAGCAGTACTTCCAGATATCACCACAAATAGCTTAACTTTAAGTTTATTTATTAGTGTCACATGTAGGCTTACATTAACACTGCAGTAAAGTTACTGTGAAAATCCCCCAGTCTCCACACTCCAGCACCTGTTTGGGTACACTGAGGGAGAATTTAACATGACCAATGCACCCAACCAACATGTTTTTCAGACTGAGGGAGGAAACCGGAGCACCCAGAGGAAACCCATGCAGACACGGGGAGAACATGCAGATTCCACACAGGCAGTGACCCAAGTCAGGAATTGAACCACTATGCCACCATGAAGCTTATGGTGAAAAAGGGGGCCATTCAGTCCATCAGTTCTGCACTGAACTCTCTAAAAACGCATCTTATCCAGGTCCACCCTGTCTACCTATCCACATTTACCATGGCCAATCCACCTAACCCGCACGTCTTTATATTGTGGGAGAACGTGCAAGCTCAACATAGCCAAAATTCATTTAAAGTTTATGTCCCCATGTTTTAGTCTCCTTCATTAGAGGACATAATTTCACTGTAACTAGCTTGTTGACTCAGTTAACCATCTTAAACCCCTCAACCAGATCATTTCTTAATCTTACACTCGGTGGAATGCTAGCCTTGTCAATGAAACCTGCCCCCATAATTTTTAGCCCCAAAATTATCTGTGCTGCTGTTCCAACGTCAATATATCCTTCGGTGGCATGGTGGCACAGTGGTTAGCACTACTGCCTCACAGCTCCAGGGACCTGGGTTCGATTCCCGGCTTGGGTCACTGTCTGTGTGGAGTTTGCATGTTCTCCCCGTGCCTGCATGGGTTTCCTCCAGGTGCTCCGGTTTCCTCCCACAGTCCATTGGTTAGGTTCATTGGACGTGTTTAATTGTCCCTTAGCGTCCTGAGATGTGATAGGTTAGAGGGATTAGCAGGGTAACTAACCGGGGATAGGGCCTGGATGGGATTGGTGTTGGTGCAAACGCGATGGGCCAAATGGCCTCTTTCTGCACTGTAGGAATTCTATGGATTCTTGCACGGAATCAACATATAGTCACACATACACAGCCTTGTCCTTTTCAAACAAAAAAAAAATCTCCATGCATTGCTCCTTTTGTAACTAAACAAAAACCTGTGGGGACAACCATTCCCTGAGGTGGCAAGGTGACACAGGGGTTAGCACTGCTGCCCCACTGTTCCAGCAAGCCAGGTTCAATTCCTGGCTTGGGTCGTTGATTGTGTGGAGTCTGCACATTTTCCCCTTATCTGTGCAAGTTTCCTCCGGGTGCTCCAGTTTCCTCCCACAGTCTGAAAGATGTGCTGGTTAGGTGCATTGGCCATGCTAAATTCTCCCTCAGTGCACCCGCACAGGTGCCAGAGTGTGGCAACTAGTGTATTTTCACAGTAACTTCGTTGCAGTGTTAATGTAAGCCTACTTGTGACATTAATAAATTTTAAAACTTAAACTTCAAAATTTAAAGATGGAAAGCTTTGACAACTGTCTCCCTTTTCAGCAGAATCCATATTATTGAGCTCATGTGACAGAGGATTGAATGGTAAAATCTAACCTGCTCACAAATATTTTATGTACTATTTACAGGACTGGGTTTGGAAGAGAGTACGAAATCACCACCAATACTTTCTATGACAGTCATCGATCCGAAGAGGACATGAACCACTGGATTATTGTCACTGGAGATCCCGGTGTCCCACACGGCACCTTGTTTCACGCACCTCCACCTGTTTGTGAGGATGATAAATCAAAGAGCAAGCACCCCCAGGCTTCACCTGACCATTTAGCCCAACAGCTCCCGTGTTAATTTACGGTGCTCTCACCAGTGCACCTCCTAATAGGAAAGCATCATTTCCTCCTCCACATTTCCTCGGCCTGAAAGCTGTAAACAACGGCGGAAGTTCCACACATTTGAAACCAATGAGAAATGTGATCAAGCTCATTTGCAAAAGCTGCAAGCCTCTGCAATTTCCTGCAAAATGTCATTGCCTTCGATGTTAAACTCTTCTAACGCGATCTAAACACAATATAGGGAATGTCAGACAAAGATTACAAATAAATCAGCTATTTTTCAAGAGAAATTTTGTTTTGGATTCTTCACCACGTTCAAATTGAATAAAGGAATGGGGTAAAATGAGATTTGACTTTGTACGTAATGACTATCAATGAGGATTTCTTCAGATTTGCCGGGGTGCATTAGGCACTCAGGAATAAACAATTAATTATGCTCCTGGCTACTGATTGCTAACACAAAGAAATCCCACAACACCAGCTTAAAGTCCAACATGTTTATTTGTAGTAAATGCCGCAAGCTTTCGGGACAGGCTGTCCCTTCGTCAGGTGGCTGGGAGTTCTCAAACTCAGAACTCCCACTTACCTGACGAAGGGACAGCCTGTTCCGAAAACTTGAGGCATTTGCTACAAATAAACATGTTGGACTTTAAGCTGGTGTTGTGGGATTTCTTTCTGATTTACCCCAGTCCAACGCTGGCATCTCCACATCATGACTACTGATTGCTAACGCAGAAACAGTGGAAAGCCTCAGGTGAAGGTAGAATTGTTTGGATAAAACAAAACCAAAACAAGATTTTAGCAAATTACTGCTTTTGCTGGAATCTGAAACCAAAAGAGAAAATGCTGGAAAGTCTCAGCAGGTCTGGCAGCATCTGTAAGGAGAGAAAAGAGCTGAGGTTGCGAGTCCAGGTGACCTTTTGTCAAAGCTAAAAGGTATAGAAAGTGGGAGATGTTTATACTGCAGGGTGAGGGAATGAAAGATGAGTCATGGCCACAGAAACCAGGGGAAAAGGCTGCTAATGGCAGCCCACAGAGAGAATGAAGGGTGTGAATGGCCAAATGGCAAAGAGGCTGAAATGAGAGGGTAAACTGTGACAGATGAAGGTGTTTGAAGGTGGGGTGGGGGGTGGGGGGGGAGAGAATAGATGGAACAGAGGTAAGATTTAGAAAAGGGGGAAGCAAGGGAAAGGGGATAAAGTTGGTGGGGGGAGAAAAATAAAGACAATAAAGAAATAAAAGGTAGAGAGCAGTAAAAATAAAATGAAAACAAAGGGGGCTGAAGTGGAGTCGAGCAAATCATCTGAAGTTGAATTTGATGTTGAGACTGGAAGGCTTAAACTGCCTAGATGGAAGATGAGATGCTGTTCCTCCAGTTTACGTTGAGCTTCACCGGAACATTGCAGCAGGCCAAGGACAGACGTGTGGGCATGGGATCAGGATCGCGTGTTAAAGTGGCAGGCAACTGGGAGGTCAGGGCCCTGATTGCGCACAGACTGAAGATGCTCAGCGAAGCGATCACCCAGTCTACGCTTGGTCTCTCCGATACAGAGGAGGTCACATTGGGAGCAGTGAATGCAATAGACCAAATTGAAAGAGGTGCAACTGAAACGCTGCTTAACCTAGAATGAATGTTTTGGACCTTGAATGGTAAGCATAGAAGAGGTGCATTTTTCTTACCCCCCACACTCTTTCCACCTACTTTATCCACCTTTCCTTAACTTTTCTCCCCCTTTGCTTTCCTTTTACTAAATTTTACCTCTTTCCCATCCATTCCCTCCCCTGCAACATCTTCATCTATCACAGTTTACCCTCATTTCAGCTTCCCTGCTGTTTGGCCATTCCCACCCTTTATTCTCTCTATGGGCTGCCATTAGCAGTCTTTTCCCCTGGTTTCTGTGGCTCTGCCTCACCTTTCATTCCCTCACCTGCAGTAAAAATACCTCCCACTTTCTCTGCCTTTTAGTTTTGACAAAGGATTATCTGGACTCGACTTTTCCCTCCTTACAGATGCTGCCAGATCTGCTGATATTTTCCAGCATTTTGTCTTCAAAGCAAGATTTTTTATTGCTTGATCCATCAATCCAGCATTCCCTGTTAAAAAGAATTATATAAAACGTACAATGTTGAAATAGACCATTTGGCCCCATATATTCAGGCCAATATTTATGTTTCATATCTTACTTTAGAATCACAGAATTCCTACAATGCACAAGGAGACCATTCAGCCCATCGAGTCTGCACTGACAGCAGTCCCACCCAGGCCCTATACCTTCTTAACCCAACCCTTCTATTGCCTTTTATTCTTTCCCAAATAAATTCTTATTCATAGCGAGGGAGATTGAATATAAAATTAGGGAGGTCTTGCTGCGGCTGTATAGGGCATTGGTGAGGCCGCAGCTGGAGTACTGTGTGCAGTTTTGGGCGCCGTACTTACGCAAGGATATTTTGGCCTTGGAGGGAGTGCAGAGGAGGTTTACTAGGCTGATACCGGAGTTGAGGGGGTTGAGCTATGAGGAGAGGCTGAATAAACTAGGCTTGTACTCATTAGAGTTTAGAAGAATGAGGGGAGATCTCATTAAGATGATGAATGGGATGGATAGGATAGAGGTGGAGAGACTCTTCCCGCTCAGAAAGAATAGTAGGACTAGGGGGCACAGCATCAAGATAAAGGGGGGACGGTTTAGAACGGAGTTGAGGAGGAACTTCTTCACTCAAAGGGTGGTGAATCTCTGGCATTCTCTGCCCGTTGAAGTGGTGGAGGCTACCTCGCTAAATATTTTTAAGACGCGGGTTGATGGGTTTTTGATAAGTGAGGGGATTAAGGGTTATGGGGAGAGGGCGGGAATGTGGAACTGAGCCACGACAGATCAGCCATGATCTTATTGAATGGCGGGGCAGGCTCGAAGGGCTAGATGGCCTACTCCTGCTCCTATTTCTTATGTTCTTATGTCCTTATGTTCATGCATTTATCCAGCATCCCCTCAAAAGGTATCTAGGCAATTTGCCCCAACCACACCCTGTGGTAAACAAATTCCATATTCTAATCACAGTCTGGGTAAAAACGTTACTCCTGAGTTCACTGTTGGGTTTATTAGTGACGATCTTATATTGATGGCACCAAGATTTAGGTTCCAACACAAGGATGGGGGCGGGGGTGGGGGAGGTGAGGGGTGGGGGGGGGGGGGGGTTGGTGGGGTTGGACGGAGGGAAGGGGGGGGGGTGTGGGGAAAGAAAAGCAAAATGCTATGGATACCGGAATCTGAAACAAAAACTGAAAATGCTAGAAAATCTCAGCAGCTCTGACAGCATTTGTGGGGAGAGGATAGAGCCAACGTTTTGAGTCTGGATGCCCTTCGTCAGCCAAGGGGGGAAATACTCTCTCAGTATGGAATTGGAACCTCAGTTAGATTATCGGCTTGCGTTTCTGAAGGGGATCTTGGACCAGTGACCTTCTGACTCGGAGGGCACGGCGGCACAGTGGTTAGCACTGCTGTCTCATTTCGCCAGGGACGTGGGTTTAATTCTGGCCTTGGGTCACTGTCTGTGTGGAGTTTGCACATTCTCCTCATGTCTGTGTGGGTTTCCTTCCGGTGCTCTGGTTTCCTCCCACAGTCCAAAGATGTGAGGTTCAGGTGGATTGGCCACGTTAAATTGACCCTAGTGTCAAGGCGATTAGTAGGGTAAATCTGAGGGGTTACGGGAATAGGGCTTGTGGTTGGTGCAGACTTGATGGGCCGAATGGCCTCCTGCACTGTAGAGACTTTAAGATTCCATTCTATTCTATGACTTGGGTGACAGTGCCACCATTGCAGCTGGCTGATTTCTGAAACCGTGGCAATATTTAGGCTAATAAATGCTAACACTTCTTTGAGACTTCCTGTTGCAATTAATAGGAAGTGACTAAAGCTTAGTTTAATTGCAGGATTTACTCGTGTTATAATTAATGGTGTCAAAAAGCCTGGATGATCATGGCCACCTCAGATCCTCACTTTGCACCAACAGTGAACAAGGCACAGTCGAGGTCACAGCACAGACAGAGAAATGTTGCTGAGGGAATGCCCTCTGCACTTTCTGCGACTCACCACACGATGTTGCCAGTTCCTTGTTTTTGAGATTTAGAGATGAAGTTCAGACCATGAGAAACTGGAGGCAGAGAGGGGAAAATAAAGCTTTTTTTTTCCTCCTTTCAAAAATATTCTTCATTCATAAAAATCTCAATTAAACTATGGCAAATGTACAGGACTTTGAATTGCAAACTATGCAGAATCAAAACATTTTTACAGATTTATACAAATTGCAGTCATTACATTTCAATACTTAAAACTATATACATGCCTCAATAAATTACTGTGTGCCGTTATTGCTCAGATTGGCACACAGTTACGCAGTTCGAGGGTATTCTGCAGTTCCCGGGCCCTCGGTCTGCCTCTGTTAAAAGGCCTTACAGTGTGGCCTTTCCCCATTGTGCCTTTGCGGCAACTGCCCCAAGCTTCAGCGCGTCCCTCAGCACGTAGTCCTGGACCTTGGAATGTGCCAGTCTGCAACACTCGGTCGAGGACAGTTCTTTCAGCTGGAAGATCAGCAAGTTTCGGGCGGACCAAAGTGAGTCCTTCACCGAGTTGATGACCTTCCAGCAGCAGTTGATATTTGTCTCGGTGTGCGTTCCCGGAAACAGCCCGTAGAGCACAGAGTCCTGCGTCACCGAGCTGCTCGGGACGAACCTCGACAAATACCACTGCATCAAAGCTATGGGCTCGAATTTTACATTCAGGTCAGGCGCACGCCTGCCCCAGCAAAGTGTTGGAATTGCACAAGGTGACATTCCAACATCATTGTGCAGCTGGGCGATACTTTAGCTGGTGGGTGTGTGCGAGAGCCAGAAGCGCACCCACCAGTAATCAAGAGGCAACTTAATGCACTAAGGAACCAATGGAAGGCTAGTTTACGTGGCCTATTTTTATGCTGGTCAGGCAGGTCAACTGGCCAGGTGGCCTTTGGGTTTTAGTTGTAAATTCGATCCAGATGGAATGAAATGTCTGGACTGAAATAACATTTTTCAAAAGATGGCTGGCGACTGGGGTTTGGATTTGAACGTGCTGACTAGGGCAGTGTTTGTCCATCAGGATTTATTTTGTACTGGGTCTGTACTCGTTGGAGTTTAGAAGGCTGAGGGGGGATCTTATAGAGACGTATAGGGTAATGAAGGGGATGGATAGGATAGAGGTAGAGAGATTCTTCCCGCTTAGAAAGGACAGCAGGACTAGAGAGCACAGCCTCAAGATAAGGGGGGGGCAGTTTAGAATGGAGTTGAGGAGGAACTTCTTCACTCAAAGGGTGGTGAATCTCTGGAATTCTCTGCCTGTTGAAGTGGTGGAGGCTGCCTCGCTAAATATATTTAAGTCACGGGTAGATAGGTTTTTAGTAGGCAAGGGAATTAAGGGTTACGGGGAGAAAGTGGGAAAGTGGAACTGAGCCACTTCAGATCAGCCATGATCTTATTGAATGGCGGGTCAGGCTCGAGGGGCTAGATGGCCTACTCCTGCTCCTATTTCTTACGTTCTTATGTTCTTACTGGTCTGCAGCTCCCCGAGTAAGCTCCGCAGTGGCTGTCCTAGGGGGGAACCTAGCAGAAGTGCCAGCCTGCACCTCCTCCTTCTTGGCACTCACCCTCCCCCTGGGCAGTGTTGAGTTTTTCTTTGTGTGTTTCATCCTGATAATTGCGTTCTGGGCAGAACATGGCTGGAAATATGTTTTGCGCCCATTTCTGGATCTGCTCAGCGCGTGCACAGGAAGGGTGAAAAATTCTGGCCGTGAAGACAGAGAAATATGTAGAGAGGGAGACGAAGCAACATGGACTAGGAGAGACCATTGCAGGAGGAGAGAGAGACAGCAGTGTAGTGGTATTGTCACTGGACCCAGGGTGTTGCTCTACAATCCTCATTTGAACCTCACCATGGCAGATGGTGAAACTTACATCCAATAGAATTAAAAGTCTAATGATAACTATGAAACCATTGTTGATTGTTAAAACCCATCTGGTTCATAAATGTCCTTTAAAGGAGGAAATTTGCTGCCCTTACTGTCTGGCCTACGTGTGATTCCAGAGCCACAGTAATGTGGTTGACTCTTTAATGGCCCAGTGAGCCACAACGTTGCCTCAAACTGCTAAAAAGTCTAAAAAGAATGAGGTCAAATGCACCAGCCAGCATCAACCTAGCCACTGGAAACGACAACGACAATGCAGGGACTATGTTGACCCTGCATAGTCCTCCTTACTAACATCTGGGGACTTGTGCCAAAATTGGAAGAGCTGTCTCACAGTCTGGCCAAGCGACAGGCAGACATTGTTGTACTGAATCATACCACAGAGACACCACAATCACCAGCAGAGGTGGGAGCACAGTGAGATACAGTCAGGAGTCCTCAACATCGACTCTGGACCCCATGAAGTCACAAGGCACCAGGTTAAACATGGGCAAGGAACATGTTGATCACTATGTATCGTTACCCCCCTCAGCCGATGTATTAGTACTCCCCATATTGGACATCACTGGAGGAAGCACTGAGAGTGGACAAGGTACAGAATGCACTCTGGGTGAGGGACTTTAATCTGGCTCGGTAACATCATGGTGGGTGGCACGGTAGCACAGTGGTTAGCACTGCTGCTTCACAGCTCCAGGATCCTGGGTTCGATTCCCAGCTCGGGTCACTGTCTGTGTGGAGTTTGCACATTCTCCCCGTGTCTGCGTGGGTTTCCTCCAGGTACTCCGGTTTCCTCCCACAGTCCAAAGATGTGTGGGTTAGGTTGATTGGCCGTGCTAAGAAATTGCCCCTTAGTGTCCGGGGATGTGTAGGTTAGAGGGATTAGTGGGTATAATGTGTGGGGATATGGAGGTAGGGCCTGGTGTGGGATTGTGTTCGGTGCAGACTCGATGGGCCGAAGGGCCTCTTCCTGCACTGTAGGGTTCTATGATCTGTGACCATTAGTGATCGAGCTGGCCAGATCCTAAACGACATTGCTGCTAGACTGGGTCTGTGGCAGATGCTGAGGGAACCAAGAAGTAGGAAAAACATACTTGATCTCATCCTCACCAACCTGCCTGCTCAGATACATCTCTCTATGACGGTATCGGTTGGAGTGACCATCACACAGTCCCTTGTGGAGACAAAGTCCTGTCTTCAAATTGGGAACACCCTCCATCATGTTGTGTGGCACTAACACCATGCTAAACGGGATAGAATTCGAACAGACATAGCAACTCAAGACTGGACAATCATGAGGCGCTGAGGGCCATCAGCAGCAGTAGAATTGTACTCAACTGCAGTCAACCTCATGGCCTGGCATATCCCTCACTGTACCATTGCCACCAAGCTCAGGGATCAACCCTGGTTCAATGGAGAGTGCAGACAGCCATGCCTGGAGCAGCACCAGACATACCTAGAAATGAAGGGCCAACCTGGTGAAGTTACACCACAGGACTACTTGCATGTCAAACAGCATAGAAACAAATAGCACAGAGCTAAAGAGATCCCACAACCAACAGATCTGATCTAACCGCTGCAGTCCTGCCACATCCAGTCATGAATGGTGGTGGATAATTAAATAACTCACTGGGGGCGGAGATCCACAAATATCCCCATCCTCAATGATGGAGGAGCCCAGAACATCAGTGCAAAAGACAAGGCTGAGGTACTTGCAGCAATCTTCAGCCAGAAGTGCTGAGTAAATGATCTATTTCGGCCTCCTCCAGTGGTTCCCTGCATCTCAGATGCCAGTCTTCAGCCAAATTGATTCACTCCACGTGATGTCTAGAAATGGCTGAAGGCAATGGATACTGCAAAGGCTGTGGGCCTTGACAATATTCCAGCAATAGTACTGAAGGCCTGCACTCCAGAACTTGCTGCTCCCCTAGCCAAGCTGTACCAGTGCAGCTACAACATTGGCATCTACCCAGCAATGTGGAAAATTGCCCAGGTGTGTCCTGTACACACGAAACAGGACAAATTGAACCTGGCCAATTACTGCTCCATCAACCTACTCTTGATCATCAATGATCGACTGTGCTATCAAGTACTTACTTAGCAATAACCTGCTGACTGACAGTTTGTGTTCTGCCAGGGTCACTCAGCTCCTGACCTCAGTACAGCCTTGGTTCAAACATAGACAAAAGAGTTGAATTTCAGAAGTGAGGTGAGAGTGAGTGGCCTTGACAAAAAGCGAGTTGTGTGGCATCACATTCAGCAAAACTGGAATCAATGGGAATTAATGGGAAAACACCTCCATTGGTTGGAGTCATACCTGGCACAAAGAAAGATAATTGTGGTGATTGGAGATCAATCTTCTCAATTCCAGGATAGTGTCCTTGGACCAGTATCTTCAGCTGCTTCATCAATGACCTTCCTTCCATCTTAAGGTCAGGAGTGGGGATTATTATGTGTGCCCCTATAGACTAAGGGTGCACACAGGATCACGAGGTAGGTTTGATATCTTGAGCACTGGGAGCTCTTTATTCAAGATGTGCACCCATTCACACTTAGGTCGAAGACCACCCAACAGGGTCCCAGGCTGGGAGGAGCTAATTACCAAGGATCATATGACCCACACTCTTAAAGGGGCAGTCCGCACCACAAACCCCAATATTCAGTATATACACATATACCAGAGGGATGTTCGCTGATGTTTGCATATGTTCAGCACCATTTGTGACTCCTCACACACTGAAGCAGCCCATGTCCACATGCAACAAGATCTGGACAATATTCAGACTTGGGCTGATAAGTGGCAAGTAACATCTGCACCACACAAGCACCAGGCAATGCCATCTCCAACAAGATGAAATCTTATTGTCATCCCTAAACATTCAATAGCATTACCATCATTGAATCCCCCACTATCAACATCCTGGGGTTTACCATTGATCAGAAACTGAACTGGACTCGCCATATAAGCACTTCGGATACAAGGGCAGATCAGAGGCTAGGAATCCTGTAGTGACCCTCCTATATCTGGAAGAGAATAGGCTTATTAGCAATAGGCAGCATGGTTTTGTGAAGGGGAGATCGTGTCCCCTTATGGGGCCGAAGGGCCTGTTCCCTGTGCTGTGTTGTTCTTCGTTCTTTGCCTTACGATCTTGTTTGAGTTCTTTGAGGAAGTGACAAACAAAATTGACAAGGGTAGGGCAGTGGATGTTGTATACATGGACTTTAGTAAGGCCATCAATAAGGTGCCTCATGGCAGGCTGATACAGAAGGTTTCTTTTTGTCGTTGCATTTATTGCCCATCCCTAGTTGCCCTTGAGAAGGTGGTGGTGAGCTGCCTTCTTGAATCGCTGCAGTCTATGTGCTGTGGGTTGACCCTCAATGCTGTTGGGGAGGGAATTCCAGAATTTTGACCCAGTGACTGTGAAGGAACGGTGATATATTTTCAAGTTAGGATGGTGAGTGGCTTGGAGGGGAACTTGCTGGTGGTGGTGTTCCCAATGTATCTGCTGCCCTTGTCCTTCTAGATGGAAGTGGTCGTGTGTTTGGAATACGCTGCCTAAGGATCTTTGGTGAGTTGCTGCAGTGCATCTTACAGGTAGTACACACTGCTGCTATTGAGCGTTGGTGGTGGAGAGATTGAATGTTTGTGGATGTGGTGCCAATCAAGTGGAGCTGCTTTGTCCTGGATGGTGTCGAGCTTCTTGAGTGTTGTTGGAGCTGCCCCCATCCAGGCAAGTGGGGAGTATTCCATCACACTCCTGACTTGTGCCTTGTAGATATTGGACTGGCTTTGGAGAGTCAGGAGGTGAGTTACTCACCCAAGGATTTCTAGCCTCTGATCTGCCCTTGTAATCACTATGTTTATGTGGTGAGTCCTGGTCAATGGTAACCCCAAGGATTTGATTCAGTGAAGGTAACACCATTGAATGTCAACGGCAGTGGTTAGAGCGTCTCTTCTTGGTGATGGTCATTGCCTGGCATTTGTGTGGAACTAATGTTATCTGCTCCCTGTCAGCCCAAGCCTGGATATTGTCCATATATTGCTGCATTTGAACCTGGACTGTTTCGGTATCTGAGGAGTCGCGAATGGTGCTGAGCAATGCGCAATCATCAGCGAACATCCCCACTTCTGACCTTTTGACAGAGGGAAGTTATTAATGAAGCAGCTAGGGCCTAGGACACTACCCCGGGGGACTCCTGCAGAGATGTCCTGGAGCTGTGATGACTGACCCTCCACAACCACAACCATCTTCCTGTGTACGAGGCATGACTCTAATCGGCAGAGTGTTTGTCTCCTGATATCCATTGATTCCAAGGAGCTAGGGTTCCTTGATGCCACACTTGGTCGAATGTGGCCTTAATGTCAGGTTCTCTCACCTCACCTCTGGAATTCAGCTCTTTGGTCCATGTTTGAACCGAGGCTGTAATGAGGTCAGGAGCTGAGTGACCCCCTGGCGAAACCCAAACTGGGCGTCACTGAGCAGGTTATTGCTGAGCAGGTGCTGCTTGATAGCGCTGTCGATGATAGTAAAGTCATATGGGACCTGAGGTAAGATGGATACAAAACTGGCTTGGCCATAAAAAGCAGAGAGTAGCAGTGGAAGGGCACTTTTCTAACTGGAGACCTGTGACAAGCGGTATTCCACAAGGATCGATGCTGGGGTCTTTGTTTATAGTATATATAAATGATTTGGAGGAAAATGGAGGTGGTCTGATTGGTAAATTTGCAAATGCTACAAAAATGGGGGAGTGGCTGATAGTGAGGAGGATTGTCAGAGGATACAGCAAGATATAAACCAGCACAATCATGAACAACCTTTGTGGGTTATGTTGGTGAAAGGGTTAAAACAGACAAGAAAATAGGTTCTGTGTTAATAAGACACCCAGGTTTGAAAATGTGGATTTTGCAATATTGATGCTAAGCGATGGTTACTATGACCTAAACATGTCTGTTGATGTTACAATTCATCCCTGTCCATTTAGCACTCAAACACTGATTAGGGGCCAATCCCTGCAGTTTTACACTTGGTTTCCACTCATACTCTGACTGAAAACAGTGCATCATCCGGGAAAGAGAAGTATCCTGTGGTTCAGAGTCCATTCCTCGGATGGTGATGGCTAACACGAGGGGACATAGCTTTAAATTGAGGGGTGGTAATTATGTGGGACGGATGTCAGAGGTAGGTTCTTTACTCAGAGGGTAGTAAGGGCGAGGAATGCCCTGCCTGCAGCAGTTGTGGACTCGCCAACTTTAAGGGCATTCAAATGGTCAGTGGATAGGCATATGGATAACATTGGAATAGTTTAGGTTAGAGGGTCATTAGATTAGTTCCACTGGTCGGGGCAACATCGAGGGCCGAAGGGCCTGTACTGCGCTGGAATGTTCTATGTTCTAAGAGAGAAGGGATTCCCGACAATACTCCGGAGATTCTAATGAATGAAGTAGAGAGTAGGAGGAATGTCCTTCCTGAGGAAGGAAGTGACACGCAGTAAATGAGTACATAGGAGGAGGTGACAGCTGGGAGCCCTAGCGCTAGCTCAGAAATTCCAGCCCACAAGAAATTTCACAACTTGACTCGAGTGGTTAAGGTAAGATCCCTTTTCTGTTCAATAACAGAACCAGTGTCAGCCTCACATACTGCATCACTATCTAACACTATGCTACCTGTCTCTTGCCACACCATTGCTCTTTTGCAACTACACTTCAGATATATCTTGGGCCCATCCAGCCGTGTAAGACATTGCACACACCCACCAATACACACATTCTCAATCACTACTAGAACAAAGAACAAAGAACAACACAGCATGGGAAACAGGCCCTTCGGTCCAATGAGCCCGTGCCGCCATTTTAACAATGTGTTTTTCCTACACCACCCTTGACCCATGTCTATGTTTATGGTATCCCCATTGGAAACCACTCTTTCTCTTGAGGGCAGGGTGGCACAAAACCAGTGGCAATGGAACCTGACCAAGGGTTGGGAATTGCAACTGCATGAAATCACTCTACCTGAGGCCACAAGGCTGGTGGTAATTGAGAGGATAGTGGAAGATGCTGGAACACTGACGGAAGAGGACAGGCTGGCTTGAGATTTGAGTCCAATTCAGCTTCTTTACAGATCCACAACTATTCCCAACCCTATATTCTCACTCCTGAACTGGGAGGTGGTATTATCACTAGACTATTAATCCAGAAAACTCAGTTAAATGTTCTGGGGACCCGGGTTTGAATCCCACCGCGACAGGTGGTGGAATTTCAATTCAATAAAAAATGTCTGGAATTAAGAATCTACTGATGACAATGATACATTGTCGGAAAAACCCATCTGGTTCACAAATGTCCTTTAGGGAAGGAAATCTGCCATCCTTACCTGGTCTGGCCTACATGTGACTCCAGAGCCACAGCAACGTGGTTGACTCTCAGTTACCCTCAGGCAATTAGGGATGGGCAGTGGAGCTTTATGGGGTTGGTGTTGATCGCTTATAATCCAGGATGGAGGAGACAGAAAATCTCCCAAATGCCTCTGAGGATGTCACCACATGACTCTATGTGACACGCTACACATTAGTTTACAATATACAATCTGGACCACCGAGGATCTTCTTCAATGTCTACGGTACTTGGTGTCCAAATCCCATATGAAGATTGCCCATCAAACACTCAAATAAGAAAATTAGATGCCTGTGATGCTCCACTGATTTATTCTATCGATTTTTAAACGTATTTTTCTGTCACTGGCTCTGCTCAATGTGCTGATCCATCAGTATCTATTCATCCACCATTTGTTCACTGGTCCCTGTTGTTCTGTCCATTCCTTTATCAATTCATTTGTTTGCTGCTACATTCATTCTGTTATTAATTGCTCTTCCCGTTTCTCAATTAACGCATTGATTGTGGGCGTGTTTGCTGCTTGTGTCTGTTACTGTGTTAGTGTATAAATCACTTGTGTTTGCTGCTGACCTGATTTACTAGTTCCTGGCCTCCACTTTGCTGTGTTGTGTGATCATTGTTAATGAGTCAGATACAGCAGGGGTTTGTACTGCTGCCGTTGGGTTCTGTTTTTCTATCGTGGCTGAACATCACCAATAAGGAACAATGCAGTTTCTGTCCCCCCCACCGCCCCCATCCGCACCTCCCGAATCCCCCCACTCCTTCAACCCCCACCCGTCACCATTACTTAAAAACTCAGGCTGTGTTCTTGTGGAAGCTCCTGGAACTGATTCACTGAATCGCAAAATTGTCCAGTGCACAAACATATAGAAACACAGAACAGTACAGCACAGTACAGGCCCTTCGGCCCTCAATGTTGTGCCGAGCAATGTCCAATCCCAAGATTAAGGTATCCCCTCCCTATAATTCTGGAGTGCTCCATGTGCCTTTCCAATAACCGCTTGAAAGTTCCTAAGGTGTCTGACTCCAAGGAGGCCATTCAGCCCATCATGTGTATACCAGTTTTCCGAATGAGTAATTCCCTTAGTGCCATTCTCCTGTCTTCTCCCCGTAAACCTGAACATTCAACCTTTTCAAAATAATTATCTAATTCCTTTTTGAAGGCCTCAGTTGAACCTGCCTCCACCACACTCTCAGGCAGTGAGCTCAGACCCTAGCAACTCGCTGTGTGAATATTTTTTCCTCATGCTGTTTTTTGCTGCTTTTGCCATTTTCATGAAATCTGTGTCCACTTGTTCTCGATCCTTTCACAAGTGGGAGCCAATTCTCCCTATTTACCTACCACTCATGATTTTGAACACATCTATCAAATCTCCCCTCCCTTCTCCAAGAAAAACAGACCCAACTTTTCCAATCCAACTTCATCTCCAAAATTTCTCACCCCTAGGGTCATTCTTGTAAACCTCTCCTGCATTCTCTCTAATATTTGCTAAGTAAGGCACCCAGGACTGGATGTAATACTCCAGCTCAGGCTCAACTAGTGTCTCCTACAAGTTCAGCATAACCTCCTCAATCTTGTTTGCAATGTCCCTGTTAAAAAAAACCCAGGGTACTGTTTGTTTTATTAACCACTCTCTCAACCTGTACTACCACCTTTACTGACACACCCAGGTTCCCTGACTCCTGCACCCCCATTCCAGTTGTACCCTTTGTTTTACATTGTCCTTTCAGGTTCTCATGACCAAAATGAATCACTTCACATTTCTCCGCATTGACCATTATCTGCCACTTGTCCATTCCACCAACTTGTCTGTGTCTTTTTCAACTCCTACACGATCCTCCTCGCAACTTACAATTCTTCCACATTTCCTGTTACCCGCAAATTATGAAATTGAGTTCTGTACACCAAGGTCTTGGTCACTAATCTACGTCATGGAAAACAAGGTTCCGAACACTGACACATGGGGAACTACAGCCTGGTAAACACCCGGTAACTCACTGCTTCCTGTTACGTGCCAACTTTATATTGACTATTTTGTTACTACTGTACCATTTATTCATTGAGCTCCAAATTTGCTTACAAGTCAGTGGTACGGCACTGTATCAAATACCTTTTGGATGTCCATACGCACCCCATCCATAGCACCATCCTTATTAACCCTCCGTTCTTCCCTGATAACACTGGCAAAATTCTCTGCTAACTCGGGCTCAGGACCGATGCTCTACGTTTAAAGTCAATTTTTAAGCCATCATTCGATATCTGAAAGTAGCCAAGTGAAGGAACTGACCTGAAAACTCATCAATTGTGAATATTTTTTATTTACAAGAACGGAAAACACATCAAATGTGAACAGCAACCATTCAGCTGACACCGTAGGTGTTAAACCATCATGGAATGATTCTGGACCAGTGATCAGCTAGCTCCGAGTGGGCTCACAGCAATTACCTTGACCTGTTTAAGTTCTCCCAGACAGAATGTTGTTGGAAATTAAGTCCCTGCAGCCTCTGTACTTGACAGACTTCTCTCTGTAATGTGGTTAAGTTCACAGATCAGCAATTAGTATGGGCCAGCCTGGGAGTGAACACGTCCACTTCCCAGTTTCCGGAATCATGGAGCACAGAGGTATATTTAGGCAGAATATAGATATTTGGTAGAATTCATATAGAATTAGCACTTCATTCTTTAGAATTGAATCAATGGTTATAATTTGTTAATAGGTAAAGAGCTACAAATCTTTTACCCATTTTGTACACACACAGGGACAGCTCTGAATTTAATTAAAGGATAATGAAATGTTTCATGTAGAACATAAGAACATAGGAAATTGGAGCAGGAGTAGGCCATCTAGCCCTTCGAGCCTGCCCCGCCATTCAATAAGATCATGGCTGATCTGAAGTGGATCAGTTCCACTTTCCCGCTTTCTCCCCATAACCCTTAATTCCCCTGTCTATCAGAAACCTATCTCCCCGTGACTTAAACATATTCAACAAGGTAGCCTCCACCACTTCAACGGGCAGAGAATTCCAGAGATTCACCACCCTCTGAGTGAAGAAGTTCTTCCTCAACTCTGCCTCCACCTCCCCACTGCCCCCCCCACCCCCTTTATTTTGAGGCTGTGCCCTCTAGTCCTGCTATCCTTTCTAAGCGGGAAGAATATCTCTACCTCCACCCTATCCATCCCCTTCATTATGTTATATGTCTCTATAAGATCCCCCCTCATCCTTCTAAACTCCAACGAGTACAGGCCTAATCTACTCAATCTCTCCTCATAAGCTAACTCCCTCATCTCTGTTTAGAATCAATCGGAATTTTAAAAAGTCTTTTTCACACATAAGTATCAGATATGGACTAGTCTCAAGATCAGTGGGACCCTCCACCCCTGTTATACCTGCCCTTCCACAACATTCTATACCCTGTCCTAGCCCCCATCCCCTCTTACCCCCGCAAATCCCCTACCCTGTCTACCCCCACCCCAACTCACCACCCCCTCTTCTCCCCTAACTCCCCTACCCTCTCTATCCCCTCACCGTCCACACACCAGCCCCATTCCTGTCGACCCCACGCAGGCGCCCACAACCCTCACTTCTGTCCCCCCACCAATACCTCTACCCGTCCAGCCGCTGTACTCCCCACCTACAGTATCCCACCACCTCACCTCACTCCCTAAAACCCCACCTCAACACCACTCAACCCTCTACCCCACAGATCCAGTGCCCCCCTCCCTTCCACACACAGTACACCCCCCACGCCCCCACCCCAGTCTACCAAACTGAGAGAAGCTGACTGAGGTTGGGAACCATACTCTGAACATGACAGGAATGAGCAACTGGGACAAGTAATGTGCTAAAACAACAATTTTATTAAATATTGAATAATGATCACTGTAATAATGATATGACAATTAGAATTGATAATATGGAAAAGAAAAATAAGTAAGAAGGAAGTAACTTTATTGAAAGGAGAAAACACTTCATATTTGTGGTAACATGGTCCCTTTAAGGGGGCAATTCTTTGAGGGTCACATGATGGGGCCGACCCTATACAGAAGCCACATGGGAAGCCGGCCAATCGGATGCAATGGTTTATGTCCCGGGACAGGGAAGAACTTGATTTGGAGCCAGGAAGGAGAGAGCAGATATGAATTGTAGTTCTGTCAGAATCTTGTGTATATCTTTTATTGATAATAAATCATTTATTGTTGAAGCCACAAAGAGTCTCCATCGATTTTATTGCAATGTAATCAGAAGAAAAGAAGACAGATTTTTCTAAAAGCACAATGACCCCAACTCAGTCTGTTCCCCGACAGCTCCCTAAATGTATACATACCTTACTCTCTCCTTGTTACAGACATTAACAAGTCACCGAGTGACCTTACGGGTGGGCAGTACATCAGTCACTCCACTCCTGACCCTCCTGATTTCAGTGGTGACTATTCCACTATGGCTCTAGCAGTGAGTCCTCAAAGTAACATCCCTTTAAGACAGATTTCTGTCTCCATTTGTAACGGGGGGAATGGGAACCGCTATTTAAGACTATTAAAACTAAGTAGATTAGGGACAGCAGTGTGCCTTATATATTGTAGGTATCACAATGCCTCACTTATATGTTATGAACGTATTGTCTATACAAGATAATGAAGGGGCTAGATAGGGTAGAGGTAGAGAGATTCTTCCTGCTTAGGAAGGAAAACAGAACTAGAGGGCACAGCCTCAAGATAAGGGGGGGGGGCAGTTTAGAACGGAGTTGAGGAGGAACTATTTCACTCAAAGGGTGGTGAATCTCTGGAATTCTCTGCCCATTGAAGTGGTGGAGGCTGCCTCACTAAATATATTTAAGTCACGGGTAGATAGGTTTCTGATAGACAAGGGAATTAAGGATTATGGGGAGAAAGCGGAAAGTGGAACTGATCCACTTCAGATCAGCCATGATCTTATTGAATGGTGGGACAGGTTCGAAGGGCTAGATGGCCTACTCCTGCTCCTATTTCTTATGTTTTTATGTTATGTTCTTATAAGCATATATAATTTTTTGAACAAGTATTATAGATTTTTGTATTGTGAGCTTTGGTCACAAGCAGTTTACCCCTTGGCATAATGGGAAATAGGTTTCAGCAGACAGACCACGTTCTTTTGGAATAAAGAAGTTTAGAGTAATATACTCTATTATCAGAGACATGCTAGACAGCTTTACCAGCAAGGTTTTTGAAATGGCTGGAAGGATTCGGCTTCTAGCTGTAATGAACAGCTGCAATGTAGCCTCTATTGATAAAGAGGCAGGGAAACACGCGGGGAAGATGACTCCCTTATTGTTCTCAGAATCACAGGTATTAGGAGTGACCCAGGACCTACTGGATTTGCATCGCTGAAGTTACTAGGCAACAGGGGGAAAGAGTCTCTGGATTCAGCTGACCAATGAATTTCTAATTCTGATGGTAGGTAGAAATCTATTGGCCAAAGTAAATGAAATGTATTAATGTAATTGGACCATCCAGTTTGGATGACAGGTGAGGCGGGAAGATCAAATCTTCAGAAATGTGTAACTGTTGTGCTCATGTGATGTAACGTCAGAGAGTGGCGAGAATCCTCTAATCATCTCTCTTCCACTACGTGCTGGTTAAATAAAACATCTTTCACTACATACTGTTGTTGTATTTGCTGCGTTTGGCTCAATACAAAACTCCCCGGGGGGTAACTCGAGAAATTCCCCTTATATCATTCCAGCCTTTCAAATTCTGATACAGTCCTTTCCCAAAACAAGTGAGGGGGCAGTGAGAGCAGGATTTTTGGAGTTGTAGAGCTGAGTGTGGAGGAGGAGAGGTGGGATTGGAAGGTGTATGGGGAGGGGGAAGGTTTGGAAGAGGAAAGGGGAGGGGAAAGGCAAGGATGATTGGAGCTCTTTGGCCCATCATGTCCGCACTGGCCATCAAGCCCCTGTCTATTCTAATCCCAGTTATCAGCACTTGACCCTTGTATGCTATGATGTTTCAAATGCTCATCGAAATTCTTCTTAAATGTTGTGTGGGTTCCCTCTGCTATCCCATTCCCAGACAGTGAATTCCAGATTCCTGGTTATTGGCCCCTCCAGTAAAGGGAAATTTTCTATCCACTCTATCTATGCCCCTCATAATTTTGTACATCTCAATCAGGCCCCCTCCTCAGCCTTCCCTGCTCAAAGGAAGACAAGCCCAGACCAACCCAAACTTTCCTCATAGCTGATACGCTACAGCCCAGGCAGCATCTTGATGAATCTCCTCTGCACCCTTTCTAGAGCAATCATTGCAATGAAGTTCCTCTTCATCTCCATCCTAGAGGCTCTAATCCTTAGGCAAAGAGGTGTTTCAACAGACTAATGGATGTCTGGGCTCTCAGCTAAGCCTCATTATGAATTCTTGGCCTGAAACCCTGAGAATGGGGTGAGGAATCCTGCAGCCAAGTCTCAGCCATCATTATGAAAGGACTCCCCAGGCATTCTGATTCAGTGGAAATCCAGCCCTCTGTTTCCAAGTTTACAATTGAAGAAAAGATCCGATGAGGCCAATGATCTGTAATTTAAGTGTGAAAGACCACCATCTATGTCCTATGGTTTGGTGATGGCTTTGGACATCCAAACTGGTTGGACAGCGCCAGCATGGGTCATGTAACCAAAACAAATTGATCTATGAGTTTTAATTGAAGATCCAGAGAAAGACCTGGGCAGTCTGCAGAACAACATCACAAACCAGGCTGTAAAAAGGCCTCTCAGTCTATTTTCAAAGTCCATCCATAAAGAAATATAACCTCTCAATGTGAAAAGCAGAAGTACCTCGCTTTGCAACCCGCTGAGTATTCATGACATGGTGGCACAGTGGTTAGCCCTGCTGCTTCACAGCACCAGGAGCTCGGGTTCGATTCTGCCTCGGGTCACTACCTGTGTGGAGTTTGCATGTTCTCCCCATGTCTGCATGGGTTTCCTCTGGGTGCTCCAGTTTCCTCCCATAGTCCAAAGATGTGCGGGTTGGGTGGATTGGCCATGGTCAATCCACAGGGTTATGGGTTTAGGGCAGAGAGAAGGGTCGGTTATGGAGATTAGTGGGCCGAGTGGCCTCTTTCTGCACAGTGGGAATTCTATGGAATTATCTCTTCACAGGAAACTTGCAACAATCCAGATATCTGACTGAGTCATTTGAAATCATCTGAATTCAAATTAATTTTCAAAAATACTCCTTTTATTATTGGGCCCAAAATGACAGATTTCCAATAACAATAACAAGATCTATTACTTAATCATAGAATCCCTACAGTGTAGAAGGGGCCATTTGGCCCATCAAGTCTCCACCAACTGACTCACAGGGTATCTTACCTAAGCCCTCTCCCCCACCCTACTCCCGCAACCTCACACATTTACCATGGATAAGCCATCTCACCTACAAGTCTTGGGACACTAAGGGGCAATTTAACATGGACAATCTACCTAACCAACACATCTTTGGACTGTGGCAGGAAACTGAAACACCCGGAGGAAACCCATAGAACCATAGAACCCTACAGTGCAGAAAGAGGCCCTTCAGCCCATCGAGTCTGTACCGACCACAATCCCACCCAGGCTCTACCCCCATATCCTACATATTATACCCACTAATCCCTCTAACCTACACATCCCCGGACACTAAGGGGCAATTTCTTAGCATGGCCAATCAACCTAACCCGCACATCTTTATACTGTGGGAGGAAACCAGAGTACCTGGAGGAAACCCATGCAGACACGAGGAGAATGTGCAAACTCCACACAGACAGTGACCCGAGTCAGGAATCGTACCCAGGACCCTGGAGCTGTGAAGCAGCAGTGCTAACCACTGTGCTACTGTGCCGCCCTTGCAGACATGGGAAGAATGTGCAAACTCCACACAAACAGTCACCCAAGGTCCCCAGTCCCTGGAGCTGTGAGGGAGCAGTACCTTTTTTGATTTATCACTTGTAAAAGTGCACTATTCTCTTTAATTGTATCTGTCCTGAGTGTTTGGTGTGTGATTGATGTATTCGGGCTGAGAGATGGATTAATATTATTTTGGAAGAACAGACATTTAAATCAAAGTTAACGCTGGGACAAACCTTTCGGCTTCAAGCTCCTCTCCTGAGACTTAAACACAAAAGCGTGGACTGACTCTCTCCTCGTGCAGCACTGAGGGAAGGCTGCGTTGTCAGAGGTGTTGTCTTTCCAATGATTTGCTGTACTGTCAGAAACGTTGCCTTTCCAAAGAATTGCTCATTTAATCTGTCGCCTCTGGTGAATAGAAAAGATCTCGGGGCACTATTTTGAGCAAGAGCAGGGGGTTCTCCCCAGTCTGCTGGCCGATATTTATCCCTTCATCAACATCACCAGAACACATTACCTGTGGGATCTTGCTGTGTGCAAATTGCGCTGCCCTGGTTGTGACGTTACAGCAGTGACTACACTTCAGTTAGCACGTCTCAGCTGGTTAACACTTTGGGACATACTGAGACTGTGAGAGGCACCGTATCGACCCAGTTCCTTCTGTTCTTTCTAAAACTGGTTCTCGTCTCAAACGTTACAAAATGTTGGAAAAGGTGTGGGTGGGGGATTTACTATCGCGTTTCTCCCGCACTCAGATTGAAGTCAGCGTACATGAAGGCAGTGTTCGGAGATCGCCTTTTGGTGCCTTTGCTGCCTGAGGAATGTTGTGAACCAAATGTCCCATCGCAGGGAGTAATCAAACGGAGGTACAGAGTTTGCCTGTCCAAACTGCAGGATTTTCCCAAAACCCGAGAGGTGGGGTTCTCCAGCCGCGCTCACCCCAGAACTGGAGAATCCCGCCCGAGGTCAACGGACCTTTGCCTGGTCTGCCCACCCCCTTCCTCCACTGCCCCCTCCACCTTCCCCCCCGCTCCCCACACCCCCATCCCAGCCTGGTCCTTGGTGGGACGGGACAGGAGAATGTCCCCCCCCCCCACACCACCCACATCTTTGCGAGCTGCCGTGTAACAACTTTAATTGTTTTTAAATGGATAAAGTCACTGGCTGGGAGAATTTGGCTCAGTGTTGTATCAGCTCGGTGATTTACCACCCCAGTTATCAGCTGCATGTGCTGGTCTTTCCCACGCTCCCGAGTGATCCGAGCGATTTTTGATCCCAGCGGAAAATCCCTGCGCTGTTTCCACACGAACAGGAAGCTGTGGTTCTCTGGCAGTTTTACTCGTCTTCCAGACTTTGAACCTGGCACAACCCACGATTTACCTTCTATTTATATTTTTAAAAATTTATCTTATTTTTAAAAATTTATCCTACAGTGCAGGAGAGGCTATTCAGCCCATCAATTCTACACTGACCCAGGCCCTTGCCCTCGTCCTATCCCTGAAACCCTCTCACCCTTTCCCCAACACACATTTACCACGGCTAACCCATCTATACACCTCTTTGGACACTGAGGGGCGATTTGACACCTAACCCACACATCTTGTGACTATGGGAGGAAACTGGAGCACCCAAAGGGAATTCACGCAGACACAGGGAGAATGTGCAAACTCCACACAGACAATGACCCAAGGCCGGAATTGAACTTGGGCCCCTGGCGCTGTGAGGCAACAGTGTTAACCACTGTGCCACCCTCTTTGCTATCACATCATAGAACCCTACAGTGCAGAAAGAGGCCCTTTGGCCCATCGAGTCTGTACCGAACACAATCCTACCCAGGCCCTACCCCCATATCCCTACATATTATACCCACTAATCCCTCTAACCTACACATCCCTGGACACTAAGGGGCAATTTCTTAGCATGGCCAATCAACCTAACCCGCACATCTTTGGACTGTGGGCGGAAACCGGAGCACCCGGAGGAAACCCACGCAGACACGAGGAGAATGTGCAAACTCCACACAGACAGTGGCCCCAGCCGGGAATCGAACCCAGGACCCCGGAGCTGTGAAGCAGCAGTGCTAACCCACTGTGCTACCGTACCACCACATTTTTTTTTTTACAAAATTCCCTTATCGTTTGATTTCATCTTTCTCCTAGGAAGGTTCCAAATTTATTCTCCAAAAACCAGCAAGGTCTGGGATCTAACATGGGTGAGGATTTTACCCGTGGTGTGTCCTCAGGCGATCATTGCCAGTTTCGGATGTGGTACCGAGAATCTCAGTTAGGTGCCAGTCCATCAGTGGTGAGCCGGGGGGTCGAGACACACTTCACACTGGAGGACAAGTTCTCTGTGGGCTCCTCTCAAGTGCTCCAGATGAGGCTGGCAGCTCTTCCGCCTCTCTGCCAATCACTGCGCCACCTTCAGAGGGCTGAAGAGTGCCCACAATGTTGCTGAGTGTACCCTCGAGGGAGGAGCCTCTTGAGGTCCTGCCCACCAGTGGATGGCCATCAAAGGGGTCAGTGCCAACGTGACAGTAGCGTTAGCAATCTGCCTGTAATGCAACTGTCAGCAAGGATGAAGAACCAAAATGTAGCACTCGCAAGTGTGAGTATATGGCACTGTGAGAACAGGAAGAGATTTGCACAGTTGTCTTTTGTGCTTTCCTTGATAATAATGTTTACTTCTCATTTAACTGTGTCATCATGTTTATTTTGGTGTTACACTTCTTCAGTGTTATAAAGATACGTTACTATTTTGATCTAATGCTGTTTTATGTTTCCTGTAGGTTTTGGCCTCACCAGAACCTTGTGATAAACAGCGGGGGCAGCAAACTGTACTCCAGAGGCAGTGATGTGACACTGGGTTCATTGTCTGAAATGTTTGCGAAGGAGGAGGTGCCTTTGGGCTCAGATGGAAGGCATACCTTGGCAGCCTAGCTGAAGGAATGTTGAATGAACATTTCCCTGAATACTGAATGTTTTAGACCATACGCAGTAACCTCAAAGAAAAGCATTGAAAGCATTCACAAAACTCTAGTCTAATCCGATACGAAACGCTCACTATCAACTCAGTCTGCCTTTGCCCCAGCCTCCTTGGTATCCTGGTCTTGAATAACAAATTGGCAAAAATGGATTGGCCACCTGCCCACGTTGCCCATGTGCTGACTTAAAAATCACATGAGTAAATGTAAAATTCCAGTCAATTGCTGGTTAAAATCTTTTAATTAACTTCTTAATTGTCTGCAGTTGTGATCTGACTCCCACTCGTCTCCACTGATGAAATGTTGCGCGAGTGCATAAAGACACCAGGATGCCTGCCTGGCAAATCTGCAGTCACCTTAACAGCTGTGTCAACAATGTCTGCCGATCTGAATCCATTAGTGAGATTTAGAACTCAGTTAATGTTCATAATAGGATTCCATTGTGCAGCTGTACAAACAAAACCTCCAAGCTTGAATACATTAACACCTTTGAACTCATTGGAAGAGCTCAGCTGTCTGTTCTGTTTTTCAATCAGTGGGTCAGATGACTGAGCTCTGAATCAAGTGGCAGCCAGTCAAAGGGAAACAGATGTCTGTGCTGTCAACCAAGTGAAGGACTAACTTACAGGGGACAACTGACCCGATCAAATCTGAGTGTCATTTTCTCAATGTCGAAGAGCACTTTATTCATTGGATAATGTACCCTAATGAATCTGAATACATTTACACTTTCCAAAATTCTGTTCAATTTAATGGTCACTTGCCCTTTAAGAACAAGACTCTGTATTCATGCCAGATGTAAGCATCAGACAGCATTTTATTATGAAATATGAAGTTGACAGCACCTTTTAAACTTACCTGACATAAGATTCTTGATACAAGACTAACAGCACAGTGGCACAATGCCTGGCACTGCTGCTTCACAGTGCAAGGGGCCTAGATTCTATTCTGGCCTTGGGGGTGATTGTCTGTGCAGAGTTTACACATTTTCCCCGTTTCTGCATGGGTTTCCTCTGGGTGCTCCGGTTTCCTCCCAAACTCTAAAGATACACAGGTTAGGTGGATTAGTCATAGCGAATTGTCCCTTAGCGTTCCAAGATGAGGATGGATCAGCCATGGTGAATGTGCGGAGTTATGGAGGAGGGTAGGAGAGAGCGCCTAGGTAAAGATACTCTGACAGAGAGCCAGTGTAGACTCAATGGACCGAATGGCCTCCTTCTGCACAGTAAGGATTCTATGATTCTAGTATTGTTCACAGTACCACTGATCTGGGCTTGAACCATGTCACCTTCAGAAACTGACCTGACCCTATCAGAATTGTGGAAGGTCTAAAATTCTAACTCTCGTAATAGTATCAACAAGGTTGGGAATTCTGCATGCAGGGTCATGACCCCCTGTGTTTCATGCACCATTCGGAATTGTTAGCGACGGGAATGGGAGCAACTTTCTGTTTGCAGCACCTGCCCAACACTTTGTGCACCTCTGGCACAGATTTGCCCCACATTGGGGCAGGAGAATCCATTCAATTATGAATGCGCAAAAAACCTTGGATAAAATAAAGATTGAAGAATGAAATAAAAGGGGTTCAGCGACTCTGTGGGTTTTGTTGATACGCAAATGAGTTTAGCAGCAGGGTAAATAGATATTTACCTAAGTGAAGTGGAGAACAATAGAGTATAAAACTGTAGATCTGAAAACTACAGAAGGTGGGAGTTCAAAGTGATAACATAAAAATACATGATGCACTTACGTGCTAAAAACATGATTTCTACAATAAGTTGTTCAGATAGGATGGGATTAAAAGGGATAAATGACACAACAGTGACAGAATTAGTTCTCTATTAGAAGGAGTACCACAACTAATAAAGAATTAAGATCATTGCCCAGCTAGAAAGAGAAACTCTCTCAGGCTCTAGGCTGAGAAAAATAAAGCAAATTTCTGCGGATGCTGGAATCCAAAACCAAAAGAGAAATTACCTAATTAATTTCTTAATTAATTAATTAATTATTTAAAAAAATTATCTGATTTCCTTAGAGATGCTGCCAGACTTGCTGAGATTTTCCAGCATTTTCGCTTTGGTGTGAGACTGAGAACCTGCTGTTCTGAAAAGCTCAAAGATTCTGTGCTGAACCAGAAGAAGGTCTTCCGAAAAAAAGATACAAATCATGTGTAGTGACTGTTTGCTGGATTTGGCTCATAAAGTGAAATCTTGCGGAATGTTGTTTTGGGAACACGGACAAACTCAGAGTTTAGAAACACAGGTAGATGTGGACCAGGGTTAGTTCAGGTATACTGCCATTCTGTAATCAATTATATTTTATATTGTGACTTTTCTTGTTGTATTTTATAGTTTGATAAACATTCGTTTGTTTGAATGATTACAGCAAGACTGTAGAATTCCTCACTGGTTTGCATATCTTTCCTCACATGATATTAAATGAACAGTTAAGAATCAGCGATCCAGGTTACCCTTCTGGGTTTGGGAGATCCTCACTCCTAACATCAGTGGGGTTCTTAACAAAACAACCAATTTTCACAGAACAGGGATCCGTACACGGCACCTAAATAATAACTACCAATGCCGCTATTGTGATGCGAGTAAAAGGAATAATATTATCCAGCGTGGTGGGAAGGACATTCCTGATTCTCTACAAAATATTACCATGGGATCTGTCACATGGAGCTGAAAAGGGAGTTAAATTCTTATCCAAAAGTCTGCGCCTCCACACTGCTTCACTCTCTCAGTACTGCACTATCGAGTCAGTATGGATCACTTGCTCAAATGTCTAATCTGTGATGTGAACCACAATCTTTCACCTCAGAGGCATGGCTGAACCACAGCCTGCCTATTTATTTATTTATTAGTGTCACAAGTAGGTTTATATTAACACAGCAATGAAGTTACTGTGAAAATCCCCTTGTCTCCACACTCCGGTGCCTGTTCGGGTACACTGAGGGAGGATTTAGCATGGCCAATGCACCCTCCAGCGCGTCTTTTGGATCACCAGAATCATAGAATCCCCCTACAATACAGGAGGAGGCCATTCAGCCCATCACGGGCAACAATCCTACCCAGGCCCTATCCCCGTAACCCCATATATTCACCCTGCTAATCCCCCTGGCACTAAGGGTTAATTTAACCTGGCCAATCTAACTAACCTGCACATCTTTGGACTGTGGGAGGAAACCGGAGCGCCCGGAGGAAACCCTGGCAGACACGAGGAGAATGTGCAATCTCCGCACAGACAGTGACCCGAGGCTGGAATTGAACCTGGGTCGCCTGGCGCTGTGAGACAGCAGTGCTAACCCACTGTGCCGCCCACTCTTGTGGCAACCTGAAGAGATTTAGTGTTCAAGGGGTTAATTCCATGATGCAATTTATTTATTCAGAAATGTAATAATCGGCCCTTTATAAACCTTTGATTTACAGCAGCTTTTCTGGGGACAGAACATTAATTATGTGTGAAAGGAATGCAGAGGAAATGGCATTTTTCCAGTTGACTATGTCCTTTATTTTGTAAATTAAAAAGAGTCATTCCATGGAAGTGGAACTCTTGTGTGTTTGTTTTATTACATAAAGCTCCACACAGTACAGATATTCTCACAAACGGTGCACTTAATGCTGAAAACTAACATGAAGAAAGTGTTAATTTTCACCTAAGGCAGTTCTCACACTGATAAACAGTAAAGTCTTTCTGATTTTCCTGTGCTGTTCATTGTATAAACTATCTTTAAATTTGATGTAATTCCTAACCTTCATTGTCCATGACTCATTCTGTCCTGTCCGTCCATCAGTGCTGATCCACACTCCTCTCCCTCAAAGTTCAAATTCTTAGCTTCTTGTTTTAATCTCTTTAAGGCCCTGTGACCTCCTCCAGCTCCACCACTTCCCAAGCGCGACCTCCGCCACCCTGTGAATGCTTTCCCCTGATCCCTGGCTTGGGTCACTGTCTGCGTGGTGTCTGCACGTTCTCCCCGTGTCTGCGTGGGATTTCCCTCCGGGGAAAGCATTCACAAGGCGGCGGAGGTCAAGTTTGGGAGCTGGAGGAGGCTACGGAGTCTTAAAGAGATTAAAACAAGAAGCTAAGAATTTGAACTTTGAGGGAAGAGGAGTGTGGATCAGCACTGATGGGCAGACAGGACAGAATGAGCCATAAGTGGCCTCCGAGTGTTCCAGTTTCCTCCTAAAAGACGTGCATGCTAAATTTTCCCTGTGTACTCAAACAGGAGCCAGAGTGCGGCGACTAGAGGATTTTCATAGTAACTTCATTGCAGTGTGAATGCACTTGTGACTGTTAGTGATCTTGCCTTTATTTATATCAGCCCAATGCTCTGGAATTTCGTCCTCAATCCCCTCCACTCCCCTTCCTCCAAACCCCCCAAACTCCAAAGAGAAAGGTTGCCGATTTATATTGATAGATAACGCAGCTGAGGCAGTGGCTGTGGACAGAGGGGAAAGTTAACATTTCAAACTCCAGTGAAAAGTCATCGAATCAAAATGTTAATTGTTGATCTCTCCACAGGCACTGCCTCTGAGCCGTTGAGTATTCTCAGCATTTCCTGTCCTCATCTCTCCTCTCCAATCCCTTTTTCCTTTCGGATTCTCCTTTGACAATTTGACCACGGGTTTGTTGTCCTTGACTCAGCAGCTGAGATGATGAGTGGGGAGACGAGGAAAATAGGGGAAGGAGGAGTGCGTGCAGGGCAGCCGAGGAGTGCAGTGGGTAGAGCAAGGAGAGAGAGGAGGGGAATAAGAGTGGGAGGAGGTAGGAGAGAGGGAGAAGAGGAGAGGGGGAGAGAGCGGTGACGGAGAGAGAAGGGGTGGGGGGAGAGAGATGGAGAGATCAGGAGAGGCAAGAGAGCAGGGGGAAGGGTGAGAGAAGGGGACTGGGGAGAGGGAGGGAGAGATCAGGAGAGGCAAGAAAGCGGGGGGGAAGGGTGAGAGAAGGGGACTGGGGAGAGGGAGGGAGAGATCAGGAGAGGCAAGAGAGCAGGGGGAAGGGTGAGAGAAGGGGACTGGGGAGAGGGAGGGAGAGATCAGGAGAGCAAGGTAGCAGGGGGAGGGGGTGAGAGAAGGGGAGTGGGGAGAGGGAGAGGAGGGCGAGAGGCAGGAGAGGCAGGAGCGGGCAGGAGAGGTGGGGTAGAGAAGAGTGGAGAGATGAGAGGGGCAGTAGGGGATGGAGAAGGATACTAGCTGGAGTTTTGGTTTTGGGGGAGAGGGTTGAGAGAGGGAGAGTGGGGAAGAAATGGTGATTTGGGGGAAGGGGAGAGGGTTGAGTGAGAATGAGAGTCGGGGGAGTGAGGAAGTGAGATAAATGGCACAGAGTGTTCTAGAGAGGGAGAGACAGAGAGGTGGTGAGTGGGGAGAGAGAGGGAAAGTGGGAAAGGGAGAGACAGTGAGGGGAATAGATAAGAGAGAAGAGATTTGGGAAAGTGTGCAGGTCGGGGAGACGGATAGTACAGGAAGGACAGTGAACCTGGGAGGGCACGGTGCTGAGGGGAGATGGATTTTATGGGGGGAATAGGGAAGGGAGGCAGTTGAAAGGTGGGGGGGGGGAGCAGGGACAGGGAGATGGGAGGGGTTGTGGCAGAGTGAGGTAGGTGTGGAGGGGGAGAGGGGAGTTGGGGAGGGAATAGGAAATGAGGGGAGAGGGGGAGATGGATGGGGTGGTGGGAAGGGGTGGAGAGGGTGGGGGAGAGGGTAGTCAAAGGGGGGAGAGTTTAAGGCGGGTAGGGATTAGAAGGAGAGGGGAAGGAGGAAAGGGAGGGATAGAGAGAGGAGGGGAGGGCATGCTGGTGTGTGGGTGGGGGAGGGAGTGGTAGGGGCAGATTGGGAGGGGGAGAATGGAAGGTGGGACGGAGTAGTGGGGAGGAGGGGAAGATGGGGGAGCGAGAGTGTGGAAGAGGGAGTGGGAGAGTGGGATGGGGAGAGGAGGGGAGGAGTGGGGAGAAGGATCTTAGAGGGAGATGGGCGGGTTGACTGGATTGGGGCTGGGGTGGGAAAGAAGTCAAGGGTGAGCCAGGGCAGATGGAGGGAAAGTTAAAGTTTATTTATTAGTGTCACAAGTATGGCTTACATTAACGCTGCAATGAGGTTACTATGAAAATCCCCTAGCCGCCACACTCCAGTGCCTGTTCGGGTACACTGAGGGAGAATTTAATGTGGCTAATGCACCTAACCAGCACTTCCTTCAGACTGTGGGAGGAAATCGGAGCACACAGAGGAAACCCATATAGACACGGGGAGAATGTGCAAACTCCACACGGACAGTGACCCAAGCTGGGAATTGAACCTGGGTCCCTGGCGCTGTGAGGCAGCAGTGCTAACTGCTGTGCTCCCCTGTGCATAGGGGATGTGGATTGAAGGTGGGAGGTGTGAAGGAGGAGAGGGTGGACGTATGTTGGGGGAGCAGGGGTTGCTGTGGGAGTCGCACTTGGGGGGACAGGAAGAGGGGGAAGCAGGTCTGGGGGAGGCAGTGGGAGAACAAGATTACTGGGGAGTGGGGAGAGAATGGAAGGAGAATGGACTTGAGGAGCGAGGGGTGAAGTCCCCAGGCTTGAGGGTGTGGCGTGTGTATTTATTCACATTCTCCTTTTCCTGACCTTTCACCTTCAGTCAGAAACTGGCATGTCTGGTTTCCCGGGGCAGGCACAGCCTGGATGTTGCGGAGGAGCACACCCTCGGCTATGGCCTGGCAGCTTACTGAGCTCCTGGCTATTGCTGACGGTGAGCTGCAGGGGGTGGAGGCGGGTGTGGGTCTTTTTGTTGTCCCGGGGAGGGGGGGTCACATTGACCACTAGTTCTTGGCTCTGGGTGATCAGTTACCCGAGAACAGTGGCCGAGGGGCTGTTAGGAAGGGGATTCCAGGATTCATATCCAGAAATGGATATGATACGATAATAATGTTTTTTCTCTTTTCATTCACAGGTTTTAAGTCGGTCCACCTCGTGTCCAATGAGGGGCATACACACGATGGGTCGCACTGGGGCTGCTCTTGGTTGTTTGAGATTGGCCTAGTGCTTCATGTCGTCAGTGTGTGCCTAAACTGGACCAGATACTGGGCAAGACGACAGCTCAGTGACTATCACTGATTGCTGTGCAGACACATGGATTTGGGCCGGTGTCTGCGGGAGTTTGCGCATTCTCCCCGTGTTTGCGTGGGTTTTCTCCGGGTGCTCCGGTTTCCTCCCACACCCCAAAGATGTGCTGTTAGGCTGATTGGCAGGAATAAATTGTCCCTAAATCAGTTTTCCCTCAATCTGGATGGCCATAAAACATTAGACAGGGGTCGTGGGTAGAGAGGGGGACTGGTGGTGTTGAGATGGCGGCGTGGGCTCGTTGGGCCGAAGGGCCTGTTTCCCGGGCTGATTTTGTTCTTTGTTCTTTGATTCTAATGAAGGGCGATGAGATCCCCGGGAATATGTATACTCACAGTTAGCAACCCTGAGCTATGGCTCCCAGTGTGAAACATTTTCCCTCCAACTGCAGCATCTCACAGCCTCAGTGTGCTGGAGACAGTGACAGCAAGGCTTAACCGGAAGGCAAGGGTAAACATTAGGGCAGGCAGAGGCACTTGATGTTATTTAACTGGTAAGTTTTTATCCATAACCATGTCAAACTGCAAGCAGACCTCAGCACCCCTTGTATAAAGAGTAATGAGAAGGCTCAAAGCTGGACTGTAAATCAGGATGCTGAGAGATTTGGAACGTCTGACAGATGACTCTTCTATAATCCTTACTGCAGGGGCTGCTGTCAGGAAGACCACCTGGGCAAATATCAGTGGAGATGAGCTTTTCCCAGAGCTCAGGCAGGGGAAGCTTGATCGACACAATGCTTTGTAAGTGTGGCCTGATAGTTCACATTGCATTACCCTTAAACCCATGAATATCCTGGGAATACTGTGAAACCCACACGGACCCAAGTGATTTTATATCTAATGATATAATGTGTATCTCTGGGTTACAGCCTGCGCTAGCAGACAACAACTAATATAAGTGAATGAATTAGATGTTAAATTGAGGACTGAGCTGAACCCTCAGGTAGACAATAGGATCTGCTAACATTTGGTCGAAAAAGAGTGGGGGAGGTCTTTGCGATATTTTGTCATGTATTAATCCTTCAATCAAACTCCCTAAAAATGAACAGATTGCTGTTTGTGGGTATCTCTTTGATTTAATTTATTATTGTCACATGCAGTAACACACAGTGAAAAATATTGTTTCTTGCGTGCTGTACAAAGTATACCGTTCATAGAGAAGGAAAGGAGAGAGGGCAGAACGTAGCGTTACAGTCATAGCTAGGATGTAGAGAAAGATCAACTTAATGCGAAGTAGGTCCATTCAAAAGTCTGATGGCAGGAGAGAAGAAGCTGTTTTTGAGTCGATTAGTGCGCGTCCTCATATTTTTGTATCTATTTCCTGATGGAAGAAGGTGGAAGAGAGAATGTCCAGGGTATGTGGAGTCCTTAATTATGTTGGCTGCTTTTTCGAGGCAGCGGGAATGTAGACAGAGTCAACAGATAGGAGGCTGGTTTGTGTGATGGACTGGGCTTTGTTCATGACCCTTTCTAGTTACTAGGAGTCTTGGGCAGAGCAGGAGCCCATACCAAGCTGTGATTTAACCAGAAAGAATGCTTTCGATGGTGTATCTGTAAAAGTTGGTGAGAGTCATAGCTGACGTGCCAGACACACGCATACACATCCAGATCAATTAGTTACCCGCAATCCCAATCAGAACAACTCATACTTAACATTCAGAGCTTCACCTCACTCTCACCCACTGCTACAAGCTTCACAGCTTACAGTGTGCACGTACTGCCTGCTATTCAACCATGACAACCGCATCACCCAAAAATATTGTACCAGAGTCACAACCCGCTTTCTCCCAGGACAAGGTGGTCCCTAACCAGAGGAAACAAAGGCTAACCATAGACACACAGCATGGCTGCATGGCCTTACCTCCCCAACAGAGATCTTACTGATGTCTTTGGATTGGCCAGTGACAGGACCGAGACCATCAAGGATGACAGTATTCGTATACCTAACTCTCCGTTCCACATTTCACTCCCCCGCCTTGTGTCACACTCTCTCCTGATGTGCAGGTTACAGATGGTGTAAGTTTACATCTCTTTATTTCCCTCCCACCTCTCTGTCCCTTTGCCTTTATTACAAATAGTCAAAGATTACCAGCTGGTGGAAGAGGATGAGTAGGATGAGTGCGAAGACATAAAGAAGAGCACCCTCTCTCGCAGTTGTGGCGGTACTCCAGCCTGGTACTGCTACTGAGTAGGAGCACTGGGATAGACAAATACAAAACCAGCAGTAAGGGAATGCACATCCATGATTAGTGACTTTGCAGTCTGGAAATGTTTGCTTTATAAACCTGGTTTGGAATGTTTTGTGATGGTTTTTAGTTCAGCATTATATCCAGGAGGACACTGTGATAATCAATAACAGAGGAAAAGTGAGATGTGAGATTGTATTGAATGGGGAACTGGGGTTGTGTTCATTTGGATGAGTTGATTACGGGCAGCCTGATCGGAAAGGGAACGCCTTCTCTATTCCTTCTCCTTTTCCTTCTTTACCCCGTTCTCCTGTGTGAGTGTGAGGGCTGCTCTTGGATGTTTTGAGAGTTGCCTAGTGCTTCATGTCGTTAGTGTGTGCTTAAGCTGGACCAGATGCTGGGCAACACGACAGCTCAGTGACTATCACTGCTAGCTGTGCATGGATTTGGGCCGGTGTCTGTGGGAGTTTGCGCATTCTCCCCGTGCTTGCGTGGGTTTTCTCCGGGTGCTCCGGTTTCCTCCCACACCCCAAAGATGTGCTGATAGGCTGACTGGTGTAACAAATTGTCCCTAAATTAGTCTCCCCTCAATTTGGTTTCTAGTGTGGAGTGCCATAAGCGTAGACATGGGTTGTGGGTGGAAGAGGGAACTCACAATGTTAAAATGGTGGCGCGGGCTCGTTGGGCCGAAGGGCCTGTTCCCCGTGCTGTGTTGTTCTTTGTTCCTCCCCTTCTCCATACTTGGTCATCCAGTCCCCGAACGGCGGGAGCGATGCCCTGATGATGGCGAGTTAGTGCACCATGTGGCAGGTTATGACTGAATGTGGCACATTCTGAGCCAAAGACTGAGCTGCAGAGTGATTTAACCAGTGGGAGCATTGTTTAAGCACCCTGGTTACCTGCTGGATAACTAGTAGTGTAGCTTTAGTTATAGATGTTGTTCATGTGTGCATGTGTTGTGTGCATGTGGTTAGTGGATAGTCCTTGTTTCTTATAATGGCTCAAATACAGATGGACTGTCTCAGCACAAAGATATTATGGCAGCTGACAGGGTGTGGGGCGTTAAAACATTGAGTATTTTCTTTGACAAAGAAATAAACAGTTTGGTCCAATGTTCTTACTACCCCGTTTTACTGTTCTTTTCCTTCTGGGAAAATTTGTTTAAGTTTATTTATGATTGTCACAAATAGGCTTACATTAACACTGCAATGAAGTTACTCTGCACACTCTGGTGCCTGTTCGGGTGCACTGAGGGAGAACTAAGCATGGCCAATGCACCTAACCAGCACGAATTTCAGACTGTGGGAGAAAACCGCAGCACCTAGAGGAAACCCACGCAGACACAGGGAGAATGTGCAAACTCCGCACAGAGAGTGACCCAAGCCAGGAATTGAACCCAGGTCCCTGGCACTGTGAGGCAGCAGAACTAACCACTGTGCCATTGTGCTGTGGGCATCGCTGGCTAGACCAACCTTTATTGCCTGCCCCTAATTACCCCTGAGTAGGTGGTGGTGAGCTGCCTTCTTGAACCGCTGAAATCCACGTGATGTAGGTACATCCACAGTGCTGTTAGGGTGGGTGTTCCAGGATTTTGACCCAGTGAAGAACGGCGATACATTTCCAAGTCAGGATCGATATCGCCGTATTGTATCACTGTGTCCGGCTGTGCGAAAGCTGGGTTTTGGTGGAATAAAATATCTTCTGTCTGTTACACGCCTCAGCGATGATATGCAGTGCCTGGGAGATAAGGCAGCCAATTCATCATTTTTGAACCTATGATGGTCAAAACACTACATGCTGGCTTTTCCTGTCTCTCTCCAGCAAGACAGAGCTTTTCATTCAGCTCTCGGTACATGGAGCCCCTCAGAGACCTGTGCAACTGGGAGATGTTGGATGTTGCTTCGCGAGTTGCCTAGTGCTTCACGTCGTTAGTGTACGCTTAAACTGGACCAACTGACGGGCAACACGACAGCTCAGTGACTATCACTGTTTGCTGTGCAGATACATGGATTTGGGTCGGTGTCTGTGGGAGTTTGCACATTCTCCCCGTGCTTGCGTGGGTTTTCTCCGGGTGCTCCGGTTTCCTCCCACACCCCAAAAACGTGCTCTTAGGCTGATTGGTGTAACAAATTGTCCCTAAATTAGTCTTCCCTCAATCTTCCCCAATAGGTGTAGACAAAGGTCATGGGTAGAGGAGGGCACTCATAATGTTAAAATGGCGGCGCGGGCTCGTTGGGCCGAAGGGCCTGTTTCCCGCGCTGTGTTGTTCTTTGTTGTATTGCCTGTGTCAGCCTGGAAGGAGACCGACTCGTAGAAGTTCATGGTTCTGGTCACCTTCACCGTCACTGGCATTGCCAGCTCACCTTCACCGTCACTGGCAATGCCAGCACACCTTCACCGTCACTGGCAATGCCAGCTCACCTTCACCGTCACTGGCATTGCCAGCTCACCTTCACCGTCACTGGCATTGCCAGCTCACCTTCACCGTCACTGGCAATGCCAGCTCACCTTCACCGTCACTGGCATTGCCAGCTCACCTTCACCGTCACTGGCAATGCCAGCTCACCTTCACCATCACTGGCATTGCCAGCTCACCTTCACCGTCACTGGCATTGCCAGCCCCAGTCTGTTCTGGCTGCATTTGTTGCTGCACCGAGAGCAGATTTCAGTGAGGACCCCCTTCATGAAGCAGCGATACATTACAAACTGCTCCCAGCAGAGGCTCAGCTGAAGTGTTCTGCCCCCTGAACACTGTGGGCTGAAATGATCTCTGTTGAAAGCCCAGCTCCCTCTTCCCCTCCTTCTTTCAGTAACTGCTCCTGCTCTATGTGACCTCTGCTCATTTTCCCTGTGTCGTACTGTAGTGTGTGTGTGGGCAACGCGGAGACCACTGCCTCTGTGAGTGACTGGCTGTGCAGGAATCCTCGCTGTCAAGGCAATGTCTGCTAATAGTTACTCCGCTTGGGTTGAAGTAATTCTGGGAATAATCAAACATTTTCTACTGTCACATCAACAAGCCAGCAGGAATCAATCAATGGCTGACCCAAAATGAGATGATGATCCCTCTGAGTTGCAGTGAGAAGGGTTCCTTCCAGCTGTGGTTAGTGGTGTGAGGCCAAGGAAGGGAATTAGCTTCATAGAATCCCTACAGTGCAGAAGGAGGCCATTCAGCCCATCGAGTCTGTACCGATCACAATCCCAGCCAGATCCTATCTCCATGACCCCATGCATTTACCCTAGCTAGTCCCACTGACACTAAAGGCCAATTTAGCATGGCCAATCCACCTAACCCGCACATCTTTGGACCGTATGAGGAAACTGGAGCACGCGGAGGAAACCCAGGCAGACACGGGGAGAATGCGTAAACTCCACACAGATAGTGACTCAAGCCCGGGAATCGAACCCGGGTCGCTGGCACTGTGAGGCAGCAGTGCTAATCACTGTGCTACCTGGCACACAGCTGGTGTGTTGAGGTTTAAAATGGCAATGCTTGCTTCAAATAAGCGTTATTCACTGATTGCTATCTATGATCTGCTTTCTCTGCATTTACCCCACCACTGTTCCCTACACATGGCAATGGTCTCTCGCCAAAATGGTGCCCAGTGCGGTTAGTTATAGAAATGTAACTCCGTACCGCGAATGCCACACTGGAGGCAGAGATGACTCCTGCATCGCCAATTAGTGGATGTTACACATCCGGATTAGTTGGAACTAAACTGCTGCCTCCCTGAGTGTCGGGCAGGCTGGATGGATCGAACAGTCTTTCTCTGCAAGGCATTTCTCATGGGAACAATATCTATCCTGCAGTGGTATTGACAGGGACACTGGAATAGGTCTAGTTATCGATCTGTTGTTCTCAGCCTATCAAAGGGACTAAAATACAGCCGGGATTTTCTGTGACCTCATTAGGTTTTTCACTGTAGTTATAGATCAAGAGAGGCTCCAGTGAAGATCCTGGTGATTCCTGTTTGATTAAAACACAATCTTGTATATCACTGGAACAGTTCTGTGTTTGTAACTAACGAATAACCAACTTGGATAAAGCGTTTGCATTATCTCATCTCCTGGCCTGATTTTCATTACCTGAGGAGGGGGTTGGAGCTGAATTTTCAGAAGGACATTTTCCTTAATGTCCTTGAGTTCTACGACTCATCTTTGCCCCCTCTCCCCCCAACCCCAGCCCGGAGACTGCATGGCCTAGACAGTGGCACGGTGATTAGTGCTGCTGCCTCACCGCACCAGGGACCCAGGTTCAATTCCGGCCTTGGGCCACTGTCTGTGTGGAGTTTGCACATTCTCCTCGTGAGTGCATGGGTTTCCTCCAGGTGCTCCGGTTTCCTCCCACAGTCCGAAAATGTGCAGGTTAGGTTAATTGGCCTTGCAAGATGGCCCAAAGTGTCAGGGGGATTAGCAAGGGTAGATATGAGGGGTTACTAGAATAGGGCCTGGATGGGATTGTGGTTGGTGCAGACTCGATGGGCTGAATGGCCTCTTTCTGCACTGTACGATTCTATGAGTGGTGGGGAACAGGGCCACAGAGGAGAGTCTACCCAATCCCAAGGCACTAGCTTGTGGACAGGCCATCATTGTGTTAGCCATAGCTGATCTGGCACATTCTGTCTCTGAATGAGAAGATTGTGGGTTCATGGCCTACCCCAGGAATTCAGCACAAGGTCATGGCTGAAATTCTGGTGCAGTACTGAGAGCGTACCGCACTCTTGGATGTGCCTTCATCCAGTTGAGATGTTAAGTTGGAAGTCTCTGTCAGCGCACCGATGTTAAAGACTGCAAGGTACTTTCTCGGAGAAAAAGGGGGGGTCATTGGTCATGATTTATCCCTCAGTCTATGGGTGGGATTCTCTGGCCGCAAAACCGGAGGATCCTGCCCGAGGTCAAGGGGCCTTTATGTGGTCCGCCCTCCCCGTCTACTACGACTCCCGTGGCAGGCAGGACGAGATAATTCCCCCAATGTCACAAAACAAACTACCTAATGATTATCTCATTGTTATTTATGGGAGTTTCCTGTGTGTCAGTTCACTGCCACGTTGCTTGCATTATAAAAATGGCTACGTTTCAAAAGTGCTTCATTTTCTGGAAAGCTTTGAGGTGTCTGGTGTTTGTGAAAGGCGTTAGGCAAATCTGTTTTCAATCGGTTCCACGTACTTGTCCTGAAATTTGATGCATCAGGTCACTCGTACTAGGGTTCATTCTGAATGGCCAAACCTGCACATCTTCGGAGTGTGGGAGGAAACCGGAGTACCCGGAGGAAACCCACGCAGACAGGGGGAGAATGTGCAAACTCCACACAGACAGTGACCCCGAGCTAGGGATCAAACCCAGATCCCCGGCTCTGTGAGGCAGCAGTGCTAACCCACTGTACCACGTGTCACCCTTGTCGATGGCGATGGACCTTTGTTCATGAACTTAGGCACAACCAAGCCATGGCAAAGGACTACTGCGGGCTTGAATAGGATCATAGAATCCTCCAGTGCAGAAGGAGACCATTTGGCCCATCTGCACTGACAACTGTCCCACCAATGCTCTACCTCATAACCCCATGCATTTACCCTAGCTAGTTCCCCTGACACTAGGGGGCAATTTAGCATGGCCAATCCACCTAACCCGCACATCTTTGGACTGTGGTAGGAAACTCTGTGGAACTCTTTGCTACAGAAGGCTGGCGAGGCCAGTTCATTGAGTGTCTTTAAGACAGGGGTAGATAGATTCTTGATTAATAAGAGGATCAGTGGTTATGGAGAAAAAAACAGGAGAATGAGAATGCGAAAAATGTCAACCACGATTGAACAGACATGATGGGCTGAGTTATGTCTAAAGGCTGCACGGTCTTATAAACTGGGAGCACCTGGAGGAAACCCATGCAGACACAGGGAGAATGTGCAAACTCTATACAGTCAGTGACCCAAGCTGGGAATCGAACCTGGGTCCCTGGTGCTGGGAGGCAGCAGTGCTAACCAGTGTGCCACTATGCCACCCCATTGGAGGTTGGAGTCACATGTAGCACAGGCCAAGTAAGGCTGACCAATTCCCTTCCCTGAAGGACATACCCTACCTACTAGGCTTACCTATAACCCTCTATCTTATTAAGGTCCATGTACTTATCCAAAAGTCTCTTAAAAGACTCTATTGAATCCACCTCCACCACCACTGCCGGCAGCCGATTACACTCACCCAACACCCTCTGAGTGAAAAACTTACCCCTGACATCTCCTCTGTACCTCTTCCCAGCACCCTAAGCCTGTGTCCTCTTGTGGCAACCATTTCAGCCTTGAGAAAATGCCTCTGAGAGTCCAACTCGATCAATACCTCTCAACAAAGCTATGCTGACTGTCCCTAATCAGTCCTTGCATCTCTAAGTGCCTGTAGATCTTGTCTCTCAAAATACCTTTCAACAATTTACCCACCACAGACGTGAGGCTCACTGGCCTGTAGTTTCCCAAGCTTTTCCCTGCAGCCCTTTTTAAACAAAGGCACAACATTTGCCACTTTCAATCTTCAGGCACCTTACCCACCACACAAAGATGAGTGGGAAAGTGAATTGCGGAAAGTCTGCAGAGAGATTTGGATAGGCTGAGCGAGTGGGCGAGGATCTGGCAGACAGAGTATAACGTCGGCAAGTGTGAGGTTATCCACTTTGGAAGGAATAATAGCAAAACGGATTATTATTTAAATGGTGAAAAATTACAACATGCTACGGTGCAGAGGGACCTGGGGGTCCTTGTGCATGAATCACAAAAACCCAGTCTGCAGGTGCAGCAGGTGATCAAGAAGGCGAATGGGATGTTGGCCTTTACAGCGAGGGGGATTGAATATAAAAGCAGGGAGGTCTTGCTGCAACTGTACAGGGCACTGGTGAGGCCGCAGCTGGAGTACTGTGTGCAGTTTTGGTCCCCTTATTTGCGAAAGGATATATTGGCCTTGGAGGGAGTACAGAGAAGATTCACCAGGCTGATACCGGAGATGAGGGGGTTAGCTTATGAGGAGAGATTAAATAGACTGGGTCTGTACTCGTTGGAGTCTAGAAGGCTGAGGGGAGATCTTATAGAGACATATAAGATAATGAAGGGTCTAGACAGGGTAGAAGCAGAGAGATTATTTCCACTTAGAATGGAAACAAGAACTCGGGGGCACAGCCTCAGAATAAGGGGGAGTCAATTTAGAACAGAGTTGAGGAGGGACATCTTCTCTCAGAGGGTGGTGAATCTTTGGAATTCTCTGCCCATTGCAGTAGTGGAGGCTGCCTCGTTAAATGTGTTTAAGTCACAGGTAGATAGATTTCTGACCAATAAGGGAATTAAGGGGAGCAGGCGGGTAAATGGAACTGAACCACTATCAGATCAGCCATGATCTTATTGAATGGCAGGGCAGGCTCGAAGGGCTAGATGGCCTACTTCTGCTCCTATTTCTTATGTTCTTATTATGATCTTACCCGTGACTATCGATGATTCAAATATCTCTGCTAGGGGACCAGCAATTTCCTCCCTAGCCTCCCACAATGTCCTGGGTTACACTTCATCAGGTCCCGGGGATTTATCTACTTTGATGTGCTTTAAGACTTCCAGCACCTCTTTCTCTGTAATATGTACACTGCTCAAGGCATCACTATTTATTTCCCCAAGTTCTCAAACATCCATGCTTTTCTCAACAGGAAATACTGATGAGAAATATTCATTTCGGATCTCACCCGTCTCTTGTCAGTCCTCCGTCCTTAATGGCCTATCCTGAACCCTGAGACAATGCCCCTGATTATAGATTCCCCAACTCGGGAAACATCCTCTCTGCATTTAGTCTGTCCAGCCTTGTTAGAATCAGGTCTCCTCCCATCTGTCTAAACTCCAGTGAGTACAGGTCTGATTGAACCAACCTCCCCTCTCAGACCAGTCCCTGGCCTCAGCCGAGAGAACCTCCAACCTTAGTAAGCCAGCTGAGTTGACAATCTGGAGACTCCCACTGCCTTTTTATTTAGCTGACGGCAGCCCACAAATAGCCGGCTTTATAGAATTCAATTTCGCAATTTAGCGCGATTGGATTTGAACTCACGGCCCCTGGGACGATTCCAGCATCCGAATCGTACCTTGCTGCAACTGATTGGCGAACCCGAGATTCTTCCAACCAAACCACGTTCTCTGTAATGTACGGCCATGATCGATGGCTCTTAGATAGGTGTCAAATCCGCTCCCTAATCTATCTCCGGCTCAAGTCACGTGAGTTACCAAACCTCGACACACTCAGCTATTGCTGCTTTACAGACACGTTGCTTCCACTGCTGGGGACCCGGGGTTCGTAAAAGCATTTTATTGACGAAGCCACTTCCTGTTGCTTGACTATTTCCCCCCCCCGTGGGAAATTCTCAGAAATCACTCATTGATTTATTGCAGATTTTTTACCACCAACCCATGACAGAGCGGCACAGTGGCACAGTGGTTAGCACTGCCGCCTCACAGGAAACCGGGTTCGATTCCCGGCTCGGGGTCACTGTCTGGGTGGAATTTGCACGTTCTCCCCGTGTCTGCGCGGGTTTCCTCCGGGTGCTCCGGTTTCCTCCCACACGCCAAAGATGTGCGGATTAGGTGGACCGGCCATGCTAAAGTTGTCCCTTAGTGTCAGGGGGATTAGTAGGGTTATGAGGATAGAGCCTGGGCGGGGTTGTGCAGACCCGATGGGCTGAATGGCCTCTTTCTACACTGTAGGGATTCTGCGACAGTAAAATAGTTCCAGGATCTCTCAGCTGAAATCCATACATGACACACACGGAATTGAGTGTCCCTCCAGTTCTGAATCCCAATCCCTTTTCCCCACCAGCAGCAGCTGAACTTCCAGCTATTAAAGACTTAAACCCTGGAATTCCTCTCACACTCTGCTCCAGTTCGATTCTTTCCTTTATGAGACTCCATACAACCCAACTCTTTGAACAAATACTCTTCCTAATGTCTCCTTCCTTAGTTTGGGGGCGTGTTTGTTCTCTCATTTTGCTTCTATGAAGTGCATTGGAATGGATCACCATGTTAAAGGCATTATATAAATGTAAGTTGTTGTTGTTATGATCCCTCAAACCCTGGAAATCCTTTAGCTCACTGATATAGCTTCACAGACATTTACAGCACAGAAATAATGTTTTTTCTGTTTTAATTCACGGATTTTAAGTCGGTCCGCCTTGTTGTCCAACGAGGGGCATACACGCGATGGGTTGTACTTGGGCTGCTCCTGAATGTTCGAGATTGGCCTAGTGCTTCATGTCATTAGTGTACGCTTAAACTGGACCAGATGCTGGGCAAGACGACAGCTCAGTGACTATCGCTGTTTGCTGTGCAGACACATGGATTTGGGCCGGTGTCTGTGGGAGTTTGCGCATTCTCCCCGTGCTTGCGTGGGTTTTCTCCGGGTGCTCCGGTTTCCTCCCACACCCCAAAGATGTGCTCTTAGGCTGATTGGAGGTGATAAATTGTCCCTAAATTAGTTTTCCCTCAATGCGGATGGCCATAAAACAATAGATAAGGGTCATGGGTGGTGGGGGGACGGGTAATATTAAAATGGCGGCACGGGCTCGTTGGGCCGAAGGGCCTGTTTCCCGGGCTGTTTTTGTTCTTTGTTCTCTTTGTTCTTAAAGAGGCCATTCAGCCCATCAAGGTCAATAAAGATAAAAGCAAATTACCGCAGATGCTGGAATCTGAAACCAAAAGAGAAAATGCTGGAAAATCTCAGCAGGTCTGGCAGCATCTGTAAGGAGAGAAAAGAGCTGATGTTTCGAGTCCAGGTGACAGGTCAATAAAGATCTGATTACACTAATCTCATTTTTCAGCGCTTGGCCCATCGCCCTGGAGGTTACGGCAGCACAAGTGAATATCTAAGTACTTCTTAAATGATACGAGAGTTTCTAACTCACCTGTCCCTTCAGGCAGTGAGTTCCAGACTTCCATCACCCTCTGGGAGGAAAGGTCTCACCTCATTTCCCCTCTTATCCTTCTCCCTCTTACCATAAATCTATGGTTATTGACTCTTCAACTAATGGGAAAAATGCCTTCCTATCCACCCTATCTATGCCCCTTATAATCTTACACACCTCTATCAGGTTCCCTCTCAACCTTTGCTGCTCCAAGGAATCTTTCCTCATCGCTCAGACCCCTCCAGCCAGACAGCATCCTGGTGAACCTCCTCCGCACCCTCTCCTGTGCAGTCACACCTCTCCTATAATGTGGTGACCCAGAACGGCACATGGTAATCTAGCTATGCCTTAACCATACAGTTCCAGCATAACCTCCCTGCTCTTATATTCTATGCCCCGGGTTAATAATGGGTGGCACGGTAGCACAGTGGGTTAGCACTGCTGCTTCACAGCTCCAGGGTCCTGGGTTCGATTCCCGGCTCGGGTCACTGCCTGTGTGGAGTTTGTACATTCTCCTCGTGTCTGCGTGGGTTTCCTCCGGGTGCTCCGGTTTCCTCCCACAGTCCAAAGATGTGCGGGTTGGGTTGATTGGCCATGCTAAGAAATTGTCCCTTAGTATCCAGGGGTGTGTAGGTTAGAGGGATTAGTGGGTATAATATGTAGGGATATGGGGGTAGGGCCTGGGTGGGATTGTGTTCAGTGCAGACTCGATGGGCCGAAGGGCCTCCTTCTGCACTGTAGGGTTCTACGACTCTATGATAATAGCAAGTATCCCACATGCCCATTTAACCACCTTTAGTTGTGTTTCAGTTTCTTGTTGACTGAGTAGGGAGGTCCTGTGGCACAGTGGGTAGCACCCCTCCTGCAGAACCAGAAGCTCTGGGTTCACGCCCACCGTCGGGGCTTGTTGAAGGAGTGTTCCCAATGTGGTCCAGTGGGCTGGTGGTCAGCTCGAGAATCCTTGCCCCACTATTCCCCAGAGGGAATCAAAACAGAATGGGTGTGAAGATAGACTAATAAAAAATTCTGCAAGCCTGGAAGTTGAGTAATGGTAGTTTCTGTAATAACCACTGTCATCAGTGGATACATCCTGAACCAGGGCTAAAAGCAGAGCTGGGGAAAACATGTGAAAATTAGTGGGAATATTGAATTAAAATGATAGGCTAACATTTCCAGCTGGGGCTGTATGTTGGACGCTGACCGTTCCCTGTATGTTGTAGCCATACAGTTACTAACAGTGTTTACATGATGCTACGAACTGCTCTCCCAGAGGGCCTGGCTCCCATCCAGGAACAGAATGTTATATAGAAGCAGAGACCCCCATGCACCAGCTGGAGTAATCCCACCTGCCGGCTCTAGGAGCCACATTTTTACACAATTTGTCATAGGTTAATAGAATCTCTACAGTGCAGAACGAAGGCCATTTGGCCCATTGAGCCTGCACCTACAACAATCCAACCCAGTCCCTATCCCCATAACACCACGCATTTACTCTGTGTCCCCCTGATGCTAAGAGGCGATTTACCCTGGCCAATCAACCTAAACATCTTTGCATTGTGGGAGGAAACCCACGCGGACACAGCGAGGACGTGCAAATTCCACACAGTGACCCGAGACCGGAATTGAACTTGAGTCCCTGGCACTGTGGGGCAGCAGCGCTAACCACTGTGCCACCATGCTGCCCGTTTAGCTATGCCATTGCATGACATTGTGGTTTCTACCCCTCCCCGGAGTTTCCGCCAACAGTGCCACAAGGGGCAGTGGTCGCTGCTGGAACTGCAGCATCCACCTGAATAGCGATAATGGAGCAGACCTAGGGTGTGGTAGGTGGGTTCGGGACTTGCTGGGGCCAATCAGGCAGGTCCCAGTGACGGAGATGGGATTGATCCAGAGAGTAGGGGGTGGTCTTCTTGCAGGGAGGCTGCCAAGTTTTACTGAATGTAGTCTGAGGTGCAATTTAGCATAGCCAATCCACCTAACCTGCACATCTTTGGACAGCATGGTGATGCAGTGGTTAGCACTGCTGCCTCACAACACCAGGGGCCCAGGTTCAATTCTGGCCTTGTTTGTCTGCCTCGGTAGAGTTTGCCCGTTCTCTCTGTGTCTGCGTGGGTTTCCTCCGGGTGCCCTGGTTTCCTCCCACACTCCAAAGATGTGCAGGTTGGGTAGATTGGCCGTGCTAAATTGCCCCTTAGCGTCAGAGGGAATTAGCAGGGATAATGTGTCCAGTTTCAGGAATAGGGCCTGGGTGGGATTGTGGTCAGTACAAACTTGATGGGCTGAATGGCCTCTTCTGTAATGTAGGGATTCTACGATTCTATGAAACCAGAGCACCTGGAGGAAACCCACGCAGGTACGAGGAGAACATGCCACAGAGACTGTCACCCAAGGCTAGACTCAAATCCGTGTCCTGGTGTTGTAACCACTGGGCCATTGCCTGTAAAGGTAGCAGTGAAAGTGGAAAGAGACCTTGTGTACATTAATTGGCCACTTAAAGGACTCAGCCGCCCTCAGAGTGGGCTCATTGCCTGCCACCTTCTCCTGTGATTAGTAAAATGCCAGCAGAGGTGGCGAAAGGGGACAAGCACAACATTCCCTGCTCACCCTCCTGACTTTGTGCCACCTTCCCCACACTCAGTCTGTTCCCAGGGTTCATAACATTCCAGCCAAAACTCTTATATACCAGCTTTGCAACTACTTGGCAGACACGTTCATGACCCAACAGATATTTCGAGAGATCAGAACACCTTGTTGACAGGTCAAACGCAGGATGCAAAATTAATCATGTTATGAAAGAATGAGTAAAAAGTCTGACAACACCAGGTTTTAGTCCGACCGATTTATTTGATAATAGACTCACAAGCTTTCAGGGTTAGTCCCTTCGTCAGGTGAATGGAGAGTTCTGGCCTCAGAAAGAGCATATAAAGCTCAGGATGTGCTTTATATGCTCTGTCTGAGGCCAGAACTCTCCATTCACCTGACGAAGGGACTAACCCTGAAAGCTTGTGAGTCTATTATCAAATAAATCGGTTGGACTAAAACCTGGTGTTGTCAGACTTTTTACTGTGTTTACGCCAGTCCAACACCGGCATACCCACATCATGAAAGAATGACACAGAGTCTTCCCAAATGGATTATTTCCATTGGTTGACAGGTGAAGAATGAGAAACCATAGCTACAAGGTTAAGTATAAGAACCATGGTTTAACTGACTTGCTGCACCCATCAATGGGCAGAGAAAGCCGGTAACATCAGATAACAGCAGAAAAATTATGCCTGATTTCCCGACTCTCGCAACGTTACCGGCAACGAATATCCAGCGCAATCAGCCTCTCACCCATATCCGGTGAGGCACTGAATAATTATTCAAATACGTTAAAATTCTAATTTACACCAGACTGGGACGCAATCATCCCAGCTCACTTGCCTTTGTGGTCTCGCTGGTAGAACCAGAGGTTATTGAGGCCCCCTCGGGAGGTTGAGGACAAGGCGGCGGGGGGGGGGGGGGGGGGGGGGGGTGCGGGGGCAGTGCTAGCCTGGCACTGCCCACTGCACTGCACGGGCTGGTTGGGTTGAAAGGACTGCTTCTAGTTATAATTTCTGTTTTCTCCAATGTGAGCTGTTTGTAAGGCCAACACTCGGCCTGTGGAAACTTGAAAATGTCCCGAGAAAGAACACATCTACGTTGTGTCTGCTTAATATGACAAGAATATTGTGTTAATAGCGATTGAGTTTATAAAGTGCAGTGTGCTATAGCTTCAGTAAGATTGTATACTGCGTGCAATAACCATTTCTTTTGGAAAAAGACTTACACCTTCAATGAACAATAAATCACAAATTGGATCATGAGCTACAACATTTTGCTTGCTCAATAATTTGACTTTATTCCCCCACTAAGGATTCATGTTTAGCTTCAGTGTTCACCTCTGCAGACTGACTGAATCACACCTCTGTGTCTGGTCTGTTTGCTTTGGGCTGTCTCTCTACGCTGTAATTCACAGCAGGCCTGCCACTACATAGGATTTATCCAGAAACATCTGCCCAGAAGTGCTGTGGCAAACTCAATGAAAGGTGTTATTTACTTGTGTCAAACAGGCCCAGTTGATGGGAGTTTTTCACATTTCCAGGTGGCTGGTAGTGACCAGGAGGGTAGGAATGGCGGTGAGCTTTATATATATACCCCATTCAACGTGGGGAGTGAGTGTAGCACAGGAGACAGCCCTCACAATTACTCTGAGAAAGTTGACAAACCCTGACAGTACAGAGTTAAAAGCGTTTTGATATGTTGGAGTCAGATATACGTCAGTGAAAGTCCCAGGCAGAGACTGTGGTCTCCCGTTAACTTGTGCTGTGGAAACAGGACCACAATCCAGGCACTGTAAAATAACAGAGCTCTTTCATATTGCGGCTGTTAGGAACAAGAGGGTGGCAACTGGAACAGCCCAATCTAAATCATACAAGACCTCCGACTGAGGGGGGGGGGAAAAAAAGCCACAATTTCTGTTCAGGCGTGGGACAGGCTTTCTATAACCATCACTCTTAACTGGACTGTGTCCAGGAGAACAGTCAGCTACAGTGTAGCTCTCAGCTCGGCTGCGACAGGGGGGCCAAACAGGAGCAGGAGAGGGATTGCTGCCGATGGTGGGTCAAGTTATCCACACCATGGTAAAGAGAGGGGCAGGTTAAACTTGAGTCCTGCGAGGGTAAGTTTGTTCTCAATATCCTTGTGTAGTATTTACTGAGTGAACGGCATTGGTTTACTGGAACAGGGTTACACAGCTGACATATCCCAGTTACACAAACCAAACTATATTGGTGCGGAGGGTAGCGTTGTGGGATATGAGGAGCACTGAATTGGACTGGGTCTAATTCCAAAACCTCTTGTAAATGTTGTTAGAGGCTGAACCAGGATTTATAGCTGCATTCTCCTGATTATTTCAAATGTCTTGTCCAAAAATCCCTTTTATATAGAGTCCTTCCCTCTCCATATGTTGCAGTTGCTCTCCCTCCCTGTCAATCTGTTCTTCTCTCTCTGCCTTTTGGGTAAGATTTCTCCAACTTTCTGTTTGGGTGGCATGTTTTTTAGGAGGAGGGTTTCCCCCCTGTCTCTCTCTCTCTCTCTCTGGCCAGCAATCATCCCTCATCACCAACTGGCCAACCTCTCATTCCTTACTATTTGTGGGATCTGGCTTTGCACATGCTAGCTGCTCCATTTGCACGCTTAAGAATAACAGCACTGGAAAAGCACTCCGTTGTCTTCCCGAGCTTGCGATATAAATGCAAGTATTTTATTCTCTGCGTGGATCAATACTCTCCACATCTAACGGATAGTGAGTGTCAGTACCACGAGGCGAGGGCCTCACGATTGTATGAGACAGATGGAGTGGACCAGCTGGTTTCCATACCTGTCCAGATCACATGTTTGCATGTTCTTGTTTACTTTCTGAGTTACTGGGGGGCTTGCGATCTCCGCACTTTGAATAGATCTTGGGAATGAGAGCACTTTAGTCCCTTGATCCTGTTCTGCCACTCAGTCAGGCCATGCTGAACTGAACTCCGTCTATCTGTCCTTTCCCCATTTCTCAAACACAACTGCTTAATGAAAACCCATTAATCTCAGTCCTGAGATTTTCAGTCAAACCCCGTTCTCAACACCTTTCTGGGGAGAAAGATTGCGATTTCCTCTTTTTTTTGTGAAGATATCGTCAGTCCAGAAATGCTTACGTTTTGTGCAGTAACCTTTCCACCTGAGGATACAGCTCCTCTCCATCTAGCTTATCAAACCCTTTAATCAACTTAATGTTTATGCCAAGCTTCCACTGTACAGCTTAACTTCTCCAACCGAAGTTGGCTTAAAAGTGGCAGTAAACTATTGGTTTTAAATTTGCTAATGCTCGCATTAATGTACACGGGTCGGAATCCCTTTATATGTTATTGTCATGTCATACGATTTTATCTTACTTCTTAAAAATTGATATTTAACATACGTTCATGAATCACATCTGCTCAGAATGCCTATTACTCAAAGTGCAGCCGTCTGATCTAAGTACAGATGGACAAACATGAACTTATTTCTCAGGAGACCACTTTGTGGACCGTAAATGCAGGGTAGATTTTGACGGTCTGACAGTGTAAAACAGATGATAGTGAATCGACAGCCAGTGTTATGCCAAACCAATGGAAATAAACCATCACTCAAAGCCAAGGTCAACCCCCTTAGTTGCTGGAAGGGACGATCGTTAGTTTTATTCATTCCCTGGATGTGGGATTACTGGCAAGACTGGTTTTACTCTCTATCTGTAGTTACCCTAAAGTTGGCTTGGCACGACTCAGCGCTAGGCCACTTTGGAGGGCAGTTAAGGGTCAACCAAGTTGGTATGGGATTGAAGCCACGTGTGGGACGGGTTGGGTAAAGACATCCAATTTCCTTCCCAAGGGATGTTAATAAAGCGGATGGCTTTGGAATGACAATCCAGCAGTTCCACAGCCCCCTTTCACCAATTATCAACATTACATTTCTAGATGCTCAACATTGAATTTAAATTCACCAGCTGCCGTGATGGGGATTTGAACTCACCGAGCGGGATTTTTCGACCCTTTGAGCCAGTGGAATCACCTGTTCGGCAAATCCCCAACTTCGATAGGGTCTTTTAAGAGACTTCTGGATGAGTACATGGGACTTAATAGAACAAAGAACAACACAGCACAGGAAACAGGCCCCTTGGCCCTACAAGCCCGCACTGCCCATTTTAACACTCAGTGAGTGCCTCATTCCAATCCTTCTCCTACCTCCGACTTTTGTCTACACCTATTGGACTCCACAATAAAGGGGTGCAAATTTAGAGAATTATATGTGTGCCAGATTAAGGGAGGTCTAACTTAGGGACAATTTGTTAACACCAATCAGCCTAAGAGCACGTTTTTGGGGTGTGGGAGGAAACCGGAGCACCCGGAGAAAACCCACGCAAGCACGGGGAGAATGTGCAATCTCCCACAGACACCGACCCAAGTCGGAGATCCGACCCAGGTCCATGTATAGGATTGAGGGTTATAGGTAAGCCTAGTGAGTAGGGATATGATGAGCGCAACTTGTGGGTGGAAGGGCCTGTTTTGTGCTGTAGTTCTTCTATGTTCTAAGTGAAAAGGTCAAATCTACTCCAAACAACATAAGATTGGGTGAAACAGAAGGCAGGGTATTGCTGGGAGCAGAAGTAGATGCACTGTAGGTTGTACCTGGTGTTACAGACAGGAGGGGGGTTAATTTAAACAGCACTAATTTCTCCGCTCACCACCTGCCCGTAAACAGAAAGGTGTTTTGGTATATTTCTCTCTTTGTGAGCTGTGACATATTCCTTGATGTGATCCAATTCCTAGTAATAAACTCGAAATAGGACAAACTCAAATGCCAGAATTCTACTGCCCGCCAAGGGAATCGGAGCAGGCGAGAGGCGGATAATGGGAAGTTCCCTCGGGTGGGATTTTCCAGTCTCAGGTCAGGCGAGGCTGTAAAATCCCACCCAAAGTTTTAGTTTATTTGCACATTCGTAAACTGTGGGGAGAAGGATTCACAGCATCACATCTACACTCAAACAGTAAAGAGAGGAATAGAGGAAAGAAGATCTACACCGCAGAGACCACAGGGAAAATAAATATTGGTTCATGTGACTTCAAGAATCCAGTACCATAATCCAGTGAGGTATTCCTTCACGGGAGTCAACAGACTGAAAACCTCTTTGTAAATTTGATGTTTCTGGTGGTGTAGACTTCAAACAATGAGATAGACGCGTAGGAGAGAATCAGTCTTGTCGGTGATGGCAAGGAACTTTCAACAGAAGCAGTGTAGATGGGGCCAGGTATCCAACCTGGGCAGAATATCTTTCCGTATGGTCGCTGGTCAGATGCTAATGGCTTCACTGAGATATTAAGCTTGACAAGGCAATATTTATTGCTCCACGAGCCAGAGGCTGATGTCACATGACACCCACCTCTCCACCGAGTCTTTAACAAAGGATGTGTATACATTGTCTGGATCCCCCAAGCTGCTGACTGTCCCAGCCATTATGAGTTGAAAGGAGTGCGTGAGAGGCCTATTGTCTTAGCAGACCCTGTGTCTCCTGCTGCTAAACTGGGGTTATCAATTGCAAATGGTCATTTTATAGAACATAGAACAGTACAGCACAGTACAGGCCCTTCGGCCCTCAATGTTGTGCCGAGCTATGTCCAATCCCAAGATCAAGCCATCCCACTCCCTATCATTCTGGAGTGCTCCATGTGCCTATCCAATAACCGCTTGAAAGTTCCTAAAGTGTCCGACTCCACTATCACAGCAGGCAGTCCATTCCACACCCCAACCACTCTCTGAATCTCCCTCGGACATGCCTCCTATATCTCCCACCATGAACCTTATAGTTATGCCCCCTAGTAACAGCTACATCCACCTGAGGAAATAGTCTCTGCACGTTCACTCTATCTATCCCTCTCATCATCTTATAAACCTCTATTAAGTCGCCTCTCATCCTCCTCCGCTCCAAAGAGAAAAGCCCCAGCTCCCTCAACCTTTCCCCATAAGGCCAACCCTCCAAACCAGGCAGCATCCTGGTAAATCTCCTCTGCACTCTCTCCAATGCTTCCACATCCTTCTTATAGTGAGGTGACCAGAACTGAACACAATATTCCAAATGTGGTCTCAACATTGTCTGGTATTTTGACGTTGGGCTGTGCACTCCACAGTTGTTCATTAGTGACTCCTCAGAGATAACGAGGTGTAAGTATTCCTGAAACTGCAAAGGGGCTTCTTTTGCTCTGAGGTCACAGATAGACGTAGATTCAGCTAAATGAAGGATCTTATTCAGCCATGGTCCAGTTTATAGCAATGAGTATATATTTAATGAAAAGTTCAATGCGAGGTTTTGGTGAGTTGTACTGTCCATTTCTATTTGCAATACACACAGACAGACACATGAACACAGCTCTCCCTAACCCTTGGATACTTACTTTCTGTTACTGTGCTGTTGGGAGCAATCGTTTTCCCATTAAACTGAAGTTATGATGTAAGTAAGTCTGCACTTCCCACTGCCTTGGAAATGTAGCCAATGTAATCAAGGACTCTGCGGACCCTGGACATGCTCTTCTCCACCTTCTTCCATTGAGAAAAAGGTACGAAAGTCTGAGAACACATGCCAAACAACTCAAGCACAGCTTCTTCTCTGCTATTCTCAGGTTTTTGAATGGGCCATATATTAAGTTGTGATGTGGCGATGCCGGCATTGGACTGGGGTGGGCACAGTAAGAAGTCTCACAACACCAGGTTAAAGTTGGTAGCACGAGCTTTTGGAGCGCTGCTCCTTCATCAGGCCAAAGGTGAATGCCACTCACCTGATGAAGGAGCAGTGCTCCAAAATCTTGTGCTACCAAATAAACTTGTTGGACTTTAATCTGGTGTTGTGAGACTTATTACTATATTAAGTTGCTCTTACTCTGCATCCTACCTGTGACTGTAACAGTACATTCTGCACTCTCTCCTTTCCTTCTCCCCTATGTACTCTGTGAAGGGTATGCTTTGACTGTCCAGCGCACACGAAGCAATACTTTTCACAAATACCTGTGACAATAATAAATCAAATCAAATCAATCAAAAAGTGATGCCAAGCTTGAATGAGAGGCAAGTTAACGTTAGTGCATGCTGGAAAAAGATTCAGCAAAGAAGAAATGAACTTGCATTTTATAACACTCTTCACAACCTCAGGATGTTCCTAAATGCTCTGCGGCCAACAAAATATTCTTGACTTGCTGATACTGTTGCCATGAGGGAAACAACTTGCACACAAGAAAGTGTAACAGCTAAAATATGATATTGACTGTGATGTTAGTTAAGGGATCAATATTAGCCTGGGGTCCGGTACATCCATCTGAGGGGGGGAGATGGAGCCTCGGTTTAATGTCTCATCAGAAAGAGGATTTGGCTCCTGGGTTGTTTAACAGCTTTCGCTCCGGTCAACATTTATCCCTCAGACAAAATGGATTAAACAGTTATTCCTCTCACGTTACCATCTGGGATCTTGCCATCCTTGGGCTGCTCACAGTGTTTGCCCAGGGTGACAACACTTTGAGGCATCGCTGGAAGATCACAGCGACCTGGGTGTGCAAGTCCACAAACCGTTGAAGGTGGCAGCACAGGTGGAGAAGGTGGTGAAGAAGGCATATGGCATGCTTGCCTTTATAGGACGGGGTATAGAGTATAAAAACTGGAGTCTGATGTTGCAGCTGTATAGAACGTTGGTTAGACCACATTTGGAGTACTGCGTCCAGTTCTGGTCGCCGCACTACCAGAAGGACGTGGAGGTTTTGGAGAGAGTGCGGAGGAGGTTTACCAGGATGTTGCCCGGTATGGAGGGTCTTAGCTATGAGGAGAGATTGGGTAAACTGGGGTTGTTCTCCCTGGAAAGACAGAGAATGAGGGGAGACCTAATAGAGGTGTATAAAATTATGAAGGGTATCGATAAGGTGAACAGTGGGAAGCTTTTTCCCAGGTCGGAGGTGACGATCACAGGGGTTACAGGCTCAAGGTGAGAGGGGCGAGGTATAACTCAGATATCAGAGGGATGTTTTTTACACAGAAGATGTTGGGGGCCTGGAATGCGCAGGGTGGTGGAGGCAGACACGCTGGGATCGTTTAAGACTTACCTGGATAGTCACATGAGCAGACTGGGAATGGAGGGATACAAACGAATGGACCAATGAGTGGCACAGGCTTGGAGGGCCGAAGGGCCTGTTTCCTGTGCTATACTGTTCTTTGTTGTATTACGATGAGGCACCATTTAAGTCTGTGGTGGCACGGTGGTTAGCACTGCCGCCTCACAGCAGCAGAGACCTGGGTTCGATTCCAGCCTCGGGTGACTGTGTGGAGTTTGCATGTTCTCCCCGTGTCTGCGTGGGTTTCCTCCGGATGCTCCGGTTTCCTCCCACAGTCCAAAGATGTGCGAGTTAGGTTGACTGGCCATGGACTAACACATAGTGTTACAGGGATAGGGCCTGGGGAGAGGTGGTGGGGTGGGGGGATAGATTGTTGTCGGCGCGGGCTCAATGGGCCAAATGGCCTCTTTCTACACTGTAGGGATTCTATGAATGTATCTAAAGCTGTGATTGGAAGCTGTGGAAATTCACGTTTGAAAAGAGGCCAAATGATCAAAGCAGGGATGTGAAGCGAAGACCCCGATCGCACAACTGCTGCCTGCGAGAGGAGAGCACTCCCTTCTGCTCGGTGAACACTGGAACGGCAGATCTCAGGCACGAGGCTCCAGCCTTCAATACACAGCCCCCTCTTCAGAGCGAAGCCTACCTGAGGAGGAATGCCGATTTCCTTAAATAAATCAGGCTACAATTTTCCAGGAAGTCGGTGTTTGGGTGGAGACAAGTCTAAACAACCAGAGTGTTTCACTGAGACAGCAGTGAGCTTGTGACTGGATGAATCATTGGTTGTTTTATAAAGCTCCTGTTTTAGCTGAGATGTGGTTACAGCTGCAATCTTTAACCTAGGAGAGGAATTGGAAAGCACTGTGAGCTGGAGGCTTACGAACCTGGCACCTGCACGGAATAGCCTGATTTTAAATATAGGCAGCCCTCGACTTTACAGTGTTCGAGTTGTGATGAATGGCGCTCGCCACTTTTGTAAACCGACCCTCTGTTTCGAATTCACAATCTCGGTTTTTGACTTTACAATGTCACAGCGGTGACCAAGTTCAAACGCTCGTACGCAGACATGGGCATCGTGCGCCAGCCGTCACCCTGATTCACCACTTTCCCAACACACTTTCGCTTCGGAAATCACAGCATCGTTGAAACCCTGCAGTGCTGAAGGAGGCCATTTGGCCCATCGAGCAACAATTCTACCCCGTAACCGCTTTCGTTTGCCCTGCTAATTCCCCCCTGAAACTAAGGGGCAGTTTAGATTGGCCAATCAACCGAACCTACACATCTTTGTACTAAGGGGGGGGGGAAACCGGAGCACCCGGATGAAACCCATGCAGACACGGGGGGAACACGCAGACTCCGCACAAGCTGGGAATCAAACCTGAGTCCCTGGCACTGCAAGGTAGTGTTAATCACTGTGCCCCCGTGCTGCCCATGGCAATCCAGAAATCTTTGCGTTTCCAAGCACTTTCTTAAAATTGAGATTTTATGATATCGAAATATTGCGATTTTATTTCTCACGAGAATTGTGAGAAGCTTCTGGGCCATTTTGGTTCAAAAATAGGATATTGCACGTTGGTTCTGGAACCAATCCTCCATTTATAACATTGCTCTTGTGGGAAAAACAGTTCTGACTTATGACATTTTGGTTTAAGATGTGGTTTTGAACCAACTGGTTTAAGTTTAACTTTATTTATTAGTAGGCTTAGATCAACATTGCAATGAAGGCCGCAATTCTCCCAAAAGTGCTGAACTGGTGGGAAAACTGTTCTGGATCATGACTGTTCGGACAGTTTAGCTCCTGACTGGAATCTCCGCACTCCGCGCACTGCAGAGATCCCAGTCATGGGTCTCATGAAAAGCCCAGGGAGGCGGAGCCTATTTGTGGGTGGAGTCTGACAGCTCTGAAACTCTGCGCACGCGCAGACTGTCAGTCAGTCTCCCCGTCTGCGGGCCAGCTCAATTGCTGGCCAGCCGGGGACCCCTGCAGTGCTGTCCCTCCAGCCCACCTCCCCACGGCCCAATCATGGCCCCTACAACAATTCCCAGGCCAGCCTGACCGCTCCCCCACATCCCAGAGTGCCCCGATTCCAGGCGCTACCCCTCCCAGTAGTAGCAGTCACCCCATCCCTTCACATTGGCAGATACCTCCCCCCCCCACCCCCGCTGAACCCTCCTGGAGTCAGACCACCCTCCCTCCCCCCATGGCTGACCACCACCCCACCCCTCCCTGGCGGACCATCACTACCCCCTCCCTCCCCCAGGCCTGCCCCAATCGCTGCCCTCCCTCCATCGCAGAACGCCCCTGTCTGCAGAGTTGCAGCGGGACCCCCCACCCCCACCGATCACCCCTAGGCCCCACCCACAATTGGCCCCACCCCTAGGCATTGCCCAATGCCCAGTAGGCAGTCCAAGGTGCCCCCTGGACATGGACACTTTGTCCCACAGGCAGTGCCGGGGGTACAGGCTGGCACTGCCGGGGTGCCCATGCGCAGGGGCACAAACTGCTGCTAACTGGCCCCTTGGGGGGGGGTCAATTGCCCCCCCCTTCATTCCAGTGCGGTCTCCTGCTACTTCCCTGAACGTGGGGAGCTAGTGTAATTCCCGTTGGAATAAGGAACTGCTGGTGGGGTGGGAGATTCAACTGGGACCCGAAGATTCCTGATACTCACATTGAAAACATATTTACAATAAATTTTAAAAAGGTTTAAATGTCTTCCCGTCGGTTTTCAGCGTGGTCTGACCAGCTCTGGGAGATGCCCATGCATTCCTGGCAAATCCCAGTTCAAGGCCGACGATGCTCATGTCCCACCCGCGATCCACCAGGTTGCGATGGGAGAATCGCAGCCAAAGTTACCGTGAACATCCCCTAGATGCCACACTCCGGCACCTGTTCGGGTACTCAGTAGGAGAATTTTGCACGGCCAATGTACCCAACCAGCATGTCTTTTGTGCTGAGGGAGGAAACCGGAGCACCCAGAGGAAACCCACGCAGACACGGGGAGAATGTGCAAACTCCACACAGACAGTGACCTGAGCCGGGAATCGAACCCAGGACCTTGGAGCTGGGAAGCAGCAGTGCTAACCACTGTGCTACCGTGCCGCCCCTAGATGTAGACAAAAGTCGTAGGTAGGAGAAGGATTGGAATGAGGCACTCGCTGAATGTTATAATGGGCGGTGCGGGCTTGTAGGGCCAAAGGGCCTGTTTCCTGTGCTGTGTTGTTCTTTGCTCTTTCTTTGTTCAAAGCCCAACTTCCTCTGTTGATTCCACCATCCTCGGGGACCAGCCTCACAGCTTTTGTCTGCACGATCACCACTGATGGAACATATCATTTATGACTAAACCTGGACACAGGATGCGACCTGAGCAGAGCTCTGTAATATTGGAACCGTGCCTTCCCCTGGCTGATACCTGAGTCTATCTATACTGAGACAATATTATTCAGCCTTCACTTGGTTTGTAAATTACTGCTGTCTAATGTTTAGACATGCTGGGTATTATGGCCTGGAGCAGGCTGTCTCCATTATAACGAAATGGCCCAGGAACCTTGAATCTGGAATTCCTGACCTCAATCACGGCACCTACCATTTTCACAGGGACAGGAAAGATTTTGGGCCAGGATGCACTTTTGATGGAAGCAGCTGTCCGCAGAAATCAACGCTGCCTCCAGCTATGTGTGGAGGTTGCACATTCCCCCCATGTCTGTGTGGGGTTTTCCTTTGGGTGCTCCAGTTTCCTCCCACAGTCCAAAGATTAGGTGGATTAACCATGCAAAATTGTCCCTTTGTGCTCCAAGATGAGTAGATTAGAAGGATTAGCAGTTGGGGTTATCGGGATAGGATTGGGGGTGGGCCTGAGTGAGATATTCTCTTAGCGATTCGGGGCAGACCCGATGGGCTGAATGGCCTTCTTCTGCACTGTTCGGGGTTCTATGATTTGTGGTTTTAGTGTGAGTGGTGTCTGAAATCCGATGTGCACAGATTAGACCTGATGGCAGCAAATGTGAATTTGGCTAGCCAAGTAATCCTTTTAGAGAGGTAAGGTATCCTTTTGGATATGATACTGGGATACATTTGAGGGAGGTCAGGTGCCATTTGGAATTGCTAAAAGTAGATATAAGTGTGCATTGAACATGCATAACCTCATTGGAACAGTCAAAAACACCTGTCAAAGGTGTTTAGATGAACTGTCAAAGGGAGCAGTCAAGCTGTTAAGGCATTTAAAACTCCTGCCATTTAGATTTTTGAAAAAACTGTCTAGAGTTTAAAAAAGCTATTATTGCTTGATACTTCATTCTTGCTGTTTCTTTTACAAAAGTTTCAGGGCTGCCATTACTGGATTAGTGCTGCATTACTGATTTTGCAATGGTTCATTATCACAGTTACTTGATTGACAGTGCCAAATGTTTATGGACTCTTTGAAGTGGGACTATAAATCCCAGTGCTTGTTTTTATAAAGAATTATGTAGCTGAAGGAATATAAATGTCGTAAATTGGTTTATATGACGAAGTGTTGTTGTTTAATGGAGTCTGCAATAGACACTTAGAACTTTATTTTATTAAATCTCAGCATGGGCCCCTGAGATTTGCCCATTGTGAATACTGAATGAGTTGCCATGGTAGGTGCAAGGACACGCAGTGGTTGGTGGGGACATGAGTTGGCATGAGTTGACACAAAGTTGGTATGGGGGCTACAGCAGGATCTGGAATGGGTGGGGTGCATGTGGTGTAAGAGAACATATGAGGGGTCATGGGAGGTGGGTAGAGAGTCATAGGTTAAATTGGAGTTGATGTGGGGTCATAGGAGGTAGGAAGGGGATCGAAGGTTGTGTGGAGTTTTCACATTCTCCTCATATCTGCGTGGGTTTCCTCCGGGTGCCCCGGTTTCCCCCCATAGTCCAAAGATGTGTGGGTTAGGTTGATTGGCCGTGTTAAAATTACTCCTTAGTGTCCAGGGATGTGTAGGTTAGAGGGATTAGTGGGTACAATATGTAGGGATATGGGGGGGCAGGGCCTGGGTGGGATTGTGTTCGGTGCAGACTCGATGGGCTGAAGGGCCTCTTTCTGCACTGTAGGGTTCTATGATTCTATGGCTGGCATTAAGTTTATGAGTGCTACATAGGTAGGTTGGGGGATATGGGTTGGCATGGATGGAGTGTGTGTGTGTGGAGGAGATGTGAGCAGTGAGGGCTGGGTTGCGGTTTATGATTTTTAAAAGCTTTGATTTAGTGCCAGTGCACTGTGACGGATCATCCATCCAGCCGGCCTCCACCTCTGGCATCCTCCGCACTCATTCTGGGGTTACCCAGCCCGAATTCCACACAACCTGGAAAGAACACACTGGAAAGAAAATCCAATTTACTGGAACACTTTGCCTGGATGGGGTTTGTGGATCTGGGAAATGTTCCAAGTGAGAACTCCCAAACACAGGGGCAAAAATTCAGAAGCCGATCGAATGAAAGCCCCGGGTCTGTTTGGCAGATTAGATGTCACATCTTGTTTGGACCTAAGTGCAGTTCTGTTCTTTCCAATTTACTGAGCACCGACTTACTGTCCAGTAACACAATCTCCACTGATTCATGTTACTGTTTAACTAACGGCACTGGAAGCTGTAGTCAATGTTAATATGCAAAACTAAATCCCTTATAACTCCTGTGAAAAAAAAATCTATACCCCAGAAAAATAGGTTAATTTCAGCATTAACATCAAGGTGAAGCATTTGATGTTGTTTCGATGGTTGGGTGTTGTGGAATTCTTCAATGACAGCACTTAGAATGGACTAATTATTGACCAGTCATCCCCAACACCCACCCCATCCCCTCTCCCCCCTCCCCCCCGTCAACAGCTGGGCCAGTGCTACCAAAACCAATGTTGCAGATCAGACTATTGATGCCAATATTAGCCAAAGGTTCGGCAAACAGACTAGGCCAGAAATGGTTTTGCCCGGTCTTCAGTCACACTGACCCTCATCGATGTCCAGGATCAGCGGCTACAGGTGAGTCCTGAGGTGGAGGCCAAGGCACCGGTTCTCTGCAGGTACAATGGTGCTAGTAATCGGGGGAAACTCTTTGATTTGATTTATTATTGTCACATATATTGCGATACAGTGAAAAGTACTGTTTCTTGTGCGCGATACAGACAAAGCATACCGTTCATAGAGTACACAGGGGAGAAGGAAACGAGAAAGTGCAGAATATATTGTTACAGCCACTGCTAGGGTGTAGAGAAAGATCAACTTAGTGTGAGGAAGGCCCATTCAAAAGCCTGACAGCAGCGGGGAAGAAGCTGCTCTTGAGTCGGTTTGTATGTGACTTTTGTCTCTTTTTATTGACGGAAGAAGGTGGAAGATATTGGGTGAGATTCTCTGGCCTCCAGCCATGTCTCCCCCGCTGGCGGGAGGTGGCACAGCGTTTGCCAGCGGTGGGATTCTCTGGTCCTGCCACTGTCAATTGGAATTCCCACCAACGTCACTCCAGGCTGGCGGGAAAACCTGTGGGCAGGGGGGCAGCTCCCACTGCCCCTGCCCGCCCACCCTCCCATCCCTGTAATCCCACACATTTACCATGCTAACCCGCACACCTTTGGACTGTGGGAGGAAGCCAGAGCGCCCGGAGGAAACCCATGCAGACGCGGGCCAACTCCACACAAACAGTGAGCCCAGGCCAGAATTGAACCCGGGTCCCTGGTGCTGTGAGGTAGCAGTGCTGGCCACTGTGTCACTGGGCAGTCCATCCACTCTCATGAAGTTAAATTTCACCCTAATGTTCTGCCATACACACAATTAGGTGTGCTAAAATGGATCGATTAGTGAACGATCGCAAGCACAATCTAGCTCACAACAATTGTCTACATTTACACTGCGACTTGGAATTTCTCTGTTGTTGGGTGTGTGTCCCTGAACTGGATCTCCCTTAATCTGGCGCGCATATAATTCCCTAAATTTGCACCCCCTTTATTGTGGAGTTCCAATAGAGGTAGACAAAAACGTCGTCGATCGATGAAAGACTCGAATAAGGCACTCGCTGAGTGTGTTAAAATGGGCGGCGCGGTTTTGTAGGCCTGTTTCCTGTGCTGTGCAGTTCTTTATTCTTTGTGTGGCACGGTGGCACAGTGGTTGGCACTGCTGCCTCACAGCGCCAGGGACCCGGGCTCAATTCCTGGCTCGGGTCACTGTCTGTATGGAGTTTGCACATTCTCCCCGTGTCTGCGTGGGTTTCCTCCGGGTGCTCCGGTGTCCTCCCACAATCCGAAACTCGTGCATTGGCCACATTAAATTCTTCATAGAAGAACCACAGAAAATCACAGCTCAGAAACAGGCCTTTCGGCCCTGCTTGTCTGTGCCCAGCCATTTTTTGCCTAGTCCCACTGACCTGCACTCGGACCATATAAAGAACAAAGAACAACACAGCACGGGAAACAGGCCCTTTGGCCCAACGAGCCCGCGCCGCCATTTTAACATTGTGAGTGCCCTCCTCTACCCATGACCTTTGTCTACGCCTATTGGGGAAGATTGAGGGAAGACTAATTTAGGGACAATTTGTTACACCAATCAGCCTAAGAGCATGTTTTTCGGGATGTGGGAGGAAACCGGAGCACCCGGAGAAAACCCACGCAAGCACGGGGAGAATGCGCAAACTCCCAAAGACACCAACCCAAATCCATGTATCTGCACAACAAACAGTGATAGTCACTGAGCTGTCGTGTTGCCCGTCAGTTGGTCCAGTTTAAGCGTACACCAACGACGTGAAGCACTAGGCAACTCTCGAAGCAACATCCAAGAGCAGCCCTCGTACGACCCACCGCGTGTATGTCCCTTGTTGGCCAACAAGGCGGACCGAATCACCTGTGGATTTAAAGTAAAGACAACAATAAACATACAACAGCTTATACAGACATTTATGGAATCCCCAGAAGCTCAGAAGTAAGACAAGTGAGCCATGAAATATGTTGGAAGGTCCGTAGGAATCAGTTGATTCCCAGGGACGTCCCAAGGCTCTTGATCTTTATTTAGATCAGTCTCCTGTATCCCTCCATCTCTAGTCCGCTCATGTGCCGATCTAAGTAAACCTTAAGCAACACCAGCACGCCTGCCTCCACCACCCTACTTCCCTCCACACCCCTCTCATCCATGTAATTCCTTAGTGTATTCGAACAGGTGCTGGAGTATGGTGACTAGGGTACTTCATAGTAACTTCATTGCAGTGTTAATGTAAGTCTACTTGTGACTCTAATAAAAAAAATTTTAAGCTTCCCTCAATACTGTCAATGTAACCTCCCAGAAAGAAAGTGAAATATGTGTTCAGGGCAAATGCTGGCCTTATCTGTGACACCCAAATCCCATGAAAAAAAATAAAGAAAGTATTGATACATAGCATTCAGCATGAGTAACGGGTTCTGTCTTAGACAGTACAATGGGGGTGTGCAATGTTCCAAAAATGGGTGCGGTCAAATATCTAGAGCAGGAAGTCCCCATACGCTTGGAGTATTTATAGAGAATCATTGTGGTACCTGTGTGTCATTAACAGAGATAGTGTCTGTACTCGTTGGAGTTTAGAAGGCTGAGGGAGGATCTTATAGAGACGTATAAGATAATGAAGGGGATGGATAGGGTAGAGGTAGAGAGATTCTTCCCGCTTAGAAAGGATAGCAGGACTAGAGGGCACAGCCTCAAGATAAGGGGGGGTGCAGTTTAGATCAGAGTTGAGGAGGAACTTCTTCACTCAAAGGGTGGTGAATCTCTGGAATTCTCTGCCCGTTAAAGTGGTGGAGGCTGCCTCGCAGAGTATATTTAAGTCAGGGGTAGATAGGTTTTGATAGACAGGGGAATTAAGGGTTATGGGGAGAAAGCGGGAAAGTGGAACTGATCCACTTCAGATCAGCCATGATCTTATTGAATGGCGGGGCAGGCTCGAAGGGCTAGATGGCCTACTCCTGCTCCTATTTCTTATGTTCTTATGTCTGTGATAAATATTGCCCTTCTACAGATATGGAAGCTTCTGGAGATGGGCTTGTTCGCTCTAACCTTCCCCCTTTTCACATTTTCAGGCAGTGTGTATTGGTGTGAGAAAGGAGCAAGACCCTTCTTCAAGCTGGCAAGGGGAGCGAAAATCCGACAGAATCCAACAGAAATGTTTTACTCCTGCAACAGCAGACAGAAGAAAAAGGAGACAAGCTGCCCCCAGAAGAGTTCATTCAGTGAAAGCAGCAAAAAGTCCAGAAAGCTCGGGGTGATTTCCAAAACTTTCTTGCTGTGCAGCTCAAAAAGCAGCGATGACAAAGCAAGCACGGAGGAAAATGAATCTGCAGCAGAGGGTAACGTGTCTGTAGGGGTCAGTGAATTATGTGCTAATGACCCCAAATCACGAGGGATTTCACAAGTCCAGCAGAAGAATCTGAATCTTAAAGAGCCCTCGATTCAAAGTGAGCTGAAACCGAGTGGAATTGGGTCTGGAAAGGGTGTCGGGAAAGACCATCTTCTTCAGGTGAGTACACCAAACAGGATAGAACCGAAACTCACAGAAACTGTAAATGCTACTCAGTCTGTTCCTGTGGAGATTGCTGATGAAGATTTGGAACTAACCCTTTGTATTAACCTGTTACTTTACAAGAACTAACCAACTTGTTATGTAGACGGGTACACTTTCCAAACTTCTGAAAACTCCCAACCTTCTGAGGGAAGGCAGTTGTATCATCGCTGAGCCAGTAATCCAGAGACCCAGGGTAATACTCCGGAGACCTGGATTCAAATCCCACAACAGGAGATGAATTCAATAAAAAAAAATTACATAAGAACATAAGAAATAGGAGCAGGAGTAGGCCATCTAGCCCTTCGAGCCTGCCCCGCCATTCAATAAGATCATGGCTGATCTGAAGTGGATCAGTTCTACTTTCCCGCTTTCTCCCCATAACCCTTAATCCCCTTGTCTATCAGAAACCTATCTACCCGTAACTTAAATATATTCAGCAAGGCAGCCTCCACCACTTCAACGGGCAGAGAATTCCAGAGATTCACCACCCTTTGAGTGAAGAAGTTCCTCCTCAACTCTGATCTAAACTGCCCCCCTTTATCTTGAGGCTGTGCCTTCTAGTCCTGCTATCCTTTCTAAGCAGGAAGAATCTCTCTACCTCTACCCTATCTAGCCCCTTCATTATCTTATACGTCTCTATAAGATCCCCCCTCATCCTTCTAAACTCCGAGTACAGACCCGGTCTATTTAGTCTCTCTTCATAGTCCAACCCCCTCATCTCCGGTATCAGCCTAGTGAACCTCCTCTGCACTCCCTCCAAAGCCAATATATCCTTCCGCAAGTGCGGTGACCAAGATTGCACACAGTACTCCAGCTGCGGCCTCACCAGTGCCCTGTACAGTTGCAGCAAGACCTCCCTGCTTTTATATTCTATCCCTCTCGCAATAAAGGCCAGCATTCCATTCGCCTTCTTGATCACCTGCTGCACCTGCAGACTGGGTTTTTGCGATTCGTGCACAAGGACCCCCAGGTCCCTCTGCACCGTAGCATGCTGCAGCATTTTGCCTTTTAAATAATAATCCCTCCTACCATTATTTCTGCGAAAGTGGATAACCTCACACTTGCGAACATTGTACTCCATCTGCCAGGTCCTCGCCCACTCGCTCAGCCTATCCAGATCCCTCTGCAGACTTTCCACACCCTCTACGCAATTTGCTTTTCCACTCATCTTGGTGTCATCAGCAAATTTCATCACCCTACACTCAGCCCCCTCCTCCAGATCATCTATATAAATGGTAAATAGCTGAGGCCCCAGCACCGATCTCTGCGGCACTCCACTAGTCACCAACCGCCAACTAGAATAGTACCCATTGATATCAACTCTCTGCTTCCTATTAGACAACCAATCCTCTATCCACGCTAACACCTTACCCCCAACTCCGTGCACCCTAACCTTCTGTAGCAACCTTTAGTGAGGCACCTTATCAAACGCCTTTTGGAAATCTAAAAACACCACATCCACTGGTTCCCCTCTGTCTACCGCACTTGTCACATCCTCATAGAAATCCAATAAATTCGTCAAACGCGACTTCCCCTTAACGAATCCGTGCTGGATCCGTGCTGAAAATCTGGAATTAAAAGTCTAATGACAACCATGAAATTGTTGTTGTACAAACCCATCTGGTTCACTAATGTCCTTGAGGCAATCCTTAGCTGGTCTGGCCTATACGTGACTCCAGACCCACAGCAATGTGGTTGGCTCTTAACTGCCCTCTGAAATGGCCCAGCAAAGCCACTCAGTTCAAGGGCAACTAGGGACGGGTGACTCAGAATTCGAAATAAGGAAGAAGATTTCATAATCAAACGTCTGGGACTTTTAACAGTTTAACATCAACATTCTCAGCTGAAGGAGGAATTTAGTCCGACAGTCACTGTGTACGTGCATTTTTGGCCCACGCACTTCACCGCAGTATAATCAAACAAAACTTAACATGGAGTCACACAAAGAGAAGTACAGCAGGTTACCAAAAGTTTGAACAAGGTTTCAAGGTGAGCCCTGAAAGCAGAGGGGGAGATAGAGGCAAGGTGAGGTTGGGGGACGGAACTCCATTCTGCAGATTTTAAACATCGGAGAGCACAGGATAGCAATGGGGCAAATAAAATTGTACATCCACAAGAGAGTAGGATCAGAGGAATGTAAAGAGCTAGAGGAGGTTACAGAGATTGGAAGGGATTACATTGCGGATGGATTTATAAGCAGTGGTGAGAATTATAATATTGAAGTGTGGCCTGGTGTAGCTTAGCCAGCAGAGAGGCGATAGGTGGATGGGACTTGTGAGCTAGGGTACGAGCAAGAGATGAGCTCAGAGGTGAAAGTTCAGAGACACTGGGATAGTCAAGTCTGGAATGGACAAAGTCATGGCTGAGTCCTCAGCAGCAGACGTCTGAGGCTGGGGTGGATACAGGGATTCTCTGAAGCTGAAAATGATGGGGATAAAGGATTAGAAGTTCAGCTCAGAGTGAAATAAGACATCAATGTCACAAACCATCCGGTTCAGCCAGAGACAGTGACCATGGGGAGAAATGGAATTGGCAGCAGGGCCTGAAGGCAGAGTTTTCCCTTTTTGAGGCAGAGGGCCGGATTGACATCGCGGTAAATTCGGGCGTCGGGCCTGTAACGTGATCTGCACCCCAATCCGAGCCGATCACGTTTTTACCGACACTCGATTTGGGTGTGGATCCGGCCCACGCCCCAGTCAGGCGGCCCAATGATTTAAATGCATTAGCACGCTTTTAAAATCCATTTAATGAACCCCCCCGCCCAACTCTCCCGCCAAATCCCACTTTACCGTCTTCGGATCCGTTCCAGATCCGCGCTGTTACCCACCTGCAGAGTAAAAACCCAAAGCGGATTCCTCTTCTGCAGGGGGAACCTCCGAAGCCCGTCCTCCTCGATCACCCTTCGCAGACCCCCCAGCTAATCACCCCGGCAGACCCGCGACCCCCTCCTCCCCTCCCCCCGCCATGATCCGAATCCCCTAGGAAGCAGACCACCCCCCCCGCCAACCCCTCCGGAAGGCCCCCCCCCACCTCCAACACCCCCCAGCCCCCTGCGATCCGACCCCCCCCCTTCCCCGGGAGGCAGGCCCCCTCGGCAGAGCACACCGCCCCCCCCTAGGAGGCAGGCACCCCCGGCAGACACCTCCCCCCCTCCCCCCCCACAGTCAAACCGCACCCCCCCTCCCCCAGGAGGCAGGATCCCCCCCCTGCCCCCCGACCCTCTGCAGAGCAGACTCTAGCTACCTACAGACCTACCTGGATTGCTGCTGTCCCTCTACCATCCTTCTGACCTGCGCTCGTTGATGTGGAGATGCCGGTGTTGGACTGGGGTCAACGCAGTAAGAAGTCTCACAAACACCAGGTTAAAGTCCTGTCGGAGTTTCGCCTGGTGTTGTGAGACGTCTTCCTGCACTTGTTGGACAGCCTGCAGCATCTTCCAGGCCTGCCGCTGGTGTCTGGAGGAGGAGGGGGTGGGTGGTGAGGCTCAGATAGATCTCTGGCTGAGGGGTGGTTGGTGGAGATTCTCCCAAGTCCATCCTCCCCACACATTCTCCGCCACCTCTCCCCCTCCAACCAGAGATCCATCTGAGCAACCCTGCCCCCCCGCCCACCCCCCCCAACCCCCCCACCCCCCCCACCATCCCTCTCCTCCGGCAGACACCAGTGCAGGCCAGGAAGGTGCTGCAGGCTGTCCAACGAGGGAAGGTCAGAAGGTTGGTGGAGGGACAGCAGTGATCCAGGTAGGTTGGGGGTGTGCTCTGCCAAGGGCCTCCTGGGGTGGGGTCTGATCGCGGAGTAGGGGGGAGGCTGCCTCCCGTGGTGGTCTGACCATGAGGGGGGTGCTGTTTCCCAAGGGGGGGGGGGGGGGCGTCTGATGGGGGGGGCTGCCTGCTGGGGGTGGGGGGGCTGCCTCCCGGGGGGGGGGGTTCTGATCGCAGCTCATCCTCCACCCCCCCCCCCCCCCCCAATCCCCCATCCCCCACCCCTCCCCCCAATGTCTCTCTATTTTGTCTTTTGTGCTGTTTCGGGTTTTTCTCGAACAGCGAATGCACAGTGCAGACCGGACTGGAGCTGGCAAAAAGCATCCGGGCGCGCTGGAACAGGGATTCCGGGCTCGGATCCGTTTTACGTCTGGATCCGGCCCTTAGCCTCCAATTGGTAAAATCGGGCCCTGGGTGTCACAGCGAGCAGGAGGAGACATGTGGAAGCCAACGGCCCAATGGTGGCTTTCTCTGCAGGATCATTAGCAGCTTAGGAGCAAAGCCAAAGGCCGGGTCCCACGGTATCACATTGGGGGCAGGGCTTGACCGTTGCCAAGGGCACAGCCTGGGCAATGCCAGGCGGAAGAGCCGGGGAGGGGGGGGAGAGTGGAGCCGAGCTGACAGCAGAGCCGGGGGCAATGCCAGGTGGTAGTGCCAACGAGCACTACTGAGGGCAGAGTCGGGGGGGGCAAAGCCAGGGGGCAGTGCCAGAGGGCAGTGCCGGGGACAGAGTCATGGGTCAGAGTTAAGGGGTCAGAGCTAAAGGGTCAAAGTTAAGGGGTTGGAGCTAAAGAGTCAGAGTTAAGGGGTCAGAGCCAGGGGGGCAGTACTCAGGGCAGTGCCAGGAAGCTGAGTTGTTTTTGGATGGTGCTGCTAAGGAGAATTAGATGAGAAATGGGGAGGTCAAGGGTAGATCCTTGGAGGAAACCAGAGATAATTGTGCAGGAGTGACAGGAAAAGCCACTGCAGAAGGCATTGGTTATATTGTTAGTGTAGCATCTCCCATCCAATCAATCCCTTTAAATATAAGCGAGTGGTTCCCTTTATTAAGAGTTCCAGGCAGAGTTCTCAGTATGGGTGAAACTACAGAAGGATTTGTACCAGCGATATTGAATAAACCAGTGATCGCACTGGGATTTGCTGCCGTTACCATTTATTCTGCCTCAGAGTCAGACTGATGATGATGGGTTTGAGCAGACACATTGCGAATTGTGGCAGATGCACAGTTCCCATTTGGGCTGAAAGATGTAATTTTCAGTGGGAAGAGCTGCCATGATGCCAGCAATGTAATAATTTAAATATGTGAGGTTAGGATTTTCAATCGAATGCATCTGTTTTCACCTCATCACAGCAGCAAACACTTAATGCACCCGTGACAGTTTACCCTGCGCTTCCTCAGACCCTCTGAACAGTTGGAGGGGTTAGGGAGGGGTATCCTCCTTTCTCATTAATGTGGCAATGCAGCCCCTATCGATTCGGAAAAGCCCCGGGCAATGTGATGCGGACACAGAGGTCCAAAATAATTGGCTCCGTCCCCTTTACAGCCACAGAACAAGGGGAAGAGTATAACTCAGGCAAGGCATAGATGAACTTACAACCCATATTGTCTGATAAGATTACTGATGAATCAATCAGTGCTCATGATCATAAACCTTTTTTGTTCACAGAGCTACAATAAACCTTTTTGTATTTGGATATGCTTTCTGTCTCTGTGATGCTTCTGTTGGTCATATTTTATATTGATTTTTTTACGGAGCTAACTTTCCCTGATAAAGTCAGGCTTTGTTGTGTTGTTCTGCGTGATCTTTTAGTTGCTCCGATTATGTAATTGGATTTGGTGTCACATTGCTTTAAGTCATGCAAATTCTCCAACAGTTACCAAAAAATTCGACAAAACCTCTTTTGGATTGGAGGGTAGCTATGGAGACCTAATTAATATGTACAAGAGTGGATCATGTATCAACTAATAGTTAACAGTGGATAGGGTCAACAGTGGGTAGAATTTATGATGGATTGCTGGTGGCTAGACCACAGCACCACAATGAGTGTGACTACAGGTGCAAGAACATTCCTGGGAATGGAAAATGATCTGAATGTTTGCAAACCTCTGGAATTCCATTCTTAAACCTTTCCATCACTCCTCTGCCCACACTTGATTCAGTTAGAATCTCTACAGTGCAGAAGGAGACCATTCAACCCATCAAGCCGACACCAGCATCAATCCCACCCAGGTCTTAACCCTGTCACCCCATATATTTACCCTGCTAATCTCCCTGGCACTTTAACATGACCTAACCCACACATCTTTGGAGTGTGGGAGGAAACCAGAGTACCCTGAGGAAACCCACACAGACACAGGGAGAATGTGCAAACTCCACGCTAGGACAGTGGTTGGGTGGCATGGGACCACAGTGGTTACCACTGCTGCTTCACAGCTCCAGGGACCTGGGTTCGATTCCTGGCTCGGGTCACTGCCTGTCTGAAGTTTGCACATTCTCCTCGTGTCTGCGTGGGTTTCCTCCGGGTGCTCTGATTTCCTCCTACAGTCCAAAGATGTGCGGGTTAAGTTAATTGGCCATGCTAAAATTGCCCCTTAGTGTCTTAGGTTAGAGGGATTAGCGGGTATAATATGTAGGGATATGGGGGTAGGGCCTGGGTGGGATTGTGGTCGGTGCAGACTCGATGGTCCGAAGGGCCTCTTTCTGCACTGTAGGGTTCTATGATTCTATGATTCCACACAGTGATCCGAGGTCAGAATTGTGCCCGGGTCCCTGGCACTGTGAGGCAACAGTGCTAACTGCTGTGCCACCCATAGTTGTCCTGATCCCTCCTCACTGGTGTCAAATAGTATGACTTAGCACTCCTGTGAAGCACCTTGGGATATAGAAAATAGAAGCAGGACTAGGTTATTCAGCCCATCGAGCCTGCTCTGACATTCAGTATGATCCACGGCCAATCCTTTATCTCAACACCAAACTCCTCCCATCCTCCTTGATGCCTCCAGTGTTTAGAAATCTATTTCTTTCTTAAATACATGCAGTGACTTGGCCTGCACATCCTTCTGTGGAAGAGAATTCCACATATTCACCACCCTCTGAGTGAAGAAATTTCTCCCCTTCTCAGTCAATCCTCCTATTTCACTCTGCGAGGGACCTGCATTTGTTGTCTTCACTGATCTTTTAGCTTTTATGCACTTTTAGAAGCTTTCATGTTACGTACAAGTTTACTCCCAGTTTCTATCTTCCCCTCTTAATTAATCTCTTGGTCCTCCTTTATTGAATTCTAATCTTTTCTCAATCCCCAACCTTGCTACTTTTTCTAACAACTTTATGTGATTCCACTTTGGATCCAATACTATTCTTGACTTTGTTAGCCATTTTTGGGCCACTTTTCTTGTTGTGCTATTGTACCAGAGAGGAATGTATAACTGCTGCAATGCATGCATTCTTTCTTTGAACATTGACCATTGCCTATCCATTGTCAAGCCTTTCAATGAAGTTACCCAATCTATCACAGCCAATTCACTGATCATGTCCTCGTAGTTTCCTTCGTTTAGGTTTAGAGCCCTAGTTTTTGATTGGACTTTCTATGTCAATAAAGAATTCTATCATGTTATGGTCACTCTTCCCCAAAGGACCCCAGACAATAACATGTTTAATTAATCCCTTCTCATTGCACAGTACCAAATCATAGAATCATAGAACCCTACAGTGCAGAAAGAGGCCCTTCGGACCATCGAGTCTGTACCGAACACAATCCCACCCAGGCCCTGCCCCCATATCCCTACATATTATACCCACTAATCCCTCTAAGCTACACATCCCTGAACACTAAGGGGCAATTTCTTAGCATGGCCAATCAACCTAACCCGCACATCTTTGGACTGTGGGAGGAAGCCAGAGTACCTGGTGAGTCTGTTCCTGAGTTGGTTCGCCAACATTTTGGTCCAAAGGCCAGCCTGTACACACTCCAGGAATTCATCAGCCACAGTATTACTGTTACAGTGCCTTTCTGTAGGTTAGGGTGGCACGATAGCACAGTGGTTAGCACAGCTGCTTCACAGCACCAGGAACTCAGCTTCGATTCCCGGCTTGGGTCACTGTCTGTGTAGAGTTTGCATGTTATCCCTGTGTCTGCGTGGGTTTCCTTTGAGTGCTCCGGTTTCCTCCCACACTCCAAAGATGTGCGAGGTAGGTGGATTGGCCATGCTAAATTGACCCTTAGTATCAGGGGGACTAGATAGGATATTTAGCACAATACAAGGCACTGGTGAGGCCGCAACTGGAGTACTGTGTGCAGTTTTGGTCCCCTTATTTGCGAAAGGATATATTGGCCTTGGAGGGAGTGCAGAGAAGGTTCACCAGGCTGATACCGGAGATGAGGGGGTTAGCTTACGAGGAGAGATTGAATAGTCTGGGCCTGTACTCGTTAGAGTTTAGAAGGCTGAGGGGGGATCTTATAGAGACTTACAAGATAATGAAGGGTCTAGATAGGGTACAGGTAGAGAGATTCTTCCCGCTTGGAAAGGAAAACAGAACTAGAGGGCACAGCCTCAAGATAAGGGGGAGGGAGCAGTTTAGAACGGAGTTGAGGAGGAACTTCTTCACTCAAAGGGTGGTGAATCTCTAGAATTCTCTGCCCGTTGAAGTGGTGGAGGCTACCTCGCTAAATATATTTAAGTCACGGGTAGATAGGTTTCTGATAGACAGGGGAATTAAGGGTTATGGGGAGAAGGCGGGAAAGTGGAACTGATCCACTTCAGATCAGCCATGATCTTATTGAATGGCGGGGCAGGCTCAAAGGGCTAGATGGCCTACTCCTGCTCCTATTCCTTATGTTCTTATGTAGATGCATGAGGTTCTGGGGGTAAGGCTTGTGCTCAGTGCAGACTCAATGGGCCGAATGGCATCCTTCTGCACTGTAAGATTCTATGATTAAAGTCACACATGACTGTAAATGTACAAAGAATAAAGAACCAAGAACAAAAACAGCCCGGGAAACAGGCCCTTCGGTCCAACGAGCCCGCGCCGCCATTTTAACTTTACCAATCCCCACTCCACTCATGACCCTTATCTATTGTTTTATGGCCATCCACATTGAGGGAAAACTAATTTAGGGACAATTTATTACCTCCAATCAGCCTAAAAGCACATCTTTGGGGTGTGGGAGGAAACCAGAGCACCCGGAGAAAACCCACGCAAGCATGGGGAGAATGTGCCAACTCCCACAGACACCGGCCCAAATCCATGTGTCTGCACAGCAAACAGTGATAGTCACTGAGCTGTCGTGGTGCCCAGCATCTGGTCCAGTTTAGGCACACACTAACGACATGAAGCACTAGGCCAATCTTGAACATTCAAGAGCAGCCCAAGTACGACCCATCTTGTGTATGCCCCTCGTTGGACAACAAGGCGGACCGACTTAAAACCTGTGAATTAAAAGAGAAAACATTATTATCATACCATATCCATTTACATTACCAGGGACGCCCCAATGCTAATGAACCTTATTTAAAACAATCTCCTATATCCTGCCATCTCCAACCCACTCATGTGCCTGTCTAAGTTACTCTTAAACAACTCCAGCGTACCTGCCTCCACCACCTTACTTGGCAGAGCATTCCATACCCCCACTACCCTCTGTGTGAAAAACCTCCCTCTAATATCTGTGTTATACCTCTCCCCCCTCACCCTAAGCCCGTGGCCTCTCGTACTGTGTGTCTCTAACACAGGAAGTAGCTTACCTATGTTAGAGACAAATGTAGATCGTTGTTGTGTGTTCCTGGCACAGCTGAAATTGCTAATAATTTTAGTGCTTAATAAGAAGTCATTCTGGTTAAAAAAAAAGCTTATCTTGAATCTGAATCCATTACATTTGGATATTGTGGATTTGTTTTGCTGAATGTAAACAGCATGTGTTGCTTTGACAGGCGTCGACACTGGGTGCCTGGAGGTTGTACATCGCCACTGGAGAAAAGGAATTAGGGATTAAGATTGGCGTGGATGGAAATGATCCCTCTAACATAACGGTTAACCACGTGATCAGCGGAGGAGCTGCTGACAGGTAATTCCCTCGATATGTGGGTGGCCCCTTCTCTGCTGAAAATGGCCTCTTTACCCTGCTGTTCAGTAACCTCAGTAAGAAGTCTGACAACATCAGGTTTAATTCCAACCGATTTATTTGATAGTAAACTCACTAGCTTTTGGGGTTTGTCCCTTCATCAGGCGAATGGAGAGTTCTGGCCTCAGACAGAGCATATAACAGCACAGACAATTTACAGATTACTGATTAGAATGCGAATCTTTACACCTAACCTGTTATTCAAGTCTTAAAGTGGCCGACAATGTGAGTGGAAGGAGCACCGAGCACAGGTTAAAGAGATGTGTACTGTCTCCAGACGGCACAGTGAGTGAGGTTTTGCAAACCCAGGCAAGTCACGGGGGTTACAGATAGTGCGACATCAGTAACCTCAGATCAGCATCTGACCTCAGGTCATGCATAGTTTTTACGCTAATGCTCAGAAGTAACGAGCTGCCTGGGGCACGATGCACTGATATCAAACTCCCCTCCCTGTTACCCATTCTGCAGTGGGGTGAAATTTAGGCTTGTTCGCTAAAGGGTGAGTGGCAGACTTTGATAGATTACCACTCCAGGTTAAAGAGAGCGTTCTACTCTGCTGTGTTACTGATAAAGTTAATGATAAAGAGTGCTGCTTTCGGCATTTGTTCTTTTAGAATGACCTTTCCTGCCAGGAGGGTTTGCAAATATTAGGCATAAATGGGCAGCAAGACCCCAGAACGTCCATCCATGATGGCCAAACTAAGCTGCTAGGTCAGGTACAGTTTTGGATTGTGCAACTTCAAATTTAGACCATAGGAGCAGAAGTAAGATATTCGGTCCATTGAGTTTACCCATCATTCAATGAGATCATGACTGATCTGATGTGATAACCCTCAACTCCACTTTCCCGCCTTATCCCCTGAATACCCTTACTGATGAAAAATCTGTCTACCTCAGCCTTGAACATACCCAATGACCCATCCCTACAGCCCTCTGTGATACAAAATTCCACAATTGGTATAAGATAGTTTCCTGGATCAGTAGATCAATGTACATGAATGTATTCACCTACCTCCATGATAGTACACTCCAGAAACAGCTTTGCATTGGGAAAAGAAATGGAAAATAGCTGCACCCTGAGCTGAGGCAGGGAGAACCTCCGTGTGGCTGAGTTCTGAGGCTCAGCCCGTGTGGCGAGGGGTCTCACAAAGTGCTGAGCGAATGGCTCTTTTTTCTCAATTTTTCAAGCCATTTATCCGATTTCATTCCAAAGGGAATCGACCTTTAATGTTCAGTGAGGAAAGTTAGCACGATAAGACTGACTGATCGCTGTAAGATTTTATCTGGAGTTTTCGGCTGGTCTTGCGTGGACTGTGGGGATTTTCTTCCATCTGCTAAAGTCCAATGTTCCGATTGAAAACATGAGTACTTAAGTCATGGGGCATTGCCTGAGTAAATGTTCTCTTCCACATTCCAAGACAAGGGTGGGCCTCTCCCAAAAAAATTCTACGTGCCAAAGTCACATAAAAACTGGAGTAATTCCTGTTGCTTTTTTCAGCAGGATTTTCAAAAGGAATCTCCCACGCTCTGTGCACCGCAGAGCGCCCTGGCATGATTCTCATTAAGAATCTGGAGGCAGGGCCTATTCCTGCTGGAAAAGGCCAGCAGCATAGCGCTGAGTGAGCCACTGCGCACGTGCTGTTCTGTCACAGCGGAGATCAGCGCGTGCGCAGTGGCCCTGCACTGCCAGCCTCCCAATTGCTGGCCAGCGTGACCAGTGGCCAGTCCTGCAGCCCCGCATCGCTGCCCCCCCAACCCCCCACCAACAGTCCGATCGCTGGCCACCCGGGCCAACCTCGCACCCCCCCCACCCACACCGATGCCCAGCCCTGATCGCTGGTCTCCCTTCCCTCTGTCACTGATCCCTCTGCAGAGTGGCTGCGAGAGCACCCACCCCTCCACCAATCTCCCCCACAAAGGGGCCACCACTAAATTAGGTACCGCTCTCTGTCCGGTGCCCGGTAGACACTGTCAAGGTACCCCCTGGGCATTACCACTTGGGCAGTGCCAGGGGACCAGGCTGGCACTGCCGAGCTGTCAATGCCCAGGGGGAGCCCCCTTTCCCCTGACCTCCTGGGAGGTCTTAATGGCCCCCCCCCCTTCACTCCAGCAGGGTCCGACCGCCAGTTCCCCGCAAGTGGGGAGCTGTTGTAAACCCTGCTGGAGTGAACCATTCCTGGCCTGGGCGGGGGAAGCTCTGACTGGCCCAGTGATTTCAGTCCCGGGTCCACTAATTACATGTTAAATAAATTATAATCGGCATTTATTTAAATTATACAGCTCCGTGTGGATATCTGGTGTGGAGCTGACACTACGGGAAATCCAGTAGCTGAAGACTCATGGAGGGCATGGTGCCCAGTGGGGAGCTGGTGGAACAGTGCCACTCGAGTCTCCCGTCCCCCAAATGTTTCATTTCTGATTTTTCAAACACTTTGGGTGACTAGTGGAGTGCCCCAGGGGTCGGTGCTGGGGCCTCAGCTTTTTACTATTTATATAGATGATCTGGAGGAGGGAACCGAGTGTAGGGTGTCGAAATTTGCTGATGACACCAAGATTGGGGGAACAGCAAATTGTGCAGAGGGTGTGGAGAGTCTGCAGAAGGATCTAGATAGGCTGGGCGAATGGGCCAGGAAATGGCAAATGGAATTTAATGTTGGCAAGTGTGAGGTGGTCCACTTTGGTAGGAAGAATGGTAGGAAGGACTATTACTTACGTGGCGAAAAACTGCAGCAGGCGACGGTGCAGAGGGACCTCGGGGTCCTTGTGCATGAGTCGCAAAAACCCAGCCTGCAGGTGCAGCAGGTGGTCAGGAAGGCGAATGGGATGCTGGCCTTCATAGCGAGGGGGATTGAATATAAAAGTAGGGAGGTCTTGCTGCAGCTGTATAGGGCATTGGTGAGGCCACAGCTGGAGTACTGTGTGCAGTTTTGGGCGCCGTACTTACGTAAGGATATTTTGGCCTTGGAGGGAGTGCAGAGGAGGTTTACTAGGCTGATACCGGAGTTGAGGGGGTTGAGCTATGAGGAGAGGCTGAATAAACTAGGCTTGTACTCGTTAGAGTTTAGAAGAATGAGGGGAGATCTCATTGAGACGTATAAGATGATGAATGGGATGGATAGGATAGAGGTGGAGAGACTCTTCCCGCTCAAAAAAGACAGTAGGACTAGGGGGCACAGCCTCAAGATAAAGGGGGGGCGGTTTAGAACGGAGTTGAGGAGGAACTTCTTCACTCAAAGGGTGGTGAATCTCTGGAATTCTCTGCCCGTTGAAGTGGTGGAGGCTGCCTCGCTAAATATTTTTAAGACGCGGGTTGATGGGTTTTTGATAAGCGAGGGGATTAAGGGTTATGGGGAGAGGGCGGGAAAGTGGAACTGAGCAGCGACAGATCAGCCATGATCTTATTGAATGGCGGGGCAGGCTCGAAGGGCTAGATGGCCTACTCCTGCTCCTATTTCTTATGTTCTTATATTTTATCTTTTTTTGTCTAAGTGCTGGGTGGAGTTGAAACTGGGAGAGTCTCAGAGCCATTTTTGGGGTGTGTTTTCAGCCCTCCCCACCCCCCCATACACACTCTGGTGCAAAATTTTGAGCAAGTTTGACGCTGACTGCAGAAGCCTGTGGGTGGGGCTTAACGCACCCAAAATCCCGCAGCTCTGATCGGAGTGCCCAATTGCGCATGCGCAAAACCAAAAATAACACTGCTTCCCTGCCAGATCCAGAAATTTGACACATTGCCCAGCTCGGGTATCCATGACACGAGTGTGGACAGCAGAAAGTGGGTGTCCCCCCCCCCACCCCGAGGTGCCAAGTCCTGCAACAAGTGGCACAGGTGTTGCCCTCTCTCCTTTCAGAGATGGAGCCATTGGCAGCACATGGTGTCCAATATCTGTTCAATTAACACTCCTGTGCGGAACTGCAGGGTCTCCGTTCCCTCCCTCTCCCTAGAGCGAATGGCAGCAACTTCCTGCCTCTGGTGGCCACCTCTCTCTATTCCTGCCAATGGTGAGGCCTGGGCTTCCTGTGCCCGCAATTCTTCCTCCTCCTCCTCCTCCTCCTCCTCAGCTCCAGCATCAACCAAAAGAACAGCAAGATCAATGGATTGCTTCGCAAAAACCATCTTGTCACTCTAGAAGATGGGGGAGGGGTGGGGGTGTGGGGAGGTGGGATTTGGAGAAGGGGAGACACTCATGGAGAGGTTAAAGAACGCTGCTTGCTCCTAGCCCAGCAACATACACTGCCCATCCCCTCCCGCAGGCCCCCCAGCAACACAGCCCCACCATTCCCCACTTACACAGACTCCCCATCCCCCCAGCAACACAGCTCCCCCCAGTAACACACACCCACAGCTCATGCAGTAGTGAGCACAGACGCTGCTGCTTGAGAAGTCCTGAGGCTGCAGCACCGCCATTTCAAAGGGTTTCCAGCACATCCCCCACCTGGAAGAGTGCTGTGTGCACTAGGACCCACCAGCATCCGTGACACCTGACCTCAGTGCTAAGGCGGACTGACTTAAAACCTGTGAATTAATGGAGAATTTATGGAGCAGGTCTGTTCCTAGTCTGGATTCCGGATTGGGCGAACGCGGTGATAAAGGCAGACGTGCCGGTAAAGTGGGCCGTGCAGCTCATTAAGTAGATTGAAATACACGGAAAAATGTTTAAATTGACATCGCACCTGTTTTGTGTACGGTCTCGATCGCGCCCATTTCTGGGTCTTGGTACAGCGCGTAGTGGTGTGAAAACGGGCGCAGATCATCTCATGCCCAACTGTGCCAATTTCCTTCGCCTGAAAACGATGGTGAAATATCATCCATTGCCCTGTTTTGGTTCACTCCCTCATACACCACATCACTGGGCAGGTCTGTGACCTCTTCAATCCCTGTCCGTTGCTCGGTATCAAGCCCATCGTCTCTGGAAGAAGTGTCTGTCCCCTTTGCTGATGGTATAGCTGCCACATAAGAATATAAGAACATAAGAAATAGGAGCAGGAGTAGGCCATCTAGCCCTTCGAGCCTGCCCCGCCATTCAATAAGATCATGGCTGATCTGAAGTGGATCAGTTCCACTTTCCCGCTTTCTCCCCATAACCCTTAATTCCCCTGTCTATCAGAAATCTACCTACCCATGACTTAAATATATTCAGCGAGGTAGCCTCCACCACCTCAATGGGCAGAGAATTCCAGAGATTCACCACCCTTTGAGTGAAGAAGTTCCTCCTCAACTCCGATCTAAACTGTATCCCCCTCATTTTGAGGCTGTGCCCTCTAGTCCTGCTATCCTTTCTGAGCGGGAAGAATCTCTCTACCTCTACCCTATCCATCCCCTTCATTAGCTTATACGTGTCTATAAGATCCCCCCTCAGCTTTCTAAACTCCAACGAGTACAGACCCACGGGAGACTTATGGCTGTAAACGCACTCATGTTTTGTCCAACTCAACATCCTGCAGACCAAACTAAACTACAAGAAACTGCTGGAACGTTCAGTCATTTTAGAAATATTGGCATTCTGTTTTTGAATGTTTACTAATGGTAAAAACATAGAAACTAGAAGCAGGGGGAGGCCATCCAGCCTTTGAATCTGCTTCGCCATTCATTATGATCATAATCGATCATCAAATTCAATATCCTGATCCCCCTTTCCCCTTTATCCCTTGATCCCTTTAGCCTCAAAAGTTATATCTAAATTCTTCTTGAACTCACACAATGTTTTGGCCTCAACTACTTTCTGTGGGAGTGAATTCCACACATTCCCCACCCTCTGGGTGAAGAAATCTCTCCTCACCTCAGTTCTCAAAGTTTTGCCCCTTATTCTCAAATTTTGTAGAGATTGGATAAGAGAGGAGATTAAAGTTAGATCATTCAAGGATGATATAGGGGAGAACTTCTTCCAGCAAAGAGGATTAAAAACTGGATCAATCTCCCCAAAAAACTGTTGACGCGGGATTGGAAAGTATGTGGGAATTTTCAAAGCAGAGACTATTAGATTTTTGTGCGGGCAAGCTGGGTACTAAAAACGGGTGGCACAGTAGCACAGCGGTTAGCGCTGCTGCTTCACAACTCCGGGGACCTGGGTTCGATTCCCGGCTCGGGTCACTGTCTGTGTGGAGTTTGCACATTCTCCTCGTGTCTGCGTGGGTTTCCTCCGGGTGCTCCGGTTTCCTCCCGTAGTCCAAAGATGTGCGGGTTAGGTCGATTGGCCATGCTAAGAAATTGCCCCTTAGTGTCCTGGGATAGGGGGATTAGTGGGCATAACATATTAGGGCCTGGGTGGGATTGTGTTCGGTGCAGACTCGATGGGCCGAAGGGTCTTTTTCTGCACTGTAGGGTTCTATGATTCTATAAAGGTTACAGGTTGTGGGTAAAGGCAGATAAAATGGAGATAAGCAAGGATCTCATTGAAAGGTAGCATGGAATCAAGGGGCAGAATGGCCTGTTGCTGTTCCTCTGCTTCGTTGGGGGTTTGGGCTGTAGGAAAGTGAGTTTATAGAATCCTTACAGTGTAGAAGGAGGCCAATCAGCCCATCAAGTCTGCACCACCCAGACCCTAACCCATAACCCCGCATATTTACCCTACTAATGCCCCTAGCATTAAGGTCCATGACCAATCAACCTAACCCACACATCTTTGGACTGTGAGAGGAAACCGGAGCACCCGGAGGAAACCCACGCAGACACGGGGAGAACGTGCAAACTCCGCACAGACAGTGACCCGAATCGGGAATTGAACATGGGTCAGCTGGCGCTGTCAGGCAGCAGTGCTAACCACTGTGCCACGGTACCAGCCAGTCGTGAGTCTTCCCGATTGAGAGGAAGGGGAGGAGGGTGTTGGGTACATGAGGCAAGCTGTAGGAGGCCCGGCTCAGCCAGATTCAGGGCCAGGCCCTGAGAGCAGAAAGAAATATCAAACCGCAACTGACAAAAAAGCTGCCAAGCAGCCGGCTCAGGATGAAACATCAGCAGATAGTGAGCCAAGGAGCTGCCTTCAGGCAGAACACTCATGGAATAATGTGTTATTAATTATTCTTTACAATGCTGTTCTCAGTATTCACTTTGTGGATTCTCTTCACTGTTATATTTAGGGATGGCAGACTTGGCCCTGGAGATACACTGCTTGAAGTGAATGGATCCTCATTGGCTGGACTGTCATTCCAAGAGGTTGATTCTCTCATACACTCAACGAAAGGTTTGGTGGATTTAGTTGTTGCAAATAAAGTAAGTGATATAAGTTTATTAAAACTCATTTCATTGCTGTTAAGGTGCTCTATACTATCGGAAAGCCTACACTAATTGGGTTTCACACTCAAGTTTAATAGCTCCTATTGCTTGTTTCTCTCAATCCTCTATCCTTCATTGGGCACAATCTCAGAGTCACCCATTTTAGACAGAGAGGAGAAGGAACTCCTTCTCTCAGAGGGGAGTGAATCTGTGGAATTCTTTACCCCAGAGGGCTGTAGAGGCTGGATCATTAACCATGTACAAGGTTGAGACAGACAGATTTTTAATCAGTAAGGGAATTCAGGGTTAAGGCGGGAAAGTGGAGTTGAGGATTATCATATCATATCAATTATGATCTCATTGAATGATGGAAAAAGCTCGATGGGCTGAATGGCCCACTTCTGCTCCTATACTTTATGGTCTAATGATGGGTTAGAAAATGTATCTTGCAACATGTGGGAGGAGTGCTGTTGCGGTGTCACCTTAATTTGATTCCAATTCCATCTGCTGTAATTTATGCACACATATGTTGACTGAATGCCTTCTGGAAATCCATTTAAACCACATGCATTGGGACTTTAATACCCAGCATGTTCGAGACCTCTTCAAAAAGTGCATCTTGGTTGATCGGGTGTGGTTTACCCTTTACAAATTGAAGCTGGCTCTCTCTGATCGATTCATGTTTGTCCAAGTTCTCTATCGCTCTGTCCCCGATAACAGATCCGCCCTCACAACATTGGGGCTATAATTCCCTGGTTTATAAGTGAACTGTCGGGATATAGTTCCTGCACCATTGAAACAGAAAGATATTGCAGAATAAAGTGTATTAATCCTAATAGTGAAATTGAGTTAGGTGGTGAACCAATAGACAGGCTGTGAGATATTATGCTGGATAAACTCCTGTATTCTCTTTAATCCTTGGCTCTGCTGAGTTGCACAAGAGGCTTCCTGGATAAGCAAAGTATTACTCCGTGTTCATGCACTTCATTTTCATTTGATCAGAGTGTTCGATCTGTGGATTCAGCACTTTGAAATGATGATTCATCTTCCTTTTTGGTATGGTTTGAATTCCATAGTCTTGGGCGGCATGGTGGTCCAGTGGTTAGCGCTGCTGCTTCAGAGACCAGGGTCCGATTCCCGGCTTGGGTTACTGTCTGTCTTGAGTCTGCACATTTTCCCCATGTCTGTGTGGGTTTCCTCCGTTTTCCTCCCACATTCTGAAAGACGTGCTGGTTCGGTTTGTTGACCCGAACAGGCACCAGAGTGTGGTGACTAGGGGATTTTCACAGTAACTCCATTGCTTTGTTTAATGTAAGCTTTACTTGTGACACTAATAAATAAACTTGAAAAAACTCTTTTAAAGTTAAGGGAATTAAGGGTCATGGGGAGAAAGCGGGAAAGTGGAACTGATCCACTTCAGATCAGCCATGATCTTATTGAACGGCGGGGCAGGCTCGAAGGGCTAGATGGCCTACTCCTGCTCCTATTTCTTATGTTCTTATGTTCTTATCTCGCCCACCTTCCTTAAACACTGGTACAACACTGGCCATTTCCTAATCCATGGAGACACTTCCTGAATCAAGATCATGGCTCAGGTTACAATTTTCTCACCTACTGCTTTAATATCCCGGCATGGAAACCATCGCTCCCGGAGATCTGTCTCCAGTCTCATTGTTTGCTCTGTCACCATTTGTTAAAACTCATATTAAATGGATAAAGGGCAAGTCTTGGAATACTCTCTGAAGAACAGTCTTGCTATCGATTGTGATGTGAATCTGGTGTGATCTGTGTTTGTTTAGCTTGTTACATTCCAAAGGGAGGTGAGTTTGCACTACATCCCGGGAGCTATTGTATAAAGAAATGTGGCACTATTGCAGTCTGGGAGTAAGAGACTTTAGCTCAACTCAATGGGTGGCACGGTAGCACAGCGGGTTAGCACTGCTGCTTCACAGCTCCAGGGTCCTGGGTTCGATTCCCAACTCGGGTCAATGCCTGTGTTGAGTCTGCACATTCTCCTCATGTCTGTGTGGGTTTCCTCTGGGTACTGCGGTTTCCTCCCACAGTCCAAAGATGTGTGGGTTAGGTTGATTGGCCATGCTAAGAAATTGCCCCTTAGTGTGCTGAGATGTGTAGGTTAGAGGGATTAGTGGGTATGATATGGAGGTAGGGCCTGGGTGGGATTGTGTTTGGTGCAGACTCAATGGGCTGAAGGGCCTCTTTCTGCGCTGTAGGGTTCTATGATTCTATGTATGGGTTAAGTAACATCACTGGATAACACAAACCTAATGCCTCTGTTCAATGACCTTCCTTCGATAGTATTCTGTTTACTTATTTGAGCATCTTGAGACAACTGGGAGTGATAACTGGGAATCAAGGCTTCAGGACAGAAACCATTATTATGGTTATTTCAAACACACTTTATAGGCAATGCAATCACGTCTCTGCAATTTAGGATTTTTGCTTTGTTTTTTGCTAATCTTAAGAATCCATATTTCCAGAACTAGGTCTTTGCTTGCTGAGATGGCAAGATTCTGGCCAAAATGAAAACATTTTAAAATAATCCGATGGGGTCCCTTGGGTGGCACGGCGGCACAATGGTCAGCACTGCTGCTTGACAGCACCAGGGATCCGGGTTCAATTCCCGGCGTGGATCATAGTCTGCACGCTCTCCCCATGGGTTTCCTCCGGGGGCTCCCGTTTGCTCCATGCTGGTTAGGGTGCATTGGCCGTGCTAAATTCTCCCTCGGTGTACCCGAACAGGCGCCGGAGTGTGGCAACCAGGGGATTTTCACAGTGACTTCATTGCAGCGTTATTATAAGCCAACTTGTGGCACTAATAAAATCAATTTTAAAAACTTTCCCATTACTAGCTGTTGGCCAAGGCATGCCCCTTCCCCTCAGGTTCCCCCTCAAAGACACTCCTCAAAAATCAACCCCTTTGACCAAGCATTTGATCATCTGATCTGAAATCTCCTCACGTGGCTCGCTGTCAGATTTGATCTGGTGGTGTTTCGGGATGTTTCATTATGTTGAAGACACTCTAAGTTGCTGAGGTTGCTTTAAAAACCATTTGTGGGAGAGTGTTCCATGTTCTAATCACCTGGTATGTACAGAATCATCCTTTTCTATTCGATTACCGATCATTTTCAATCAATGCCTTTGTTACCCATTTACAATCTGGAGGAAACAATCTGTCACTGTTTAGATTCTCAAAACTGTTTGGAATTTTGGAATGTTTATTAGATCTCCTCTCAACAGTCTCTGGATCCGTGAGAAGATTTCTAATCCCCTTAGACTTTTCAAGGCCAAACACAGTCCATAAAATTTTGGCAACGTTGCTTATCAGCTTCTATACATACGCTGATGAAACCCACAATGTTCTGGATTATGTGAGCCTGTGGTCACCTACAGTCGCTAAAACTGCCTCTCAGTGCCAGGAACCCGGGTTCAATTCCAGCCTCGGGTCACTGTCTGTATGGAGTTTGCGCGTTCTCCCCATGTGTGTTTGGGTTTCCTCCGGGTGCTCTGGCTTCCTCCCGCACTCCAAAGATGTGTGGGTTAGTTGGATTGGTCATGCTAAATTGACCCTAGTGTCAGCAGGGTAAATGTGTGGGGTTACGGGAATATGGCCTGGGTGGGATTGTGGTTGCTATAGACTTGATGGGCCGAATGGCCTCCTTCTGCATTGTAGGATTCCATGATTCTATGAAAATGTCAGTGACACTTACAAGTTTTTAGGTTTCCAAATCACTAACAACCTGTCCTGGTCCCCCCAATGCCAATACTATAGTGAAGAAAGCCCCACCAACGCCTCTACTTTCACAGAAGACTAAGGAAATTTGGCATGTCCACTACGACTCTCATCAACTTTTACAGATGCACCATAGAAAGCATTCTTTCTGGTTGTATCACAGCTTGGTATGTCTCCAGCTCTGCTCAAGACTGCAAGGAACTACAAAGGGTCATGAATGTAGCCCAATCCATCACATAAACCAACCTCCCATCCATTGACTCTGTCTACACTTCCCACTGCCTCGGAAAAACAGTCAGCGTAGCCAAAGTCTGCACTCATCCTGGACACACCCTCTTCCACCTTCTTCCGTCAGGAGAAAGATACAAAAGTCTGAGGTCACGTACCAACTGACTCAAGAACAGCTTCTTCCCTGCTGCCATCAGACTTTTGAATAGACCTACCTCACATTAGGTTGATCTTTCTCTACACCCTAGCTATGACTGTAACACTACATTCTGCACTGTCTCCTTTCCTTCACTATGAATGGTATGCTCTGTCTGTATAGTGTACCAGAAACAATACTTTTCACTGTATGTTAATACATGTGACAATAATAAATCAGATCAAAAATGGTGGGTGCACCATAGTGATGGCTGGTCCCTGGCAATTTAACACTGGGAGCTGCTTTACTTGTTGTAAGGGGGAGACTCCTGCCTCTATCATGAGACCAGTGGCACCAGGCTGGAGCGGCGGCCACTGCTGGCACTACAGGCAAACTCAATGAAGAGGGGCCCAGACTCTTGATAAGTTGGAGGTATCGCCAGACTCTGGTGAGAGGGGTGGGGGTGAATTATAAGAGGCCGGTTGGCGGGGATGGCGCGGGAGTGTAAAGGAGGAAGGGTGCTCCTGGGGGCATGCATCCAATGGCCACATGGGAGCCACAAAGTAAGTACCCCACCCTTGCCCGACAGCATCTCGTGAAGTAAAGCTGCCAGGCTTCCCCCTGCAGTGGGTAAAATGTTGTCAGAGAAAGCATGAGGCTCTTACAGCCACTTAAAGGTCCAGTTAGGTCTTAGGCAACATGAACTCAGAGACTGCAGTGGTTCAAGAAGACTGCTGACCACTCAAGGGCAATTAGGAATGAGCAGCAAACACTGACCTGGCAGGCGACGTACACATTCCCTGAGAAAATAAGAAACGATTCCACTCCCTCCCCAGTCATTGCTTCAAGTTGACCCAAACTTGACTTCTATTTGAGCTCAGACCAGCTTTGGACCATATATATCTGTGAAAAAACAGAAACTGCCTAATTCCTCTTCCATTGTAACACTGCCCACATAACTCTCAGTTATGCCTTAACAACACTGAGTTATTCCAATGATCTCCTGCCAAGCTTCCAGGAGATTCAGGTCACCCAATAACATTGGTTCCAGCTGCATAGTCTTCAGCAGCGTCGATGCTCATATTGGCTCCTGGCCCCTCTGGGCTTTCAATTGAAGAATCTCATTGATGTGATTGAAATCTTTTCATGGCCAGACCATTCTTTATCTCTGAAACTTCCTCCATCCCCACAATTGTGCCCAGGACTCGCCGTTTCTCTTACTCAGGTCTCTGGTGAAGTTCCCCCTCCATGAAACAGTCACAGTTTCGCTCATCTAGGCAAAAGATCTGAAATTTTCCTTTCTTTCCTTCTCTCCAACTCCTTCTCTTTTACCTTAAGACCATCAATAAGGCCTAGCCTTTTGTGACCTGTTATGTTTTTTTGCCTCTGTCTCCAGCTTTACATGATGATGTGAGATGTCCTGGGTTGCTTTATCGTGGGAGAGACACTGGGCTGCCAGTGAATAAGTGAATTGTGCCTGCCTTCTGAGAAAGGTGCACTGACATACAGAATGAGGCACCATGTACCTACAGGGGAGCACCTGTTCCTGTACGAATTCAACCCCTAAAAAAAACCTGATAACAGATCTCAGTATCCTGCCCCCTCCACACACCCACTCTCTCTTCCCTTCTTTCTTTCTCCTCGCTTTCTTACTCGTCTCCCCTCTCTCCCTCTTCCTCCCCTCTCTCTATCTCTATCATGTCCTCTGTCTTTCCTCTTTTTCTTTCTCATCTCTCCCTCTTCTCCCCTACTCCTCTCTCTGTCTCTTTCATGTTGTCTCTCTCTCTTCTCTCTTTCTTAATCATCTTTCCCTCTCCTCTCTCCTTATCCTCTTTCTCTCTTTCATGTTCTCTCTCTCTCTCCTCTTTTCTATTTCTTATTCACCTCTCCCTCTCCTCTCTCCCGCCCCTCGCTCTATCACTCTCATGCTCTCGCTCTCTGCTCTTCTCTTTTTCTCACTCATCTCTCCCCCTCTCTCCTTTGTACCTGTTTCATTTTCTCCCTCCCTCTGCTTCTCTCTTTCTTATCATGTCGCTCTCCTTCCTCCCTTTCCTTCCTCTCTCTCTCCTCCGCCTATATTTTCTCTCTATTTCTTTTCCTCTCTCTCTCTCTCTGTGCTTTGCTGGGGACATGTGGAACTGGAGTGAACTCAGGCTTGCCCAGATAAGGATCTATCATGTATCTAATGCAATGATGAACCCTCCGTGATGAGATCAAGGAGATACAATCTTCTCAGAAAGAACTCCAAGAGTCTCTGCATGTACTCTCGTGCCTGTAGTGGTGATATTGTGCACATTTAGGGAGGGAATTCCAGAACTCTGGCCTCGATAGCTGAGGGTACAATGGCTGGAGAAGGACACGGAGATAAGGGGGGGGGGTGAAATCTCAGGTCAATCTGAGAACAAGTTATGAATTTTAAATTTGAGCTGCTGCGGGACAGAGACCAAATGATTGGCTCCGATGCAGGGCTGTGGATGAATTAGGTTTGGATGATCGAGGTGACTCTGAATGGTTTCAAAGGTCTTCATTTCGAATCATGAAGTCTTATCATAGAATCCCTACAGTGCACAAGGAGGCCATGTGGCCCACTGAGCCAGCACCAACAACTAACCCTTCCAGGCCCTATCCCCACAATGCCACATATTTACCCTGCTAATCCCCCTGACACTAAGGGGCAATTTAGCATGGCCAATCAACCTAACCTGCACATCTTTGGACGGTGGGAAGAAACCAGAGCACCCAGTGGAAACCCATGCAGACATGGGGAGAATGTGCAGACTCACACAGACAGTGACCCAAGGCAGGAATCGAACCCAGATCCCTGGCGCTGTGAGGCAGTGGTGCTAACCACTGTGCCTCCCACCTTCCCTTAGACTAATTTATTTTTAGCTTCATTTCTTTTTCCTTTCCTTTGGCAGTTAGATTATTTTCTGTACCTTTCCCTCAGAGGAGCTGGAAGCAGAGGTTACTCTCCTCTGAGTGGAAAATTTTAGTTGTTGTTTTCCAAACTCACTTCCCTTATTCGTTTACAAATGAGTCAACTCTCTGACAGAGCTCCCAATCGCTCCTGGGGCCAGCTGCGAGAGACAGAGAGAGAGAGAAAGAGATCTCCTCCGGCTGGACACAGCTTTGTCCAAGTGGTGGCGGGTAACAGTGTGCTGGGTGGTAGACTGCAGAGTGGTGAGGGGCCGAGGAGGTAGCAGGGCTAAGCCCATTAATGAGACGGCTGCCCACACTGGGAGATGTTTATTGCGGTTTAACAGCGCAGAATGACTTCCCATCAGCTGTGGGAACGAAAGCTGGATATAACATTGTTTCTCAACTACCATGGGTCCCGCTTGGCAGCCAGACTAACTCAGCCTAATCTAAATTAAATTCCCTCCATCTGTGCAGCTCCCTTTTTGGCTTCAACTAAAAGATAGATAAAATCATCCCCATATACAATAAACATCATTATGCCTGAGTCACATTTGTACAAATGAATGTTCGAACAGAGTTGGGTCAATTGAATTAAATATTGGCCAGGCTGTGGGTCCAGTTTCCAAGTTAGCTCTCCAGCTCTGCTGAATGTTTCTGTTATAAATCCTAATCTTTTCCCCCCCGTTACTGGTTTACCAACAGTAGGAACAGCCTCCCACCTCTCCTGAAGCTCCTGATTAGATTTTCCCTCTGTTCCAATAAATATAGCCTGATCATAGAAACCCTACGGTGCAGAAGGAGGCCATTCCATCCATCAAGACTGCACCAACAACAATCCCACCTAGGTCTTATCCCATAAACCCCACATATTTACCCTGCTAATCCCTCTAAGCTACTCATCCCGAGATACTAATGGCTAATGCACCTAACCTGCACATCTTTCAGACTGTGGGAGGAAACCGGAGCTTTCGGAGGAAACCCACGCAGACATGGGGAGAATGTGCAAACTCCACACAGACAGTGACCCAAGCCGGGAATTGAACCTGGGTCCCTCGAGCTGTGAGGCAGAGTGTGAACCACTGTGCCACCGTGTCGCCCACCAGCATTGTCGTTCTAACGCTCACCCAAATGACATCACCCAATTTGTTGCCTGGAATGGTGGGAAGGTCTTATGAGGAAAGGCTGAGGGACCTGAGGTTATTTTCGTTAGAGAGAAGAAGGTTAAGAGGTGACCTAATTGAGGCATACAAGATGATGAGAGGGTTAGATAGGGTGGACAGTGAGAGCCTTTATCCTCGGATGGCGATGGCTAACACGAGGGGACATAGCTTTAAATTGAGGGGTGGTAATTATAGGACGGATGCCAGAGGTAGGTTCTTTACTCAGAGGGTAGTAAGGGCGTGGAATGCCCTGCCTGCAGCAGTTGTGGACTCGCCAACTTTAAGGGCGTTCAAATGGTCAGTGGATAGGCATATGGATAACATTGGAATAGTTTAGGTTAGAGGGTCATTAGATTGGTTCCACTGGTCGGCACAACATCGAGGGCCGAAGGGCCTGTACTGCGCTGTAATGTTCTATGTTCTAAATCTGAAATGAAAACAGAAAATTCCGGAAACACTCAGCTGGTCTGGCAGCATCTGCGGAGAGAGAAAAACAGAGTGAACGTTTCGATCGTTTACCTTCCATCAGGACAGGTAAAAGGTGGAGATGTGACAGGCTGTGGGCCAGGGGTGGGCGGGACAAGGACAGATGAAGGTCTGTGATAGGGTGGAAGATAGGAGAGATGGATTGACAGATGGATTAGCCTCACAGGGGGCCAGAGGGAATGGTGATGGGGCAAGGAAAGGAACTGCGGTGGCAAGGCCCCCTTTATGGGACAGGTGTTCATGGGTTAGGGGATCCACCAGGAGCCTATCAGGAGAAAGCGTGCAAACCTGTTGGGACGTGGTTCCTGGTAGGAGGGAACCTGCAGGATGAGCCCGGGAGTTGGGGGAACCAGACCCTGTACCTGTCCTGAGCTGGTTCATGTAGAGTTTAACTTTCCTTCAATGAATTGCGGTTCAAGGTTCCCTCGTCATGATAACCCCAAGCCACGACAGAAACAAGAAAATAAATAAAAGATATGCCTGAGCTGGTGTGTAACTGTCTGAAAGTGAAAATATGAGAAAACACAAAAGCAGAAGATCCTCAAGATCCTCAAAATAAGGGGGGGGGGGCAGTTCAGATCGGAGTTGAGGAAGAACTTCTTCACTCAAAGGGTGGTGAATCTCTGGAATTCTCTGCCCGTTGAAGTGGTGGAGGCTGCCTCGTTGAATATATTTAAGTCACGGGTAAGTAGGTTTCTGATAGACAGGGGAATTAAGGGTTACGGGGAGAAAGCGGGAAAGTGGAACTGATCCACTTCAGATCAGCCATGATCTTATTGAATGGCGGGGCAGGCTCAAAGGGCTAGATGGCCTACTCCTGCTCCTATTTCTTATGTTCTTATTATGTTCAGAAAGAAATGCAAACAGAAAAGGATTGAATTTACAATCTGAAACTGTTGATCTCAGTGTTGAGTTTAGAAAGCTGTGAAGTGTGTTTTGGAAAGGTAAGCGTGCAGGTACAACAGGCAGGAAAGAATTTAAATGGTATGTTGGTCTTCATAGCGAGAGGATTTGAATAAAGATGTTTTACTACAATTATATAGGGTTTTGGTGAGGCCACAGCTGGAGTATTGTACACAGTGTTGGTGTCCTTATCTGAGGGAGGATGACATTGCTATAGAGGGAGTAGAGTGAAGGTTTACCAGGCTGATTCCTGGGGTGGCAGGTCTGTCATATGGGGAGAGATTAAGTCGGGTAGGATTATATTCACTGGAGTTTAGAAGAGTGAGAGGGGCTCTCATAGAAACTTATAAAATTCTACAGGGTTAGACAGGGTAGATTCAGAAAGAATGTTCCCAATGGTGGAGGAATCCAGGACAGGGGGGTCATAGTTTGAGGATAAGGAGTAAACCTATTAGAACTGAGATGAGGAGATACTTCTTCACCCAAAGGATGGTGAATGTTTGGACACAGAAAGTAGCTGAGGTCAAAATGTTGTTTGATTTCAGGAAGAAATTAGATCTGGCTCTTGAGGCTGAAGGGATCGAGGGATATGTGGGGGGAAAGGACATCAGGCTATTGAATTCGATGATCGGCCATGATCAAAATGAATGGTGGAGCAGGCTCAAAGGGCCATTCCTGCTTCTAGTTTCCATGTTTCTATGAGATACTTTTCTAGAATTTTGCCTTGAAGTCATTGGAGTGCAGCAGGTCAAGAACAGAGATGTCAGTGTGAGAGAACAAAGAACAGTATAGCACAGGAAACAGGCCCTTCAGCCCTCCAAGCCTGTGCCACTCATTGGTCCAACTAGACCATTCGTTCGTATCCCTCCATTCCCAGTCTGCTCATGTGACTATCCAGATACGTCTTAAACGATCCCAGCGTGTCTGCCTCCACCACCCTACTTGGCAGCGCATTCCAGGCCCCCACCACCCTCTGTGTAAAAAACGTCCCTCTGATATCAGAGTTAAACCTCGCCCCTCTCACCTTGAACCTGTGACCCCTCGTGATCATCACCTCCGACCTGGGAAAAAGCTTCCCACTGTTCACCCTATCTGTACCCTTCATAATTTTATACACCTCTATTAGGTCTCCCCTCATTCTCCGTCTTTCCAGGAAGAACAACCCCAGTTTACCCAATCTCTCCTCATAGCTAAGACCCTCCATACCGGGCAACATCCTGGTAAACCTCCTCCGCACTCTCTCCAAAGCCTCCACGTCCTTCTGGTAGTGCGGCGACCAGAATTGGACGCAGTACTCCAAATGTGGCCTAACCAACGTTCTATACAGCTGCAACATCAGACTCCAGTTTTTATACTCTATACCCCGTCCTATAAAGGCAAGCATGTCATATGCCTTCTCCTCCTGAGATGGAGAATCAAAGTGACAGGTCAGCGGAAACTCGGGGTCATGGCAGTGCTTCGGTCCACCTTGTTGTCTAACGAGGGGTATACACGCGGTGGGTCGTGCGTGGGCTGCTCTTGGATGTTTCGAGAGTAGACTAGTGCTTCATGTTGTTAGTGTACACTTAAACTGGACCGGCAGATGGGCACCACGACAGCTCAGTGACTATCACTGTTTGCTGTGCAGATACATGGATTTGGGCCGGTGTCTGTGGGAGTTTGCGCATTCTCCCCGTGCTTGCGTGGGTTTCCTCCGGGTGCTCCGGTTTCCTCCCACACCCCAAAGATGCGCTGTTAGGCTGATTAGTGTGACAAATTGTCCCTAAATTAGTCTCCCCTCAATCTGGTTTCCAATGTGGAATGCCATAAGCATAGACAAGGGTCACGGGTGGAGAGGGGACTCACAATGTTAAAATGGTGGCGCGGGCTCGTTGGGCCGAAGGGCCTGTTTTCCGTGCTGTGTTGTTCTTTGTTCCATACTACATTTGATCTCCCTCATTGCGAGGACGGATGCAGAGTTTAGTGATAGTTGGATGGTGTCCGTGGTGTTGCCGTTGTTTCCAGAAGTGCCGAATCTTCTGTGCTGAGCGTTCCAGCATTTTCCATTTTATTTCAGATTTCCAGTATTTTAAGCGTGTAAACTGGAAGGTCAACAAGCCTTATTTTCCGTCAGCTCTGAAATAATCCTTGTTTGAAGAATTTGGCGCTAAGTTCCAACGCTTACTGCTGCCCCTGTCCTTTCAGCAATTTACCGGGCAGAAAGAGAATGAGTCATCCCGCCCAGTGTCAGACTCAACTCCAGGGGAAAGTCCGGACCCTGCAGCTGAACAAACTAACTGTGTGGAGAACACATCACAGGCACACAATAAGGTGAGGATTCAGCTGAACTCACGCTTATTCTCTATCGGTGTATTGTTCTTAGGGAAAAGTACCGAAGGAAGGTGGCAGATATTCAAGGAATGTGTGTCTGGAGCTCTGAATGACAACGTTCCGATGAGACGAGGGGGTTTTGGTGGGTCGAGGGAACCGTGGTGCACAAAGGATGTGTTGAACCTAGTCAGGAAGAAAAGGAAGGTGTACAAGAGGTTCAGGGAATTAGGAGATGTTAAAGATCTTGAGGAGTATAAGGACTGTAGGAGGGAACTTAAAAGGGAAATTAGGAGAGCCAGAAGGGGTCATGAGAAGACCTTGGCGGGTAAGATTAAGGAGAATCCCAAGGCCTTCTATAAATATGTGAAAGGTAAAAGGATAAGAAGAGAAGGGATAGGACCGATAAAAGGTGAGGGGGGAAAGGTTTGTGTGGAACCAGAAGAAATGGCGGAGGTGCTTAACGAGTACTTCGCCTCAGTATTCACGGTGGAAGCCGATCTGGGAGATTTTGTTATGGATTTGCAGCAGATGGAAAGGATTGAGTACGTGAATATTAAGGAGGAGGATGTGTTGGAACTTTTGAATTCTATCAAGGTAGATAAGTCGCCGGGACCAGATGGGATGTACCCCAGGATACTGTGGGAGGCGAGGGAACAGATTGCAGAGCCCCTGGCGATGATCTTTGCGTCGTCAATGGAGACGGGAGAGGTTCCAGAGGATTGGAGGATTGCGGATGTAGTTCCTATTTTTAAGAAAGGGAACAGAGATAGCCCGGGAAATTACCGACCGGTGAGTCTGACCTCAGTGGTTGGTAAGCTGATGGAGAGGCTTCTGAGGGACAAGATTTACGAACATTTGGAGAGGTTTGACATGATCAGGAATAGTCAGCATGGATTTGTCAAGGGCAGGTCGTGCCTTACAAGCCTAGTTGAGTTCTTCGATAATGTGACTGAACACATTGACGAAGGAAGTGCCGTGGACGTAGTGTACATGGACTTCAGCAAGGCGTTTGATAAGGTCCCCCATGCAAGACTTCTTGAGAAGGTGAGAGGGCATGGGATCCAAGGGCCTTTGGCCTTGTGGATCCAGAACTGGCTTGCCTGCAGAAGGCAGAGAGTGGTTGTGGATGGGGCTTTTTCTGAATGGAGGTCAGTCACCAGCGGAGTGCCTCAAGGATCTGTTCTGGGACCCTTGTTGTTTGTCATTTTCATAAATGACCTGGATGAGGAAGTGGAGGGATGGGTAAGTAAGTTCGCTGATGACACGAAGGTCGGTGGTGTTGTGGATGATCTGGAAGGATGGCAAAAGTTGCAGCAGGACATAGATAGGATGCAGGACTGGGCGGAGAAGTGGCAGATGGACTTCAACGCGGATAAATGTGTTGTCGTCCATTTTGGCAGAACCAACGGGATGAACGAGTACACTATTAAGGGCAGAAGTCTGAGTAGTGTTGAGGAGCAGAAGGATCTTGGGGTCCGGGTCCACAGGACTCTTAAATCGGTCTCGCAGGTGGAGGAGGTGGTCAAGAAGGCGTATGGTGTACTGGCCTTCATTAATCGAGGGATTGAGTTTAGGAGTCGGGAGGTAATGCTGGAACTTTATAAGACCCTTGTCAGGCCTCATTTGGAGTATTGTGCGCAGTTCTGGTCGCCTCACTATAGGAAAGATGTAGAAGCTATTGAAAGGGTGCAGAGGAGATTTACAAGGATGTTGCCTGGACTGGGAGGCATGCCTTATGAAGTTAGGTTGAGGGAGCTGGGACTCTTTTCCCTGGAGAGACGAAGGTTGAGAGGCGACCTGATAGAAGTTTACAAAATGTTGAGAGGAATAGATAGGGTGGACTCTCAGAGGCTATTTCCCCGGTTTGAAATGGTCGCTACGAGAGGACACAGATTTAAGGTGCGGGGAGGGAGGTTCAGAAGTGATGTTAGGGGTAAGTTTTTCACTCAGAGGGTGGTGAGTGAATGGAATCGGCTGCCGTCAGTGGTGGTGGAGGCGAACTCGCTGGGGTCTTTTAAAAGACTTCTGGATGAGTATATGGGGTTTAATGAGATTGAGGGTTATAGATAGGTCTGTAGGTTGGTAGGTGATGTGGTCGGCGCAGCTTGTGGGCCGAAGGGCCTGTTTGTGCTGTAGTGTTCTATGTTCTATGTTCTATGTTCTATTGTATTGTGGGTGCAGTCAGAAGCTCGGGGTGGGGGGGGTGAAATAAGACCCTTTATAAAACCCTTGTCAGACCCCACTTGGAGTACTGTGCACAGTTCTGGTCGCCTCACTACAGGAAGGATGTAGAAGCTATTGAGAGGGTGCAGAGGAGATTTACAAGGATGTTGCCTGGATTGGGAGGCATGCCTTATGAGGAGAGGTTGAGGGAGCTCGGTCTCTTCTCCCTGGAGAGACGAAGGTTGAGAGGCGACCTGATAGAGGTTTATAAGATGTTGAGAGGAATAGATAGGATGGATTCTCAGCGGGCTATTTCCCAGGGCTGAAACGGTGTCTACGAGAGGACACAGGTTTAAGGTGCTGGGGAGCAGGTACAGAGGAGGTGTCAGGGGTAAGTTTTTCACTCAGAGGGTGGTGAGTGAGTGGAATCGGCTGCCGTCAGTGGTGGTGGAGGCAAACTCGTTGGGGTCTTTTAAGAGACTTCTGGATGAGTACATGGGATTTAATGGGATTGAGGGTTATAGATAGGTCTGGTAGGTAGGGATATGATCGGCGCAACTTGTGGGCTGAAGGGCCTGTGTGCTGTAGTGTTCTATGTTCTATCTTTAAACATGGCAGAAGTGCAAGTCAGTAACAGATGAACTGTTAACTCCTGCCTACTGATTCCCAAATATATACCCATCTCCTGTTCCCCACAGTTACACTCACTCACAACCCCCCCCCCCACTCTAATATCTCTGCTCCATTCCCCCAACTTCATACACCCACCCACCACAACCTCACAGTCATAGATCCCACAGTCTATGCATAACAAGTTGGTGTCTAATTGTTGAGTGTCTGATGGGCCAGTGTATATCAGATGGGATGTCTATCAGGTCAGTGCACAGTGGCACAGTGGATAGCACTGCTGCCTCACAGCACCAGGGATCCAGGTTCGACTCCCGACGTGGCTGTCTGTCTGTGTGGAGTATGCACATTCTTCCCATGTCTGCGTGGGTTTCCTCTGGGTGCTCTGGTTTCCTCCCACAGTCTAAAGATGTGCGGGTTAGATGCATTGGCCATGCTAAATTCTCCCTCAGTTAATGTAAGCCTACCTGTGACTAATAAATAAAATTTAAGATGGGTGTTATATTGGGTTTGGCAAAAGGTACCACTGAACCAATTCTTAAACCTCTGCTCTCCTGTTGACATCGCTACACCACAGTGCTTCCAGGGAGTGAGTTTCAGACTGTTGTCCCAGTGACAGTGAAGGAATGATGATATTGTTGCCTGCATGTAGCTTGGAGGAGGAATCATCAAATGGTGGAGTTCCCATGCATTTGTTTTAAATAGTAAGTTTTATTTATTAGTGTCACAAGCAGGCTTACATTAACACTGCAATGAAGTTACTGTGAAAATCCACTTGTCGCCTGCTCGGGTACACAGAGGGAGAATTTAGCATGGCCAATGCACCCTAACCAGCACGTCTTTCAGACTGTGGGAGGAAATCGGAGCATCCAGAGGGAACTCACATAGACACAGGGAGAATGTGCAGACTCCACACAGGCAGTGATCCAAGCTGGGAATTGAACCTGGGTTCCTGGTGCTGTGAGGCAGCAGTGCTAACCCACTGTGCTACCAAGGCAGCTGTGTATTTGGAAGATGCTGTCAAAGAAATCTTGAGGAGTTGTTGCATTGCATCTTTATCAGGCAGAGTATTGGTGGTGGAAAGAGTGTTTAAGGTGGTGCATGGGGTGTCAATCGAGCGGGGCTGCTTTGTCCCTGGATGGTGTCAAGCTTCTTGAGTGTTGTTGGAGCTGCACCCATCCAGGGAAGTGAAGAGTCTTCCATCACACTCCTGACTTGTGCCTTGTAGATGGTGGACAGGCTTTGGGAGGTCAGGAGGTGAGTTGCTGTCCATTGAATTTTAGCCACAGTGTTTATACGGCTGGTTCAGTTCAGATTCTGGTCAACGTTAATGCTTTTTATATTCATGTTGTGCTTTTGATTTCCTGTAGGAACACAAAACAGAAGTGTCAGCTGGAGTGGAGCTGAATAAAGGAAGGTTTATTAAATCCTGCTGTCCACGGACAGCACTTCCGTGTCGAAGGATCCGATGTAATTCAACAGGTAATTGCCCAACAATGCGAAAAGCAGGAAGAAAATGGGGTGGGAAATGGGTTGAAATGGCAAGGTGGAATTCAGTTGATGTGAGATATTTCTCATTAGCTGTGTCAACACCCCATGCAGTGCCGGGTCTGCTGTGTACATTTCCAAGTTTCTTGTAATCAAAGCCGCTCACCCTTCGTGACATCCAGGTAAATCTCCTTTATACCTGAAGTGTGGTGTCCAGAAATTGTCTACAACACTCCCAGACATTGTCAGTCATCTATAAAGTTCCATCAACAGAAATAAAAGTAGAATTGAAAATCGGGAAAAAGTGTAAAGCTGTCGACTCGGCATTGTTGATATTGTACAAAGTTACCTATCATTATTGTTATCTACAGCATGTGTACTCCTGTGTATGTGCATGTATGTGCGTGTGTGCATGTATGTGTGTGTATGTATCGGAGTGTGTGCATATATGTGTATGTACATATATTTGTATTGCATATGTGTGTGCACACATGTATCTGTGTGTATGTGTGTGTGCAAATGTGTATGCGTGCACATGTGTGTGCATGTATATGTGTATGCATACATGCATATGTGTGCATGTGTGTGTGCATGTGTATGTGCATGCATGTGTGTGAGTGTGCACATGCATGTATTTGTGTATGCACATGCATGTGTTTGTGTCTGCATGCATGCATATATGTGTGTATGCGTGGATGTCTGTGTATCTGTGTTTCAGGGTGGACTTTAACCTGGTGTTGTGAGACTTCTGACTGTATCATAAAGGGTTCACAGCCCTGTGAACACAACTAGCATCTGGACAATGGGATCCATTGAGAGTGGAATGTTCAAATGCAAAGTCAACATATGATTCAACCCTAAATACAAGCCCTGTCAGTGCTGATGTATCACTGCAGGCTTACTAACTAGTCCCTGTGGGTTTGACCTGTTGCTAATATTAGAATATCCCCCTGTCTTCCAGTGACTTCCAACTTTTGTTTTTTGGCAGGAGTGAATTCCTATTGGTTGGACAGGCATGTTGAATCTCTGGTTGCTACGAAACAAGGTCTCGGTAGAAATCCTCCAACACATTCCCTTTGCGACAACAGGAAGTCTCTCTCCCAACAGTTGGAAACTCCTGGAAGTGCCCATGTAAGATGTTCCACGGGAAGCGGGGCACAGAGTTTACACAATTCTGGTTTCCAATGTGGAGTCTCATAAGCGTAGACAAAGGTCACGGGTGGGAGAGGGGACTCACAATGTTAAAATGGCGGCGCGGGCTCGTTGGGCCGAAGGGCCTATTACCCGTGCTGTGTTGTTCTTTGTTGTTCTAATTCCTCAATTACAAGCTGCTTCTCATTCACACAGCTTGTAGGACAGCAATGGTTGATTAAGCGCATGTCTGGTTTTTAACTGAATGCAGCATCTAAATGATTTGTTAGCCGTGACTAAGACGGGAGCTCTGTTCTCTCTGCGGTCTGCCGGTTGCAGGTTCAAGCTACATTGCAGAGACTGAACTCACAGTGCGAGTTTGAGTGTTGTAAGTATCCTTCTTTAATAAGGTATGAAATCGAGGTCCCATCTCAGGCAGACTCAACACCATTCAAAGAGGGGCAAGGAAAATCCTGGTAAATTTTTTTTTATTCATCTGTGGGACATGGGCGTCACTGGCTGGCCAGCATTTATTGCCCATCCCTAGTTGCCCAAAGGCACTTAAGAGTCAACCACATTGCTGTGGCTCTGGAGTCACATGTAGGCCAGGCCAGGTGAGGACATTAGTGAACCAGATGGGTTTTTCTGATAATTGACAATGGTTTCATGGTCATCAGTAGCTTCTTAATTCCAGATATTTTGTATTGAATTCGAATTCCACCACCTGCTGTGGTGGGTTTCAAACACAGGTCCACAAAACATTAGCTGAGTTTCTGGATTAATAGTCTACTGATAATACCTTTAGGCTATCACCTCCCCTTAAATGTTTAGTCCTCAAACAACATCAACAAACAGATGATCTGGTTAGTTAACGTTTTGGGATCTTGCTGTGCTCCATCACCACACAGTTCAGAAGTGTTAGCTGTAAGTGATTTGTGATGTCCTGACTCCATGATGGCCCGGATCCTCCGAAGAGCGATGGTCATCATTAGATTGTCCTTCCACTTGAATGTTCTCCCATCTGAGTGGGGGAGTCATGGGGTAACTGGGGCATGGGGCAGTCAGGTCATAGTAGAAAGTAGTCGGGGAGATGAGGGGGTTTAGGCGGGGGTCAGGGTGAGCGATTGGTAGGGTCAATTGTGTCGTTAGCTAGTCTTTTCTATCGAACACACTGAGTTAGAGTCAGAGACATTTGTGGAGGGTCCCAGGGAGCAGGAAATTCTTCATTGGAAGTTCAAAATTTCTGGAGGTCCATGAATCAGGAATTCCACAGGATGCCACTCTACCCACAGTCTCCAACAATCCTGTGACTGGAAAGTTGGGCCAATACTGCAACCTCTTAGCTAAATATGTACTCCTTCTATTTTTTGTTAATTAAGTTATTTGGCCCAATGGTAAGTTGTATGACTTTTGTTTAAATTACATTGAACTTACAGCTCCTACATTGAGCCAATGGATGAAGATACAGTGAGGCCAATGAGTCAGGGACCCGACTGGGAACACTTGTTTTTGTCAAATGATCCTTTCTACGCGTAGCTGAGTGAAATGAAATTGATGTTTATATTGGAATCCATGCACAGCAGAATCCAGTAATCCAAATATATCATATTGACTGACATCTCAGGGTGGCACAGTGGTTAGTACTGCTGCCTCACAGCGCCAGGGACCCTGGGTTCAATTTCCTTGCATTGTCTGTGTAGAGTCTGCATGTTCTCCCTGTGTCTGCATAGGTTTCCTCCGGGTGCTCCGGTTTCCTCCCACAGTCCGAAAGACGTGCTGGTTAGGTGCATTGGCCGTGCTAAATACTCCCTCAGCGTACCCAAGCAGGCACCGGAATGTGTCGTATAGGGGTTTTCACAGTAACTTCATTGCAGTGTTAATACAAGCCTACTTGTGACACTAATAAATATGATATCGGGGATTGATGATGCCTTTATGTGTGTTACTGATCTTACAATTAGGCGGTGTTGTTAACTGGCACCTTGCAAACAACCCCATGGACCCATCAGCCTCGTTCATGCCATCGTAACGTGCCACTCACTCCTGTCAACCCAAATCAGCACTCAGTGAGTATAACACCCCTTGAGCAACTAACGAAATATCTCAATGCTGCTTTTCCCAATTTACTGCTCAGAACACGAGGGCATTCATTTGGCTTACATAAGAACATTAGAAATAGGAGCAGGAGTAGGCCATCTAGCCCTTCGAGCCTGCCCCGCCATTCAACAAGATCATGGCTGATCTGAAGTGGATCAGTTCCACTTTCCCGCTTTCTCCCCATAACCCTTAATTCCCTTGCCTATCAGAAACCTATCTACCCGTGACTTAAATATATTCAGCGAGGTAGCCTCCACCACTTCAACGGGCAGAGAATTCCAGAGATTCACCACCCTTTGAGTGAAGAAGTTCCTCCTCAACTCCGATCTAAACCGGCCCCCCCCCCCTTATCTTGAGGCTGTGTCCTCTAGTCCTGCTATCCTTTCTAAGCGGGAAGAATCTCTCTCTTTTCATTCATCTACAATCAATCAAAAGATTACGGATAAATAATCCACGCGGCTAATGGAAAGTCAGCTTTCATCTTGAAGGGGCTGGATTACAAAGAGGAGGAACTCATGGTTCAGTGTGTACAAAACATTAGTCAGAGCCCATTAGGAGCAACCATGTTCAATTCTTGGCACCCTGCCCCAGGGAGGATGTATAAATTATAAAGACAAGTTGCATCAACTTAGCTCATAACTCCTCGAGCATAGAAGCTCGAGATGTAATTAAAATGTTGCAAGGACGCTATAGGGTTCGAAGAGAAGCCTCTGATGAGAAATCAAGAGGACAGAATCTTAAACTTTTGAGAGTGAAACCAGGAAGCTCATTTTCCCATCTGGAACTCCAAAGGCCATATTATTGTGGGAGGAGCAATGTGACATTTAGGAGTGGGATGGATAGAGCTTTTTTGAATAAGAGTTTCAAGGGATGAGCTAAGGTGAGTAAATGGTGCCGTGTGGAGTTTGCACATTCTCCCCGTGTCTGCGTGGGTTTCCTCTGGGTGTTTTGGTTTCCACCCACAGTCCAAAGATGTGGGGGTTAGTTGGATTGGTTGTGCTAAATTGTCCCTTGGGATCTAAAGATGTGTAGGTTAGGGATGATTTGTGGGATAAGTGTGTGGGATTATGGGAATAGGGCAGGGGATGGGCCTGAGGAAGATGCTTGTTTGGAGGGTTGATGCATACTCGATGGGCCAATGGCCTCTTTCTGCACTGTCGGGATTCTATGAGATTCTATTCTACGAGGTACAGATTAATCACAATCTAATTGAATGGTCAAATTGGCCATTATTAAATGTCTTACTCCCTATTTTGTTGTCCATTCAGGACAACAGTAGCCCAGAAGCACAGTGTGGTACAGCTCAAACTCTCTTTCGACATTGTTGCCTCGCTCACAGCAAGTTTCAAAGGCCGACAGGTCTGTAATCAACTGGGCTGGGTGCAGATGCAGACGCGTTACTGTGACCTCAGCAACTGCGTCCACTGTGCAATAGATGGACAGAGTCCACACCTGGGCCCTGAAATAATCACCAGAGTGAATTATTCCCTGACAGGGATATTAACCCCTTTAATGGCGCCATTTCCTTCCGCCAATTCTCTATTCAGTACCTTATCTGACTCTGCATTGAGCTTCCAAACTCAACTCCAATCCATCACTAAACTGCTTCCATCTCCCTCTCTCACCTTGCCTGTGTGCCCACCCTGCCTCCACTCCCTTACTGCTGAAACCCTCATCGTGCTTTTACTTACCTACAGATTCAACTTTCCCAGTTTGTACCCAGCTGCTCTCCCAGCTTCAATTCTCCATAATCCTCAGCTTTCTTTTCATTCATTTGTGGGACATGGGTGTCGCTGGCTGGCCAGCATTCATTGATGTGGAGATGTTGGCGTTGGACTGGGGTAAACACAGTAAGAAGCCTGACAACACCAGGTTTAAGTCCGACCGATTCACAAGATAGTAAACTCACAAGGGGAACCCCGAAAGCTTGCGAGTTGACTATCAAATAAATCGGTTGGACTTAAACCTGGTGTTGTCAGACTTCTTACAGCATTTATTGCCCATCCCTAGTTGCCTGGGGGAACTTGGAGTCAACCACATTGCTGTGGGTCTGGATTCACATGTAGGCCAGACCAGGGTAAGGATGCCAGATTCCCTTCCCTGAAGGACATTAATGAACCAGATGGGTTTTTCTGACAATCAACAATGGTTTCACAGTCATCAGAAGATTCTTAATTCCAGGTATTTTTTACTGAATTCAAATTCCACCACCTGCTGTGGCAGGATTCGAACCCAGGTCCCCAGAACATTAGCTGGGCTCTGGATTAATAGATTAACGATAGTACCACTAGGCCATTGCCTTCCCTTTAGTCCAGCATTGCTGCCATTGTCCTCAATTGCCACAGACACCCAGCATCCTTTGCGCTGGCACATTGGCTCCTGGTTCACCACCCCTCAAATTTAAATTCAAACTCTTTTATCCGAATCACTTTCCCCTCCTTACCTCTGGAATGTCCTGAAGCCTGACAGCACTCTGAGATCGCTGTTATTCCCCCAATTCTGGCCTCTTGTAGACTGCTGATTTTAATCGTTCCACCACAGCTTGTACTGTCTGCTCTCTTGGGCCCAAGCTCTCAAACTCCCTCCCTTAAATCTCTTTGCTTCCTCCATTCTATTGAAGTGCCCGTTATAAGCTACCCATTCTAATACGCGGTTTGGAATCACATTTGGTCTGATAACACCCTTTTAGTAGGTGCTGTACAAATAGAAATTGTTGCATTTGTTGAAGAGATTATTTACATCCAGCGCTCCAGTATCTGCAGTGGCCTGTTATGCACTGAAGGAGGGTTTATTCTTTAATTGACTATTAAAATGATGTGACAGAATGCCTCTTGGGATTTTATTCCTTCATGATTTGTGTTCTTTTCCTGCAGAAAATGACAAGAGCTATTCGGTCTTTAAGTTCAGCTCATTTAATCCACTCATGCTCCAATGCCTCACCATCAGTCATTTCAAACATTGTTTTGATGAAAGGTCAGGGAAAGGTAAGATTTGCTTTCTGTTCTTTCTCTAAGTAAGGAAAAGGGTTGCTCATGTAAATCCTATCACCCCTGCCTTCAGACATCGCCACTCAATATTCATTGTACGTGAAGTGAACATTGCGATGTGAACTTGCGGGCAGTTTCACCTCCGGTCTGTATTTGTCTGATCCCTGCTTTTGGGCCTAGTTGTCAGCTGACACTAGGCCTGACCCAAGACTGGGCCTCAGGCCTCAAATGGGCATTTTAAGAACATAATAAGAACTCGGAGCAGGAGTCGGCCATCTGGCCCCTCGAGCTTGCTCCGTCATTCAATAAGATCATGGCTGATCTTCTCGTGGACTCAGCTCCACTTACCTGCCCGCTCACCATAATTCCTTTACTGTTCAAAATGTATCTATCCTTGCCTTAAAAACATTCAATGATGCAGCCTCAACTGCTTCACTGGGCAGTGAATTCCACAGATTCACAACCCTTTGTGTGAAGATGTTCCTCCTCAACTCTGCTTCCCTTTATTTTGAGGCCATATCCCCTAGTTCTAGTTTCACCCGCCAGTGGAAACAACTTCCCTGCTTTTATCTTATCTATTCCCTTCATAATCTTATATGTTTCTATAAGATCTCCCTTCATTCTTCTGAATTCCAGTGAGTATAGCCCCAGTCTACTCAGTCTCTCCTCATAAGCCAACCCTCTCAACTCCAGAATCACCCTAGTGAATCTCCTCTGCACCCCCTCCAGTGCCAGTATATCCTTCCTCAAGTAAGGTGACCAAAACTGTACACAGTACTCCAGGTGTGGCCTCACCAGCATCTTATACAGCTGCAACATAATCTCGCTGTTTTTAAACTCCAGCAATGAAGGACATTTTGGCTGGACATCTCCACAGAGGCGGCTCACCCACCTCAGAAACCCAATTTCAGGCCACTTGCCTCAACCTAACAGGACCAAGTGCTGAGAGGTGGAGGGGAGCGGGAGGGAAAGGTGAACTGTGGCTATTATATGGCCATCAGGAGTGTCACAGAGCCAGTAGGAGCTTTCCAGTTCTTCCTCACTCCATGTGAATTTAAAAAAAAAACATATTGCCCTTTTCAGTGGCGGTCGCTTACTAGGCCAAACCCACACCTGGAAAATGAGTAGGCCCAAAGCCTGCTGCTAGCAAGAGGGTCCAAGTTCCACAGGCATTAGGCCCCTCATTAGTGTATGTTCTTTCCACTTTTAGGTGGCCAACCTGACAGCTGGTTGGGAAGCCTTTTAATAAAGAAAGAAGGATTTACATTTATACAGTGTTAGAAACCCTGCAGTGCAGAAGGAGGCCATTCAGCCCATTGAGTCTGCACTGACGACAATCCCATCCAGGCCCTATCCCACATATTTACCCTGCTAATCTACACACTGTGGGACACTAAGGGGCAATTTAGCATGGCCAATCCACTTAACCCACACATTTTTGGACTGTGGGAGGAAACTGGAGCACCTGGAGGAAACCCATGCAGATACAAGGAGAATGTGCAAACTCCACACAGACAGTGACCCGAGCCGGGAATCGAACCCAGGTCCCTGGAGCTGTGAGGCAGCAGTGCTAACCACTGTGCCACTCTGTTCACAAACAAGTTCCACACAGCCTGCTGCTGTCTCACAGTGCTTTACAGCCAGTGAAGTACTTACTGGAGTGTTAATGGCCACATAATCTATTCATTTTTTATGTTTTTTGAGGGGTAAGTATTGGCCAGGACACCAGGATAGATAACTCCCCAGCTCCTGTTGGCAATTGTACTATCCTCATATGCTCCCAAGCAGGAACATGGGACCTTGGTTTAAAATCTTATCTGAAAGACAGTGGCGATCCTGAGATTGTCTCCCTGGATTTTATTCTCAAGCTCTGCTATGGGACTTGAACCTAGAATGCTGTGAGTTAGAGACAAGACTGGTTAAAAACTGAGCCACAGCTAACACGCCACATTTTTCAGCTGTCTCTGGGGTAGAGGACATTAGTCCCAAAATTGGTTTTCATTGCATCTGACAGCATCTGTGGAGAGAGAATAAAGTTAGCACTTTGGGTGGCACACTAGCCCAGTGGTTTAGCACTGCTGCTTCACAGCTCCAGGGTCCTGGGTTTGATTCCCAGCTCGGGTCACTGTCTGTGTGGAGTTTGCACATTCTCCTTGTGTCTGCGTGGGTTTCCTTCGGGTACCCTGGTTTCCTCCCACAGTCCAAAGATGTGTGGGTTAGGTTGATTGGCTTTGCTGAGAAATTGCCCCTTAGTGTCCAGGGATGCGTAGGTTAGAGGGATAGGGCCTGGGTGGGATTGTGTTTGGTGCAGACTCAATGGGCCTCTTTCTGCACTGTAGGGTTCTATGATTTTGATCCTGATTTGGAATTTTACCGACATGCCCACCCCTGTTCCGGGGGTGGGTGAGGCTCGGAGAACAGCATTCTCTGTTGACCTTGGGCCAGATCGTATGAACCTCGGGCGGACATGACCTGTGGAGATGTTCCAGCACTTTCTGTTTTTGTTTCAGATTCCAGCATCCATATTTTTCCATTATACTATGGTTCTCATTATGCCTGTTTTGCGTCTGTAGATCAAATCTAACAAAGCCCAATTTTTGCCCCTTCACAAATATAGAACCAGAGAAAATTACAGCTCAGAAACAGGCCTTTTGGCCCTTCTTGTCTGTGCTGAACCATTTCTCTGCCTAGTCCCACTGACCTGCACTTGGACCATATCCCTCCGCACCCCCTCTCATCCATGGATCTGTCCAAGATTTTCTTAAATGCTAAAAGTGACCCCGCATTTACCACTTTATCTGGCAGCTCATTCCACACTCCCACCACTCTCTGCGTGAAGAATCCCCCCTAATATTCCCTTTAAACTTTTCTCCTTAACCCATGCCCTCTGGTTTTTTTTCTCCCCTAGCCTCAGTGGAAAAAGCCTGCTTGTATTCACTCTATCTATACCCATCAAAATCTTATACACCTCTATCAAATCTCCCCTCATTCTTCTACGCTCCAGGGAATAAAGTCCTAACCTATTCAATCTCTCTCTGTAACTCAGCTTCTCAAGTCCCGGCAACATCCTTGTGAACCTTCTCTGCACTCTTTCAACCTTATTTACATCCTCCCTGTAACTAGGTGACCAAAACTGTACACAATACTCTAAATTTGGCCTCACCAATGCCTTATATAACCTTACTATTCATGACATTATAGAACATAGAACATTACAGTGCAGAACAGGCCCTTCGGCCCACAATGTTGCGCCGACCAGTTAAAAAGCAATGACCCTCTAACGTAACCCAATCCCTTGCCATCCATAAACCTATCCACGGATCTCTTAAATGCCCCCAAACTAGGCGCATTTACAACTGCAGCAGGCAGGGCATTCCAATCCCTCACCACCCTCTGGGTAAAGAACCTACCCCTGACATCCGTCCTATAACTACCCCCCCTTAATTTAACGCCATGCCCCCTCGTGCTAGCTTTCTCCATCCGAGGAAAAAGGCTATCACTGTCCACCCTATCTAAACCTCTAATCATCTTATATGTTTCAATAAGGTCCCCTCTTAGCCGCCTTCTTTCTAACGAAAGTGTGACCATTATAGTGTGACCATCTGAGATATCTCAATGCGATGAGGTGCTAGAGGGATGTTATATTTTATAATTTCTCAGCAACTTACTGAGTGAGGAATGTGACAGTGACAATTCTTCCAGGGCCTAGGATTCAGTGTGGTTGGAGGAACAGACAGTGTTTACGGACCAATGGGAATCTTTGTGAAGACAATATACCCGGACGGAGCGGCTGCTGCAGATGGCCGGCTAATGGAAGGTCTGGAATCTCAACCGCTTCTCTTTCCCACAGCTTCCCCTGCACGCACCGTAACAAAGAAACACGACTGGGCAAGTTCAGCGTGTGTCTGTTGATGGGTCTCTTTATGTCTCAATAATCTGGGCTTGCCAACCTCGCGGGGCTGCCCCCGAGAAATTTACCGCTCTGAGAAATATAGCAGAGAAACCAGAGGGGCACGAAACACGCTGTGTTGTGGAAAATAATTCATTGCAAACGGCTGCCTTTTAATTACGGAAAATGGTTAAAAAAAAATTGGAGGCAGGTGCTGGGGAGTAGGTACAGAGGAGATGTCAGGGGTAAGTTTTTCACTCAGAGGGTGGTGAGTGAGTGGAATCGGCTGCCGTCAGTGGTGGCGGAGGCAAATTCGATAGGGTCTTTCAAGAGACTTCTGGATGAGTACATGAGATTTAATAGGATTGAGGGTTACAGGTAAGCCTAGTAGGGAGGGATATCATTAGCACAACTTGTGGGCTGAAGGGCCTGTTTGTGCTGCAGTTTTTCTATGTTCTATGAATCAATTATTTTAGTGATAAGCAAGAATCATCCAATTAGGTAATGAAGATTACACACACACACACACACACACACACACACACACACACACACACACACACACACACACACACACACACACACACACACACACACTGTTTGGTTTGGAGTGGGCACAGTAAGAAACACCAGGTTAAAGTCCAACAGGTTTATTTGGAATCACCAGCTTTCGGAGCGCTGCTCCGTTATCAGGTGAATGGCCTTTCTTCTGTGCCCACCCAGTTCAATGCCAGCATCTCCACATTACGGATTGAGATGGCCTTCCCAGGAATCGACACCACCAGTACCCAGAGTTGGGAACCCAACTTGTATCCGTCACTCACGGTGAGGGCGCTTTGGGATATTTGGGACTGCTCTTGTGCCAGCATTGAGGGGTCGGAGTAGGGGGGGGGCGGTTGGCATGAGTGATGGGTCATGGAGTGAGGCAGTGATGGATAACAGGAGTGGGGGGGCAGGGTGGTGAGTCAGGGGGCAATGTGATGGGTCGGGGGCAGTGTGATGGGTCGGGGGGGCAGTGTGATGGGTCGGGGGGGCAGTGTGATGGGTCAGAGGGCAGTGTGATGGGTCAGAGGGTAGTGTGATGGGTCAGAGGGCAGTGTGATGGGTCAGAGGGCAGTGTGATGGGTCAGAGGGTAGTGTGATGGGTCAGAGGGTAGTGTGATGGGTTGGGGGGGCAGTGTGATGGGTCGGGGGGCAGTGTGATGGGTCAGAGGGCAGTGTGATGGGTCAGAGGGCAGTGTGATGGGTCGGGGGGCAGTGTGATGGGTCGGGGGGGCAGTGTGATGGGTCGGGGGGCAGTGTGATGGGTCAGAGGGCAGTGTGATGGGTCGGGGGGCAGTGTGATGGGTCAGAGGGCAGTGTGATGGGTCGGGGGGCAGTGTGATGGGTCGGGGGGCAGTGTGATGGGTCAGAGGGCAGTGTGATGGGTCAGAGGGCAGTGTGATGGGTCGGGGGGCAGTGTGATGGGTCGGGGGGCAGTGTGATGGGTCGGGGGGCAGTGTGATGGGTCAGAGGGCAGTGTGATGGGTCAGAGGGCAGTGTGATGGGTCGGGGGGGCAGTGTGATGGGTCGGGGGGCAGTGTGATGGGTCAGAGGGCAGTGTGATGGGTCAGAGGGCAGTGTGATGGGTCGGGGGGCAGTGTGATGGGTCGGGGGGGCAGTGTGATGGGTCAGAGGGCAGTGTGATGGGTCGGGGGGCAGTGTGATGGGTCGGGGGGGCAGTGTGATGGGTCGGGGGGGCAGTGTGATGGGTCGGGGGGCAGTGTGATGGGTCAGAGGGCAGTGTGATGGGTCAGAGGGCAGTGTGATGGGTCGGGGGGCAGTGTGATGGGTCGGGGGGCAGTGTGATGGGTCAGAGGGCAGTGTGATGGGTCAGAGGGCAGTGTGATGGGTCGGGGGGGCAGTGTGATGGGTCGGGGGGCAGTGTGATGGGTCAGAGGGCAGTGTGATGGGTCAGAGGGCAGTGTGATGGGTCGGGGGGCAGTGTGATGGGTCGGGGGGCAGTGTGATGGGTCAGAGGGCAGTGTGATGGGTCAGAGGGCAGTGTGATGGGTCGGGGGGGCAGTGTGATGGGTCGGGGGGCAGTGTGATGGGTCAGAGGGCAGTGTGATGGGTCAGAGGGCAGTGTGATGGGTCAGAGGGCAGTGTGATGGGTCGGGGGGCAGTGTGATGGGTCGGGGGGGCAGTGTGATGGGTCAGAGGGCAGTGTGATGGGTCAGAGGGCAGTGTGATGGGTCGGGGGGCAGTGTGATGGGTCGGGGGGGCAGTGTGATGGGTCAGAGGGCAGTGTGATGGGTCGGGGGGCAGTGTGACGGTTCAGGGGGGCAGTGTGATGGGTCGAGGGGCAGTGTGATGGGTCAGAGGGCAGTGTGACGGGTCAGAGGGCAGTGTGACGGGCTGGGGGTCAGTGTGACGGGCTGGGGGTCAGTGTGACGGGCTGGGGGTCAGTGTGATGGGTCGGGGGGGCAGTGTGATGGGTTGGGGGGCAGTGTGATGGGTTGGGGGGCAGTGTGATGGGTCGAGGGGCAGTGTGATGGGTTGGGGGGCAGTGTGATGGGTTGGGGGGCAGTGTGACGGGCTGGGGGGCAGTGTGATGGGTTGGGGGGCAGTGTGATGGGTCGGGGGGGCAGTGTGATGGGTCAGAGGGCAGTGTGATGGGTCGGGGGGCAGTGTGATGGGTCAGAGGGCAGTGTGATGGGTCGGGGGGCAGTGTGATGGGTCAGAGGGCAGTGTGATGGGTCGGGGGGCAGTGTGATGGGTCAGAGGGCAGTGTGACGGGTCAGAGGGCAGAGTGACGGGCTGGGGGTCAGTGTGACGGGCTGGGGGTCAGTGTGACGGGCTGGGGGTCAGTGTGACGGGCTGGGGGTCAGTGTGATGGGTCGGGGGGGCAGTGTGACGGGCTGGGGGTCAGTGTGATGGGTCAGGGGGCAGTGTGATGGGTCGTGGGGCAGTGTGATGGGTCGGGGGGCAGTGTGACGGGCTGGGGGTCAGTGTGATGGGTCAGAGGGCAGTGTGATGGGTCAGAGGGCAGTGTGATGGGTCGGGGGGCAGTGTGATGGGTCGGGGGGGCAGTGTGATGGGTCAGAGGGCAGTGTGATGGGTCGGGGGGCAGTGTGATGGGTCGGGGGGGCAGTGTGACGGGCTGGGGGTCAGTGTGACGGGCTGGGGGTCAGTGTGACGGTTTGGGGGGAGATAATAGGAATTGAATTGAATAAAATATTTTGAAAGTCCAGCGATGACCATGATCATTGTGCATTGATGTTAAAACCCATCTGGTTCACTAATGCCCTTTCGGGGAGGAAATCTGCTGTACTTACCCGGCCTGGCCTACATGTGACTCCAGAGCCACAGCAATGTGATTGGTCTGAAATGGCTGAGTTAGCCACTCAGTTGTGTCCAACCATTAAAATGAGAAAACAAAATGCGATGATACTGGGCAGACCACCCGTTAATCCCAGCTTTGTCATCCCTGCTGGAGAGAGCTGTCTCACAGACTGACAGAGTCTTTCTCACAGAATCATACCTTACAGATAATGTCCCAGAGCCCAACCCCACTATTCCTGGATATGTCCTGTCCCACCAGCAGGACAGACCCAGCAGCGAGTGGCACAGTGGGATACAGCGGGGAAGCAGTTGCCCTGGGAGACCTCAACATTGATTCTGGACCCCATGAAGTCTCATGGTATCTGGTTACATGGACAAGGAAACCTTCTGCTGATTAGTATGAACCTTTGTCCCTCAGCTGATGAATCAGTACTCCTCCACAGAACACCACTTGGGGGAAGCACTGAGGGTGGCTAGGACACTCTGGGTCAGGGACTTCAATATCCATCACCAAGACTGGCTCAGCAGCACAGGCCGAACTGGCCAACACTAAAAGAGACAGAATCATAGAACCCTACAGTGCAGAAAGAGGCCCTTCGGCCCATCGAGTCTGCACCGAACACAATCCCACCCAGGCCCTACCCCCACATCCCTACATTTTGTACCCACTAATCCCTCTAACCTACACATCCCTGGACACTAAGGGGCAATTTCTTAGCATGGCCAATCAACCTAACCCGCACATCTTTGGACTGTGGGAGGAAACCGGAGTACCGGAGGAAACCCACGCAGACATGAGGAGAATGTGCAAACTCCACATGGACAGTGACCCGAGCAGGGAATCGAACCCAGGACCCTGGAACTGTGAAGCAGCAGTGCTAACTACTGTGCTACCGTGCCGGGCAGTACGGTAGCACAGCGGTAGATAGTGGTGAGGGAACCAACAAGTGGATAAAACATATCTGATCTCATTCTTGCCAATCTGCCTGCTCAGGTGCATCAGTCCATAACAGTGTCAGTAGGAGTGTGACCTCTGCACAGAATTTGAGGAGAGAAATCCTCATCTTCACCTTGACAATACCCTCCATCCTGTTGTGTGGCACCACCACCATGATAGGTTTCAAACAGATCGAGCAACTCGAGACAGGGCATTTATGAGGGGCTGTAGGCCATCAACAGCAGGGTTGCACTCCACCACAGTCTGTAACCTCATGTCCCAGCATATCCCCCACCCTACCATTACCATCAAACCAGGGGATCAACACTGGCTCAGTGAAGAGTGCAAGAGCAACACCAGGCACACCTAAAAACAAGGTGTCAACCTGGTGAAGATACAACACAGGACTGACTACCTGCATGCCAAACCTCATAATCAGCAAACGATAGACAGAACTGAACGATCCCGTAACCAATGGATCAGGTCTAAACTCTGCAATCCTGCCACATCCAGTCACGAATGGACAATTAAACAACTCACTGGGGGAGGAGGCTTCACAAATATCCCCCATCCTCAGTGATGGAGGAGCCCAGAACGTCAGTGCAAAAATACTCCCTAAGTATTCACAACAATCTTCAGTCAGAAGAGTCAAGTGGAGGATCGATCTCGGTCTCTTCCGGAAGTTTCCAGTGTCACAGATGTCAGTCTCCAGCCAATTCGATTCATTCTATGTGAATTCAAGGATTGGCTGGAGGTACTGGATACAGCAGAAGCTATGAGCTCTGACAATGTTCCGGCAATAGTACTTGTGTTCCAGAACTTGCTGCTCCCCTAGCCAAGCTGTTGCAGTACAGATACAACACTGGCATCTACTCAGCAATGTGAAAGGTTGCCCAGGTATGTCCTGTACACAAAAAACAGGATAGATCCAACCCAGCCAATTATTATCCCATCAGTCTACTCTCGATCATTGGTGAAGTGATGAAAGGGGTTATCGACAGTGCTATCAAGCGACATTTATTTGATTTATTATTGTTACATGTATTGATATACAGTGAAAGATATTGTTTCTTGCACGCTATACAGACAAAGCATACCGTTTTCATAGAATATACAGAGGAGAAGGAAAGGAGAGGGTGAAAAATGTAGTGTTACAGTCATAGCTAGGGTGTAAAGAAAGATCACCTTAATGTATGGTAAGTCCAAACAAAAGTCTGACGGCAGCAGGGAAGAAGCCGTTCTTGAGTCAGTTAGTACGTGACTTCAGACTTTTGTATCTTTTTTCCAACGGAAGGAGGTGGAAGAGAGAATGTCCAGGGTGCGTGGGGCCCTTAATTATGGTTGCTTTGCTGAGGCAGCGGGAAGTGTAGACAGAGTTGATGGATGGGAGGCTGGTTTACCTGATGGATTGGGCTACATTCACGACATTTTGTAGTTCCGTGCAGCCTTGGGCAGAGCAGGAGCCCATACCAGGCTGTGCTACAGCCAGAAAGAATGCTTTCTACGGCGCATGGAATGAGTTACAATTAAAATGCCACTCAGAACATACGCTGGCGAGCCAACTGGTTGGCTGCGAATTGTGTATTGCTGAGATCTGTTAACTGCATCGCTGGCTCAGAACACAGCTTGTACCGAGAACTAATGGTAGTGATTTTCACCTTCTCAATACTCAATTTGAGGCACATTTCTGCTAATCTGAAGCTGGGTGCCTGAGAGGCTGCGAAACTGCCCTGCTGCACTCTGCAAACTGCCCAGTAGCATTGTGTCACGTTTTGGCTGGCTCATCTGAAAGTGTCGGGAACTTGAAGCACCCGGAAATTCTTGCATTTCTCTGGGTCCCTTCGAGGCAGTACTGTGCTTTTTTCTCAGCAGGCCTGCGATAACACCATGTGGGAAGTGTCAACTGGCACATTTATTAGCAGCTTGAGCTGTAAGTACTGCCTTCAAACAGAGAAGCCAATGAGGCGAGATGTTTTCAGATGTGCCATTCGAAACTTCTTAGAATTATAGAATCCCTACAGTGCAGAAGGAGGCCATTCAGACCATTGAACCTGCACCGACTCTCCGACAGAGCATCCCACCCAGGCCCTATCCCCGTAACCCCATGTATTTACCCCCCCCCCAATCTACCCGTCCTTGAACACTGAAAGGCAATTTAGCACGACCAATTCATCTAAGCTACGCACCTTTGGACTTTGGGAGGAAACCAGAGCCCCCGAAGGAAACCCACGCAGACACGGGGAGAATGTGTAAACCCCACACAGACAGTGGCCCAAGCTGGGAATCGAACCTGAGTCCCTGTCGCTGTGGGGCAGCAGTGCTAACCACCCCTGCCCTCCTCTGTGTTATGGTGAAACGGCAATTACCCTGAGGTTGAGGATGTCTGAAAACATATTCATATTATCAAAAAAAATGTACTTGCACTGATATAGCGTCAGGACAGCTGGAAGTTGCTTCAATAAAGTAGTTTTGAAGTGTTGTCACTGTGGAATGAAGGGAAACACAGAATCAATTTGTGCAAAAAGAAACTCGCACACACAGCAATGAAATAAACAGAGGATTTACAACGAGGTGTTACATTTCAGTTGGATTTAGCTCACGCGGTTTAAAACTGCTTGAGATCTGGAGATGAGGGGGGTCACTGGTCAGGAGGAGATCTGGATTGAGGCTGAGACAGATGGACCTCACTGAGAAAAAGGAGCAAATCCACATGTTTCTCAACCGGAAACCACGGATGAACAGAGATATCCACTTGCTGAAGTCTAGGCTTGAGGCATTTAAGTCAGTTGACCCTAACTTATAGAGGAAAGTCAGATATGATCTATTTGATCCATCAAAGATGCCAAAAGACAGTACCAGAGCAAGCTAGAGTCCCGGGCGAGCCACATGGACCCCCGCCAACTATGGCAAGGTCTGCAAGACATAACTGGCTACAAAATGAAGGCATGTAAAATCGCCAGCTCCAACGCACCCCTCCCCAGTGAGCTCAACACATTCTAAGCCTGTTTTGAGCAAGAGGTCAATGAGACTACGCCTTGCATCCTGGAAGCCTCGGATGAACCTGTATCCAAGGTCACCATTGCAGACGTCAGAGCAGCCTTTTTGAAAGTCAACCCACGGAAAGCGACTGGCCCGGATGGGATACCCGGACAAGCACTCAGATCCTGTGCGGACCAGCTGGCGGGGGTATTCGCAGACATCTTCAACCTCTCTTTACATTGATCTAAGGTCCTTATCTACATCACACCAAGGTGACCATCATCCTGTTACCAAAGAAAAGCCAAGCAGTGGGCCTTAATGACTATCATCTGGTGGCTCTGACATCCATCATTATGAAGTGCTTCAAAAGATTAGTCATGGCCCGAATCAGTTCCAGCCTCCCAGATTGCCTGGATTCACTACAGTTTGCTTACCGCCACAACAGGTCCATAGCAGACACCATCTCCCTGGCCCTGCACTCAACCCTGGAACACCTAGATAACAAGAACACCTATGTCAGACTCCTATTAATGGGCTACAGCTCAGCCTTTAACACCATTATTCCATAGAACCCTACAGTGCAGAAAGAGGCCCTTCGGCCCATCGAGTCTGCACTGAACACAATCCCACCCAGGCCCTACTCCCATATCCCTACATATTATACCCACTAATCCCTCTAACCTACTCATCCCTGGACACTAAGGGGCAATTTCTTAGCATGCGCCAATCAACCTAACCCACACATCTTTGGACTATGGGAGGAAACTGGAGTACCCGGAGGAAACCCACGCAGACACGAGGGGAATGTGCAAACTCCACACAGACAGTGACCTGAGCCAGGAATCGAACCCAGGACCCTGGAGCTGTGAAGCAGCAGTGTTAACCAATGTGCTGCTGTGCCACCCACGTTCCTATGAGACTCATCTCCAAACTTTGTGGCCCGGGACTCTGCTCCTCCCTCTGTGACTGGGTCCTGAACTTCCTATCCCACAGACTGCAGTCAGTAAATATAGATAACAACACCTCCCCCACGATCATCCTCAACACCGGAGCTCCACAAGGCTGTGTCCTCAGCCCCTGACGATACCCTGGGTACACCTTTGACTGGGTGGCCAAATTCCCCTCCAACTCAATTTTCAAGTTTGCTGATGACACCACCGTAGCGAGTCAGATCTCAAACAATGATGAGATGGAGTATAGGAAAGAGACAAAGAATCTGGTGAACTGGTGCAACGACAATAATCTCTCCCTCGATGTCAAAAAAACAAAGGACATAATCATCAACTTCAGGAAGCGTAGTGGAGGACATGCCCCTGTCTACATCAATGCGGATGAAGTAGAAATGGTTGAGAGCTTCAGGTTTTTAGGTGTTCAGATCATCAACAACCTGTCTGGTCCCTCCAAGTGGACACAATAGTTAAGAAAGCTCACCAATAACTCTACTTTCTCAGGAGACTAAGGAAATTTGGCATGTCTGCTACAACTCTCAACTTCTACAGATGCACCATAGAAAGCATTGTTCCCGGTGGTACAGCTTGGTGTGGCTCCTGCTCTGTCCAAGACTGCAATAAAGTAGAAAAGATCGTGAATGAAGCCCAGTCCATCACGCAAATCAGCCTCCTATCCATTGACACCATCTACACTTCCCGCCGCTTCAGAAAAGCAGCCAGCATAATTAAGGACCCCACACAGTGCAGACATTCTCTCTTCCATCTTCTTCCATCGGGAAAAAGATACAAAAGTCTGAGGTCACATACCAACTGACTCAAGAAGTTTCTTCACTACTACCATCGAGACCCACCTCGCATTAAGTTGATCTTTCTCTACATCCCAGCTATGATTGAAACACTACATTCTGCACGCTCTCCTTCCCTTCTCTATGAACAGCATGCTTTGTCTGTATAGTGCGCAAGAAATAATACTTTTCACGATATTCTAATACATGTGACAATAATAAATCAATAAATAAATGAAATGTGGCCTGACACCTGCTTAGGCAATGCAAGCTGTTTGTTACAGAACCTACCCAGCAAAGTACTCGCTCAAGTCCATTTCCATGAAATCCAAACCAATGTCACACAGAGTCCATGGCGGATTCGCAATTCAATCTTCAGTTCACTGCCCAAGTGACAAAGGGGAAAATTAACCCCACAGTTCCTTGGGGAAACGAACTATTAACAATTTCAGCAGCCTGGGTTCAGGGGCATGGTTGTGATTTCTTAGCTGCTAAGGGATCTGTGTTGACCCTGTTCTGTTCCTTTAAGATCATTGGTTAGAGAGCGGCCTGCAAATGGAGACATTCCATGATGATCACAAAGTAGTTGTTGAGGCAGGTTCCTGCAGATTGGTGGATTCTTGGAAATGCACAGATCTGAGTGATTAGAAAGATCAGGTTCAGAAAGACTTGCTGCCTCTCTTTCTCTTTGTAGCATTGACACTTTGGGATGTATAGTGTGTGTTTGACACTTCTTTCCTCTGAAACAATTATTCTAAAGTTGATGTTTTCTCTTATTCATTCGTGGGACATGGGTGTCGCTGGCTAGGCCAGCCTTTATTGCCCACCCCTAGTTGCCCTTGAGAAGGTGGTGGTGAGCTGCCTTCTTGAATCGCTGCAGTCCATGTTCTGTGGGTTGACCCACAAATGCCATTAGGGAGGGAATTCCAGGATTTTGACCCAGCGACTGCGAAGGAACGGCGATATATTTCCAAGTCAGGATGGTGAGTGGCTTGGAGGGGAACTTGCTGGTGGTGGTGTTCCCAGGTATCTGCTGCCCTTGTCCTTCTAGATGGAAGTGGTCATGGGTTTGGAAGGTGCTGTCTAAGGATCTTTGGTGAATTGCTGCAGTGCATCTTGTAGATGATACACACTACTGCTACCGAGCGTCGGTGGTGGAGGGAGTGAGTGCTTGTAGATGTGGTGCCAATCAAGCGGGGCTGCTTTGTCCTTTGATGGTGTTGAGTTTCTTGAGTGTTAGTAATAAAGATGCTTGACTGTTGAATATACAGAGAGTCAAATTAATTCTGCCAATCTCTTATTCTGTAGGAGATGAAATACTTGAGGTGAATGGAGTGTCGATGAATGACTTAACCCATGACGAAGCAATACAAATATTTAAGGTTGGTTTCTCTGTTGGGCAGTGAGAAATTTTAGCCTGCTCATTTACCAGGTCTAAAAAAAAACAAACCTGATATCATTTTGTTTTCTAATGCAGCAAGTGAAGAAAGGTGTGCTGACATTAACAGTCCGGACGTGTTTCAGGGGACACGGTCCTGGCCAGTCAGCCGTGTTCCTGAGCCGCTCTTGGTCGACCAGCTCAAGCGGTCACTTTAACCGGGGCAGCTGTTCAAGTTCGGAGCTGGATAACATGCTCTTCCTCCAAAAGCCACCCCATCCCAATGACAGAATCATCATGGAAGTCACCTTGTTCAAGGGTAAGAAAACAACATCAATTCTCAGCCCATCTCACCTGGGACCACTGGCTGCCCAGTGGTGGGTTCCAGTTTGTGATGAATGGGAAAACTCAATGCCAGAAATCCGGATGGCAACAGGAAAATGTGCCCAGATTATCAACATCCAAAGATGTATGGGTTAGGTTGATTGGCCACGCTAAGTTGCTCCTTAGTGTCAGGGGGTTTAACAGGTTACATGAGGTTACAGGAATAGGGACTGGGTGGGATTATTGTCTGTGCAGGCTCGATAGACCGAATGGCCTCCTTCTGTACTGTAAGGATTCTATGATCATGCAAAAGCCAACATGCACATGAAAGGTTATTATTTATTAATTAATTAGTCACAAGTAGGCTTACACTAACACTGCAATGAAGTTACTGTGAAAATCCCCTTGTTGCCACACTCTGGCACCTATTGCGAGGGAGAGTACCTGAGGGAGAATTTAACATAGACAATCTACCTAACCCGCACATTTTTGGATTGTGGGAGGAAAGCAGAGCATCCGGAGGAAACCCACAGCAGACATGGGGAGAACATGCAGACTCCACGGAGACAGTGGCCCAAGCTGAGAATCGAACCTGGATCCCTGGTGCTGTGAGGCAGCAGTGCTAACCACTGTGCCACTCCAAGCACCCTTACTACCTGATCTATACCGGTGCCCACATGATGCCAGCTCTGTACCTCACAGTTGATGCATACGTCTCTCTGAAATGGTCCAACAAATCATTCTGAGGACACACAATCGCTCAGAAAGTTCAAGGAGAATGCTTACCTTTCTCATGGCGATTAGGAATGAACAGATTTGCCCAGAATGGAGAGCAAATTAAAATTCTGCTCAGTCTGTTTGTACCTATATTTAATTTCTCCTCTTGTCTGCACATGCTAATGGATAAACCATTCTTCATGTGACACCCTCATTTTGTCAAGAACACACCTTCACTTCAAGGAGGGTATTAGCAGAATTTACCCATCTAATAATAGTGTGCAGCAGTTACACTGCAAGAATATTCCTTAAAGACACAAATCATTTAAAAGCATGTATAAATCTCTGGATATATAATCATAGATCATAGAACCCTACAGTGCAGAAAGAGGCCCTTCGGCCCATCGAGACTGCACCGAACACAATCCCACCTAGGCCCTACCCCCATATCCTTACATATTATACCGACTAATCCCTCTAACCTACGCATCCCTGGATACTAAGGGGCAATTTCTTAGCATGGCCAACCAACCTAACCCGCACATCTTTGGACTGTGGGAGGAAACCGGAGCACCCGGAGGAAACCCACACAGACACGAGGAGAATGTGCAAACTCCACACAGACAGTGACCTGGGCCGGGAATCAAACCCAGGACCCTGGAGCTGTGAAGCAGCAGTGCTAACCACTGTGCTACTGTGCCACCCCCAAAAATAATATACATACTGCCTTAGAAATGTAGATTTAGGGCGGATTGTTTTGGCATGCCCACCTGAGACTCGGAGAACGACATTCTCCATTGGCCCCGGGCGGGATCGTACGAACCTCAGGGGGACATGCTGGCAAAATACCACCCATAGGCGCCATAGGACCATGCCATGTGTCACTTCACTGGAAATGAGGCAGTCAACCCTGCAGGTTAGGTGGATTGGCCATGCCAAATTGTCCCTTAGATGTGTAGGTTAGGGGGATTAGCAGGGTGAATATATGGGGTTATGGGAATGGATTCTGGGGGGATGATGGGGGGGGTTAGCATGGGTAAGAAGCTTAATTGAAGAATCAGTGCTGACTCGATGGGCTGAATGGCCTCCTTCTGCAATGATTCTGTGACTGTATTTGAATACTACTTGGCAAGAAATCACATGGGTATGCTGAGGTCAGGAAAGGTGCTATATAGGTGCAAGTTCTTTTCTTTCCCTATCCCTCTACAGAAGTCATCCAACCAGGGATTCAGCAAATGTTAAAAAATAATCAGCTGCAGTTTTAGAAATGATGAACCGTGTAAGGGGTCATAGAGAGTTACATGGTGTAAACAGGCCCTTCAGCCCAACTTGTCCATGCCGCCTAGTTTTTACCATTAAGCTAGTCCCAATTGCCCGTGTTTGGCCCATATCCCTCTACACCCATCTTACCCTATAACTGTCTGGGTGCTTTTTAAAAGAAAAAAGTGTCCCGCCTCTACTACTACCTCTGGCAGTTTGTTCCAGACACGCATCACCCTCTGTGTGAAAAAATTGCCCCTCTGGACCCTTTTGTATCTCTCCCCTCTCACCTTAAACTTAAGCCCTCCAAGTTTGGACTCCCCTACCTTTGAGAAAAGATATTGACTATCTAGCTGATCTATGCCCCTCATTATTTTATAGACCTTTACAAGATCACCCCTAAGTCTCCTAAACTCCAGGGAAAAAATTCCCAGTCTATCCAGCCTCTCCTTATAACTCAAACCATCATGTCCCGGTAACATCCTGATAAATCCAGCTGCAGACTCCTCTTTACCATCACTGCTCGCTCTTGACTGTGAGGTTTTATAAAGGACAAACGTACACAGACTCAGCCACAGACTTGTTTATTTACAGAAAAACCCTCCTAATGCCCTAAGTCAAGAGCTCAAAAGCAATGTAATGGCTGGTTAGGCTGAGTTATTCTGGATTCCCGTAAACAGACATAAACTATGAGCTATTAATAAAAGCTTCCATTGATAAACCACCGGAAAAGCTGCCCCCCCCCACCCACCCTGAGTCCAAAACCTTACTCCATTCAACCCAAACCCCCTCAGGATTTAGTTGTTACCCTTAAATTATCCTTAAATTTCAGCCCCACCCCCCCAGTAATCCCTGATAATTTACAACCCCCACCGTACGGTTGGACCTTCCGGTGTGAGCTGTAGATCCTGACCCTCCCTAGTGTCTACAGCCCCAAACCTTCCGGCCAATATCACCTCCATTCGGCTGAAAACATGATCCCCGACACGGCTGGTCTTGTCCGCTGCTGTAAGTGGGGCCTGAGTCAGGGTGACCCACCCTCCTTCCGAACGCAGTGCCAATCCCCTTTCTATCACAAATCTTACTGAAAATATAATTGAGATGTCCTGTTTGGAAGAGCAGTGCTTAGCACCCTTTGAATATCTTTAGTCTGATTCCTGCCTTGGTTCAGACAAACTCATTCCTCTGTGACTGAAACATTGGATCCCATTCAGGTGAGGTGTCCCTGGCTCCCAGATTGATGTGTACGTGAGAAAGTCCATTTCTCCTTAGCTGCTGTTGGTGTTGTTTAAATGATGGATGTTATCCAGGGCCATCAGCTACAACATTCTCCCAAATCCTTTAATGGGTTGTTTGATGCCGACTGGTGTCTTTGCGATGATAACATCCCAGTGTCTCCACACAGAATGGGTTTGGTTTGGATAGTGACAAGCTTCGAAGATTAACCTCTGACTGTATAGCCTGCCCCTGTGGGCTAAGGGCTGGCCTGTTTATTTGCTGTGTTTATATTCATGGATTTTGGAGTTTTGTATTTAGTAAAAGTCTAGTTATGAGAGAATCCAATCCCAAAACCGATACGAAATGGTTAGACGTCACAGAAAACATCATAGAATCCTTACAGCACTGGAGAAGGCCATTCAGCCCATTGTGTCTGCACTAGCTCTCTGAAGGAGTAATTTATCTAAAGCCTCATCCTCGCCTACTTCCCACACCCCTACACCTTCTTCCTTTTCAGATGACAATCCAATTCGCTCTTGAATGCCTTGACTGAAGTGGTCTCCACCATACTCTCGGGCAGTGCCTTCCATGCCCTAACCATGCGCTGTGTGAAAAAGCTCCTCCTCAGATCACCGTTGCTTCCTTTGCCGATTTTCTTAAATCTGTTCTCTCGAGTTCTTGATCCTCTCCCCGCCTGGGGATAGTTTCACCCTATCTACTCTGTCCAGATTCCTCCTGATTTTGAACAAATCTCCTCTCAGCCTTCTCTCCTCCAAGACAAACACTCCCAATGTCTCCAATCTATCTCTGTAACTGAAGTTTCTCAACACTGGAAACACTCTCATGAATCTTTTCTGCGCCCTCACTGATGCCTTCATATCTTTCCTTAAGTGCAGCACCTAGAACTGAACACAATACTCCAGATGAGGCTGAACTAGTATTGTGTTTAAGTTTAACATAACCGCCTTGCTCTTGGACTCTATGCCCCTGTTGATAAAGCCCAGGGTGGCACAGTAGCACAGTGGTTAGCATTGCTGCCTCACAGCCTCACCCAAAGGGTGGTGAATCTCTGGAATTCTCTGTCCGTTGAAGTGGTGGAGGCTACCTGTCGAGGAAATTCCTAGCTCAGAATAACTCAGGCAGAGACGTTCAGAGTCAGGTGTCAGGAGAGTTTATTGTCGTGATATCACGGAGAGTACACCTCAGTCAACACCGAGAGAACTCTGAATTTTTGAACAAACCCGCGCTATTTTTATACAGTGAAATAAACAACTCTGCAAGCAGGTTACAATGCTCCCTATTATCCTTACTATCTCTATTACCCCTTTAATCATTGTCCCATGAATTAAAACTATGGTCCTAGGACTTATCTATAGTGTCCTTGGTCTAAATCATCCTACAGTCCCTGTCCCTTGTGATTTACCGTAACTAGATAGAGAAGAAGAATGGTGGTTTATTTTTCTATCCTCCTAAAGGCAGATGGCCCGTTATCTGGCCTTTAGACCTTGAGTGTCTGCTAGGCCCTGTTTTTCTAACCCTGCCTGCTTCAGCTAGTTTCTTGATTTTCAGTATAATGGCGAGTATATAGTGAATCATTAACCCTTTAGCTACTGCTGCAGCTTTAGCCCCTACCATAGCAAGTCCGTTTAAAACAGACTTACTTTTCTATGCAACCTAATTGCTTATATGAATCTAATTTCTTCTACACTACCTCGCTGAGTATATTTAAGTCACGGGTAGATAGGTTTCTGATAGACAAGGGAATTAAGGGTTATGGGGAAAGAGCGGGAAAGTGGAACTGATCCACTTCAGATCAGCCATGATCTTATTGAATGGCGGGGCAGGCTCGAAGGGCTAGATGGCCTACTCCTGCTCCTATTTCTTATGTTCTTATGTTCTTACAGTGCCAAGGACCCAGATTCAATTCCAGCCTCAGGTCAGTGTCTGTGTGGAGTCTGGACGTTCTCCCCGTGTATGTGTGGGTTTCCTCTGGGTGCGTCAGTTTCCTCCCGCAGACCAAAGATGTACAGATTAGGTAGATTGACCATGGTAAACTGACACTAGTGTCAAGGGGATTGGCAGGGTAAATATATGGGGTTACCGGAATAGGCCTGGGTGTGATTGTGGTCGGTGCAGACCTGATGGGCCAAATGGCCTCCTTCTGCACTGTAGGGATTCTATGAATGTATGCTTTTTAACCACTCTCTCAACTTCACTGATTTAAGCACAGACATACCCAGATGGCTGTGCTCTTGCATCTCCTTTTAGAATTGTACTCTTTATTTAATATGCCAACACTAACACAGGAGAACTCCCGCTCCAAACCTTCCCCCAGCTTGTAAAACATCCACTAACCACAACTCTCACATTCCTGTCACTCAGCCATGCTGCTGCTGCCCCTTTTATTTCATGAGTTATAACTTTGCTCACAAGACTGTTATGTGGCACTGATTCAAATGCCTTCTGGAAATCTACGTACACTACACTTACAGGATGATCCCCATTCACCCTCTCTGTCACCTCATCAAAAAGCGTCACCAAGCTGATGGAACATAATTTGCCCTTAACAAATCCATGCTGGCTTTCCTTACTTAACCTGCATTTGCCCAAATAACTATTAATTTTGTTAGTAGTAAACCTCCTGGCATGGACAGAGTGGACAATCAGAGGCACTTTCCTGGGGTAGAAAAGTCAAGAACTCGGGGATAGAGGTTTAAGGTGCGTGGGGAAAAGTTTAGAGGAGGTGTGCGAGGCAAGGTTTTTTACAGAGAGGGTGGTGAATGTCTGGAACGCGCTGCCCGGGGTGGGGGTGGGAGCGGGTACAATAGTGGCATTTAAGAGGCAACTAGATGAATACATGAATAGGATAGGAATGGAAGGATATGGATTCCGTTAAGTGCATACGGCTTAAGTTTAGGCAGACATCATGATTGGTGCAGGCTTGGAGGGCCAAAGGGTCTGACCTTGTGCCGTACAGTTCTTTGTTCTTCGATATGAAGATTTAAATTATAAGTTCCAATCAGACTCAAAACATTTTCCTCTTTCCACAGACCTGCTGAGGCTTTCCAGCGTTTTCTGTTCTTAGTTTCTTGTTGGCTGAAATCAAATCCACTTTGTAGAGCGGGAACCAGGATTTGTTGCAATTGCCGATTGTGGGATGTGTCGCCTCGAATGACACTTGTGTTTCTTTGTTTCCCAGAGGACGGTGTTGGTTTAGGAATTGGATTGTGCAGCGTGTGCAAACCCCTCCAGCCTTCCGATATTTACATCCACACTCTCTCTCCGGGATCCGTGGCACATCTCGATGGGAGACTCCGGTAAGGGTGGAAGCACAACGCGTACATTTTCCGGGCATTCTTACCCCTGACACAAGGGTCTCATTTAGCAGGAGCAGTGATTGGACAGGGAGGTGTGGGGTTCCAAGTGGCTAATTGCAACGCTGCTGCTCTTTGGTTGAACCAGTGAACATTCTGATCATTTTACCCAGTTCTCCAATTGGCCTCACTAACTACAAGAATTAAAGAAAGATTCATGGAGCAAGTTTCACAAGTTCAAGGCATGAATAAGTGTCTTACAGCCCACAAGGTCTTTTTTCGGATAGTTGCTCTAGGAATTAAAGAAACCAATTTGTGCACAGCATGATCCCAGAGGGAGAATTACTTGACCATATTTTTTCTTGCTTTTGGTGGAGGGATAAATATTGATCAGGATACTGGGAATTACTGTTGGGCAGCATGGTTGCACACTGATTAGCACTGATGCCTCACAGTGCCAGAGGACCCAGGGTTCGATTCCCGGCTTGGATCACTGTCTGTGCAGAGTTTGCACATTCTCCCCGTGTCTGCGTGGGTTTCCTCTGAGTGCTCCGGTTTCCTCCCACAGTCCGAAAAATGTGCTGGTTAGGTGCATTGGCCGTGCTAAATTCTCCCTCAGTGTATTTGAACAGGCGTCAGAGTGTGGCGACTGGGGGATTTTCACTTCATTGCGGCGTTAATGTAAGCCAACTTTTATCTAATAAATAAACTTTAACTTTACTCCCTTACCCTTCAAAACAGTTCCATGGGAACTATCCTGCCTCCCTGAGGAAGCGGGGGGGGTTGGTTCTCAGTTTAAATTGTCTTCTGAACGATGACATCTCTGACACTACAGCACTTCCACAGTACTGTGCTGGAGCGTCATAGAATCGTACAATCCCTACAGTGTAGAAGAGGCCATTTGGCCCATCAAGTCGCACTAACTCTCTGACAGAGTATCTTACCCAGGCCCTCTCCCCAGCCCTATACCTGTAACCCCACACACTTAACATGGCCAATCCATTAACCTACACACAGCTTTGGAATGTGGGAGGAAACCCACATAGACACAAGGAGAACCTGCAAACTCCACACGGACAGTCACTCAAGGCCAGAATTGAACCTAGGTCCGTGGTGCTGCGAGACCTGGGTGCTAACCACTGTGCCATGGTGCCGTCCAGTCTTAGCCTCAGATTTTGTGCTTGGGGCTTAAGTTCACAACCTCTGACCCAGAGGCAAGAGTGTTACCCAATGTCACTTTAATGCGCTGGAGGGAAGATAGCACCTAAATCTTTACTCTATTGAATGTGAAATATCTTCAGAAAGAAATACTTGGAACGTAGATGATTTATTTGGTGACAGAATGGTTTACTGTATGATCGTGTGCCCTCCATGTAGGGCAGGAAGCACATCGCAAAAATCATAGCAGGCAATCTGCGATCTTCTTTTAATGAGGTGAACAAACTTGGCCACAGGATCCTCCCCCCATGTTCGTTGCTGCCCATGGGAATGCTGGTTGTGGTTTAGATGAAAGCTAATTGTAAAATGCCCGATGTAACTCAATGAACCTTTCTGGAAGCTTAAGTGGACCACAGTTAATGAAACACAAGGAATAACGCCACGGAATCACACGCGTACAGTCGCTAATCTCCCCATACTGCCTCACCGTGGAAAAGGAGGGAAACACTAAACAGAAACTGGAGGATGTTAGGGAAGGCATGGAGGACTTGGTTCACTAGGGGCACATTGTAGGTCGCAGGGGAGGTTGTAAGGTGGAGGGCTTTAAAGCAGGAATTGTAGAGATTGAGCGGAGTGGCCCACCATTAGTGTTGGGATGGAGAAAGGATGGAGTTGGGGAGGCACAGATGAGCAGGATGTATCGTCTGGGACACTGGATTGGGGAACGTTGCAATATCCTTTGTGAGATAAGCAGTGGAACCACATATAAACAAGGGTGAAGGATAACTGTGATGGATAGTATAAATTTGCTCTCTTACTGTAAATAATCAGTATTTATTGTACGGAAAGATGTGTCTTTCCTCACCCTAGGAGTGCGTTTCCCAGTTGAATAATTCAAGAGCTTTTGTGATTTTAGAAAGAAAGAGGATCACTTTTGTCACACCATTACCCCAAATTAATGCAGTACATTACACACACACACACACACACACACACACACACACACACACACACACACACACACACACACACACACACACACACACAGAAACTAACATAGAAACTAGAAGCAGGAGTAGGTCACTGCTTGGCCATTCATTTTGGTCACGGCTTATCATCAAATTCAATATTCTGATGCTCTTCTCACCCATATTCCTTTAGTCCCTGGAGTTGTATCTAATTTCTTCTTGAAATCAGATAATGTTTTGGCCTCAAATACTTTCTGTGGTAGTAAATGCACCCTCTGGGCGAAGAAATTTCTCCTCACCTCAGTTGGAAAGGGTTTTTCCTTTATCCTCAAACTGTGACCCCTACTTCTGGAGTCCCCAGCATTGGGAAGATCCCCTCTCACTCTTCTGAACTCCAGTGAATATAATCCTAGCTGACTTAGTCTCGCCTCATATGACAGACCTGCCATCCCAGGAATCAGCCTGATAATGTTCTCAAAAAATTCCACTGTGTTAGTCAAACATGACCTGCCCTTCATGAACCCAAGCTGCATCTTCCCAATGGGACAATTTATATCCAGATGTCTCACTATTTCTTCCTTGATGATAGATTCAAGCGTTTTCCCTACTCCAGAAGTTAAGCTAACCGGCCTATAGTTACCTGCCATTTGTCTATTTCCTTTTTTAAACAGTGGCGTCACATTTGCTGTTTTCCAATCTGCGGGAACCACCCCAGAGTCAGGGGGAGGAGGGTCTCTGTGCGGGGGGAGATGGGGTCTCTGTGGGGGAGGAGGGTCTCTGTGCAGGGGAGGTGGGAGCTGAGATCTCTGTGCGGACTGGGGGGGGTGGGAACTGAATCTCTGTGCGGGGGAGCCGAGGTCTCTGTGCAGAGGGAGACGGGGCCTTGGTGTGGGGAGTGAGGGTCTCCGTGAGGGGGAGGGAATGTCTCTGTAAGGGGAAGGGTCTGTGTGTGACGGCGGAGGAAGAGTCTCTGTGAGTTCGGCGGAAGGGTTTGTCCAAGGGCGAAGGGAGAGTTTCTGTGAGGGCGGAGGGGGGGTCTCTGTGAGGGCAGAGGGGGGGTCTCTGTGAGGGCGGAGGGGGGGTCTCTGTGAGGGTCGAGTGAGGATCTCTCTGAGGGCGCGGGAGGGTTTTTGTGAGGGCCAAGGGAGGGTCTCTGTGAGGGTGGAGGGACTACCTATCTGAGTTAGTCAGTAGGCTGACTGATCTGCATTATTGCGGCTGTGCTGAGGATTGGTGAGGAAGGAATCTTTAGCAACAGGAACTCAGAGCAGAGCAAGCCTTGTAAAATTGGCCTTCTTCCATTTTTGAGCAGATTAAACAAAGTGGATGAAATGAATCTCCTGATTGAATGCTCTCTGGCCTAGTGTGGAATGTACGGTGATTTGGCCCTCACCCTGGGCAGGCTCGGGAGACGGGAGAAGGCTGTCAGGAGGAGGGCCACACTCTCTGGGCCTTCATTTCTTTATCCAACAGAATGTTTGCTCATGATTTTTAGATCTTTCATTCCTGAGAGAAACTCATTCCAGTGGGTGACCGATCCCAGTGAGTGACAGATCCCAGTGTGCAACAGATCCCAGTGAGCGACCGATCCCAGCATGCGACCGATCCCAGTGAGCGACAGATCCCAGCGTGCGACAGATCCCAGCGTGCGACAGATCCCAGCGTGCGACAGATCCCAGTGAGTGACAGATCCCAGTGAGTGACAGATCCAAGTGGGTGACCGATCCCAGTGAGCGACAGATCCCAGTGTGCGACAGATCCCAGTGTGCGACAGATCCCAGTGAGCGACAGATCCCAGTGTGCGACAGATCCCAGTGAGCGACAGATCCCAGTGAGCGACAGATCCCAGTGTGCGACAGATCCCAGTGAGCGACGGATCCCAGTGTGCGACGGATCCCAGTGAGCGACGGATCCCAGTGTGCGACGGATCCCAGCGAGCGACGGATCCCAGCGAGCGACAGATCCCAGCGTGCGACGGATCCCAGCGTGCGACGGATCCCAGCGTGCGACGGATCCCAGCGTGCGACGGATCCCAGTGTGCGATGGATCCCAGTGAGTGACAGATCCCAGCGTGCGATGGATCCCAGTGTGCGACAGATCCCAGTGTGCGACAGATCCCAGTGTGCGACAGATCCCAGTGAGTGACAGATCCCGGTGAGTGACAGATCCGAGTGGGTGACCGATCCCAATGAGGGATAGATTCCCCTCAGTGTCAGTGCTCCCCTCAGCAAATTGATCTGGGGGCGTTGATGATCTGTTGACGGTGAATTTGATTGGGTGGCCTGTCATAGGCCAGCTGCGTGACTCACTCTGCACATCTACTCCAAACACCTCACGACCAAAGCATTATTTTTGATGTGAGATCATTATTATACAGTCCAACGGAGCAGCTAAATTGTACACAGCAAGATCCCACGAGTGATGGTGTTGGCTGAAGGAAGAGATGCTGTCCAAGACAATGGAAGAACTCCCAGCTCCTCTTTAGCGAGTGTGGTTTGATCTTTCACATCCATTGCAGCAGGAAGGTTAAAGCCTCGGCCTTCTGATCTTCAACACGCCTCGGGCTGTGCTGCACTCCCTCAGCACTGCAGGGCCGGCCCAGCTGAAACACTCGCTTGATAACAAACTGATAATGTTAGACACCGAGGGTAGGGTGAGATCACCGAGACAACTCAATTCTCTTGCAGCAGAAAGGTCCACCTTCTTACCCTTTGACTGGAATTAATGGGGGGTAAAGGTCTCAGAATGAGATCAGTGGCCGTACCCCACCCTGTCGCAATTGGTTTAGCTCCATTTTGAAAGTGGCTCCTGTCCAAAGCACCTGCCTCATTCAGGTGATAGACCACTGGCAGTCTGGAAAATGATGAAGCAAATGGTCAGGCATGGCCAGGGACTGCACTGAGCTCCTGCAACCAATTCCACTGGCGATTCCACTCAAGAAGCTCTGCGTTGAATGACTTTGTCTGGACCATTCCAGCTTCTGGCATGGTCACATAGTGGTTAGCACTGCTGCTTCACAGCTCCAGGGACCTGGGTTCGATTCCTGGCTCGAGTCACTGCCTGTGTGGAGTTTGCACATTCTCCTCGTGTCTGCGTGGGTTTCCTCCGGGTGCTCCGGATTCCTCCCACAGTCCAAAGATGTGTGGGTTAGGTTGATTGACCATGCCCCTTAGTGTCCTGAGATGCGTAGGCTAGAGGGATTAGCAGGTAAAATGTATGGAGGTAGGGCCTGGGTGGGATAGTGGTTGGTGCAGACTCGATGGGCCAAATGGCCTCTTTCTGCACTTGTAGGGTTTCTATGATTCGCTGATTCTCTCAGGGCCATCTGAGTCACTGCTGCATGGGTCACCCTCTCTTTGCAAGTACCCTCTCCTGATGCATACCTTCGTTGGCCTTTGCCTTGGTCTGATCTCAATGTGGCGGTGAACCGAATCCTGAAAACTCCCCTGTCAGATTGAAATGAGAATGGAACTGCAAACGAGTCCCAACAAGTGGCTGCCTGAACAACACGTTCCACTAGTTTAATTCAAATAGGGGCCTGGGCTGCACTGATCATACTGCCCACTACTTCATTCTGGACTATCGTGCCTTAGTGACTATTGCCCGGTGGCTCTGACATCCATCATTATAAAATGCTTCGGAAGGTTAGTCGTGGCACTAATCAACTCTGGCCTCCTGGATTGCCTGGATCTACTACAGGTGGCCTACCATCACAACAGATCCACAACAGATGCCATCTCCCTGGCCCTGCACTCAACCCTGGAACATCTAGATAACAAAGACACCTATTTATGTTAGCCTCCTATTTATCGACTACAGCTCAGCCTTCAACACCATCATTCCTACGAGACTTAGCCCCAAACTTCATGGCCTGGGCCTCGGCTGTTCCCTCCACCACTGGATCCTGAACTTCCTAACCCACAGACCACAATCAGTAAGGATAGGCAACAACACCTCCTCCACAATCATCCTCAGCACCGGTGCCCCACAAGGCTGTGTCCTACTACACTCCTTATACACCTATACCTGTGAGGCCAAATTCCCCTCCAACTCAATTTTCAAGTTTGCTGATGACACCACCAAGATGGGCTGGCTCTCAAACAATAACGAGATGGAGTACAGGAAAGAGATAGAGAATCTGGTGAACTGGTATGACAACAATAATCTCTCCCTCAATGTTAACAAAACAAAGGAGATAGCCATTGACTTCAGGAAGCGTAAAGGAGAACATGCCCCTGTCTACATCAATAGGGATGAAGTAGAAATGGTCGAAAGCTTCAAGTTTTTAGGTGTCCAGATCACCAACAACCCCTGTCGACACTATAGTTAAGAAAGCCCACCAACGCCTCTACTTTCTCAGAAGACTGAGGAAATTTGTTATGTCCATTATGATTCTCACCAATATTGGTACGTCCACCATGACTTGCAGCATAGAAAGCATTCTTTCTGGTTGTATCACAGCTTGGTATGGCTCCTGCTCTGCCCATCACCGCAAAAAACTACAAAGGCTGAATGAAGCCCAGTCCATCACTCAAACCAGCCTCCCACCTACTGACACTGTCTACACTTTCTGCTGCCTTGGAAAAGCAGCCAGCATAATTAAAGACCCTATGCATCTCTGACATTCTCTCTTCCACCTTCTTTCCTGAGGACACGTACCAAACGATTCAAGAACAACTTCTTCCCTGCTGCCGTTAGACTTTTGAATTAAGCTGATCTTTCCCTTCACTCTAGCTATGACTGCAACACCATGTTCTGCACCCTATCCTCTCCTTCTCCCCTATCTATTCTACGAACGGTATGCCTTGTCTGTATAGTGCGCAAGAAACAATACTTTTCACTATATCCCAATACGTGACAATAACCAATCAATTAATATCTCTGAAGTTTATTTTTTATTAGTCACAAGTAGGCTCATATTAACAGTGCAATGGAGTTACTGTGAAAATCCCCCAGTTGCCACACTCCAGCGCCTATTTGGGTACACTGCGATCCTTTCAGGGTATTTTTCAGAGTGTGCTCTGTAGGAAAACAGCGAGGCTGTCTTGAACATTCTGTCTGTCACAGTGGATGTGAGATTGGAACACAGCTTAGTTCATGATTTCTTGATAAAAATAGATACTATCTTGAACAATATGCAATATATAATGTATATAATATTATCACATGGGGACACCAATCTGGACGTTCCCCTTCAAGACGTCCACCATCCTGATTTGGGAAAATATCGGCTGTTTCTTCGCTGGGTCAAAATCCTGGAACTCCCTCCCCAATCGTACTGTGGGTATACCTACACCAGGTGGACTGCAGTGGTTCAAGGCGGCTCACCACCATCTTCTCCAGGGCGATTAGGGATGGGCAATGAATACTGGCCTAGCCAGCGATGCCTACGTTCTGGAAAGAACAATAACTTACATTGATATAGTGCAGTTACCGTAATGAAACATCCCAGGTTGTTTCACAGGAGCTTTATAAAACTAAACACGATACTAAACTCTATTCTGAAACATTAGCTCAGGTGACCAAAACCGTGGTTAAAGAGGTAAATTTTAAGGAGCGTCCAAAAGGAGGAACTCCACTCGATAGGTAGAGAGGCAGAGAGGTTTAGACCAGAAGGCCATAAGACATAGGAGTAAAATTAGGCCACTTGGTCTATTGAGTCTGATCCGCTATTCAATCATGGTTGACATTTTTCTCATCTTCATTCTCCTGCCTTTTCCCCATAACCCCTGATCCCCTTATTAATCAAGATCTTATCTATCTCTATCTTAAGGATGGTCAATGACCTGGCCTGCACAGCCCTCTGAGCCAAAGAGTCCCTCAGATTCACCACTCTCTGGCTGAAGGAATTCCTCCTCATCTCTGTTTTAGGGAGGGAATTCCGGATCTTGGGGCTGAGACAGCTGAAGGCATGGCTGCCAATTGTGGACCAGAATTTGAGGAAGTCCCAGAGGGTTTGTGGGGCTGGTGGAGATTCCAGAGATGGGGAGGGCCAACTCCATGGTGGGACTGAAAAGTGAATTCTAAAGTCAAGACTTTGTTTAACCGGGAGTCAGTGGAGGTTAGTGAGCACTGAGGTAAAAGAGGAGTGGGAACAGAGAGAAGCAAATATGTGCTAGTCAGCAAAACCATTCAGACTTGGGCGCTCTGCCCTTTGATCTTTTGTTAATTCCTCCTCACCATTGTTCTGGGATCTTCCTCTAGCCTCCCCCCATTCTCTGACTAAAACGTAATTGGTTCCCAGGCCTCTGAGCATGTTGGCCTGGGTCAGGGACACACATGAGCAGACAGGGACAAAAGTTCCAATCCTTGACCAGCTTGGGGGCATGGCGGGGGGAGGGGGAGATCCAGTTAGGGGCCAATAATATTTTGGTTAGAGGGGGTGAAGGTTGAGATTCAAGGCTCCTGCTCCTTAGAGGATGAAGTTGGGGCTTGAATGCTCTTTTCCCTCTCAGGCCAGCAGTCTTAGAGTGACGCTCGCTGCTCTTGGAGAGCACAGCCTGTTGAGAGCAATGGAGCAGGTCAATGTATTGCCCTCCCTGCACCTCTCTCGACACTCAGCAGCTCGATTAGCTGGCTGGACATTTCACCAATTCGACCTTCGATTTATGCAAATATATCCTTCAGTTAAACATGTGAAATGTTACATTTTTATTTTATCTTTTATTGTAGGTGTGGTGATCAGATTCTAAAAATTAACACAACAGATGTCCACAATCTGACCCTGAATGAAGTTTACGCCCTCCTGCAACATTGCAAGTCAGGCCCTAACGATCTGGTGATCAGCCGTCACCCCGATCCCCTGGTAAGACAACAAGGAAGATGGATTTAATTCAGGTGATGCCATGAAAACAAAGGGAGCTGTTTGAATGCAATCTTCTGGTTGGGAATCTGGTGGGACTGGGAGCAATGTTCCTCCCTATCCTCTCCCCATTGAACTTATGATGTGGAGATGCCAGCATTGGACTGGGGTGGGCACAGTAAGAAGTCTCACAACACCAGGTTAAAGTCCAACAGGTTTATTTGGAATCACAAACTTCTGGAGCACTGCTCCTTCCTCAGGTGAGTCACCTGATGAAGGAGCAGTGCACCGAAAGCTTGTGATTTCAAATAAACCTGTTGGAGTTTAACCTGGTGTTGTGAGACTTCTCACTGTGCCCATTGAACCCAAAGGAGTAACACCAGGCTGAGTATCAAACCAATGCTGCACCCAGTCCCAGGGGGATCTAGAATCAAAGAATCCTACAGTGCAGAGGAGGCCATTTGGCCCATCGAGTCTGCACCAACCACAATCCCACCCAGGCCTTATCCCCACAACTCCAGGCAGTTACCCTAGCTAGTCCCCAACACAACGGGGCAATTGGGCATGACCAATCTACCTAACTGCACACCTTTGGACTATGGGAGAAAACCAGAGGAAACCCATACAGTCACGGGAAGGATGTGTAAACTCCACACAGACAGTGTAAGTGACCCAAGCCGGGAATCGAACCCCGGTCCCTGGTGCTGCGAGGCAGCATTTCTAACCACTGTGCCACCTCACTCAGCAAGTCAGCTGAACATTAACCGGGTGTTTGCTTATCACAACTTACATTTAGTTACAAATTTAATGTCACAGAATGTCAACTTTTCACAAACTGGCGTTGAAGAAAATCGATGCTGACCCAAAAAAAGATAGGTGGGGTGGGGTAGGGGGGTGGGCATGTGTGTGGGAAGGGGAGGCAGTTGAGAAGTGGGGGGGGGGAAACAGGTGAGAGAGTGTTGGAGCCTTGGCTGAAGGAATAGCTTCTATAAAGGTGCAGAGAGAGGTTGAGTCAGAAAGGGGTGATTTATTTGCATAGCGCCGCTATCTGCCTGAGTGATAAGGCTGTCTTCAGTGATGTCAATGAGGAACGAGTAGCGGTCTGCGGGCCCCAGGGAATCACGGCAAATCTGCAGAGTGAAGCAATGTAAACAAATTTCTCCCCCAGTGCTTTTCAGAGAGGAAGATCAAGTAGCTTGAGGTTACCTAATCAAAGATGGGTTAAAAGAGAAAGACGTACACCACACAAACATACCAATTAGGTGCAGGAATAGACAATTCAGCCCCTCGAGCCTGCTCTGCCAAGCAATAAGATCATCGCTGATCCGATTGTAACTTCAGCCCCACATTCCTACCTATATACCCCAATAACCTTTCACCCCTCCCTCCCCTTACCCTTGTTAATCAGGAACCTATCTACCTCTGCCTTAAATATATTCAAAGACTCTGCTTCCACTTCCCTTTGAGGAACAGAGTTCCAGGAACTCACCACCCGCTGAGAGAAAAAAAACCCTCACCTCCGGCTTAAATGGGCAACCCCTTATTTTAAACAGTGGTCCTTAGGTATAGATTCTCCAGGAGAAAACATCCTCTCCACACCCACCCTGTCAAGAGTATAAATGACCAGTCTCAGAGAATGAGCTTTTGGGAGGGAATGTAAGGGTTTGGTTGGTTGAGCTTAGATCGCAATAGATTGATTCAATAAATTCATATTTAAAAACTCATTCAATACATTCATATTTATTGGGGGTAAACAGGAATATCAGTCATGGTTTTAGAATCATAGCATCCCTACAGTGCAGAAGGAGGCCATTCACACCATTAAGCCTGCACCAACAACAAACCCCCCAGCTCCTATCCCCATAACCCTACATATTTACCCTGCTAATCCCCCTAATGTACACATCTAGGGACACTAAGGGGCAATTTAGCATGGCTAATTAACCTATCCTGCGCGTTTTACTCAATAGCAGAACAGGATTGATGGACCAAATGGCCTACACCTGTTCCTGATGTTAATGTTCATATACACATTCAGTATACAAAGAAAGAACAAAGAAAAAAGAAAATTACAGCAAGGAACAGGCCCTTCGGCCCTCCAAGCCTGCACCAACCATGCTGCCCAACTTAACTAAAGCCCCCAACACTTCTGGGGACCATATCCCTCTATTCCCATCCTATTCGTGTACTTGTCAAGATTGCCCTTAAAAGTCATTACCCTATCTGCTTCCATTACCTCCCCGGGCAACGAGGTCCAGGCACCCACCGCCCTCTATGTAAAATATCTGCCTCGTACATCTCTTTTAAAACTTGCCCCTCGCACCTTAAACCTGTGCCCCCTAGTAATTGACTCTTCCACCCTGGGAAAATGCTTCTGACTATCCATTCTGTCCATGCCTCTCATAATCTTGTAGACTTCTAACAGGTCACCCCTCAACCCCTGTTCCAGTGAGAACAAACCAAGTTTTTCCAACCTCTCCTCATAGCTAATGCCCTCCATACCAGGCAACATGCTGGTAAATCTTTTCTGTACCATCTCCAAAGCCTCCACATCCTTCTGATAGTGTGGCAGCCAGAATTGAACATTATATTCCAAGTGCGGCCTTACTAAGGTTCTATAAAGCTGCACACGATTTGCCAATTTTTAAACTCAATGCCCTGGCCGATGAAGGCAAGCATGCCGTATGCCTTCTTGACTACCTTCTCCACCTGTGCTGCCACTTTCAGTGACCTGTGTACCTGTACACCCAGATCCCTTTGCCTTTCAATAATCTTAAGGGTTCTTCCATTTATTGTATATTTCCTATCTGTATTAGACTTTTCAAAATGCATTACCTCACATTTGTCAGGATTAAACTCCATCTGCCATCTCTCTGCCCAAGTCTCCAACCGATCTAGGTCCTGCTGTATCCTCTGATGGTCCTCATTGCTATCCGCAAATCCACCAACCTTTGTGTCATCCGCAAACTTACTGATCAAACCTTTAGCAGATGACAGGACCTAGATCGGTTGGAGATCAGTACAGAGAGATGGCAGATGGAGTTTAAGAGTACTGACAGGCAGAGGGATCTGGGTGTACAGGTACACAGGTTTAATTTGGTTCCACTCCAACTATCAGGAGCCTGGCTGGGGTGGAGCCTGAATCAGAGAACTGGGCCTTAACACAGCATCTGGCTTACTGACATATCCACATTTCATCATATTCTCTTTTATTTATTCTTTCATAACATTGTGTTCTCAGGTTTTTTTTGTTAGTATCACAAGTAGGCTTACTGCAATAAAGTGAAAATCCCCTAGTTGCCACACTCTGGTGCCTGTTTGGGTAGACTGAGGGAGAATTTAGCTTGACCAATGCACCCTAACCAGCACGTCTTTCGGAACAAACCGGGGTACCCGAAGGAAACCCACGCGGACACGGGGAGAACGTGCGGACTCCAAACAGAGAGCAGCCCAAGCTGGGAATTGAACCTGGGTCCCATGGTGGCAGCAGTGCTAACCCTATGAGGTGGGAATGAGAGAATATTATACATATTCACTCACAGACTCCGTGTAAAACTGTCACGAAGGCCACATTTTTAAAATTAATTTATGGGATGTAGGTTTCATTGACAAATTTATAACCATTGCTGATGGTGAGCCAGGTCTAACAATATTACCACACTGCAGCTAGGAAGGAAATGCTAAGATTTCGACCCAGCGATGATAAAGGGCCGATCCTCCTCGTTTCTGTCATTTGATAAAAGAATATTTAATGATATCTTCCTTGCCTATTTGCTCCAGTTAGGGAGAGTTTGCTGCTTTGTCCTCATGAATGGCACCTTGAGCTCGTCATTTCAGGCTTCACTTAATCGTTGCGAGCTCCTCTTTAAATCAGAGCCTTGTCAGTGAGGCTGTGGCCGGTATTTTCTGGCCATTCACACCAGCGGGATTCTCTCGTCCCTCTGCAGCAAGCGGAGATTTGACTAAATTCTCTGTCTTCGCTGGCAGTGGGGCACGAATGACCGGAAAATCCTGGCCTTTTATTTTTGCAGGCTATTTTCCGGATGATTTTTTTTTTCTCTCTCTCTCTCGGGTTGCCCATAACTAAACTCCAAGCTAACTGAGAAGAATGGTCAAACTTAAGGATTCCCAGGGCGACTCCCTCCCGATCGTGTACCACTTTGCTGCTTCTCTGCTGGGTCTGTCCTGCTGATGGGAAAAGGATGGTGATTGTGGCATCCTGAACATTTTCTTTAAGGTACGATTCTGTGGGATTGACTACGTCGGGCTGTTGCTTGCCTAGAATGTGAGACAGCTCTCCCTGTTTTGTCACTAGCCCCCAGATGTTAGTAAGGAGGACATTGCCAGGGTCATTGCTGAGTTTGCCATTGTCATTTCCAATGGCTAGTTCGTTGCCAGTGGTAATTCTGCCTGGAGTCACATGTAGGCCAGACAAGGTCATCAACAGCCTTTTAATTCCAGACTTCTATTGAATTCAAATTTCACCATCTGCTGTGGTGGGATTTGAACCCGGGATACTCTGGATTACTATTCCAATGACTAATATTGTTACACCACTGCCACTGTTACACCACACCACTGTTAGGTTGATTGGCCGTGCTAAAATCGCCCCTTAGTGTCCTGGGATGTGTAGGTTAGAGGGATTAGCGGGTAAATGTGTAGGGATATGGGGATAGGGCCTGGGTGGGATTGTGGTTGGTACAGAATCGGTGGGCCGAAGGGCCTGTTTCTGCACTGTAGGGTTCTATGTTCTATGTTCTCCTAAACATGTTGCCAAAGGAGCTTTGATGAGTTGCTCCAAAGAGAATCCTGGCTATGGAGTTTATGATGTGGAGATGCTGGTGTTGGACTGGGTACACGCAAAAGTCTCACAACTATTGGAAACCTATTGGACTTTAACCTGGTGTCGTGAAACTTCTTACTATGGATTTTATAACAAAGAAACAGGTTGTTTGGTTTAAATGGTAATTATGCTGCAATAGAAGCTCCTCCCACCCTACTTGACATAACACTCGGAACATCACTTTGTATTCTTAACCCCTCAATACCTCTCTAACTTTCCCTCAAATATGTCAATGTTTCTCAACCCAGACACTCACTGTGGGACTCTTTCCCACATTCTTCTGATTCTCTGAGTAAGGAAGTTGCTCCTGAATTCCTGTTTGATTTTTTGCTGACTGTCTTTTCATAGAACACTGCAGAAAGAGGCCCTTCAGCCCATCGAGTCTGCACCGAACACAATCCCACCAGGCCCTACCCCTACACATTTTACCCGCTAATCCCTCTAACCCACACATCTCAGGACACTAAGGGGCAATTTTTTTTTAGCATGGCCAATCAACCTAACCCACACATCTTTGGACTGTGGGAGGAAACTGGAGCACCCGGAGGAAACTCACGCAGACACGAGGAGAATGTGCAAACTCCACACAGACAGTGACCCGAGGCCGGGAATCGAACCCAGGACCCTGGAGCTGTGAAGCAGCAGTGCTAACCACTGTGCTACCGTGCCGCCCCATGGAACACTTCATTATAGATGTGCCCTGTTCCACAGTCAGGACCTAAAACTGTTTAAGCAGGGTCCACCCTGGGAGGAACTAGCTCCATCACAAGGGGTCACATAACTTGTACCCTTAAAGGGGCAGTACACACCTCAAACCCCCAACATACATATATGGCAGGCCTATATTTATGGCCAAAATTTTTTGAATCTTCACAAGTCAGATCCCTCCATAATTTTAAAGATCTCTATTAAATTACCATTCAGACACCTTGGGGCGAAATTTATTTTGGGAGGTTGAATCATGGAACCATAGAATCCCCACAGTGCAGAAGGAGGCCATTCGGCCCATTGAGTCTGCACGAGCAACAATGCCCCCCAGGCCCTAGTCCCATAATCCCAGCTAGTCCCCCGACACTAAGGGACAATTTACCATGCCCAATCATCCTAATCTGCCCATCTTTGGACTGTGGAAGGAAACCAGAACACCAGGAAGAAACCAACATGGGGAGAACGTGCAAACTCCACACAGAGAGTGACCCGAGGCCGGGATTGAACCCGGGTCCCTGGCACTGTGAGGCAGCAATGCTAACCAATGTGCCGCGCATTGGGTTAACCATGGCCCCATCCGCATCAGCACTTCCGCAAAGCGGGTGTGATGACTTCAGGTCGCGCCCATCACATTTTTGGCCACGTCACACGATCACGCTGGTCTTTGATATTTGGACAGTTAGTCGGGTTCTGAAATCAGAAGCCCGCCTGCCATTTTTAAAAAGCAAATTAACAAGCTACTAAGCTCGTTAATAATCCGATCATCCATGACGTTATGTTACTGGACACTGGATCTATAAAAGTTTGATAGTCTTATCTGCCAGCTGAAAGCGAGGTGGCACAGGTATGGCAGACAAGGCCTGAATGTGCCAGCAGTTACTGGCAGAGGTGACAGAGTCTGTATGATCCTTACTGGCAGTTTTTGAAATCATACTTGAAAATGATTAATAAAGACTGATTCTGGGAACAGAGAAGTTTACAATTTTAGTTTTGGCCACAGAGATCCTCCTCTGCTAATCGTCACACTGGCCTGCGTTGATTTCTCAGAATCCTCACACCAAGGATCTATTCATAGAATGGGAATGTAGCTGCAACAGAAATTCGACACTCCATTACTTATATTAACTCCAGACACAAGAGCTTACTGTGGTGTGGCATTGAGAGACTGACCCTGTTAATTACAGAAGGTAACACAGTGGTAAGGTCGTTGGGCTGGTAATCCACAGGCCCAGGCTAATGCTCTGGAAATCTCACCACAGCAGCTGGTGGAATTCAATAAGTCTGGAATATACAGCTTGTATCACTGGTGAAACTATCAGCGATTGTCATGAAAACCCACGTTCACTAATGTCCTTTAGGGAAGGAAATCTGCCGTCTTTACCTGGTCTGGCCTACGTGCGCCTCCAAGCCCACAGCAATGTGGTTGGCTCTAAACTACCATAGAATCCTACAGAGCAGAAGGAGGTCATTCAGCCCATCGAGTCTGCACTGACTACAATCCCCACCCTATCCCCATGACCCCATGCATTTACCTGAGCTAGTCCCCCCTCCCCAGGGGCAATTTAGCATGGCCGATCCACCTAACCCCCACATCTTTGGATTATGGGAGGAAACCGGAGCACCCAGAGGAGACCCACGCAGACACTGGGAGCACGTGCAAACTCCGCACAGTGACCCAAGTTGGGAATCGAACCCGGGTCCTGGGCACTGTGAGGCTGCAGTGCGAACCGCAGTGCCACCATGCTGCATCGTACCCTCTGAAATGGCCCATCAAGTCACTCAACTGAAGGGCAATTAGGGATAGGCAACAAAGCCTGGCCCTGCCAGTGACACCCACAACCTGTGAAAGAGTAAAGAAAAATGTAGAAGGAAGTGAGGGGAAGGGTTTGTGAAAGCTTGTAGCTTCCTGTGCCTCCCTGCCAGCAGCTACTAAAGCAGCAAGTGGCTTTATTCAGCCTGTGTACAGGGCGGGGGTGGGAGTTGGTGGAGTGTAAGCTTCTGGAACGGCCCCCCCCCCACCCCCCCCATGCCCCATCCAAAAACGGAGGGTCTGGAATGGCAATGCAGTGTTGCTGAATATTCACATGGGGCACGGGATCCGAACCTCAGATGTACTTTTCCAAAGGCCAAGTTCTTGAGCAGAGGGAGCGTGGCTGGAGGGTGGAAGGTGGGCCGGTGATCCCACTTTATTGAGAGTAAAATGCACCTCCTTGTTTCAAGAGAAAAGCCTTGTCTAATGAGTTATAAACTCTGAGTTGCAGTGTCCTATTTATAAATCTGACTCCTGCACCTTCTCTAGAGCCTCTGTATCTCTTTTATAATCGTGAATTCACTCCGTGCGAAGGAGTGAAAGTGAAACTACCCCACGGGTCTGCGCTGGAGATCTCACCTCACGGGCAGCCGACAGTGCCACACTCCTGCCCACTCATTGCACCCCTTTCACAAGGGGGAACATGTGTCCCCCCTTCAGGCCCCTGACATGCCTCCTCTTCATAAATCCCCTTCATAGGTCCCCCTTCAAAGCTCCCCCTTTATAGCCCCCCCTGTCATAGCCCCCACTCAAGCCCCACTCCCTTGGCACTTGACCACCTGCTTCACTGGCAGTGCCCACTGGCTTGGCCATCAGTTGCGGTCCACGCCTCTCGCCTGTTTACTAAATGCCACGGTGCAACAATATCAAACTCTAAAAAGGAGTGTCCAGGTGATCCCTAAATTAGTCTTCCCTCAATGTGGAGTGCCATAAGCATAGACAAGGGTCATGGGTGGAGAGGGGACTCATAATGTTAAAATGGCGGCGCGGGCTCGTTGGGCCGAAGGGCCTGTTTCCCGTGCTGTGTTGTTCTTTGTTTGTTCTTTGTTCTTTGATGTTTCAGCAGTGGTCTGCAGCAGCCAATTCCACATTCTAACCAGTTTTTCTCAATTCTTTTTCTGGTTGTGGTGGATCGATTTGGGTCTATAGAGAGGGCTACTACTTGTCACATTGAGGTGGCTTAGAGAAACAAAGGCACCCCGATGAGAGCCGGGCTGGATGCAGAATTACAGAAGACTTTAATATTGCTGCACCGTGGCATTTAATAGACAGGGGGGATACGTGGACCGCAATTGATGGCCAAGCCAGTGGGCACTGCCATTGAAGCAGGTGGTCAAGTGCCAAGGGAGTGGGGCTTGAGTGGGGCCTATGACAGGGAGGGCTATAATTAGGGAGCTTTGAAGGGGGACCTGTGAAGGGGGCTTATGAAGAGGAGGCATGTCAGGGGCCTGAAAGGGGGACACATTGCCCCAGTGCAGGCGTTCCGTGTCAGGGAGGGATGAGGAAACATGCCACCAAGGAGGGTGGGAGGTATCCCGATGTCTTTGGAGGAAGGGATGGAGGGATCCCCCGTGAGAATTTAGCATTGGGTCCTCAGTGAGAATTTATTAGGGCCAGTGCACCTAACCAGCACATCTTTTGGACTGTGGGAGGAATCTGAAGCACCTGGAGGAAACCCATGCAGACACGGAGAGAATGTGCAGACTCCACACAGGCAGTGACCCGGGTCAGGAATCAATCCCAGATCCCTGCCAGAATTCCGGTTTCAAGAACTAGGGTACATGTTAATAGTTTTAAAGTTTATTTATTAGTGCTACAAGTAGGCTTACACGAAGTTACAACGAAAATCTGTTATTGTGGTTAGGTGTATTGGCTGTATCAAATTCTCCCTCAGTGTACCCGAACAGGCGCTGGAGTGTGGCGACTAGGGAACTCGGCCCATTGAGTCTGCACTGACATGTAGAAACACTTAACCTACCTACCTAACCCTATTTACCAGCACTTGGCCCATAGCGTTGAACGTTATGATGTTCCATGTGCTCATCTAGGTACTTTTCATGTGAGGCAACTTGCCTCCTCCACCCTCCCAGGCAATTCACTCCAGACTATCACCACAGTTTTGGGTAAAATGTTTTTTGTCACATCCCCCCCTAAACCTCCTGTCCCTCACCTTGAACCCATGTGCCCTTATGTCTGACCCTTCAACTAAGGGGAACAGCTGCTCCTTATCCACTCTGTCCATGCCCCTCATAATCTTGTACGCCTCAACTAGGTCGCCCCCTCAGTCTTCCCTGCTCCAACAAAAACAACTCAAGCATTTCCAACCTCCCTTCATAGCTTTAATGTTCCATCCCAGGCAACATCCTGGTGACTCTCCTCTGCACTCCCTCCAGTGCAATCACATCCTTCCGATAATGTGGTGACCAGAACCACGGTACTGTAGCTGTGACCTCACTAAACTCCAATATAACCTCCCTGCTTTTGTAATCTATGCCTCGATTGATAAAGGCAAGTGTCTCAAGTGCCTTTTTCACCACCTTACTGACATGCTCTTCTGCCTTTATAAATCTATGGACAAACATACCAAGGTCCTTTTGTTCCTCAGAACTTCCCAGTGTAATGATGCTCACTGAATATTTCCTTATAAAATTACTCCTTTCAAAGTGCATCACCTCACATTTTTCAGGGTTAAATTCCATCTGCCACTTATCCGCCCTTTAGACCATTCTGCCTATATTTTCTTGGAGCCCAAACACTCAATCTCATTGTTAACCACCCGGGCAATCCACAAATTTACTAATCCTACCCCCCACATAGTCAATATGTTGTTTATATAAATGATGACTAATAGGGGACCCAGCACAGATCTCTGTTTGGGTTAGAGCTTCTGTAATCTCTCCCCTTGCCTCCCACAGCAGCCTGGGACACAGTTCATCTGGATCTGGAGATTTGTCTACTTTTAAACCTGTCAACACTTGGCCCATAGCGTTGAATGTTATGATGTTCCATGTGCTCATCTAGGTACTTTTCACATGAGGCAACTTGCCACTTCCTTGTCACTTCCTCTGTCAATTTGCTCAAGAACCTTACAGTTTCTCTCCCTCAGTTTTATACCTTTATCCTCACTCTCTTAGGCTAAGATGGATATGAAGTATTCATTCAACACTCTACTGATGTCCTCTGCTTCCACCCACAGATTTCCTCCTTGGTCCCTACCGAGCACTACTCTCTCCCTGATTATCCTCTTCCAATTGATACGCTTTTCCTTAATTTTACCAGCCCAAACTTCCTCATTTCCCCTCTTTGCTTTCCTAATTGCTTTCTTGAACTTCACCCTGCATTCAAAAAAATAAGGTCTGCACAGAGACTTGAACATTGGACCCTCAGATTAAAAGTCTGATGCTCTACCAACTGAGCTACCCAGATCCTTAACCACCTCCCATTACAGATGAACAATTATGTAGGTCACAATCAGACATTGACCTCCCAACCTGAATCGTGTCCTCTGATGCTTTACGTCAGTAATTCTCATTTTGGTATGATTCGCCTGGACTAGTTTCTGAAGAGAATTGGGAATGGACAAACAAAACTCGGCAGCTGAGTATGGAATTTGGTAAATTTTCACCTTTATCTTTGTGTGTTAAGCATCCGTTGAGCATGGAATGGAACATCCAATGGGAAAAATTGCACTAACTCACCTCATTGGGAAAGGGTAAGCTAAAGGGCAGCACGGTGACACACTGGTTAGCACTTCTGCCTCACAGCGCCAGGGACCAGATTCAATTCCGGCCTTGGGTCTCTGTCTGTGTGGAGTTTGCACATTCTCTCCATGTTTGCTTGGGGTTCCTCCGGGTGCTCTGCTTTCTTCCCACAGTCCAAAGATGTGCAGGTTAGGTGGAGCGGCCATGCTAGATTACCCCTTAGTGTCCCAAGGTAAATAGGTTAGATGGATTAACCATGGTAAGTATGTGACAGGGGTTACAGGGATAGGATGGGCGAGAGGGCCTGGGTAAGATACTCTGTCAGAGAACCAGTGCAGACCAAATGGGCTGAATGGCCTCTTCTGCACTGTTAAGATTCTATGATTGGATGATCCTCTCTGTAAGACTATCTTCAGTGCCAGGTGACGATGGAACTTGCAGGTGGTAAAGACAAAAATGGATCCCAGGCCACATGCAAAACTAGGCTCAGTAAAATGTCTACTTGTGTTTGATGTTGCAAGAAATCACAACATTCATCTGTGATTCAACCTTCACATCTTAGGGTTCATTGTTACATCTTAATCAATACAAATGTTGCCTTCAGGAATATGGATATGGCATTTAACAGTCATTACCGATTGGTGGAATCTTACTTTGGTCTAGTCTCTGGATTCCTCTGCATGTTCAGTATTGGGATTTGAACAATAATGAACGATTGGTTTTGTGTCCACAGATTGCTGAACAACAATTTAATGAAGCAATGTTACTAACAGTTGAAAACGCAAGATTGAATAAGGACAGCTCTTCATGGAGTGCACGAGGTAAGGGCATCTTCGATTATCTCAGAGAACTCAAATCTCTTGAAACCACCACTAGGCCTCACAGTCACCATTAGAATTGTTCAGAAATACTGAAGTATGATCCACTGAATCCAATCTCTCCTCAAGCCTTTAACATCTTTCTTTTTCAGATCTCTAACTATTTCTTTCGTACAGTTTGATATGGATTCCGTTTTGTTGCTGTTTCTGCTCGGGGGTTCCACATCCTAAGAATCAACACGAACAACTATAATAAATTGCATTTTTATTGCATCTTTCATGTTGGTAAATTTAGCAAAGAACTTCACCGTTGAGTCAAAGCTATTAGGAAGTATGACCAGAAGCTTGTTCGAAAAGGGTAATTTGCAATGAGGCTTTTAATGCAGGTGAGAACTATGGAGAGGCAAAGTTGTGGGTGAAGATTCTGTGAACCTGGGCCTAGACATGAAGGTATAATTGTCAGTGATGGGGCAGAGGGAGGCATAGAGGGGTTCGGGGTGCACAAAGAAACTAACATGAAAAAACAAAGAGATGAGAGTATCGGTTGGTTTTAATAGAGTTATAGTGGTTTACAGTATGGAAATAGGTCCCCTTCAGTCCAACTTGTCCATGCTGCCCCCTTTTTTATACCACTAAGCTAGTCCCAATTTCCCACATTTGGCCCATATCTCTCTATACCCATCTTACCCATGTAATTGTCCAAACGCTTTTTAGAACTCAACATTGTACCCACATCCACTACTACCTCTGGCAGCTTGTTCCAGATACTCACTACCCTCTGTGCTAAAAAAAAGTCCCTCTGGACTCTTTTGTATCTCTCCCCTCTCACCTTAAACCTATGCCCTCTAGTTTTAGACTCCCCTACCTTTGGGAAAAGCTGTTGGCTACCTAGCTGATCTATGCCCCTCATTATTTTATGGACCTCTATAAGATCACCCTTAAGCCTCCTACGCTGCAGGGAAAAAAGTCTCAGTCTATCCAGCCTCTCCTTATAACTCAAACCATCAAGTCCCAGTTGCGATCTAGTAAATCTGGAGAATGTCACAGATGTAGAGAACTGCCAGGTCTTGGTGAGCTAAAGACAAGAAAGTGAATTTTAATTTGAGGCTCAGTGTAGAACTGAAAGGTTAAGATGATGGTTTTTAAAGTATCTCATCTAACTTAAGACTAACTAATCATTGGTCATAGGTTTTTTTTGAATTTCTTTAACAAAATCCTTCATGGCTTTGAATGCCTCAGCAGATAGAGTCAACTTGGTCGGAAATATCATTCCAAGAAATTAAAACCTCCTTGTGGTCATCCCAACATGATCCAAGGTGCCTTTTAAGATCATCAGTGTGAATCAGGCATAAATAACATTGACCATGTCTATTACTCATAATATCCTCGGGACATCCCAGAATGGTTTACAACCAGTGGAAATTTACACACAGTAAGATCCCACAATCAGCAGAAGAGTGAATGACGAAGTCGCCTTTAGTTTTAACACAGACAAAAACAGAAAACGCTGGAAAATCTCAGCAGGTTTGACAGCAACTGCAGAGAGAGAATAGAGTTAACATTTGGAGTCAGGATTGTCTGACTTGAAACATCTCTATTCTCTTTCCATAGATGCTGTCAAACCTGCTGAGTTCTCTCAGTATTTTGTTTCAGATTCCAGCACTTTGTCTTGTCTTTTGTGTTGCTGGTGTGGTTGTGGTCAAGTCAACCGAAGATTAGTCAGCTCTCCCTCTGATAGTACTTTGGGATCTTCCACAAATGAACTTAGAAGTTAGTTAGGTAAACCAAAAAAACGTTCTTTTAGATCAGCTGTAATTTACTGAAAAGTAGATAATAAATAGTGAGAGGTATAATAGATATCTGCAGGTTCCTGTAGTTGCCCCAGATTTCCTCATCTTTCTACACAGACTTTATAAAGTCTATTGAAAACCACACTTATCTAATCCACAGTTGCTAATGGTGAGTGCATACTTGTCCTGCAAACTTCAGTTCAATTGTTTTGACTCCCCGCCAACCCCCATTCCACTGAAGTTGGCCATTTTAAATTCATACATCCCAATATTGGGAGTCTCCTTGATTGCTTCGCTCCAAGTGGAATCACGTTATGGATTCTCCTGTCTCCCTGAACAATTCCCAATCCCAATAATATCCAGGAGACTTCCAATTGCTAAACTGAGATATTCGGTACCTCGAGTCACATCTCTAATACATTTAATCAGATTTTTGTCTGCACTGCATTGGCTAGTTCAGATTGAATGAGCACTCCCTGTTTATGAAGTTGGCCACAACTGTGAACATTCTGATCTCCCAACTCCCTCTTTTTGTCCTCTTTTTAACTTTGGTATACTGTTGTAAACCCTATAGTTATTCTGACTCGCTTCACACTATACATTCCCAATGAGAGTGCCTCACTGGAAATCCTTTACCTCCTTAACATATGTGGTGACTCCATTTCCTTTCCTATCTTGTCTGCCCTTCTGGAGTAAGTTCAGCCTGGGCACAGTGGTTAGCACTGCTGCCTCACAGCACCAGGGACCGCGTTTGATTCTGGCCTTGGATGACTATCTGTTGGAGTTTTCACGTTCTCTGTGTGGGTTTCCTTTATGTGCTCTGATTTCCTCTCACAGTCCAAAGGTGCGCAGGGTAGGTGGATTGGCTATTGCCCCGTTGTGTCCCAAGATATGTAGCTGAGGGTGATTAGCAGGGTAAATGCCTGGATTGCGGGGATAGAGTGGGGGAATAGGTGTGAGTAGGATGCTCTGTCGGAGAATCAGTGCAGGCTCTATTGGAAGATTATCTTCCTTCTGCACTGTAGGGATTCCAAAGGATTCTTAATAAAAATCTCTTGAATATAATTCTCCACTACATTATTAGATGTTAAAGGATGGGAAACAAAAGGTGAGCCAACCGTAGAACATAGAACATTACAGTGCAGTACAGGCCCTTCGGCCCTCGATGTTGCGCCGACCAGTGGAACCAATCTAATGACCCTCTAACCTAAACTATTCCAATGTTATCCATATGCCTATCCACTGACCATTTGAATGCCCTTAAAGTTGGCAAGTCCACAACTGCTGCAGGCAGGGCATTCCACGCCCTTACTACCCTCTGAGTAAAGAACCTACCTCTGACATCCGTCCTATAATTACCACCCCTTAATTTAAAGCTACGTCCCCTTGTGTTAGCCATCACCATCCGAGGAAAAAGGCTCTCACTGTCCACCCTATCTAACCCTCTGATCATCTTGTATGCCTCAATTAGGTCACCTCTCAACTTTCTTCTCTCTAACGAAAACAACCTCAAGTCTCCTCAGCCTTTCCTCATAAGACCTTCCCACCATACCAGGCAACATCCTGGTAAAAATAATACCATCTGAAATAATAGAACAAACAGGTTGAATATTCTAACATATTCAATGCTCAGCCTCTCCACATTTCTGGTATTGGTTCCTGTACTTTGCCCAGGAGGGAACTGATGATCACTGTGAGTGTAGTGAGTTTACTTCAGATGCTTTCATTTTGGCAGGGCTCCACTAAGATTGTAACTTTTTACTTTTAAGGTCTAAGGAAAAATGAAGCATGCTGGCACAGAAAGCATTTATGCGAGAGGTGCATGGACAGAAGCTGCGCCAAAAGATCTCAGAAGCTAATGACTCGCTCGAGCAGTGACAGCAGTTACTTCAATAGTCCAGTTACTTCCACCGGCACCATCTTCTACATCAACCACAGCAAAGGCTTTCCGGCAGAAATACCAGGCCCTGATGGCCAAATAGACACACGCTCTGAGGCGGTTGGCTTCACGTCAGAGAATGGACCAGAACAACTGCCCCACCTCACGGGGGAGTTTAATATGGTCAACATTAACAGTAGGGAGCTTGATAAACATCCAGCAGAAATGATTGACCGAAACATTAATGATTCAACGAGGAGCTGTCCACCAACTCCACCACCGAGGACTTCAAGCAGCCAGAAGAGCCCGCAGAAAGATCAACTTACCACAGAGGCGGATGGAGATCTATCCCTGCACAGGAAGGATGGACAATCCAGAGCTGGCCAGGTGGGACGGGGTGACAACTCCAATACGCGCATGGACTCAGATTGGGCCCTGTGATCAGGCTTCATTTGGTTTCGCCAAAGAATGATCAGTGAACAAGAACAGAGGGTGCTGGAGAACCTCAGTAAGTCTGGCAGCATCTGTTAGGAGAGGGAAACAGGGTTAGTGTTTCAAGTCCTTTGACTGTCCATTTGAAGGGAGGGAGAATGTGTTAGAGCTGCAACAAAAAATAGCAACTTTAAGAACAAAACACAGAAGGCTGGGAGTGGGAAGGGGAGTGGGCTGGGGGGGGTTGCATTTTGGAAATACATGTGTGGGATATTTGGAAAAAAGGGGGTTTAAGATGGAAGAGAAAGGTCACAATCTAAAGATGCTAAACTCAGTGTTGAGTCTTGAGGACTGGGATGTGCCCAATTGGAAGATAAGATGCTGCTTCTCCAGTTTGCGTTGGGCTTCACTGGAACACAGCAGGCAATCTCATGTCCGTCCTTGACCTGCTGCAATGCCCCAGTGAAGCCCAACACAAACCGGAGGAACAAAACCCCATCTCCTGATGAGATACTTTAGAGCCCTCGGGACTCAACATGGATTCAACAACTTTAGGCTGTGACCTTTCTCCTCTGTCTTCAGCCCCTCACTTTTTTTTCAAAGATCCCATACACGTATTAGAACAACGAACAGTACAGCACAGGAACAGGCCCTTTGGCCCACCAAGTCTGTGCCGACACAGATGCCTCTCTAATCTGATACTTTCTTGCCTCTACGTAATCCACATCCCCCTATTCTCTGCTGATTCAAGATGCCTCTTGATCTATAGAATCTGCTTCCACTACCTCCTCCAGCAATGTGTTCCATGTATTCACCACCCTGTGTGAAAAACTTGCCCCTTACATCTCTTTTAAAATTTCCCCCTCTCACTTTCAACCTATGCCCCTGAGTAATTGATCCTTTGACCTTGGAAAAAAAACCCCTGACTATCCAGTCTACCCAAGCCTGTCATAATCCTGTAAACCTCTATCAGGTCCCTCGTCATTCTCCAACGCTCCAATGAAAACAATCCAAGTTTGTTCAATCTTTCTTCATAGTCCATATCCTCCAAACCCAGCAACATCCTGGTAAATCTCTTCTGCAGCCTTTCCAATGTATCAACATCCTTCCTGTAGTGTGGTGGTCAAAGTTGTACGTAATACTCCAAGTGCAGCCAAACCAAAGTCTTACAGAGCTGCAACACGATTTTCCAATTCCTATACTCAACATCACGACCGATGAAAGGCAACATAACATACACTTTCTTGACCACCTTGTCCACCTGAATTGCCACTTTCAGGGAATCTGCACACCCAGATCCCTCTGTATGCTAATATTTCTAAGGGCTTTACCATTTACTGTATACTTTCCTTCTGCTGTAGACCTTCCAAATTGCATCACCTCACACTTGTCCAGGTTAAATCCCATTTGCCATCTTTCAGCCCAGGTCTCTCGTCGATTTACATCCTGCTGTATCTTCTGACGATCCTCCTCACTATCCACTACTCCCCCAATTTTTATATCATCTGCAAATTTAGTAATAAAACTACTGACATTTCCCTCCAATTCATTTATATATTTTACAAACAAAAGAGGCCCCAGCACTGATCCTTGTGGAATACTGCTTGTCACAGTCCTCCAGTTGGAAAAGTACCCTTCCACTGCTACTCTCTGATTTCTATGCCCAAGCCAATTTTGTATCCATCTTACCAGCTCACCTCAGCTCCCTTATGATTTCACCTTCTCTGTCCGCCTGCCATGAGAAACCTTATCGAAGGTTTTACTAAAGTCCATGTATACAACATCCACTGCCCTGGCCTGGTCAATTTTTCTTGTTGCTTCCTCAAAGAGCTCAATCAAGTTTGTGAGACAGGAACTCCCCTTCACAAAACCATGCTATCTATCGCTAATAAGCCTATTCTCTTCCAGATGTGAGTACGTCCTGTCCCGAAGAATCTTCTCCAACAATTGCCCCATCGCTGTAAGATTCACAGGCCTGTAGTTTCCCGGATTATCTCTTCTGCCCTTCTTAAACAGAGGAACAACGCTAGCTACTCTTCAATCCTCTGACTCCTCGCCTGTGACTAAAGAGGATACAAAGATTTTGGCCAAGATCTCAGCAATTTCTTCCCTCGCCTCTCTCAGTATTCTGGGATAGACCCTATCTGACCCTGAGGCTTATCCACCTTAATGTTTTTCAAAACCTCCAATGCCTCCTCCCTTTTTATCTCAACATGTCCTAGGATGTCAACATCCCCCTTTCTACACTCACTATCCACCACATCCTTCTCCTTTGTGAATAGATGCAAAGGACTTGTTAAGGACTTCATCCACTCATCTGGCTCCACACACAAATTCCCTCCACTGTCCTTGAATGGACCTTAGTTACCCTCTTTCTCCTTATATATGCATAAAAATCCTTGGGACTGTCCTTAATCCTGCCTGCCATGGCCCCTTTTTGCCCTCTTAGGTCCTTGTTTAAGCTCTTTCCTGCTCTCTCTGTATTCTTCAAGAGCTTTATCCATTTTCCATTTCCTGAAATTTATATATGCTTCCTTCTTGTTTTGCACTAAGCTCTCATCTCTCTTGTCATCCAGGAATCTTGCCATCTTTACCCTTCATGCTTGGGCTTAATTGTTAACAATTGACTTTTAAAATACATGTGGATTTACCCTCAAACAGCCACAGCCAATCTACATTCCCTGGCTCCTGTCTAATAATAGTAAGAAGTCTCACAACACCAGGTTAGAGTCCAACCAGTTTATTTGATAGTAATCACTTACCTGCTGGCTGTCATGTCACGGTTCAAGTTCTTTCTACCTCTCACTTGCCCTCGAGTTTCCTTCGCAAATCCGGCTCTCCACTCTTCCCGAAGATGAGTATCTCTTTCTCCTCAGCACTGAATTCACACTCAGCTCCAAATTTCCGATACCCTCACTCTGGCCGAATCTCTCTTCCACTGATGTGCAGAAATATTGCCTCCCCACTCCGCCACACCCCCTCCTCCCACAACGGGCCATCTGTTGCTATTTTTTGTTGCAGTTTCTACAGCTCTAACACATTCTCCCTTCCAACAGTTCTAGCAAAGAGTCAAAGGACTCAAAACGTTAACTCTGTTTCTGTCCTAATGAATGCTGATAGACCTGTTGGGTTTTTCTGGTGTTCCCCGCGTTTCAGATTCCAGCATCCACAGGGAATTTGCTTATATTAATAAGTGGTGATCAAACTAAACAAGGGGCAGGATTTTCCTGTGATGCTGCCACAGGATTCGCAGTGGGGAGGGATGGCGGGGGTTGGGGCGTGGGGGGGAGGGTTTGGTGGTGGAAAAAGACACACCATACCAAGATCCATTGACTTCAGGCAGGATTTTACGGACTTTCGGACGAACGTGGCTGGAAAATCCCACCAGCAAAGTTTGAGCCTGTACTGTGGCAAAGAGAGGAATGTTGAAATTTAGTTCTTAGGTGGTTGGACCTGTTGGCCAGTAGCATCTGAGGCTAGGAACAAGGTAACATGTTGTCTCTCTCTCTGTTCAGGTACGGTATGATGTTGAGGCTCTCTCGAAGAAGCTGAAAGAAAGTAAAATGTTTAAAATCTGCTAAATGAAATTGCCCACTAAGTTTAATAGCAGACGGACAAACGGATTCCTTTGAGGACGTGCCTTCAGTTGCTGTCCTGAGTGACAGTCACTCAGTTTAAGAAACGCTGAAGTGGATTATTACACCTTAGCGGAGGGTGGACACAGGTGTGGGAGTGATGATGCCACACAGACCTAGTGTTGGACAATCTGTGGGGAAGATTGGAATTCGATCATTCCCATTGGTCGGGTTGAGGGGAGTTAGTGCAATAATCGGAACACAACCAGGGACAATGCTCAAAAAGGAAATAAATTATTTTGGGAAAGGCAAGGAAGCCAACAACCATCTCCTCACCTTCTTTCTCATCTCATTTTCTCTTCCCATCATTGAATTTACTTTCATTCATCCTTTATCTCATCTCTCTTTTTGAAACTGCAGGGTGGTACGGTAGCACAGTGGGTTAGCACTGCTGCTTCACAGCACCAGGGTCCTGGGTTCGATTCCCGGCTCGGGTCACTGTCTGTGTGGAGTTTGCACATTCCCTTCGTGTCTGCGTGGGTTTCCTCCAGGTGCTCCGGTTTTCTCCCACAGTCCAAAGATGTGCGGGTTAGGTTGGTTGGCCATGCTAAGAAATTACCCCTTATTGTCCAGGGATGTGTAGGTTAGAGGGGTTAGTGGGTATAATATGTAGGTCTATGGGGGTAGGGCCTGGGTGGGATTGTTTGGTGCAGACCCGATGGGCTGAAGGGCCTCTTTTTGAACTATAGGGATCTATGATCTATGTGCTGTTAACCACAGAATCCCTACTGTGCAGAAAGAGGCCTTTTGGCCCATCAATTCTGCCCTGACTCCCTGAAAGAGCATCTCACTCAGGTCCATCCCTCCGTCCTATCCTTGTAATCCTGCACATTAATCCACCTAACACATCTTTGGACTGTGGGAGGAAACCGGAGGAAACCCCCGCAGACACAGGGAGAATGTGCAAACTCCACACAGGCACTGACCGAATCTGGGAATCGAACCGCCCCTATGTTCAGGAAGTTCCTCTCGAATTTGCCAGATAGGGCACACAGAGGACCTTCTGTTCTATTTAGGCAGCGTTCTGTGTGGTTAGGAAGCTGAGATCAGTGGGCTGGTCTTTTGCACCACATAATTTGCTGCTCGCATTTGGAAAGATTATGAAAACTAAAAGGCAGAGTAAGAGCCAAGAATCTGAGTGTGGGAGGCAGCTGCATTACTTCATGTGGTCAAAGTGAAAGTCAGCCATGACTTTAAATCAGATAAGTTGTAATTGTGCAAGTTGCCTGCAGCGCATTTCTTGCAATGTAACACTGCATCCTGTAACAAAGTGAATTCCTGCCATTTCTGCATTTAACCGGTGAGATCATCTCTGTTTTGAGAAATGTACTCCAATCACAAAACACGGAAGGGAGACCATTCAGCCCATTGAACAAGTGCTAGCTCCTTGGATGAGCTGGTCAATGTGCCCACTTCCCTTGGCCTGGCAAACATTTCCCGTCTGAGTATTTAACCAAATCGGTTTTGAAAGTTATGACTGAGTTTCTCTCTGGCAACCGTTCAGTTAGTGCAGCTCATAACAACCCCGGCTCACACAAAAAGATTGGTGTTGAAGTTTCAGCATCTCAATGCAGCAAGTTCCCAAGTTTTACAAATTTTTGGAATAAGAAAGGAACTTTATTTATGTGAGACTGTTAGAAATAGGAACAGAAGTGGGCCATTCAGCCCCGCGAGCCGGCTCCCCCATTCAATAGGATCATGGCTGATCCATTGTTCCTCGTGTCCACTTTCCTGCCCTTTCCCTGTAACCCTTGATCCTCTTATTGATCAAAAGGGTGGCACGGTGGCACAGTAGTTAGCACTGCTGTCTCACAATGCCAGGGACACAGGTCCAATTCCCAGCTTGGGTCACTGTCTGTGGGGAGTCGAGACACAGGTTCATTTCCCAGCTTGGGTCACTGTCTGTAGGAAGTCTGCATGTTCTTCCTGTGTCTGCTTGGGTTTCCTCTGGATGCTCTGGTTTCCTCTTGTAGTCTGAAAGACGTGCCGGTTAGGTGCATTGGCCATGCTAAATTCTCCCGCGGTGTACCCGAACAGACGCCAGAGTGTGGCGACTAGGGGATTTTCTCACTAACTTCATTGCAGTGTTAATGTAAGCCTACTTGTGATGCTAATAAATAAAACTTTTTTAAAACATCTATTCTCAGCCTTAAGTACACAAGGACTCTGTCCCCACAGATCTCTTTGGCAAGGAGTTCCAAAGACTCACAACCCCCCAGGAGGAGGAATTCCTCCTCATCTGAGTCTTAAATTAGCGCTCCTTTATTCTAAGACCGTGCCCTGTGGTCCTAGACTCTCCGATGAGGGAAAACATCCTCTCAGCCTTTACCCTGTCAAACCCCTTAAGAATCTGATATGTTTCAGTGAGATTCTAAATTCCAATAATCAGAGTCCCAACCTGTTTAACCTTTCCTCATGAAACAATCCTCCATACCGGGTATCATCCTCGTGAACCTTCTCTGAACTATCTCCAATTAATAATGCTCCACAGGATCCCCGAAGAGCTGCAATACCAATGAAGTATTTTTGAAGTGTGGTCATTACTACAACATAAGGATCAATAGCAAGATCCCATTATCCCAACCCTATAATGAGCGGGTAATCTGTTTGTTTTTAGTGTTGCTGGTTAAGGGATAAATCTTGGCTCAGACACTGGCGAGGATGGCCCAGCTTTTATTTTCTTCGAAATAGTGAAGTTGGAACTTCAGGATCCACCTGAACAGAACAGGCCTCAGTTTAAGTGTCAACTGCAATATGGCACTCCCTAACATCACCACACTCAGTCCTGCCTTGAAGTGTCATAGTATAGAATCTTAAAGTGCAGAAGGAGGCCATTCGGTCCATCAATCACAATCACACCCAGGCCCTATCCCTGTAACCCCATGCATTTACCCTAGCTAGTCCCCCACACTAAGAGGCAATTTAGCATGGCCAATCCAACTAACCCGCATGTGTCCAGAATGTGGAAAGAAACCAGAGCACCCAGAGGAAACTCATGCAGACACGGGGAGAGCATGCAGACTCCACACAGACAGTGGCCCAAGCTGGGAATTGAACCTGGGCCCCTTGTGAGGGCAACAGTGCTGACCACTGTGCCCCCATGCCGCTCTAACATGTTGTGTTCGAGACTCTAGAATGGAGCCTGAGCCAGGAGCTTACTAACTCAAGAGGGGACAAGTGCAACCAGGGAGCTGAGGTTGACGTTCTACCAGAAACAAGGTAACACCGTTTCATGAATTCCATTATCCAAATGCAGTGGACATCCAGGGTTGTTTAGCTGACAGTCCAGTTACTCATGAAATTAGCAGCCCAGCAATTTCACCTTCTCAGTAGATGGTAATCTAGCACCTACACAGTCACAAGCTGATTGCAACCAATCGTACCTTTGAAATGAAGGTTTCCTGTTTGTTTCACAGGAAGTAAAGAACCTGCAGCCACCAGAGGGTGAAGCAGTTTCCACTCACAGCAACTTCTTCACCCTAATACCTCCTGGGGACCTCGATCAGCGTTTACATTTGCCGGATTCATATCAACTGGCGTTCAGAGGAGCAAATCCAGGTATGTTCTCACTTGGAGTTACAGAGACGTTCAATCAGAGGAAGCTGGTGAAAGCCTGACTCCAATGTCTACGTTTTAAACGTGTAATTACATTTCAGAGAACAGGAAAAAAGTCAATTTAATCCTATCGAGGAACTGTGTCATTTCATGGGAAACAAAAAGTGGCTGGTGCAAGCTTTTAATTAATTGACAATATTTAAGTTAAAAATGTCACTGTTAAGTCAGATATTGAGTCCCCATTTTTTCTTTTGGAAGATTTAACAGTATTGTGATTTCATATTAAGTAGCCTAGATAAAAAACCTGACATTGCAAATTACATACTTCAATTAACATTCAACTTTTAAACTGCTTTGGTTTTGTTTTTTTTCACGAGGAAGTGTTTTTTTCTCTTGAACTACTGGATGGAGAAGCAGTTACTCTTTCCCTTGTGGTTGCATCTATATTCTGTATACAAATGAGCTCCCCACCCCCTCCCTTTACATGGAGTTGCATTCTGACACTTGTGAAGGGAGTTTAAAGGGATGCTGCGGATGCCTTGCCACAGGTTGGCTGGGTTCGGTTTGAACCTTTCAGCATTAAGCAGCGTGGGGACGGATCAGCCTTTGAACAATGTTATTGACTGACTGTTTTTGCAATCCAGTGACAGCGAGGCCTCTGCTCAGAAGACAGGGGTGCGTGAACCTTCTCTGCGAGGGCGAGAAACAGGAAGTCTGCGTTAGAAGTGCTGAAGGCGCAGAAAGCCTCCAAACGAGAACTATTTTTGCAATGATCGAAGGCTCGGGGGGTGAAGCGGCTCAGAACGCGATGGCTGAGAAACAACCGACGGCGGAATCGCAGGGACTTCCAAACCAATCCACGCTCCCTCAACTGACAGAAAAGGCCCTGGTGTTTGAAAGCAATGCGAATCAGGCTTCTTTAAGGCTTTGTCACAACGATGGTTTGAAAGCAGAGAGCAGTGCCACAACATCGACAAATCGGAGGTCTGATGAAATGTCCAGTGTGAAGAAAGGGCCACCTGTAGCTCCCAAGCCAGTGTGGTCTCGCCAAAGCCTGAAGGCTTCAAAGGATGGGGCACCAGTCAATGTTGCCCCAATGAAGAAGAACAAGGAATGGGTCTTCACTTCATCTAAAGGTTTAGCTCCACAAGTACAATCCATAAAACAAAGGATTCATTCTTTCGAAACACTAGCAGGTCCAGACACCCTAGACAAAGGGAACAAGGACACTTGCCCACCATCTCCGCTCTCAGGTAAAACCGTGGAAAGAACCGTCTCTGCACCAAGTGATTCAAAAGCCAGGCCTTTATCTCTAGTCAATATCAAACAACCTCCTGATAGTGAGAAAGTAGCAGCCGTAACCCAGAAGCCGGTTACTGAGGTGCCTCCGGCAGCCCAAGATGACAAGATCTCTCCAATTGGTGGTCCGAGGAGAAGCAACAGCACCAGTAGTGAACTGTCCACCTCGCTATCAAGTTCCCCACAGGCGCAAGTGGTCAAGTCACCGGGCCTCCGAACCAGGAGCTTCCCACTGACTACTGGTTCCTCGTTTGAAGCTAGTGAAGGGAAAGCGATGAGAGAAGGATTCCTCTCAGCCAGCAGTGACAAAATACACAACATCAGCAACCAAGTCTCGCACGCTCTGATGAGAAGTGTCCTTGCAATTCCCCAGTCGCCAGGATCTTGCTGTGGAAGCCCCTGGAACACGGGCCCCGGCTCGCCTTACTCTCCATCCGAAGAAGACCCCTTCTGGCCGGACAGATCTCCATTGGCATCACCAACTGTTAATAACTGTCATCTGGAAAAAGGTTTCTCCCTCAGGTAGGATGTGTAAGTTACCTTAATAACTTCGAAGGGCTAGGGGGGGGTATGATTGTGCTATTTGGCTATTTTCGGGTTTCAGTGAATCAAGGGATATGGGGAGAGTGGAGTTAGGCAGAAAATCAGCCAGGATCATATTGGATGTTGGAGCAGGCTATAGGGCCTGTTCCTGCTCCTATTTCCTATGTCCTTGAGAAAGTTGGCTTTGCAAGCAGAGCTCTGTGACATCCACTAATGGTCTCCCAAGAGCCACAGGGACCTAATCCCATACTCCTGATGTTCCCTCCTTCTTTTCGAAGGAGGCAGGAAGTTAATTGAGATTAAGATTGATTTTTTAGTCATTCACGTGGGTGTCGCTGGCTAGGCCAGCATTTATTGCCCATCCCTAGTTGCCCCTTGAGAAAGTGAGCTGCCTTCTTGAACCGCTGCACTCCCTGAGGTGCAAGTACACCTTATCATTAAGTGGCAAATCAGAGGAGACGTTCTGCATCCCTCCTCGTGACCTTTGTAGCACAATGTACCCTTTCACTGCTGATACATATTTAGTGTCATCAATTGTATGTCACTAAATTTTACAACGTAGATGTACATTTGCATCAAAAGTATTCCATATCTGAATGTAAAATCATGGAAATGAACAGTATAAAAAGGCAGTTCAATTGGGTTTGAACTTGTTTCTAAGACAGACGATTGAAGGTTAAACCTTATCTTAGGAGCATTAGACTGATGTGCCAGTGACTTATTGAGGGAGTTCTGTATTGTCAAATCCCTTTGGGATATAATCCAAACTGAGATGGTGCATTGGTGGTTCAACCGTATATCAAAGGATAAATTCAAGACCTTTTCAGCTGTTGAAATGAAGTCCCATTTGAGAGAAGAGTGGGCTAGATAAATGGGACTATGATGTTACCTAACTACTGGCAACTCCTGCTCCTACCCGAATGAGCAGTCTTACTGAATTCTTCCTTAAACATTCAATAGGAATTTCACCAAGTATCTTTAAGCCAACATTGATCCCCCAGTCAACTCCATATTTCCTGATCGATCGACTCATTGTATTTCACTATTAGGAAACCGGGGGGGGGAAACACCCCAAAATATGTTATGAAGCCCAACTAAAACCCAACAGATTTTTATTTTGACCTTAGTGTGAGGATAAGATGTTTGACTCCAGGTGTGATTCTATTGACTCACCAGGAAGCCTTTACCAAAATCATCAGCCATGATCTGCTTGAATGGTGGAGCAGGCTTGAAGGGTTAAATTTGCTTCTGTATAGAATGTTGGTTAGGCCACATTTGGAGTACTGCATCCAGTTCTGGTCGCCGCACTACCAGAAGGATGTGGAGGCTTTGGAGAGAGTGCAGAGGAGGTTTACCAGGATGTTGCCTGGTCTGGAGGGTCTTAGCTATGAGGAGAGATTGGATAAACTGGGGTTGTTCTCCCTGGAAAGACGGAGAATGAGGGAAGACCTAACAGAGGTGTATAAAACTATGAAGGGTATAGACAGGGTGAACAGTGGGAAGCTTTTTCCCAGGTCGGAGGTGACGATCACAAGGGGTCATGGGCTCAAGGTGAGTGGGGCAAGGTTCAACTCCGATATCAGAGGGACGTTTTTTACACAGAGGGTGGTGGGGGCCTGGCATGCACTGCCAAGTAGGATGATGGAGGCAGACACGCTGGGATTGTTTAAGAATTACCTGGATAGTCGCATGAGCAGCCTGGGAATGGAGGGATACAAACGTATGGTCTGGTTGGACCAATGCGCGGCACAGGCTTGGAGGGCTGAAGGGCCTGTTTCCTGTGCTGTACTGTTCTTTGTTCTTTAATTCCCATGTTCCTATAAACTTTATTTAACAATATAGTGAAACTCCAATTAGTTTAACTTGAAAAACTTAAACATGACAAGATACAGTTCTTAACTGCTAACCTATCTCTGTCAGTTCCAATTCAAGCAATATTCTTCTTATAGACTTAAACCCCGCTTCAAAATCAGTTAGCAACATCCAAGCTTACATGCTTGTACTTGTTAACAGTCCTAGAACCTTTGGACACATCTGAAGAGAAATAGACAGACAGAAAGTCACCTATTTTCTGACAGCAGCCTCCAGAGAGAGAGAACGAGAGAGAGAGACAGAAAGATGCTTCTTTCAGGACCTGGTAAAAATTGACTTCTAAAATAAAAGAGAAATGTGCAATTTCCCTGTAAGCTTGGGATTGCTCAGTCACAAGATTCTGCCTTTGTCAATCAATCTAATCAAAACCCCACACAGGAGAGAAACCAAAGTAAACAAAAATGCATTATAGAATCATAGAAACCTACAGTGCAGAAGGAGGTCATTCAGCCCATCAAGTCTGCACCGACCACAATACCATCTGGGCCCTAACCCCATGCGTTTACCCTAGCTAGCCCCTCTGACACTAAGGGGCAATTTAGCACAGCCAGTCCACCCAACCCGCACACACATTGTCAGACTGTGGGAGGAAACTGGAGCACCCGGAGGAAATACACGCAAATACAGGGAGAATGTGCAAACTTCACACAGACAGTGATCCAAGCCAGGAATCGAACCCAGGTCCCTGGCGCTGTGAGGCAGCAGTGATAACCACTGTGCCACAGTGCTGCCCCATTAAATCACATTGAAACAAACAAATCAATCATTAGCCTGCATTTTCAGCATGTGAGCCACCTGGTGCAGACAAATTGGCACTGTGTAAAACAGCTGAATTTTAAACATACCCCTTACAAGGAACATGATAAAAATACACTTCTTAAAGGCACAGTATCATCACGCTAAGGATCTGGATGTATATAAAATTGTCACGTATGTTGTCCCTATAATAACAATCGTTCACAATAAATCATTACCATTTTTCTCTAACGAGTTATATTTCAGAAGAAATAGGTTGGTGGAAAGGTGGGAATTGAGGTCTTGAGTTCAATCTGAGGGACTGAGATTGTTGGACCAAATGGTCTTCCCCAGTGCCGGGAGGTTCGTATTGTCCTGGAAACTTGCAATTGAATTGAAAACAGATGATCCATGTAGCCTTGGTAACAGATGACATAATTGTGAGGTCCCATGTCAGGCTGCTGTCCTTTGTTGTTAAATATGACGGATATATAATTGATGTTGTAGGATTAGACCAACTGCTGGCCCAAGAGGGAACTGTTAAAAGGAACAGCAGCCTTTTCATCAAAAGGGGGTTGCCCAGAATTTTTTATTTATTTATTAGTGTAACTCCACTGAAATGAAGTTACTGTGAAAATTCCCTAATCACCACACTCTAGTGCCTGTTTGGGTTCACTGAGGGAGAATTTAGCCTGGCCAATGCACCTAACCAGTATGCCTTTCAGACTGTGGGAGGAAACCCAGAGAAACCCATGCAGACACAGGAGAACGTACAAAATCCACAGTGACCCAAGCTGGGAACCAAACCCGATTCCTGGTGCTGTGTGGCAGCAGTGCTAACCACCATGCCACCCTTGAGCATTTGTTGGGTATTTCCAGCATTTTCTGTTATTATTTCAGATTTCCAGCAAATTGTTCGAGCTCTCCTGTTCCTATTTGAATAGTGTCATGGGGACTTTTACATTGAGCAGAAAGGGTCGACGAAGCCTTGACTTAACACTCATCCAAAAGCTGGTACCACAGGCAATGTGGCACTGCTTCAGCACTGCACTGGAATGTCAGCTGAGACTGCTTGCTCAAGTCTGTGGACAGGGCCGTGAAGCCACATCTTGCAGCCTCCGAGATGAGGCTGACTCTAAAATAAATTGCTGCTGCTTTTTATTTCCGCATTCATGTTTGAAATTTTTGTTCCTGGGTAATGGTGACAATGGGTCATAGAATCATAGAATCCTACAGTGCATAAAGAGACCCTTCGGCCCATCAAGTCTGCACTGACAACAATCCCACCCATAGGTCCTACCCCATATGCCTACATATTTTACCCACTAATCCCTCTAACCTAAGCATCTAAGGGGAAAGTTTAGCATGGCCAATCAACCCAATCCACACATCTTTGGAGTGTGGGAGGAAACTGGAGCACCGGGGGGGGGGGGAAACCCACACAGACACGAGGAGAATGTGCAAACTCCACATAGTGACCCTGAGCCGGGATTCGAACCCAGGTCCCTGGAGCTGTGAAGCAGCAGTGCTAACCACTGTGCTAGCATGCCACCCAAATGAATGAGTGAATGTCTGAAACGCGGGTGACTCCTGTAGTCACAAGATGGGAGGTCCCCTAGTTTGAATGGAACTTGTGGCTTGAATGAATCCAGCTGTCAGGTGGTGCACGGGATCTATTATGCAAGCTAAAATGCACTTTATTTACCAGCGACACCCTCTGAATGCTACTTTGATCACTCTTATGTCACTGAACAGGAAACTCGTATATAAGCAGCTGGGATGTGAATGCATTCGTCACCAGGGGACCATTGTGAGATGGTTCTGTATGGGACCCCTATGATTATTTTTCTTTATTCTTTATTCTTTCATCCCTATTCACCCTTAAACTGAACGTTTCAGAGGGCGGATAAGAGTCAACCGCATTGCTGCGTGTCTGGATTTTTAAATTTGTTTTATTATTGTCACATGTATTAGTATACAGTGAAAAATATTGTTTCTCGCATGCTATAGCGACAAAGCATACCGTTTGTAGAGAAGGAAATGAGAGAGTGCAGAATGTAGTGTTACAGTCATAGCTAGGGTGTAGAGAAAGATCAACTTAATGCAAGGTAGGTCCATTCAAAAGTCTGACAGCAGCAGGAAAGAAGCTGTTCTTAATTGGGTTGTACATGACCTTTGTGACTTTTTCCCAACGGATAAAGGTGGAAGACAGAATGTCCGGGGTGTGTGGGGTCCTTAATTATGCTGGCTGCTTTGCCAAGGCAGCGGGAAGTGTAGACAGAGTCAATGGATGGGAGGCTGGTTTGTGTGATGGATTGGGCTACATTCACAGCCTTTTGTAGTTCCTTGTGGTCTTGGGCAGAGCAGGAGCCCATACCAAGTTCTGAAACAGCCAGAAAGCATGCTTTCAATGATGCATCTGTAAAAGTTGGTGAGAGTTGTAGCTGACGTGCCAAATTTCCTTCGTGGAGTTGGAAGCCTAACTAGGTAAGGACATCAGATTTCCTTCTCTAAAGAGCATTAGCAGACCAGGTGGGTTTTTACAACAATCAATGATAGTTATAATGGTCACCATTACTGAGACTAGCTTTACAATTCCAGATTTATTAACTTGATTTAAATTCCACCAGGGGTTGTGGTAGGATTTGAACCCATGTCTCCTGGAGCATTAGCCTGGAATTTTGGACTGCTAGTTCATTACCACAACACCACTATCTTCCCTGTTAATTTTGTATGCTGCCTTTTGATAGAATTATTTCAGAGAACTAATGGGCAGATGTATGATTTCCACTCTGAAATGGAAATGTTTCCTCTTGTAGAAGAGACTGTCCTCGGAAATGGAAAAACATATCTGAGGTAGGTCACTTAACCTGTGGCTAGATTTGATTTATTATTGCCACATGTATTAGTATACCTCAAAAAGAATTGTTTCTTGTGCTATACAAAGGAAAGGAGAGTGCAGAGTGTAGCATTACAATCATAACTAAGGTGTAGAGAAAGATCAGCTTAATGCGAGGTAGGGCCATGCAAGGGTCTGATGACAGCAGAGAAGAAGGTATTCTTGAGTGGTGATCTCAGACTTTTGTGTCTTTTTTCTGATGGAAGAAGGTGGAAGAGAGAATGGACAAAATTCTCTGGCCCCGCTGGTCTAAATGCTGGACATTTCTGCCCGATCATCAATGGCGTGTCACATTCTCCGCAACCTGCCCGCTAAAATTCCAGTGGTGGGTAGGATAGGAGAATTCCGGCCAGTATGTCTGGGGTGCACGGGATCCTTGACTATGCTGGCTGCTTTTCCGAAGCAGCGGGAAGTGTAGTTAGAGACAATGGATGGGAGGCTGGTCTGCGTGATGGACTGGGCTACATTCACGATCCTTTATAGTTTTTCTTTGTGCAGTATCTCATTCTTGACTTCAGTAATAAATGTGCAATGTCCTCACTCCTGATTGAAGTGATGGCTAAATCTCAGCCTTATTGTATGGGGTGTGTGTAAAAGCTTGTGCAGCTTTCATGCATTGATTAAGTAACGCTGGAGTGTGTCTTCTGTTCTAGGCTTGCAGAGTTAAGAGTCTGCACTATCAATCAGGCAGATGAAAATGGGAAGGACGATGCTATGAAGGAAGCATTATCTACAAGTGTTTCTGCCCAGTCGGTCATATCCTTGATCCCTGCAGACGAACTGGAGAAGCTGATAGACGAAGTGAAGAGCCTGGATGAGGAAACCTTAAAGGTTTGAGTATGAAGGGATGAATGCATTGCCATAGCAATGACCACAAAACAGGCTCTAGTCACTTCAAGAATGACTTGAAGAATCAAATTGGGACGGACGAACAGCATGATCTTATTGAATAGCAGAGCTTTCTTGAGGGGCCTGTAAAGCCTATTGATGTTCCTATTTTGTCTGTTCTTATTAAAAGTTTCTTGCCAAAGGGCATGTGGGATTTGTGAACTAACAGTCTGATTTGGGGATTCCACAATTGGACTGAGATGAAAAACAGTAGCAGTTGTTGCAATAATAAACTTAATACAGGATCACAGAATCCCTACAGTGCAGAATGAGGCCATTTGGCCCATCGGGTCTGTGCTGACAATGATCCCACCCAGGCCCTATCCCCGTAACCCCATGTATTTACCCTGCGAATCCCCCTGACACTAAAGGGGAATTTCCTTCAGAGCACCCGGAGGAAACACACGCTGACATGGGGATAACACACAGGCCTGGATCCCTGGCACTGTGAGGGCTGCAGTGCTAACCACTGTGCCACCATGTCACCTTGAAGCCACAATCTGCTACTGCAGAGGTGAGAATGGGATCTGCTGACCAGAATTCCACTGGGAACTTGCTGTTGGTAGGTACGCAAAGAGTCAAAACCTTCATGATAATCCTTCTCACTTCACAGCAATTTGAAGATATTCACGTTGTGGTCCTGCACAAAGAGGAAGGGTCTGGCCTAGGATTCAGCATTGGTGGAGGGATAGACCTGGAAAACAAAGTGACAACCGTGAGTACCACGAGCAGAGAAAATGCAGCACAAGCTTCAAGCTGAAGTGAAAATAATTCCTGCGATGTGACTGTCATTTATCTGGTTCACATTTGGATAAGTCCATTCAGTAGCAGATGGTGAGATCCTAGAATAGAGTTTGTGTTCAGTTAATCCGACAAGGGTGGATCGCCCCCTGTTGGGTGCATTAGTCAATTCTTGGATGCAGGTCAGGCTTCTCGCACTAGGGGTCAAATGTGAACATCTTTTAAAAGACTTCTGGGTGAGTATACGGGATTTAATGGGATTGGGAGTTACAGATAGTTCTATGGCTTGGTAGGTATGGATGTGATCGGCGCAACTTGTGGGCCGAAGGGCCTGTTTGTGCTGTAGTGTTCTATGTTCTATTCCCCCTAACCAATCACCAATCAGGGTCAGTGTGGAGGGAGGGGGGGGGGGGGGCAGACACAAAAACTTATGCCATCTATATGCTGCTTAGGTGGTACCAGCCTGTGCACAAACACTGCTTAATTAATGCCCTATTGTCAGAGGCATTCTGGAATTTTCCAGTTAGCCTGTGTGCCCTCCTGAGGCTTCAGGAACAGGCCAGCTGATTGGAGGTGGCTTCCTGGCCACTGACTGTGGAACCAGCACTCTAGGCAGGCTTCAAGGCCTACACCATTTGCTTGGTCACAGCCAACAGCTATAGGCCGCCCTATGGAATGCTCCCGCCTCCACAGTGGTGGCCTGGCTGCTGAGTGATTTTAAGTTAAAAGGTTTAAATACTCAGAGGGTGCTGCAAGATGGGATTTCTCTCTCTCTCTCTCCCTTACCTGAATTGACATCCAAAATCCAATCCAAAACGTGTGGTTAATGATGTAATGACTGCAAGACTCTTTCTTGTTGCCTTGAGAGAATGGTCAGAAGAGGGAATATCCCTTAACCCCTTCAGTTGTTTTGTACAGGCAAGTGATCAGACTTCGGGGGTCTATGAAAGGATTCCTAGATCCCATTCCACAAATTAAACCTGGAATTAATACGTCTGTTAAAATAAGATGGACTATTTGTTTGAGTTTACAAATGTAGTTTGTGGGCTCTGCTGGTTTGAGTTTGAAGTGTTGAAAGGATAGATTCATAGGACACCACAGGATAGGATATGGTGGCACATCGGTTAGCATTGCTGCCTCACAGCACCAGCATCAGGTTCAATTCTGGCCTCAGGTCACTGTCTGTGTGGAGTTTGTATGTTCTCCCCATGTCTGCGTGGGTTTCCTATGGGTGCTCCGGTTTCCTCCCACAAGGATGTGCAGGTTAGAATGACTGGCTAAAGCAAGGGTTAGTTTTTTTTGTTTATTTATTAGCATCAAAAGTAGGCTTGCATTAATACTGCAATGAAGTTACTATGAAAATCCCCTAACTGCCACACTCCAGCGCCTGTTTGGGTACACTGAGGGAGAATTTAGCATGGACAATGCACCCTAACCAGCATATTTTTTGGACTGTGGGAGGAAACTGGAGCGCCTGGAGAAAACCCACACAGACATGGGGAGAACGTGCAAACTCCACACAGACAGTGACCCAAGCCGGGAATCAAACACGGGTCCCTGGCGCCGTGAGACAGCAGTGCTAACCATTCTGCCAAAATGTATGGGGTTACCGGGTTAGGACAGGGAGGGCCCTGGATAAGACGGTCTTCGGAGAGTCAGTGCAGACTTGATGGGCCGAATGGCCTCCTTCTGCAAAGTAGAAAATGGATGGATGCAGTGAAACTACTTCCTCTGGTGGGGCGATTAAAAACAAGGGGACATAATCTTCACATTCAAGTTCAGCCAGTCCAGAGGGAAATCAGGGAATGCTCTTCCTCACAAAGCCATATGACCCAAAAGACTGTGGATATTGGAGTTTTCGCGATAGACTATTTCTTGGGTAGGGATGTTCAGGGTGAACAGAGTTGATCACCTGTGGTTCTACTGAGTGGCAGAACATGGCCCAAGGGTCTCAATGGCCTCCTTCTGATGCCACACTCCTGCCTTTAATAACCCAGCCTGATAGAATCGTTCTTCATCAGAGACTTCTCCCATTAGCCACTCTCCCTCTCTGGGTAATTGATAAGAAACTCAAGAGTGGAATCTGGGTCTTTGGTTCCTGTGTTCACAACTTGCTTCATCACCAACGTGTATCACGGGCAGCGTGATTCGCAAAGATGTTCAAATCTACTTAATTAACTTGAAGATCATTTTGTTTTGAAGGGTAGTATAGATTGATGCAGTGTTAAAAGTATTTTCCCCTCAGACCCAGTGACAGCAAGTCTGCGCCACCAAGACAGACGAGGTCCAAAATAATCCAGGTTCTTTTGTCCTGTTTGAACTCAACAACACCTACTACCGTACCAGGAAAGGAAATCCCTACGTGTCAATCATCTGCTCAGTTCTATTCCACCATTTCACTAAGATGTGCAGGTTGGGGGATATGTGGGGTAAATATGTGGGGTTATGGGGGCAGGCCTGGGTAAGATGCTCTGTCAGAGAGTGGGTACAGACTCGATGGGCCAAATGGCCTCCTCCTGGATTGTAGGGATTCTATGATTTTGATTAGATCACAATTGATAATGTAACCAAAATCCATGTTCTCACCTCGGTTCCCTAACTCTTAATACCCTTGCTTATTCATCTCAGCTTTTTATTATTTTCAATTAACCCCTGGGCTCAACAGCTAAAAAGTAGTTCCAAATTTCCACTACCTTTCTCATGTTTCTTGACATTGCCACTGAGTGGTCTGGCTTTAATTTTGGGGTTACGCCTCATTCTCCTGTGTTCCCAGCAGAGGAAATAATTCTTATCTCCCTGCCTAACTTCTTCAATCATTTTAATCATCTCAGTTAGATTGCTACCTAATTTTCCAGGTCGGAGGGAATTTAACCCAAGTTTAGGAATCCTTAGATCATAAATTAACTGTTAAACAGACGCATGGAATCATAGAATCCCTAAAGTGCAGAAAGAGGCCATTCGGTCCATCAAATCTGCACCAACTCTCGGAAAGAACATCACACTCAGAGTCCTCCCTCCACCCTATCCCCATAAACCTGCACATTTACCATGGCCAACCTACTAACCTGCCCATCTTTGGACACTAAGGGGCAATTTAGCATGGCCAATTCACCTAACCATAGTATTGTTCTGGTAAATCTGCACTGCACCCTTTTGAGATCAATATATTCTTTCTGAAGCGTGATGTCTAGAATTGAATGCACTGCTCCAGATGGAGCTTATGATGTGGAGATGACGGCATTGGATGGGGGTAAACACAGTAAGAAGTCTCACAACACCAGGTTAAAGTACAACAGGTTTGCTACCAAATAAACCTGTTGGACTTTAACCTGGTGTTGTGAGACTTCTTATCAGGTGGAGTTTAACCAGAGCTTTGTATGTGTTTGTGCTCTAATAGCGTGATGGCCATTTGTTTGCAGAATGACCAACTAAACTTTTCCACTTAACTATTAAATTGCTAATGATCCCCCTCCCTGCACCAACAGGTTCACAGGGTGTTTCCAAACGGACTGGCAGCTCAGGAAGGGACAATTCAGAAAGGAGATGAGATCTTGTCAATCAATGGGCAGTCTCTGAAAGGTGTGACTCATACCGAGGCCCTGACTATCTTGCGTCAGGCTCGACTGCCAAAGCAGTCAGTGATTGTCATACACAAGACCAAGGAAGGTGACAGCAAACTCAGTACTTCAACAGAATGTTCATCAACTGAGAATCTCACAAGTCCAGGTCAGTGTTTCCTCAGAGATAATTATTTTTTTCTAAACATGCATCTCCACATCTCTACACGTGTTAAACCAATAAAACGCTCAGTTTTTTTTTGACACTCTGTGTGGTCAATGCAAAATTCCTGCCCAGAGAGAGTGGGAATGTCATTTAAATAAAGCAAAATGTATTTAAATGGCTTCCCCACTATATGTTTCCTCCCCCCCCCCCAGTAAGGAATTCCTGGTGGCGAGATTTACAATAGATATTGAAATACGATCAGTAGATGAGGGGATGCAAAGATAAGCATAATCCCGGTGGGGAGTGGGGGCAGGGGGGGGGGATATGCCTGGGCAGTGCCTTAGGGTGTGCCAGGGCTGGGCCTTCTGGAAAGCCCCACTGGGGAGGGGGCTCCCTTATTTGTGTGTGTTGGGCATGGGTGGAGGGTCAGGTTGCCCCAGTGCTTGTGTGTGGGGGGAGTGGAGCATGGTTTGCTCTGGTGCTTGTGCGAGCATCCCCCTGTGTCCATGGGGGAGGGAGGATGGGTGGTGGGAAGTTTAATTTTAATGCAAATCTTTAAAAATGGTACACTGATCGCCATGGAGCTGACGCTGCCACTCTATTAGACTCTGTCCTGCTAGAATGATGGTGGGAATCAAACCCTCAGATCTTCTGTGCACAGCGTGCCAGAGAATCTGGAGAGAGCTGTGAAACTGGTGAGTTTACACACTGGGTTTCACACCTCACCCCGCTTCTGAGTCATACTGTGAGATTGGCAGATGTTCCGATTAGACAGAACTAACCTTGCCAAGAATGGGCAAAATCAAAATGCATCCACCTTGATCCAACCTAATGGTTTAAGTAAAATCAAACAAGTAACGGGTTTCCTCTGGGTGCTCCGGTTTCCTCCCACACTCCAAATATGTGTAAGTTAGGTTGATTGGACATGCTAAATTGATCCTAGTGTCAGAGGGATTATCAGGGTAAATATGTGGGGTTATAGGGATAGGGCCTAGATAGGATTGTGGTTGGTGCAGACTTGGTGGGCCAAATGGCCTCCTTCTGAACTGTAGAGATTCTATGACGTTATACAACAATCCAGAAAAGCACTTCCCAAACTGGGAGTTGCAATGGAGATTGCAAGCTCCCCATCTTCTGAGACTGTGCTCTGCACCAGCATCAAGACTCAGGTGGCATCCAGTCCTGCTATACATGGTCTACCTCTCTGGAACACCTTCCTGTGGCTGCACCACTGAGTCTTGAAGCATGGCTCCAACCGCGAAGCTGATGGTGATGCCTATGTTGCCAAGCTGCCTTTCTGAACCCAACTCCTAAAGCTCACAATCAACAGCCTTCTGGACTCAAAGTGCCCTACACACACACGCACCGGGGCGACCTCACCCTCTTCCCCTCCAAATACACACAAATAAGGGAGCTCCCACTCTCCCCACAGTGGGGATTTTGAGGGGGTTCGGCCCTGGCACAGCCTCCCGGCAATGCCACCCTAAGGCACTGGAGTTCAACAACTTTAGATTGTAAACTCTGCATACCCCCCCACCAGCCTCCCCCGCGCCACCCGCACCCGCCTCCCCCCACCTCCACTTTTGTTACTGTTATTTGGTTCCCTGGCTGGTCAGCAACCCACCCTGCCACATGGCCACTGTCCGTCTCTTGTTTAGTTTTGCTCCCACTGGGCACTGACCTCTGATTAAAACATTCTGCGACCTCACTGCAATTGTCCCTCTTCAGTCCCTAATAGCACCATTAGCAGTCACTTTGTCTCTTGTCCATGACATCTTTATCAATCTCTCTTTAACTCTGATCTATCACTGACTTTCCATTCTGCCCCACCCTGCTCCCACTTTCTATCCCTCTTCAGTTCTGTAGAACAGTCATATGGACTTGAGAGACTGAATAGACTGGGTCTGTACTCGTTGGAGTTTAGAAGGCTGAGGGGGGATCTTATTGAGACGTATAAGATAATGAAGGGGATGGATAGGGTAGAGGTAGCGAGATTCTTCCCGCTTAGAAAGGATAGCAGAACTAGAGGGCACAGCCTCAAAATAAAGGGGGGGGGGCACAGTTTAGATCGGAGTTGAGGAGGAACTTCTTCACTCAAAGGGTGGTGAATCTCTGGAATTCTCTGCCCGTTAAAGGGGTGGAAGCTACCTCGCTGAATATATTTAAGTCACGGGTAGATAGGTTTCTGATAGACAAGGGTTATGGGGAGAGAGCGGGAAAGTGGAACTGATCCACTTCAGATCAGCCATGATCTTATTGAATGGCGGGGCAGGCTCAAAGAGCTAGATGGCCTACTCCTGCTCCTGTTTCTTATGTTCTTAAATGTTAACTCTGTTTCGCTCTCAACAGAAGGCGTCAGATCCATTGAGTTTATTCAGCATTTATTTCATTAGAATCCTACATTGCAGAAAGAGGTCATTTGGTCCATCAAGACTGCACTGACCCCAATCCCACCCAGGCCCTATCTCCATAACCCCATGTATTTACCTGAGCTAATCCCCCTCACACTAAGGGTCAATTTGGCATGGCCAATCCACCTATCCCACACATCTTTGGACTGTGGGAGGAAATTGGAGCACCTGGAGGAAACCCACACAGGCACGGGAGAATCATAAAGTCATAGAGGTTTACAGCATGGAAACAGGCCCTTCGGCCAAACTTGTCCATGCTACTCTTTTTTTAAAAATCCCTAAGGTGATCCCAATTGCCTATGTTTGGCCCATATCCCTCTATGCTCACCTTACCCATGTAACTGTCTAAATGTTTTTTAAAAGTCAAAATTGTACCTGCCTCTACTACTACCTCTGGCAGCTTGTTCCAGACACTCACCACCCTCTGTGTGAAAAAATTGCCCCTCTGGACACTTTTGTGTCTCTCCCCTCTCACCTTAAACATATGCCCTTTAGTTTTAGACTCCTCTATCTTTGGGAAAAGATATTGACTATCTAGCTGATTTATGCTCCTCTTTATTTTATTATACCTCTATAAGATCACCCCTCAGTCTTCTATGCTCCAGAGAAAAAAGTCCCAGTCTAACCAGCCTCTCCTTATAACTCAAATCATCAAGTTCTGTTAGCATCCTAATAAATCTCTTCTGTGCTCTTTCTAATAGTAAACTAATAGTTTAATAGTATCCTTTCTATCATAGGATGAGCAGAATTGTACACAGTATTCCAAGTGTGGCCTTACCAATGTCTTGTACAACTTCAACAAGACGTCCCAACTCCTGTGTTCAATCTTCTGACCAAACATGTTGAATGCCTTCTTCACCACTCTGTCCACCTGTGACTCCACACAGACAGTGACCCGAGGCCAGAATTGAACACGGGTCCCTGGCCCTGTGAGGCAGAAGTGCTAACCACTATACCACCTTGCTGCCCAATTTGCTTATTGATCAATGCAGTACTTTGGAGTTGTTTGGCAGGCTTGATGGATCAGCTGGTCATTTCCTACCTAAGATGTGGAGATGCCGGTGTTGGACTGGGGTAAGCACAGTAAGAAGTCTCACAACACCAGGTTAAAGTCCAACAGGTTTATTTAGTAGCAAAAGCCACTAGCTTTTGAAGCGCTACACCTTCATCAGGTGAGTGGGATTTCAGTCCACAAACAGGGCATATTCATAGAATATAAAGACCTAAACTCAATTTACAAAATAATGGTTGGAATGCGAGTCTTTACAGGTAACCAAATCTTAAAGGTACAGACAACATGAGCGGAGAGAGGGTTAAGCACAGATTAGAGATGTTCCTGTCTCCAGACAGGACAGCTAGTGAGATTTTGCAAGCGCAGGCAAGTCGTGAGGATTACAGATAGCGTGACATGAACCCAAGATCCCGGTTGAGGCCATCCTCGTGTGTGTGGAACTTGGCTATCAGTCTCTGCTCAGCGAAACTGCGCTGTGTGTTGTGAAGGCCACCTTGGAGAACGCTTACCCAAAGATTAGAGGCTGAATGTCCGTGACCGCTGAAGTGTTCCTCAACAGGAAGAGGACATTCTTGCCTGGTGATTGTCGAGCACTGTTCATTCATCTGTTGTCGTAGTGTCTGCATGGTCTCCCCAGTGTACCACGCTTTGGAGCATCCTTTCCTGCAGCATATCAGGTAGCCAACATTGGCCGAGTTGCAAGTGTATGTACCATGTCCCGAGGCACGGTACACTGGGGAGACCATGCAGACACTACAACAACGGATGAAACAAAGAACCTCCAGCTTTTGTTGCAACACTACGGACTTCCTACAGAAGCTCAGCACACATGGAGCAGCTGAACCAAGAGTATTCCTCGTCATAATGGATGTCTCGGCACTCTACACCAGCATCCCCCACGACGATGGCATTGCTGCGACTGCCTCAATCCTCAACGCCGACAACTGCCAATCTCCAGATGCAATTTTACAACTCATCCGCTTCATCCTCGACCAAAATGACTTCACCTTCAACAACCAGTTCTTTATCTAGACACACGGAACAGTCATGGGAACCAAACTCGCACCTCAATATGTCATCTTATTGCACAGGTTTGAACAAGACCTCTTCACCGCACAATATTTCAACTGATGCTGTACATAACATACATTGATGACATTTTCTTCCTTTAGACTCATGGTGAACAATCACTGAAACAACTATATGGTGACATCAACAAGTTCCACCCCACCATCAGACTCATTCTTGGATACATGCATCTTTATCAAGGGTGGTCACCTCAGCACTTCACTGTACCGCAAGCCCACGGATAACCTCACAATGCTCCACTTCTCCAGCTTCCACCCTAAACACGTTAAAGAAGCCATCCCCTATTGACAAGCCCTCCGTATACACAGGATCTGCTCAGAGAGGAGGATCGCAACAGACACCTCCAGATGCTGAAAGATGCCCTCATAAGAACAGGAGATGGCACTCAACTCATCGAGCAACAGTTCCAACGCGCCATAGCGAAAAACCGCACTGACCTCCTCGGAAAACAAACAAGGGACACGGCGGACAGAATACCCTTCATCGTCCAGTACTTCCCCGGAACAGAAAAGCTACAAAATCTTCTCTGGAGCCTTCAACATGTCATCAATATAGACAAATATTTCACCAACGCCATCCTCACATCCCCATTTCTTGCCTTCAAACAATCACACAACCTCAAACAGACCGTTGTCCGCAACAAACTATCCAGCCTTCAGGAGAACAGTGACTACAACACCACACAACCCTGGCACAGCAACCTCTGCAAGACATGCTTGATCATCGACATGGATGCCATCATCTCATGTGACAACACCATCCACCAGGTACGCGGTACATACACTTGCAACTTGGCCAATGTTGTCTACCTGATACACTGCAGGAAAGGATGTCCCGAAACATAGTACATTGGGGAGACCATGCAGACGCTATGACAACGGATGAATGAACACCACTCAACAATCACCAGGCAAGACTGTTCCCTTCCTGTTGGGAAACACTTCAGCAGTCACAGGCATTCAGCCCCTGATCTTTGGGTAAGCATTCTCCAAGGTGGCCTTCACAACACACGACAGCAAAGAGTCGCTGAGCAGAGACTGATAGCCAAGTTCCACATGCAGGAGGACGGCCTCAACTGGGATCTTGTGTTCATGTCACACTATCTGTAACCCCCACAATTTGCCTGGGCTTGCAAAATCTCACTAACTCTCTTGGCTGGAGACAATACACATCTCTTTAACCTGTGCTTAACCCTCTCTCCACTCACATTGTCTGTACCTTTAAGATTTGATTACCTATAAAGACTCGCATTCCAACTATTATTTTGTACATTGAGTTTGTGTCTTTATATGCCCTGTTTGTGAACTGAAATTCCACTCACCTGATGAAGGAGAAGTGCTTCGAAAGCTAGTGGCTTTTGCTAACAAATACACCTGTTGGACTTTAACCTGGTGTTGTGAGACTTCTGACTGCATTTCCTATCTGCCGTTTTTGTACACAGATGTTGGATGAGATTCACTGCCCCACTCCACCCATTCCATCAGCACCCCCCCACCCACCTCCCCCCCAAGTAATTTTCTCAGTGACGGGAGGTAGTGCACCGGCAGTGGGGTCCTCTGATCCTGCGACAATGGGGTTTCCCACTGAACCCACCCCATACCACCAGGAATCCTGCTGCAGGGGGTGCACTGCCAGTGGGACCAGAGGATCCCACCGGTATGAACGTTAGGAGAATTCTAGCCCCTGTGAAGCCATCCCTGATCAAAGCTAGGTCTAACCAATAAGCAGCTTAGTGATCCTACTGACCAGGCCATTGGTGTTATTACTTGCAGCAATAGAAGATAACTTGCTCACACTCACTGTGGACCTGGTAAAGACTGCTGGAGGTCTGGGCTTCAGTTTGGAAGGGGGAAAGGGCTCCATCCATGGAGATAAACCACTGATCATCAATCGAATTTTTAAAGGTAAGCTAAATAGCCAGGATTTGGCCTCTGCTCGTACAGGGGTCATTTGGGAAGTGATGGCCCGTTAATTCCCACAGAGTGGCAATCTCCACCGGGTTGCCACCCTCAACAAATATACCCTCACTGAATCTTCCTCATTCAGGCTGGGAGAGATGTCAGCACACCCCCTGGCAGCACCAGCGAGGAGTAACCGGGCCTCTGAGAGGAAGGTAATGCCCCCCCCACTTTCCTGCAGTAGCTGCTGTAAAGGGGCAAGGGAGCAGGCAAATTTCACTGGTAAGTGGATGGGGTGAGGGGTTGGGCAGGGGAATCAGACAAGAGGAGTGGTGGGGGTAGGGGGAGGTCAGACTGGAAGAGGGTTCAGGCTGCGAGGGGGGGGGGTTAGCTCAGGCCTGGGGTGGTGGGGTGGGGGATGGTGTTAGGAATCAGATTTGAGAGGGGGTGGGGTTTGGAGCTGGAGTGGGCAGTGCAACAGATGAGGGAGTCGAAACAGGGTGGGGGGTGGAAGGCGGTCAGACCAGGATGGGGCATTAGCTTGGACCGGAGAGAGGGGGATTGGGGTTCGGAGGCGGTGGGCGCTTGATCAGGAGAGTGTAGTGGATCCCTGTGAGGCTGGGTCCGTGTGTTTAGATAGTTATTCAGGAGTTCAAAGCGGTTTTTTTCAACCTTCTAACTCTTTCACGTTAACTCCCGGGGTAAAACTTGCAGAATCATCCAAAATTAGTGATTTAAATGACTTTGTCCGAGTGAGTTAGCACTTCCGGACAACTGCTGGGTCAACCCTTATGTGTCAACTTCCTAGAGGGATTCCCCAGCACATCGTTGGGGTACCCTCTAAATGTGATGCTGTGGAACACCTGGAAGTTATGGGCCAGTGTTGTGAGCGTAGCACGTGTGGGAGGATCAGGTGGGTGGGTGTGCGACAGTGATGTTGGTATTCAGTGGGAGGTTGTGGGGCGGGAAGTGGTGGGCTGGGGTTAGGATGGATGGGGATGTGATTACGGACTGAGGTTGGCCCTTGGATGCTGAGAGGGATGAGTGCTTTTTCAGTTGCTGGAAGCACTAATAATGAAGTTAATGGTGGTTTAAGGGCATGGGCCATTGCTCTCAGAAACTGATCAATCTGAAAAGTAATTTCACTGAGCATCAAATTCTTCTCGTGATTCCCAACTGGAGAGCTTCCTTGTCAGTGATCTGGATCTGATGTAGACTCAGTGACAGAGCGTGATCACTGTGGTTAGTCAATATGGCTGTATCATGTCACTATCAGACTAATAGGAGACCATCAGATGCCCGTTGAAGTGGGGGAGGCTACCTCGCTGAATATATTTAAGTCACGGGTAGATAGATTTCTGATAGACAAGGGAATTAAGGGTTATGGGGAGAAAGCGGGAAAGTGGAACTGATCCACTTCAGATCAGCCATGATCTTATTGAATAGCGAGGCAGGCTCAAAGGGCAAGATGGCCTACTCCTGCTCCTATTTCTTATGATCTTATGTAGATGCACCTTTGTCTTTTATCCATGAGGAACTGCTATTTTCCCATAGCTGCACGTGTGAGGTTTGTCCGGAATTGTGAGGAATGAAAATTCCAGGGCTAACTTCCTGAAAAATTGGCAGACAAAAGCTTCCATTGGTAAATGGTGTACACGAGTGTGGATGGACATTGTTCTGATATATGCTTCTTACAGCTACTGAAGGCGTGATCTCAGACAATAAACCCTCACTCCTCGATCAGGGATAATTTAAAGTCACGTCACTTTGGATGTATCGTCAGAGGTTTTTTTGAATTGCTGATCTGGTCTTTTGGTTTCAGAGAAACTTTTATTTCAAGTAGGATAGGGCCACTTCTGCCATTAAAAACAATAGCTCTCACTGAAAATGTTTCTGGTAAATTTAGCATTTAAAATTACTGTCTTTTCTAAAATTATAATGAAAGACACATTTCGATTTGTACAAAGTAACATAGTATTTGCAAATGAGCTGGTGGTGTTGTACTTAAGCAATTATTTGCATTCCATCAGCGCACGTCAGGAATACAAATAAACATAGCTCTTGCACATACTCTCTGTTTTCTATATTTATCAAAGACAGTGGGCGGAATTTTACTGGCACAGTCTGCCTGAGGTTCGGACAATCCTGCCCGAGGCTGACAGAGAATGCCATTCTCCGAGCCTCGCCCGTCCCCGGAATCAGGGTGGGCGTGCCAGTAAACACACCTTCTTCCATTCTGTCAACAAGGTGGAAGGATGTCTATGAATATAGCTGCAGTAGGGAGGTAAACAGTCGGGCTGGATGACCCCCTCAATTGTCTGCTGCCTGCCTTAATCGATGGCGAGTGTAGCGAGGAGCAGGTTCACAAGGAGGTCCTCTACCTTCACCCCTCTCCTCCCTGCACCAGGTGCCCATAGATCCAAGGGATTGAAGTGCAAACAAAACTCTTAAGGTTTCTCAAATAACTGAAAAGTGGGTGCTGTCCACAGAAACTTACATAAACATGGTCCATGGACTCCACACAAAAATCACAAAATACACAGCCACCTTGGGGGTCTGTGAACTGATGCATCCTACAATTACACAGGACTGTTGTGTGCAGCATCCTACATCCCTGGTCCCTGACGGTAGAGGGAAGGACTTCTGCAGAGAACTCCACCAGGGACCTCCGCTGCTGGATGGCAAGATTTGAGGTTATGTAGCACTTTTCACAACCACAACCGCTGTACATCCAACTGAGCGAAGCTGAAGCATAGCCACATACGGTGGTCATTTCCAATTGAAAGCCTATTACACAAAAGGGCCTGTTCTTTGACAATGAACTCCAAACAGCATCCCTCCCCCGGCTGCTCCGTATGGGGTATGGGACGACTACACTGAATCTTTAGTGACTCACTCACATTTTCCTTTCAAGTTTCCCTGATTACACAAATGAGAATAGGAACTCCGAATGCGGGCACAAGGCTCTATTGTGTATGGCTGTTCCTGACTGTCCTTCCTACTATTTGCAAAGAACGGTGTCAACACTGCAGCTTTTCACCTTTCATTTTTAGAGTCTCGTTTTGCAGTTAATAAAAATTATTTTCATTTTCCCCCTATCCCTCCCCCCATCCCCGGACCTCATAGGAGGAGCACTTGAACAGAGCAACATTATCCAGCCTGGAGATGAGTTACTGCAGCTAAACTCTACCACCCTGCAAGGTCTCAGCAGGTTTGAAGCTTGGAATGTCATCAAATCTCTGCCGGATGGCCCCAGCACAGCGGTAATTAGGAGGAAAGGTCCTGTTTCGAGTACAGCCAAAGCCACAGAGGTGTCGCAAGCTGCTGAATGAAATCCTTAATGACCAGCTAAGAACCTTGTAAACTTGTAATGACATCTTTCCCACATAACTCAGCTTATCTGGAATGAGAACTACATACAAATGTCCATTGGGATGCACCACGATGGATGGGAATCGTTAACCTTTTAAACTGGCTCTTCTTGTGAACAGATTTACGTTTTTATCTCCAAGTTATTGTAATGAATAAGATTCATATTGTACCAAATCTAGGCTTGCACTTAGCTCTTGCACATACTTGCCGTTCTCCATAACTAACAAAGACAGTTACCGGTACGTCCACCCGAGGTTCGTACAATCCTGCCTGAGGCCAACGGACAATATCGTTCTCCAAGCCATGCCCATCCCTGGAATCGGGGCGGGTGTACCAGTAAAATCCCGGCCAAGCCATCTGGACATCAATCAGGCACACATCAATTCATTACTTTTTTCAGTAGTCATTAATTATAAATGCACGGGCACATAACATTATGGTCACCCGAACCACCCCCGCCCCACATTCCTGCTCTTATGGGTCTTAGATATTTCCCTCAATGGTCACCAATCCTTCTCCTCCCCACCGCCCATTCCCAGGTCAGTGTCCTTTACTGAATTCATTAGAATTGGTTATCCTGGTCTCTGTCCATCTGAAAATCCTGGCTGACCTTCCATATTCCACTCTCTAAACTGAACTCAACCAGAGCTCTGCTATCTGTCCTATATCCCTCACCCATCACCCTTGTCACTTGACCCCAATACTGCAAATTCAAAATGTTCATCATTTTCAAATCTCTCTTGTTCCAATCCTTCTTCCCTCCCACAACTCCATCAGTCATTGCATCATCAGCAAAACTGCCTCCAAGAGATCCTTGACCTAGCATTCTCTCTACTCGTCTTCCAACCCACCACTTTGACTTCCTCCACATGCCCTTTCCTTTCATTCGGAATCCAATTTGTTTGATTTTGTCTCTGAAGCAGTGGGATATATTTCTATATTAAAGCGGCCCTTATAACTCCAAGCAGAATACAAACTTGATCACGTGTGACTTGCCTACATCGTTTATTTCTGAATGGAGGTTAATCGCAACATCATGTGAGAAAACCAGCAATTGGCCAAGCCTGAAGATAGGTGAAGAATTCAGAGTACCTTACAGCTTAACAAGAATCTCCATCCTATTCCGGGGAACTGTGACAATCTCCTGATGATCTAGGAACAGGAAAAAATGGAAATACTAGAACTCCAATGCAAAATAGAAAATGCTGGAATTACAGTGGTCAGTCAGCAACTTTGAAAAGAAAATCGTTAACAGTTTCAGAGAACCTGACAAACCTCAGATGTTAACACACTTCTTTCCTTTACTGGTCTAGATTGGCCTGCTTTTGTACATCACTCAAGAGCTTTGATGCATTAAGATTCCAACTGGTTAACACTCTTGATAAAATAGTTCAATTGTTTCTCCAGCTTACGTCTAATCATCAACAGGATAGCGCATTGTCCCATGCCTTTGGCAGGATTATGTTTCAAAAGTGGTTTACTGTTTTGGTTTCAATTGTACCAATTGTAAAAAATAAAGACTTTGGCACGTGATGGTGTTCTGGATTCAACTCCAAGTTATTGCAGTACGGCAATGAGATAATACAGAAAAAAAAAGACTTGTGTTTACATAGCACTATTCACAACCTCAGCACAACCCAAAGCACTTTAAAAACAAGTATTTTTGAAAGTATAATTACCACGGCCAATTCACAAAGATCTCACTGATTGCAAGGCAATAAGGACCAAGTAATCTTCTTTAGGTGCTGATTGAGGTAAAGATGTTGGCCAGGACAGAGATGTTGGCCAGTGAGAACTCTTATGTTCACCTGAGTGGGCGGTTAACACCTTGGTTTAATGCCTGGTCCAAAAGATGGCACTGGAATGCCAGTCCACGACAGGGGTCGTGGGTAGAGAGGTGGACTGGTGGTGTTGAGATGGCAGCGCGGGCTCGTTGGGCCGCCGGGCCTGTTTCCCGGGCTGATTTTGTTCTTTGTGCTCAAACCCTTGGAGAGTGACCTTTCTGACTTGGAGATGAGTGCTACCAATGAGCCAAAGCGGATTCATGATAAAGGCAGGTTCTTTCTTAAACACTAACAGGACTGTTAACATTTTTACAGCTTTACCTTCTGTTCTTTGGAATCTATATGAATTTCTGGCAACAGAAACTCTTGTTAATGTAGATTTCTCAGAAAGTTGGTTTGACAGGTAAGAGGTGGCCAGGTGTGTAGATGAGGGTAGTGCAGTTGATGTAGTCTATGTGGATTTCAGCAAAGTCTTTGACAAGGTCCCACATGGGAGACTAACAAAGAAAACAAGGTGGATTCAAAATTGGCTTAGTTGTAGGAGGCAGAGGATGATGACAGAAAGTTGCTTTAGTGACTGGATGTCAGTGTCTGGTAGCATACCACAGAGAGGATCTGTGCCGGGTCCTCTATTATTTGTCATTTATGTAAACGACATAGATAACAATGCCAAGGGTAGGATTATTAAGTTTGTGGATGACACGAAGATTGGCCAGGGTGTTTGTTAACAGTGAGTTGGAGTGTCCTAGGTTACTAGAAAATATAGACGGAATGGTCAAATGAGCAAATAGAATTTAACCCTGGAAAGTGTGAAGTGATGCACTTTGGAAAGAATAATTTGACAAGGAAGTGTGCAGTGAACAGCATGACTCTTCGAAGTTCTGTGGAACAAAGGGACTTTGGCGTATTTGTCCATAGATTTTTGACATGAAGGGCATGTTAGTAGGATGGTGAAAAACACATGGGATACTTGCCTTTATCAATCAAGGCACAGATTACACAAGAAGTCACGTTGGAGTTGTATAGAGCACTGGTGAGGCCACAGCTAGAGCACTGTGTGCAGTTCTGGTTGCCACATTATAGGAAGAATGTGAGTGCACTGGACGGGGTATGGAGGAGATTCATCAGAAATGTTCCATCCCAGGGAACATCAAGTTATGAACAGGTTGGATAGGTTTGGGTTATTTTTGTTGGAGCACAGAAGACTGAGGGGCGACCTGATTGAGGTGTACAAGAGGGGCATGGACAGAATGGATAAGGAGCAACTGTTTCCCTTAGTTGAAGGGTCAGTCACAAGAGGACACGGGTTCAAGGTGAGAGGACATGAGGAAAAATGCTTTTACTCAGAGGGTGGTGATGATCTATAATAGTGGGAGGGTGGTAGAGTTGCCTCACATCCTTTAAAAAGCACCTGGATAAGCACTTGGCACATCATGACATTCAAGGTTATGGGACAAGTACTGGTATATGGGATTGGGCAGAAAGGCCAGGTGTTTCTCGTGTGTCGGTGCAGACTCGATGGGCCACTGTTACGATTCTAAGAATGATGATTGTTTTAGGTGCACAGCAGCAGGCTTGGATGACAAAAAAAAAGGAAAAACAAATTCTAAAAGCACATTATTAGAGGAAAGTCCTTACATGGTATCAGTTTAAAAGGTAAATATATTTAAAATTGCCTCCCACCACTTCAAAGCTTGATGTTTTGCTAGCTGTTTTTTGAAGAGGTTGACAGGACACAAGTACAGCAAACAGTTTCATAGAGATGTGAGCCAGCTGGGATTCTCCCAAAAAAAGTCCCCTTTTTTTAAGTGGGATTTTCAGATTGAATCACCCACACTCTGTGCGCCGCAGAGTGCCCTAGCAGGATTCCCTTTGAAAACCATGGAGTGGGGGCTATTGCTGCTGAGAAGCCAGCAGCAAACCTCTGAGGGGGCCACTGCACTTGTGCCAATCTGTCAGCACTAAGCACACTGGCCTGCATTGCTGGCCTCCCGATTGCTGCCCCTCCAGCCCCACCCACCCCTCAATTGCTGGCCTCCCAGACCTCTCTGGGCTGACCAGCTCCGAATCCCCCTCCCCACCCTAAGGTCGCCCTGATCATCCCGAACCTCCACCTGGTAAGCCCCGATCTCCTGTTCCCAGACAGTTCCAACACCCTGCCCCCACCACCCCGATGGCAAATCCCAGTCACTGGATTTTCCTCCCTCAGGCTGCAACCCTCTTGGCAGAGTGAACCACCCTCGCCCACCGATCAGCCCAATAGGCCCAGCCCCTTTGAGCCCCACACCCTTGGCACAGCCTGATGCCCAGTGGGCCAATCTGTCACTACCCAAGGAGCACCCCTGACCTCCTGAGGAGTCTCAATGGCCTCTCTTTGCCCCAGCAGGGTTGGGCTGCCTGTTCCCTGTTAGTGGGGAGCAGTTGTAAACCCCACTGGAGTGAACCACTCCTGGCCTTGGAGGTGGGGGTGGGGGAACTTCAGTCTCAGGCCCACTAATGAAATGGAAATACTCATTTCCATATTGTAATCAGCTCCACGCCAATTTCTGAAGCAGAGCTGATTACATCAGGAATGTTGGAGTTGGACATGCATGCAGACCTGGGCATTCAACGGTAAGCACAGGGAATGGCCTTCACTGACGCCTCCAGTCCTGCTGCGATGTGAGAGCAGTGCAACAGGCAGGGAGAATCACCATTCCCCGCCCCCCCCTCAATCCCGCAATCTTCCTCACTCTTTTTCAAAATGATGCGACTGAGGGTCAACATCGTGACGTTATTCAAACGCAGCCTTCTGTAGAAGAGTCATTTAGATCTGAAACATTAACACTGGTTTCCACATATGCTTCTGAGTTTATCTGGCATTTTCTGCTTCTATTTCAGCCTCATTACTCAATATCTGCACCAAGATAGTTAAAATAAATTCCAGAAAACACATAATCCCACAAACTGTTCCGCGGGGCCATTGTGAAATATTTTGTTTGAACAATGGAACCTGTGAGAGATCCAAAAGATCGTTCAACTTACAAAATAGAAATTAAAAAGGGAAACACAGATGGGAATTTTGACAGTTTAAGAGTTGTTGAATCAGTGAGGAAAGATACCTAGGCGGAAGAACCAAGGGCAGTATGGGGAAGAGTAGGCCATTCAGCCCCTTTTTAGCACTAATCAAGGTACCATTCAGCCACAGTCTAAACTTTATTCATCCTGAATAGTCTTACCTAATAAACATTTATCTGTTTTGAAATTTTCAATTGAGCTAATCGGAAGTATTTTGTGAGAATGTCCCAGATTTCCACTGCTCTGTGTGAAGTTCTTCCTGACATCACTGTGATACAACCACTTGTTGTGGAAATACGACCTCCCCCACCAGAGGAAATAATGTGCATCTATCTTATCATCTGGAAACACTTCACTTAGAACCTCTCAATTCTCTATGCTCTTGGGAACACAAGTCTACCCTATACAACCCATGCTTATGATTTAATTATTTTAAACCTCCTTGCATCATTTTGCTGAATCTGCACTGCACACCCACCAAGACCAGTATTCCTGTGGAGTGCCCAGTCCAGGAGGGCATCTAACCAGAGCTCTGTACAGTTCTTCCGCAAACTTCCACTGTATTGCAATAGATATCAATATTCCAGTTATTGTTTAAGTATCTTTGTCTATTAGATTTCAGTGATTTATGTACTTGGAGCCTAAACCTCCAGCCTGTAGTTTGTCTCTTCCTTTTGGCTTTCCCAGTGACATATGCGGGTGTTAACATGCTGTCCTTCGCATCAACGATCATTTTTGAATTTGGTGGTGGGTGATTTTATAGCCAGATGCCCTTCTTGCTGTTAACTCACCCCATTGATCCAGGCTGTGGGCCAGCACTGCTGGCATGCTGGCTTGCCTGCACCAGTGGTTGAGTTCGTGAGGCCAACGTGTCCTGGAGTGAGACTCGAACCCACAGCCTGTTGGTTCAAAGGCAGGGGAATCAACTACATCTCTCCTTCCTAGGTTCCCAGCTTCTCACCATCCAAAAATATTTTCTTTGTCCCAATGTGGATGGCTTCACAACTGACCTCCATTTACTAGCTTTGTCCACTTGATCTATCAGTACCCCATTTCAACCTTTTGCTCTAGGAATCATCAGAAAATTTAGACACATGCTATTCCTTCACCCATGACATTCAGAGTGAAAAGTTGAGGTGGGGTGGTCACTTCCTGCCAAGTGCGGTACACACGTATTAGCCATAATCTTTATTGCCTACCTCCATACCAATTTCCTACCATTCTAATACATTTGACTCCAATTCCACATGCTTTAGTTTTCAGTGACAGTCTTGTGTGATAGCTTGGTGAACGCCTTTTGAAAATCTACATAAATTACATCCATTCATTCCTTTAGTTACCATCGCAAAGCTTGAGGGTAAAATCCTGGGATTTCCCAATTCCATTGTGGGAGTATCTCCACCATGCAGACCAGAGAGATTAGGGGTGACAGCTCACCACCATCTATTCGAGGACAATTTGCAGTAAACGTTAGCCTTGCCAGAGATGCCCACAACTCATGAATAAATAAATATGTCTTGAAAAATCAGTTGTGTTCATCAGATGTGGCACACCACACACCCTTTAAAAATCCCTGCTGACTGTGTCCAGTCAGTTTAAATACTTCCTCAATCTGTGCATGATAACGAATTTTAGTAACCTCCCAGCAATGGTGCTTCCAACATCCTTGCTTATTTCTCTCACCCATTTACACTGGCAATTTTCCAATCAGAGGGACAATTCCTGAATAGAGAGATTCGCAAAACCATGACTAAAACATCAACAATCTCCTCATTTACTTAATTTAACACCTAGGATGGAAACCATCAGTCCTAAGTTTCTCTCTCCTCAGTTTCATTACTTTCTCCATTGCCTCCTTTTAATTAATTACATTAATCTATAGTTTCTCCCTTCGATTTCCTCGTATCTCTGCTTTCTCCTCATTCTGCATACCAAACACAAAGGCCAAAAATTGTTTGGAAAGTGGTTTTAATTTTCTTGTAAACATGTTATCTTTTAGTGATGGCAGAGATAAAAGTGCATTTGAAAATCTTTTAAAAAAAATACCATGGAATTTACAATATAGACTGTGGTAATAAGAATACTGCCTAAGAAAGGCCAGATTTCAGTTCAGGCAACAAATACAGCTCACCATCACACAGTTCCTGTCACACTCAAGGAGCTCCCAGAGTTAAAATTAGTTTAACCAATTCCTTCCTCCCAGCACTTGGTAGATTTCAAAATGCCAGACTGGACATCAAATGCATTTGTTTCAAGACTTTTTAAACATGTCCGAAAAGCATTTTGATAGTGCAGCAGGATTTTTCAATAGTTGCAATCAACAGTCAGGTTGAAAACATTGAGGGGGGAGTTTTTAATGCATCTTTCCAGCATGAATTGTCAAGCACACAGTTAACTTGCAATACATGGACAAAGGTTTCTTCAATTTGTGAAGCTATGAAAGGAGATTCTTTCAAATAAATAAGCAATTTACCAATTACGCAAAATCCAACATCATAACTCAATAAAAAAGTGCAAGTAAAAATCAATCTCAAAGCACAATTATATACTAAAATTCCTTAGACCCCAAAATGTCATAAAAGCCGATAAATACTCTTACATAAAATATTAACATACAGTAGGCAGTTAACAATGAGTTGTGCGAGCATCACATCACTGGCCTGTGTACACAGAACTAATGCCCATTCTAAACACCAGTGCAAGTTAAATCCCCCTTTTCATTAAAAGGCAGAATTTACATTTTCAATCAAAATCAATCCACTTGGAATGTTTTACAGACAGATCCCCATCCCTTAAGACACAGTTTAAAGGGGTGAGTTAATAATTTAAAGGCAAATAATTAAAATAAATTAAATATACACCACTAGGACTTAGCATTTGGAACGATGCAAGACTTTAAAACATTCGCAAGAGTGGACATTTTCCTGTGTGGAACATTTCTCCACAGACATAACTAGATTGCTTTTACCATTTACATGCAAGGTTACAAATTACTGGAAAGCATGTGGCTTGAAGAGATGAACGTGCTCCATAACGTGCTTACCACAATGTCCTCTGTGGCGACTTCCTGAAGAAAACCACCTTGGCAAGTGTCCAACTGTGTTGGTGATTCACCATTAAATACTCTGTTACCGCAGCAAGGTTGCAATTAGGAGTACTATATGTTTTGGAGGGACTAATGTCAGTAGTTGCCAATGCGTCCAGAACTTGAGTCACGCTCTCTACCTTGAGCTTTAGGCAGAAGATACTGCCTGCTTTCTAACTCTGTACATAGTTCAAGTTCTAATCCAGAATAATGCCTAAGAAGGTTTGAAATCAAACTGTGCAAATGTTCTTGTAACAGCAAGAAGTTTGGAAAGATATGTTGTATCCCAATGGCTGCTGTACTTCACTCTAACCTATCCCTCCCATTTTACAATCTTCCAAGTTACTGATCCAATAAGGAGTATTATTTGCTGAACACCCCTTTATGCTCTAAGCAATTAGAAAAATACAAATATTTATTATTCATTGTTGATTGGGCAAGTCATTAATTTTAGTTTAGGACTAAAAAGATGAAAATCCTAGCACACAAAGAAATTGTCAATTTGATATCCAATTAATGGAAGATATTTAAATCTTAAACAAACTTTGTTGAAATTTATCAATGCCAATACGCACAAACTCAGCCCTTTTCGGTCTCCACTTTGCAATCTGAAACTATCTGATTTCTTATCCACTGATCAATATTTCTCCTAAAATAATTTTAGAAATGTTTTCAGTCTTAAAAAGTGGAAAATTAAGTCTGAAAGTACTCAAATGGAAAACTAAGTAACAATATGAAATACAGCAAAACTAAACTAGAGGTTTGTGTGAAAGGAGGTATGGAGAAGATAAGAGGCAGATTCATCAAGCTTTAAAAGTCTTCACAGCTTTTGCCAGATTGCTGTAAAACTCAGCCATACTAGACGGAAAGAAAGAGTCCAACACTGATTGTGGGAGATACCCACCAAGGTCAGTTTGAAAGAACGTAGTCAAGTGAGTCTTCTGCGGCTCTCTAAAAATGAAAGACAAACGCACACAAATTAATCTGCATTCACCATCCAATCTTGCTCTGACACTTAACGCTTTCCCAAGGCAGGCTCTAAGCAAACTAAACGCCCAAGTTTTCTGTCTTCCCTACAACCTCTTTTACTCAAAGTGAATACAATAAAAGCACTAGAAGTTAACTCTTCAAATGGTATTGATGTCATGGAACTAATTATCATTATCACGTTTGGCTGATGGTACAATACTTTCCTGAACAGCTGTTTTAAAAAATCATAGATACCCTATAGTGCAGGAGGAGGCCATTTGGCCCATCGAATCTGCACCAACAACAATCCCACTCAGGCCCTATTCCTGCAGTCCTATATATTTGCCCTGCCAGTCCCTCTAACATACGCATTCCAGGACTCTAAGGGGCAATTGAGCATTGCCAATGCACCTAACCTGCATATCTTTGGACTATGAGAGGAAACTGGAGCGCTCAAAGGAAACCCACGTAGACGCAGGGAGAATGTGCAAACTCCACACAGAAAATGACCCAAATCGGGATTCGAACCCGGGTCCCTGAAGTGTTAGCCACCATGCCACCCATGAGACAGATAGTGTTCTTCCTCTTTGGATACACATTTCCATATTTTAATATGGTTTGAAAGATGGCAAATGTGTCTCAAAATTCAGGCCATGAGTGATTAACTGGATCGAGTCAATTGCACTCGTGTCAGTTTCCAAGTTCCTTGCATATGTTGGTCCTTAACTTTGGGGCTAGTATAAAAGAGGCTAACCAGTTGATAAATTCAGCAAAATGGCACTTTAATCGTATTTTGGCTGCCATCATTTCTTTAATCTTAATAAGATGCTACAGTTAATCTGTCACCAATCACAATTAAGAGAAACAGTCACACAAAAATAAAAAGCACTCACTTCGTGTACACCGATCAGAAAAACATGCACCAGAAGGGAAGTTGACCGTGTGTATAAACATAATTACAGAATAAAAGTTTGGGTCATATATTATCTCCATCAATCACATGCTTAGTAGAATGCACATGTAACAATGTGTGGAATTTTCTCATGGCCCTGCTGTCCAATTCAATGGTGACTGGGATAAGAATTTGGTGCCAGACCCAAAAAAAGTTTTACACTGGCATGAATTACCTACAGTGTCTTCCTCTGGTGCCCACCTTGGCAGATTGGAAAACTCACTGGAAGCTGGCATGAAACTCATCTGCATTTCACTGATGGAATGCAGATGAAGGTCTGATCACCCACGTCCTATTGTCCGCGATCCCAGCCAGGAAAATACACTAATGTGAAACATGTCTGAAACAACATGGACTCGCAGATGTCAGGACTCACCTGAAAATGCCTGAGGCTGCCTCCAGAGTCCAGGATGGAGGCTGCCGGCAATCTTCATAGAATACCTATAATACAGGAGGCCATTTGGCCCAGCGAGTCTGCACCGATCACAATCCAACACAGGCTCTATTCCCATAACCCCACATATTTACCCTGCTAATCCCTTGACACTAAGGGACAATTTAGCATGGCCAGTCAACCTAACCTGCACATCTTTGAACTGTGGGAGGAAACTGGAGCACTCAGAGAAAACCCATGCGGACATGGAGAGAATGTGCAAACTCCACACAGACAGTGGCCCGAGGCCGGAATTGAATCCGGACCTTGAACACCACAGCAATGGAACGTCTCCAGGTGCAGCTTCCAGATTCTGTGTTTTGGAGGGGGCTCACCTTTCTGGAGATCCATCTTTCTCAGGAGGTTGATCTTCTGCCCCTAGAGTGCTCCCAGAGATGCACCTTCATTTTCAGGAGGTCCACCCTCTTTCTTCAATAGTGAGTCAGTGACATTGGGTGATTTTTCAATATGGCGGCTAGATAGGACAGCAGACTACGTGCCACCCAGGCCTGCCCCACCACAGAATCCCATGCAAAACACCGTATTACAAAATTTACCAAGCTGGGGGTCAGAAGATTTGGCATGTTTTCCCACCGGCCTCTACAGTGGGAAACTCCCTGTTCCTGCCCTGCCACGGGAACCAGTCCCAGGATGGGAGAAATGGCAACAAAGGCAGAAATGTTGATTTAAAAGTAGTTGCTGATTTCTTCGAGCAAGTTCTACAGGTGCAGAGTCTTCCACTGTAATTTGTTGGGTTACCTGACCTGTTGTTGCTGCAGGGTACTGCACTTCAGCTGTAACAGATTACAGTCAAGATGGTCCTATGGGCCAGCGATCTGGTCAGCAGGAAATTACTACTGTCTCTTGACCTAGATATTCTGCTACAGGGAGGCAATTCATCAAAGACAAGGAAATGGTGAACAGTCACCATCTCGTAATAGACGTGATGTTAACAACGCCTCCACTCCAGTTCCCTCCATGCCCCAACAGCTCTAATGAGCAAGTGACTGGCCATTGTTTTGCAGCTCCTACTGCTGCTGGTAAGGTCCAGGTGTCCAGGCCAGGAATTTTAGGTAGTGGCTTCAAATACATAATTGATGTGGCTGAACAATCCAACTGGGCTGACAGCAAACCAGAACCAAATCCAGAAAACAGTAAAGATTCCAAGGTGTATGACATCTTCAGCAACCCTGGAAATGGGAGTGTAGGTAGGTACATGTGGTAGACGCCAGATAAGTCTGTCTGATCTCGGATGGATTTCCTGTTTGTGCCCCGCTTCTCAAAACACTACCTCCTACTGGCCTACAAGAAAACCACAGGGTTGGCAGCGCTACATGGAAGCCAAATGTGGAACTGCTGGCCCCAGAAAAGATTGAGGAATTCAAAGAGAATCATAAAGGACAAAGAATTCTGAAATACTTCTGAATCCTCAAAGCAAAGATGGGAAGCAATCTAGGTGAAGATAAAGAGGTTTCTCATCTTCAAAGATACAAAATGGCAAAGATTAGTGAGAACCTAGAGGATTGGGAAATCTTTAAAGTCAGCAGAGAGCCACAAAAAATGGTATAAACAAAAGAAAGATGGATTATGAGGTTAAACTAGCTCAGAATATAAAAACAGATAGCAAAAGTTTCTGCAAATACATAAAATGAAAAATGTGGCTAAAGTAAACATTGGTCCTTTAGAGGATGAAAAGAGGGATGTTTTAACTGGAAATGAGAAATGGCTGAGGTATTGAACAGGTATTTTGTGTCGGTCTTCACTGTGGAAGAGACAAATAACATGCCAAAAATTGATAACAGGAGTGAAAATCTAGAAACTATATCATTATCATGAAAGAGGTAGTGTTCGGCAAGTTAATGGGGCTAAAGGTAGACAAGTTTCTTGGCCCTGATGGAATGCATCCCAGGGTATAAGAGATGGCGGGGGAAATAGCACACGCACTTGTGGTAGTTTACCAACATTCGCTGGACTCTGGTGGTTCCTGCGGATTGGAAAACAGCAAATGTGACGCCACTGTTCAAAAAAGGAGATAGACAAAAGGCAGGTAACTATAATTAGCTTAACTTCTTTAGTAGGGAAAAATGTTTGAATCTATCATCAAGAAAGAAATAACGAGATATCTGGATATAAATTGTCTCATTGGTAAGACACAGTATGGGTTCATGAAGGGAAGGTCATGTTTGACTAATTTGGTGGAATTCTTTGAGAACATTACATGTGCAATGAACCTGTGGATGTGCTGTTTCTGGATTTCCAGAAGGCATTTGACAAAGTGCTACACCAAAAACTGCTACATAAGATAAAGGTGCACAGTGGTAAGGGGAACGTATTAGAATGGATAGAGGATTGGTTAACTAACAGGAAGCAAAAAGTGGGGGTAAATGGGTGTTTTTCTGGTTGGCGATCAGTGATTAGTGGTGTGCCTCAGGGATCAGTGTTGGGACCACAATTGTTTACGATTTACATAAGATTATTTGGAGTTGGGGATCAAGTGTAGTGTGTCAAAGTTCCCAGATGACTCTAAGATGGATGGCAGAGCAAAGTGTGCAGAGGATGCTGAAAGTCTGCAAAGGGATATAGATAGTCTAAGTGAGTGGGCGAGGGTCTGGCAGATGAAGTACAATGTTGGTAAATGTGAGGTCATCCATTTAGGTAGGAATAACAGAAAAAATGGACTATTATTTAAATGGTAAAAAAATTGCAGCATGCTGCTGTGCAGATGAATCTGGGTGTCCCTTGTGCAGGAATCTCAAGGAGTTGGTTTGCAGGTGCAGCAGGTAATTAAGGCAGCAAATGGAATTTTGTCCTTCATTGCTAGAGGGATGGAGTTTAAAAACAGCGAGGTTATGTTGCAGTTGTATAAGATGCTGGTGAGGTCACACCTGGAGTACTGTGTACAGTTTTGGTCTCCTTACTTGAGAAAGGATATACTGGCACTGGAGGGGGTGCAGAGGAGATTCACTAGGTCGATTCCAGATTGAGAGGGTTGGCTTATGAGGAGAGACTGAGTAGACTGGGGCTATACTCATTGGAATTCAGAAGCATGAGGGGAGATCTTATAGAAACATAAGATTATGAAGGGAATAGATAAGATAGAAGCAGGGAAGTTGTTTCCACTGGCGGGTGAAACTAAAACTAAGGGGCATAGCCTCAAAATAAGGGGAAGCACATTTTGGACTGAGTTGAGGAGGAACTTCTTCACACAAAGGGTTGCGACTCTGTGGAATTCCCTCCCAGTGAAGCAGTTGAGGCTACCCCATTGAATATATTTTGTATAGATCAATTCCTTTACTGTTCAGAAATTAAGGGCTATGGTGAGTTGGCGGGTAAGTGGAGCTGAGTCCAGAAAAAAAAAATCAGCCATGATCTTATTGAATGGTGGAGCAGGCTTGAGGGGCCAGATGGCCTACTCAGGCTCCTAGTTCTTACATTCTTAAGATGTGCAGAAGGCGAGAGAGAGAGACTGGAGGAAATGTCTTAACTTCAGAAAAACATGTAGAACCTGTTCCCACTGCAATTGATTGGGGTCAATATCAAGGAGGATCGCCAAATGGCGAGAAGCCAGCAAGCCTCGTTCTAGCTCCAGAGGTTTCCAAAGTCATCTTCCAGTCCAAAGCCCACTCCATGGAGCAGAATGAGTCATGTTCATGCTGGGAATCAGAGCACTTTCCAATCAAATTTGGATAAATGAAGGTTACCCTCTCTGCTCTGTCTTATCCATTTGTCGTATCACATTTTTTGCTGAGTTCATCTGGAAGGAGGGGATCTTAAGAGGTGGATACCAGGTAGCAGAGATACGCTGGTCAAAGCTTTCCAGTACATAGATCACATTGTTGCCTTCTGCTTCAGTCCACTGTCAGTAACCCTGACAAGTATCTCCAACTTGTTCAAATGGACTTCAGGAGCCAAGATAAATTGTGGCAAGTGAAAGGCCAAATTCTTTGAGAAGTTAACCAATCAATCCTTTGTCACCTTCACCTTCACACCAGAATACCTGAAAGAGTTGCTGCTGGAGATATAGCTCAAAGAGGCCGGGGACTGTGGCATAAACCGAGAGGAGCACATAGAAACTAGGTAAGTGACACTGCATTCCGGGCAAGAACCTGGTCATCAGGTGTCCTCAGCATTGCTGTACGCATGCAGGATGACCCACACCCCACTGCTGCAATCATCTGAGCAATTTGTGACGTCATCTGAAGATCAAAAATGGCCCATATCCACAGGAATACAATGTACAAATCTCTGGAGAGCGCACCAAAATGTACCTAACAAATCCCCTCATCCTGATGACATCTTATGCAGCTGTATCAAGCTTTGTGTACACTCTCGGTATAAACAATAAGTGTCACTATATGCTGAGGTTCTATATGACTCCATGTTGCAAAGAGTGGGCCTGGCCACGTTGTTGTGGAACATTTCATTCAGTTTCACTGTGCTATATCATCTGTCCATGCATATAAACCCCTTTAATCACAAGTTCATCAGGTAGCATTCCACCTAAAACACCCTTGAGGACCTGTAGGAAAAAGGATACAGTGTAGAAAGGTCCCCTGAGCAGATTGGCGAAACGCCTCATTGCCAGAGCTTTCAAACAGCACCAAGATGTAGCTTGGCTGGTGGTGAGAAGGGCCCTCTGTGTTAGATCCTTCATGGATACCCAAAGTCACAGTGCAACCACACATTGCCTTTGAAATGACTGGGATGAGGAAGGGGCCACTCCACACCTTCTTCTGGATGTGGTAGTCAAAGTGCATCCTTGTGCAGCTTTGTGTGATGCAGGATGCTTTGCTCTATCAGCTATTTGCAGAGATGGATTCTGAGACAAACTTCACCTGCTGCTGAAAGATGCTCTTTGGTCTGTCTGAAAGTTGCTGATTTTCCAATACAAAGAGTTATCCACAGTTAAGTGTTGCAGACTGGCATATTCCAAGATCCAGGACTAGGTGATGAGCAATGCACTAAAGCTTGGGGCAGCCACCACAGCGGCTTCACATATTCCTCCAGAATTTTAAGTGGTTATTTATTGTTCTAAGGCAAATGTGCTGGCCCGCAAAGTCACGTGATGGGCACCAATCCCATTCATGAATAACCAGCTCTCATCAGCTGAGATTTAACAATAATCATCTCACTGAATTTCTCTTTATCCTATCCCAGAATTCAAACAGGTTTGCATGAATGTCATGTGTTGCATTTATAAATATCAGGATTCTGGCCACCCAGAACTGATGTTGGGATGTTCCTTTTTCACTGCAATCCCAAAAACAATTAAAGACCAATTTGGTCAGAAATAACCAGCTTCCAGGAGGCAAGATGGAAAAGGCTTGCAGTAATTCACATTATTTGTGACCTCAGGATATTCTCAAGCACTTTATAGGTAAGGAAGTATTTTGCAATTGTAGTCCCCGTCGTAATGTAGGAAATGCAGCAGCCAATATACACATTAGAGGCTCCCACCAACTGCAGTGTCACGTTGATCAGAGCATCTGTTTTTAGTGATGTTAAATGAAGGATAAATATTGGCCAGGAAAATGGGGCATAACTCTCCCACTCTCTTTGAAATAGTGCCATCGGATATTTTCTGTCTATCAAGAGGGCAGATAAGTTTCGGTTTCAACATGTCATCCAAAAAAAAATGGAACTACCCTCCCTCAGTGCTGCACTGGACTGCCAGCCAAGCCTCTGGAATAGAATCTGAATTCACAGCCTTCTGACTGAGGCCAAAGTATGCCGTGACTATTACTGTACTGCAAAGGAATATTGAGATACGTTAAAAGGAACCTTACCCTGGAATGGGAGCACAGAAACATCCACAAGGATGGTTGAATCCTCTCACAAAATGAGGTTTAGGGGGACAGTCAGGGTGTACCACATTAGTAGCTGTGAAGAAAACAGGACAGTGCAGTTAATTCAAACAAAGTACAGAAGACTCAAACCACATGGGAACATGAAAAGGTGTACAGGAGATCTTACAATACGAGTTCATTGTTTAATTGTACAGCCTCACGCAAAAATCATATTGTTGTATGAACTGCACCATTGCAAAAACTCAAGCTTACATGTTAGTGCACTTAATATGGAATTAATGGCAGGCTTTCATTTCTCCGCATTCAACTGCATTGTACATTTTCATTACAACAAACTGCCTGTACATGAGAGAGGGAGGTGCATGCACTTGCTAGTTACCATTTGAGGATATCATTCCATCTTCATACTGTTTGATTAAAATTACATCCACAAAATCCCTTGGAGAGATTATGCCCACTGCTGCTGATGGTGTAACAGTCCTGCAGACAGACACATCCTAGGAGGAGTGATAGTACAAACAATATTAAAAAGTGGAGCATTTCATTCACTGTCCATTTCTGGTGTGCAAATGTAGAAAGTGAAAATAACAAATAGCTTTTGCATATTTCCAGGTGAATTCTCAAACATTCATGCATCTTGAAATACTTACCTTATCTGACATTATCTTTGTATAGGACAAGGTATTGCCATTTTCAAAGAGGATAGTTGCAGATCTTAGGAGGACACAGACTAACGAATTGAGCAGTTATATGACAGATGGAATTTATGGCTGATAAATATGAAGTGATGCATTTAGAAGGAAGATTGAGGAGAACTAAAGGAGTTACAGAAACACAGGTCAGGGGGCTGAACATACACAATCTTTGAAGACGTAATGTCAAGCTGATAAGGCAGTTTAAAAAAGCAAACAGTGGGCCCTTGACTTCAGAAATGTTGGCAGAGCTCAAAAGCAAGGAACTATGTTACACATTTCTAAATCGTGGGGCCTTGGCTGGAGAATTCTGGACACTACATCTGATGAAGGGTGTTGTGGCCTTGAGAGGATGCAGAGGGTTTTTACTAGAATGGTATCAGGGATGAAAGACTCCAGTTAGGTGGAGAGACGAGAGAGGATAGGTCTTTGCCTCAGAGCAGAGAAAGTTAGGGAGAGATTTACAAAGGCATTCAAATTATTTCCTCCCACAGTCCAAATGTGCATAGGTTAGGTGAACTGGCCATGCTAAGTTGCCCCTAAATGTCCAAAGACATGTCAGTTAGAGGGTTTAGTGGGATAAATGTGTGGGGTTTTGGGGATAAGACCTTGGGCCTGGGCAAGGTATTCTGTTGCAGAGTCGATGGGCTGAACGGCCTCCTTCTGCACTGTGAGAATTCTAAGATTCTCGCTATATTAATAAATTTGGATCCTACAAGTGCCAGAATAAATGAGGCAGAGAACTGTTTGAAAACTATTGCTATGTTAAAGTCTGTGACATGCACATTATATTCAAATCTTATCGTATACTAGGAAATCTCTCATGATATTTTTTAGGCAATACAAATGAAATGAGTACTTATGTTTGCCATTCAAGTCTAACTAAATAGAGTGAAAACCATTTTAAAACCAAATTCTTCTTGCAAAAGTAAATCATAGTCACCAAACTTACATCATCAATGACTGCAATCAGCTCAAATAATTTTACATTTTTGTCCCATTTCACTCTTAGTCCGTCAGGCACAGGTTTTAAACACTCCCAGACATCTTGTGGTGCAGCTTTAATTATCCCTTCACCTTTGTACCTGAATTAAAGGCCACAAGAAAAAAAGGGAAATTATCAGAATAATAATCAACCCCAGTAACAAATAATAGTCACTTTATAACTGGCAAGTATTGCAATCTTTTTACTAAACCGGTAACTCTTTCAGTGGGAAAGTAAGAAGCAAACGGGATTTCCCTGTAGTTGAGGACGTGGTACCTCTTTGGGACACAGCACAGGAATCTTCACTCTGCATCCAACCTACATACTCTTGCAAATCGCATTCAGGTGCATTCAGACCAGGCCTGAGTTTTTGCTTCTAGCTCCACGTATCCCAACCTGGAATAAGGTGGCCGGGATGGTTGGATTTTTGTTGCCAGGAGATGGGTGAAAATGGGAATTTGGAGGTTAACCGCAGCAAGAGTGCAGGGAGTGCTAGGTACAGAGGTGGGTCGGGAAGAAGGCCTGTCATGGTGCAGCTGTGTGGAAATCTTTTTAAAACGCAATAAAAAGATTAAACAGCTCTCCAGCCATAACTCCCCTTCATGCTGTATCAATGCCAATTCCTGCTGCTGTTGTATATTGGGAATGTGATATGCAGGACAGACTTTGGTTAAAAACAAATGGAGATTTATTAATGGCGTGTAATCTCTCCCATTGCTGCTGCTTCTTCTCTCTGTCTCCCACACTAGGCCTATTACATCATTTCCAATGTATGCATTAATACAGCATAGCTCCAGTGAGCCTACAGGAACAAACATACAACACCAGTCACATCATTATCCCCACCCACACAACACAACCCCTCACATCCTCCATATCAACCTCTGCCCCTTTACTCTTCCCCAAGATGTTTCATACCCTCCATGCCAAATTATGCCCTTCCAGCCACCCGTATGTGAACTTAGTGCCACCCCCTTGGACGGGTTGGGAGGGTCACTTTTAAGATTTAGGATCACAAAATCAAATACTGTGCATTTCTCAAAATTCTCTTGTGAATTTAAACTAGCATGTAAACAGCAGTCTAAACGTTCACCCTATGTTGGCCTTCATAAGATACAGGAGCAGAATTAGGCCGTTTGGCCCATCGAGTCCGCTCCTCCATTTGATCATGGCTGATATGCTCTTCATCCCCATTTTCCTGCCTTCTCCTCATTACCAATTAAAACCTGTCTAACTCCTCCTTAAATTTACTCACTGTTCCATCATCCACCACACTTTGGGGTTGCGAATTCCACAGATTCACAACCCTTTGGGAGAATTCTCCTCAACTGTCTTAAATTTGCTACCCTTTATCCTAACACTACAATCTCTCATCCAGGGTGCTTCACAAGAGGAAGCATCTGCTCCACATCTACTTTATTCATACCTTCTATCACCTTAACAACCTCAATTTGATCTCCCCTCATTTTTCTAAATTCCAGTGTGTATAAGCCTCTATCATGCCCCAAGGTAGATTCAATTCTGACACATGCAGTATTGATGCACCAGAGGCTTGAGAATCCTGGACATCATCAAAATAAATGCAAGAAAATAAAAGCTGAGTGTGATGTAAAAGTGCTGATTAACATTTTATTATTCCTGCAAAGCCTGGGAATTAAGTCTTTATTATAGGGATTATTTCAAGGCCCAAGTGCTGCTGCAGGGCAGGAAGACAGAGGGACTCCCACCACAGAGCCTAACAGGCAAACCCGCCAAATCGTGTGATTCGGGCTCATTAATTAAGCAACCGGGATTTTCCTGGTATATCGTGCAGTGGGGTAGGGAGGAAACCACGTCCCCCCCCACTGTTATACCAGGGCACTACATTTAAAAGGTGCCTGAACTGTTACTCATTCATTATGGTAGGAGTTTGGACCTAGATATGGCTGTCAGGAAACATGATGTGGATGTGCCTCTGACCTTCGGGTAAGCATTCTCCAAGGCGGCCTTCACGACACACGACAGCACAGAGTCGCTGAGCAGAGACTGATAGCCAAGTTCCGCACACATGAGGACGGTCTCAACAAGGATCTTGGGTTCATGTCGCACTATCTGTAACCCCCATGACTTGTCTGGGTTTGCAAAACCTCACTTACTGCACTGTCTGGAGACAATACACATCTCTTTAACCTGTGATCAGTGCTCCTTCCACTCACATTGCCGGCCACTTTAAGACTTAAACAGTAGGTTAGGTGTAAAGATTCGCATTCTAATCAGTAATCTGTAAACTGTCTGTGCTTTATATGCTCTGTCTGAGGCCAGAACTCTCCATTCACCTGACGAAGGGACTAACCCGAAAGCTAGTGAGTGTACTATCAAATAAATCGGTTGGACTTAAACCTGGTGTTGTCAGACTTTTTACTGTGTCAGGAAACAGCAAGCACTGACCTCGGGGTTCAGCAAAGCCTCATTGGATAAACGACTGCAAGCCACAGAGGACAGGAAAGATCTCCTTTTTCCAAGCACAGGGGGAGGAGACCCAACCATCTCACTACACCTGCATGGGAGAAGTTCACCAGTGTGGTCAATGCCAATTCCATTCAGAGGAGGACCATCTATAGTGCTGGAAACAAATGAATACCTTAATCTGCACCACGTGGATAAGTGAACCCTCCATTTCCCATATTCACTTCCTGAATGGGAGCTGGGACATGGACCCATGCATAAAAGTCTTTCACAAAATGCTGCAGTTACATCCATTCAACTACATAATCCTACAAAAACTAACATTCCATTCAAGTGTTTTCAAATTTTGCACATGGCACAAAGCTTGGTGAGAGGGTGAGCTGCGAGGAGGATGCAGAGATGCTTCAGTTAGATTTGGACAAGCTGAGTGGGCAAATGCATAGCAGATGCAGTATAACGTGGATAAATGTGAGGTATCCACTTTGATATTAAAAACAGGAAGACAGATTATTACCGAAATGGGTATAAATTAACTGAGGGAAACGAGACCTGGGTGCCCGTGTACTGCAGTCGCTGAAGGTAAACATGTAGCTGCAGCAGGCGATAAAGAAGGCAAATGACATGTCGGCCTTCATAGCAAGAGGATTTGAGTACAGGAGCAGGGATACCTGGCTGCAATTATACAGTGCCATGGTGAGGCCACACCTGGAATATTATGTGCAGTCCTAACAGGGTACGAATGACTACCTTAATCCACGGCACGGTAGCACAGTGGTTAGCGCTGCTGCCTCACAACGCCAGGGACCCAGGTTCAATTCCAACCTCGGGTCACTGGCTGCGAGGAGTTTGCACATTCTCCCCGTGTCTACGTGGGTTTCCTCCAGGTGCTCTGGTTTCCTCCCAAACGCCAAAGATGTGTGCGGGTCAGGTTGACTGGCCATGCAAAGGGGGATTAGCAGGATAATACATGCAGTTAAAGGGATAAGCGCTGGATGGCATTGTTATCGATTCAGGCATGATGTGCTGAATGGCCTCCTTTTGCACTGTTGAAATTCTATGATTCTAGGATAAATGCAGGAAGGGTATTCCCGATGGCAGGAGTGTCTGGAACCAGAGATCATAGTCAAAGGATATCGGGTAAACCTTTAAGGACTGTGAAAGAGAAATATCTTCACCCAGAGAGTGGAAAGCCTATGAAATTCTGTACCAAGAAAGCAGTTGAGGCCAAAACACTGCTTTTAAGAGAGTTAAATATATCTCTTGGGGCTAAGAGGGGTCAAAGGATGTTGGGGGGGGGGGGGGAGCGGGGGGATGCGTGTGGAGGAAGAGACGGGATCAGGTTGAGTTGGATGATAAGCCATGATCAGAAAGAATGGCAGAGCTGGCTTGAAGTGCTGAATGGCCTATTACTGCTCCTATTTCCAGTAATTCTATGTATCACCATATAAAAACATGCATTTGGATTCACTGTCGCACTTCATAAAGTCCATAACCACCCGTAGCTGTCAATTAAATGGCAGACACTCCACTATGATAATGGAAGGTCATACAACAGTAATTCAGTACTGATAACCCTCAGGCTCATGTCAGAATGAAGTAACAAGCAACATTTTTTTTTAATCCATTCACACGTTTTAACAAAGTATTAAACTCATTGTCTCCGGTTCCTGCGTGAGGTTCGCCACAGATCACTGACCATTTCCACTACTTTGTCTGCTTGTAGGAATTACGATTGGATGAAAATGTGCATGCAGCTAGGTTACAGCATTTATCACTGTTTCCAATGGCGGTGAACATGATGGCAATCTCAAGGAACCAATTTCCCCAGTCCTGCAAATTATTCAATTAAAATTTCACACTAATTGTGTCCATATCCACTTATGGTCTCAACCTCTCCAAAAGTTCATAAACTCTCTCTAACAACTTGGCCCTCCCAACTCTGTGTAGCCACCATTGGTTCATATGCCTTCAACCATCAAAGTTTCATACTCTGGAATACACTCCTTAAATCCCTCTGCCTTTGTGCCTCCTAGTTCTCCATAAATTCCACTGCTTTGACCAAGCTTTGGGTGATTCCATGTAATACGTCCTCTTTGGTTCAATGCCCATTTCCACGATTACGTCTTTGTGAAGCACCGCGGTTACTTTTCAATGTTAAACGTGTTGTATAATTGCTGTTGTAATGCCTACAGGTGTGACCAATCTGACAACTGGTGGTCTTATTTTTCGCAGGTTTCTGTTCAGGCTTTGTTCTGTGTCCATCTTATCGGCCCCCCACCCCCTCACATATGCAATTAGGACAACTCTAACCAAGCATTTGATTTTCATCTTCACCTTACACTGACCACTATATATCCTGTTTATCCCTGGAGATGGGGGCAAGAATTTCACACCCATGCAGGAACTCCCATCTATTCTTATTATGAGACAAGAATGTTAGCCTTCTACACAGGCTACAGGTAGGCAAAATTACCATTGTTGAAAATTACCAGTGTATGAAAAGGTAGTTGTACAGGTGGCATGGTAGCACAGTGGTCAGCACAGCTACTTCACAGCTCCAGGGACCCAGGTTCAATTCCAACTTTGGGTCACTGTCTGCGTGGGTTTCCTCTGGGTATTCCGGTTTCCTCCCACAGTCCAAAGAAGTGCAGGTTAGGTTGATTGGCCATGCTAAAATTGCCCCTTAGTGTCCTGAGATGTGTAGGTTAGAGGGATTACTGGGTAAAATATGTAGGGATATGGGGGTAGGGCCTGGGTGGGATTGTGTTTGGTGCAGACTCAATGGGCCGAAGTGCCTCTTTCTGCACTGTAGGATTCTATGAAAAACCCCAAAACACTGGCCAACATTCAATGTGCAAACAGACTTATAAATCAACCTAACAGACCAACTATGATGATCGAATGACAAGAGACCATTTAATCCCTCAAGCCCACTGCCCAAGTGAATCACATCATGGCTGACCCATACTTCAACTCTATTTCCCATTTTTACTCAATTTATCTTGATGTCCTTACCCAACACAAATCTGGTGATCCCCATCTCAAACGATGCAACTGACTTAATTTGACATGCATACTATGAAAGGTCTGACACTGGGAAGTTCTGAAGAACAAAGGAACCTTGGCGTGTTTGTCCATAAATCTCTGAAGGTGGAAAGGCAGGTTAAGAAGTTGGTGAAAAAGGCATATGGCGCACTCGCCTTTATCAATTGGCTTACAGATTACGAAAACAGAGAGATCGTGATGGAGTTGTATAGAACTTTGGTGAGACCACAGCTGTAGTGCTGTGTGCAATTCTGGTTGCCACATTACAGGAAGGACATGAACGCACTAGAGGGGGTACAGAGGAAATTTACCAGTTGCTGCCTGGGATGGAACTGTTAAGTTACGAAGAGAGGTTGGATAGGCTTGGGTTGTTTTCGTTGGAGTAGAGAAAACTGAGGGGCGACCTGATTGAGGTGTTCAAGATTCTGAGGGGCATAGGGGGCAGCTGTTCCCCTTAGTTGAAGGGTCAGTTACGAGAGAGCACAGGTTCGAAGTGAGGGGTGAGAGGAATTTGAGGAAAGGCCTTTTTACTCAAAGTGTGGTGACTGCCTGGGAGGGTGGCGGAGGTGAGATGCCTCATGTCCTTTAGGAAGTATCTGGATGAGTACCATAAAATTCAAGGCTACGGGCCAAGTGCTGAGCAAGTGGGATTAGGTGGACAGATGAGGGCATTTCATACGTCAATGCAGACTCGATGGGCTGAAGTCCTCTTCTGCACTGTGACTCTTTTGGGGCTCTTTCAGATTTCCACCACCCATTGTGAAAAGCTTATCTCTAGGATCAGTACACAATTCTTCACATTATTATGTTTCTTCTGACCATTTAGAGTTGTCATAAACTTGTTAAATGAAAAATATTAGTGGGATAGAACAACGCAAAACCTCATTGGGATTCATTCTATAATTTAAAATTGATTATCATTGACAGTGAAACTCCCAGATGGGTCAAGGTGGTACACGCTACCTCACAGTCTACTTCATCAGAACTGCTATCAGAGGATTGCTCCTAAACATTCAATAAACGTATACTCATCTCCACACTCACAAGTTTCCAGAATATTCTGATGATGGCCTCCAGGAGACACAAACTTCATTCTATCAACAAAGAAGAAAAACACGTTTTAGAGCTTACAAAGATTTAAAATCACTTCAAGCATCAAAAAAACGCCAATGGTATGGCAATAAATGATTCAGGATTACCCAAGGGAGAGCATTTAGGAGTCCATATGCCCATATGCAAAGAACAACACAGCACGGGAAACAGGTCCTTTGGCCCAACGAGCCCACGCCGCCATTTCAACACTGTGAGTCCCCTCTTCCACCCTTGACCCTTGTCTGCGCTTATGGCATTCCACATTGGAAACCAGATTGAGGGGAGACTAATTTAGGGACAATTTGTTACACCAATCAGCCTAAGAGCACATCTTTGGGGTGTGGGAGGAAATATTGGGTCATCAATGGGATAATGCTTTACTCATTGCACAATGCATATCAAAGACTGGGTTTTATTACGTGGTGGTTAAATGTAGTTAATCAGTATCTGGATGTTTTTAATGTTGCGAACTAGAAAAAGAAAAACAAGGTAATTATGAAACCAGTTCAGGTTACATCTGCACTGCACAGAGCCAATATCAGGTGATCTGGTTTTGCAGTTGTAGTGTGATGCAGCCATAGTCTCTGGACAGGAGCCTAGAATAAGATACCCTGAAGGATGCACTTTATATGCTATGCTTAATAGTGATCTCAAGCAGAGACTGCTTCATAACATTAAAAATTGCAGGCTGAAAGCACTGTAAAAGCAATGCTTGTCCTGGCGGGGAGAGAAAAGTCTCAGTAACAAAGATTTTGTAGTCACGCTGTGACAACATGGCTATTTTATTCCAATTCAGTAAAATGCTAACATAGGCTAGGAAAGATAAAAGTTCCTGATTTTGCTGAATAGCTAAATGGGTGAGAAGTGAATGCCGTTGTAATTTCCTAAAATAAAACTCTGTATTTATGCTGTTCGCTTCATTACTGTCCCAACTGTTTGTATCTCCAGGAATTACATTCAAAATTGCTGCAATAAGATGGGCACAAGATTTAGCGTAACAAGCAGAACACAGCAACAAAACTTGCATTTATATAACATGGCTTACTCAGTTAATGGTAGGGCCTTGGGGAGAGTTACAGAACAAAGAGATCTAGGGGTACACGTTCATAGCTCCTTGAAAGTGGAGTTACAGGTGGACAGAGTGGTGAAGGCGGCATTCGGCACGCTTGGTTTCATTGGTCAGAACACTGAACACAGGAGTCGGAATGTCTTGTTGAAGTTGTACAAGACGTCGATAAGGCCACACTTGGAATACTGTGTGCAATTCTGGTCACCCTATTACTGAAAGAATATTATTAAACTAGAAACAGTGCAGAAAAGATTTACTAGGATGCCACCGGGACTTGATGGATTGAGTTATAAGGAGAGGTTGGAAAGACTGGGACTTTTTTCTTTGGAGTGTAGGAGGCTGAGGGGTGATTTTATAGAGGCCTATAAAATGATGAGGGGCACACATCAGCTAGATAGTCAATACCTTTTCCCAGAGGTAAGGGAGTTTAAAACTAGAGGTTTAAGGTGAAAGGGGAGAGATACAAAAGTGTCCAGAGGGGCAATTTTTTCACATAGAGGGTGGTGAGTGTCTGGAACAAGCTGCCAGAGTTAGTAGTGAGGTGGGTACAATTTTGTCTTTTAAAAAGCGTTTAGATAGTCACATAAGTATGACGGGCATAAAGGGATATGGGCCAAATATGGGGAATTGGGACTAGTTTAGGGGTTAAAAAAAAATGGCATGGACAAGTTGGGCCGAAAGGCCTGTTTCCATGCTGCAAACCTCTATGACTCTTAACTTGATAAAAGATTCCTAGGTGCACGCAGGAATATTATCCAACAAAACTCAGCACCAAACCACTAAGGAGATACTGGGGAAATAGGGCTGGCACAACGGTTAGCATTCCTATCTCACAGTGCCAGGGACCCGGGTTCAATTCTGGCCTTGGGTAACTGTCTGTGTGGAGTTTGCACATTCTCTCTGTGTCTGCGTAGGAGTTCTCCATGAGCTCCTGTTTCCTCTTGCTCTCCAAAAATGTGCAGGTTAGATGGATTGGCCATGCTAAATTGCATCTTAATGTCTGTGGGATTAGCAGGGTGAATATATGGGGTCACAGGGATAGAGCCTGGGTGGAATTGTTGCTGGTACAGGCTCGACAGGCCAAATGGCCTCCTTCTGCACTGTAGGGATTCTACGAGGACAGAGATTTGGTCAAAGAGATAGATTTCAATTAGTGTTGTTGAGGAGGAAAGAGAGACAGAGAAGCTTGACGGAGGCAACTTCCAAGATTAGGTAACTGAAAGTACGGCCCCCAAGAATGAATCTATTAAAAATAGGGATGTGCAACAAGCCAGAATGGTAGAGGTACTGCGTGTCTCAAGAGGACTGTAGAAGATCACAAGATAGGGAGAGTGAAACTAAGGTGGAATTTGAAAAACAAGAATGAGAATTTTAAAATCTAGCAGTTATTCAACTGACAGCCAATACAGGACAGCGATAAAGACTTGGTGCTCAGATTTAGGATGTAGGCAGAAAAGTCTTTGATGAGTTTAAGTGTGTGAAGGGAAGTTGAAAGATGAGAGTCAGGTCAGGAATGTGTTTAAATTGTGATGTCTTGCAGTAGCTGACGTATGGCTGAGGGTTTTAGCAGATGAGCCGATGTAGGAATAAAGTTAGCAATGTTATGGCAGTGGAAACAGAGATTAGTTCTTCAGGTGTTCATATTAACTTCATGTTCAACAGTATGAAGCCTTGAGATGGGTTTTTTATTTTAAAGGATGGGGATGTAGATAAACCAAAATAAAATTTAATCCTTGATTATTTAAACAATATTACATAACATAAGAACATAAGAAATAGGAGCAGGAGTAGGCCATCTAGCCCTTCGAGCCTGCCCCGCCATTCAATAAGATCATGGCTGATCTGTCGTGGCTCAGTTCCACGTTCCCGCCCTCTCCCCATAACCCTTAATCCCCTCGCTTATCAAAAACCCATCAACCCGCGTCTTAAAAATATTTAGCGAGGCAGCCTCCACCACTTCAACAGGCAGAGAATTCCAGAGATTCGCCACCCTTTGAGTGAAGAAGTTCCTCCTCAACTCCGTTCTAAACCGCCCCCCCCCCCCCTTTATCTTGAGGCTGTGCCCCCTAGTCCTACTGTCCTTTCTGAGCGGGAAGAGTCTCTCCACCTCTATCCTATCCATCCCATTCATCATCTTATATGTCTCAATGAGATCTCCCCTCATTCTTCTAAACTCTAACGAGTACAAGCCTAGTGTATTCAGCCTCTCCTCATAGCTCAACCCCCTCAACTCCGGTATCAGTCTAGTAAACCTCCTCTGCACTCCCTCCAAGGCCAAAATATCCTTGCGTAAGTGCGGCGCCCAAAACTGCACACACTACTCCAGCTGCGGCCTCACCAATGCCCTATACAGCTGCAGCAAGACCTCCCTACTTTTATATTCAATCCCCCTCGCTGTGAAGGCCAGCATCCCATTTGCCTTCCTGACCAATCTAAAATCTGCTTGTAACAGAATGATATTAATGTTGCTGAGTTTACCTTTGGACTGGCAATATACAGAAATCAACTTGTATTTACATAATGCCTTTCACTAGTAAATGACCTCAAGGTGTTTCATAGGAGCGATATCAAAGAAAATTTGACACTAAGCCACATAAGGAGATATTCGGATTGATGACCAAAGGTTAAAAAGGTAGGTTATAAGGAGCTTATTAAAGGAAGAGAGAAAGGAAGAAAGATTTACAAGCATTTTTGTTACTGGTCTGCATAAACCTGTGAAAATATAGATCCTCCACCTGATTTTATATAAAAGATACCACAATATTTTATGGTGAATTGTGAAGAACAACAAGCAGAACAGTTTAATAAGTTACAACCTCATCAACCGTCAGAATCCACTGATTACCTGCACTGAGTTTTGACAAAAAAATGCTTGGATGCAAAATTGCAGAAGTAAACTTGTTTAATGTTCTTAGATAGAACATCAGAAGTTTACAGTACAGAAGAGGTTATTCAGCTTGTCTTGTGCAAGTTATTTGCTATAGCAATGGGCTTATCCCACATTTCTATATCTTACACTCCTTCAAATGCTTATTTACTTTTCCTTAAAAATGTAATAACCTATTTCATTCAATGCTCCAACAGATAAACACAATGCATACCATGAACCAAACATTATTAACATAAGGCAGTTGTGTGTAATAATATTGAAATCAAATTCAGTAGCTGGCCATTAATGGTTCCTTTCTACGTAACAGTTTCATTTCAAACTTACAGGCAGAATCTGCTTTTCAGACTAAAATAATGGAATGTGATTTTCAATAGAATTGGAGTGCTCTCAATCTTTGGTTGAGAGCAATAATTTATATGCAATGCGATTTCCTACTGACCACCTCAAACAACACATTCATTCTGCAAAGGTCATAAGACATAGGAGCTGAAATAGGTCATTCGGTCCATCAAGCCTGTTCCACCATTCAATGAGATCATGATTGATTTGCTATAATAATCCTCAACCTCACATTCCCACCATATCCCTATACCGATTAAAAATCTGTCTATCTCAACCTTGAAGATCCTTAATGACCCTGCCACTACAGCCCTCTGCTGTAAAGATATTCATGGAGCATGAATCCTGTACTAGAAAGTGTGGATAGGGCTGCTTGTCTGTAACTATTTGAACAGTTAATACAACAATTAATTATTAAATTTGAATACTTGTAGATTGCAAAGCTGTAACTCTTCCATAGCTCAAGTAGAAATGCAAACATTATTAAAGGTTCAAGTGGGCAATGGCAGAGACTGAGTCCAACCAATTCAGAGAAAAAAAGTGGACAGGTGAAATTGGAAAATTTGTTTTTCTGGAACTTTTCAGCATTCTTCTGATTGCCATACCAATGGTCATGCCTCAACCAGCACCACCAAAAGCAGAACGAGTAGTCATTTATCATATTACTGTTTGGGGTCCCTTGTCACGTGCAAACTGATCGCCTGCAAACTTCAAAATTAATGTACTGGTTGGGAAGCACTCTGGGATATCCTGAGGCCTTAAATAAAATAAACTATTGACTTTTGCCAAGTCCATGTCTTCAACTCAAATATCACTGAGATTACATCATATTCATTGCCTGGTCCGCCACCACAAAGAGCTTTTTAAACTCACACAACGGAAATGATTCAAGTGACAAAAAACAATTTGATTCTTTTTATACCCCACATGAATTAATTAATCTCAAAGTGACATTTTCAACACTATTAACAATTGATGAACATATGTTAGTTACAATCTGAACTTGTCTTTCCAATTGTGGGTATTAAGCCAGCGTTTACTGTTTGGCAGGCTTCTAACACCCTTAGCAAACCAAAAGATCAGCAGCTCTGATGAAGGGTCATTCCAATTCGAAACGTTGGCGCTATCTTCTTTCCACAAATGCTGCTAGACTTATAAAGCATTTCCAGCATCCTCTGTGTGGTCTCTCGATTAATTATCCAGTTACTTAATGCTCAACCGCCTGCCTGGTTATGTGAACGAATCAATGTGTACCAGCAACGACGTTAAGGAAATATGCTGACTTTAAAATTGATGTGGTGAACATAAGAAATAGGAGCAGGAGTAGAGGGTCATTGCTTTTCTCTTAATTGGTCGGTGCAACATCGTGGGCCGAAGGGCCTGTTCTGCGCTGTAATGTTCTATGTTCTATCTAGCCCTTCGAGCCTGTCCCGCCATTCAGTAAGATCATGGCTGATCTGAAGTGGCTCAGTTCCACTTTCCTGCTTTCTCCCCACTTATGTCAGTTTTTCTTGCCAATGATCTGTATATATACAGAACTATACCACATATACAGAACTGTACTGGGCTATAACGAGCGAAATTCACCAACTTTCACTAACTATGGTCACATCCCAATCTGATCACCCAGGAATAAGTTCTCGCCTGATATGAAAGGTGGATGAAAGCATTGGGAATGGGCCTGTTGTATATGCCACGTCCTCGCTTACTTTTAAACCCTTGACGATGTAAATACATAGAACATAGAACATTACAGCGCGGAACAGGCCCTTCGGCCCACAATGTTGCGCCGACCAGTCTTATTTTTAAAAAAAAAACATTGACCCACTAATCTAAACCACTCCTTTTTCGTCCATAAACCTATCCACCAATCTCTTAAACGCCCCCAAACTAGGCGCATTTACAACTGCAGCAGGCAGGGCATTCCAGTCCCTCACCACCCTCTGGGTAAAGAACCTGCCCCTGACATCCGTCCTATAACTACCCCCCCTTAATTTAAAGCCATGCCCCCTCGTGCTAGATTTCTCCATCCGAGGAAACAGGCTATCACCATCCACCCTATCTAAACCTCTAATCATCTTATATGTTTCTACAATCGATAGCAGCAGCTCTGCTGATAGAAGTCAAGTTAAAATTATGCTAACTTCTAACATTTTCTTGCTAATTTTTATCCCCTTCAAGTTTAATTGGTCAATAAAGCAGCATTCTGCCTTCTTGCGTGCTTCAACCAACAAATCTTAACATTCTGACTTAGGAATTACTGGGACAACAGCTCCAACAACGCACTAAATCTCAGCCACAATTTTACTGAATGACAGAGCAAGCTTGAGGAACCAGTTGCCACTCCCAGTTCTTTCGATCTCAAGGTCTATAAAATTCAGGCTAGTAAAGATAAGGTGTGTACACAAACCTCTCTCCTCTTTTAAGAGGCTATTCAAATCCTACTTCTTTGACTGAGCTTTTGGTAGCTTGCCCTATTTTCTTTTGCAGTTTGGTGTCAAATTCTGCTCTGTAAAGAAGCCTGTTAGAACGTTGTTGTGTTACCTGCGCTTTGAAGGCAGATTGTTAGGTTTGGAGACCCATGTGACACAAGGCATATAATTTAGACAAACGTAATCGAGCCCAATATTTGTTTTCTAAAAAATATTTCATGGGATGTGGGCGTCGCTGGCTAGGCCAGCATATAGTGACCATCCCTAATTGTTCTCGAGGTGGTGAGCTGCCTTCTTGAACTACAGTCCATGTAGTGACTGCTTAGAGCCATTATAAGGAACACTAATAAACTAATGACTGGGTGCTGGGAAAAAATTGACAAATTACAAAATGCCTGACATTTACATCATTATTAATCCAAAATTAGGGCACACACAACAGTCCCATTACTCAGCCCATGGATTACTGACAATTACTTGTTTTGCAACACAATGAACAGTTAGCAGCAGAAATATGGATTTACAATGAATAACTAAATCTAAAATTAAATACTTAAAACAACTGTGACTTCATAGTTTGCGTATTACTTGTGGAGAATTGTACTTCAGTTGTCTCATCAGATTGCAAATGTGCAAATATAATTACAGCAGTGTTTTAAACTCAGTTCTGGCATGTAGTGTCTTCTTCACCCCGAGGGGCCAGCAGTTTCCATTATACTGGGGCTGGAAGAGGTTGTAGAGGTAGAAGGAAACTGTGGAGGAACTTGTAGGGAAGGCAAGGAATTCTGAATGGCTCCCAATGCCCAAGTGCATCACTAACAGTTGGCAAGTTATAGCGGCAAAGAACTCTGCGTGGGACCGAATGCAGTCAGCAGAAATTGTGAATGAACTGCAGTTTATCAAAGCTGGAAATGGGAACAGAACAGCATGTTGAACTAAAAAAAGCTGGAAAGTGACAAACTTGGCACTTTCAAAGCCCACATGCAAAAGGGTTGAGAATTAGAAAGTGATGGCTTCGATAGTGAAGTTAGAACCTCAGCTTAGGGTCACTGTGAATGCCTACACAGTTTCAGCATTCAGGGCAAAGAACGGAAAAGAGTGCAGTGTTTGTTAGATAGGAGCTGACTGAGACAGCTTCAGACTTGCTCAGGTGGCACAATGGAGAACATCACTGCCTCACAGTGTCAGGGACCCAGGTTTGATTCTTGGCTTGGGTCACCGTCTGTGTGGAGTTTGCACGTGTCTGCGTGGGTTTCCTCCGAATGCTTTTCTTCCACAGTCTGAAAGACGTGCTGGTTAGGTGGATTGGCCATGCTAAATTCTTCCTCAGTGTACCCGAACAGGCGCCGGAGTGTGGCCACTAGAGGATTTGTGCAGTAACTTCATTGCAGTGTTAATGTAAGCCAACTTATGAGTAATAAACGTCCCTTCTATTTTCCCTCCTCCCACCCCTCCTACCTCACTCATTCCCCTCTTCTTCTCCCTCCCTGCTTCACTCATTCCCCTTCCCTCACCAGCACCCCCCACCCACCTTTTCCCTACCCCCTTCCTCCCACACCCCCATCTCCCCTTCTCCACCCGCTTCTCATCTCCCTTCCCGCCTCTCCCATGCCCCCTCCTGCCATTCACTCCCCCTCCTCCTACCCTCACTCCCCCTTCCCCCACTCCTGTCTCGCTCTCTGCCTCAGCCCCTTCATCAACTTCCACGCCCATCCGCCCTCCTCCCCATCTCCCTGCTTTATTACCCCTCCTCCATTCCTCATTCGCCTCCACTTTCCCCTTCTGCCTCCACACACACACCCTCCTTCCTGCTCCCTGCCTCATCAACTTGCACCACCTCCACCCTTCCCATCCCCTTGCCTCCCTCATTCCCCCCACCTCCCTCTCCTCGGGCCTCTCATTCCGTCATTCCTCTGATTATTCCCTCTCCTTCCACCCTAATTTCCCTCCTACCACCCCTCCTGCCTCACTCATTTCCCACTTTCCCTACCCTCCTGTTTCTGTCATTTCCCCTCTACCCTCCAGCCTCTCTCATTCCCTCCATCCTCATTCCACCCTGCCTGCCTCCTTCGTAATCCCTCCTCACCACTGTCGTCTGCCCTCCCCCTCTCATTCCACCTCCTGCCTCCAATTTCTCTCTTGCCTCCCTCATTCATACAGGTGGCACTGTTGCCTCACAGCTCCAGGGACCCAGGCTCAACTTCAGCCTCGGGTGACTGTGTGTGGAGTTTACACGTTTCCCCCGTGTCTGTGTGGGTTTCCTCTGCTCCGCTAACTCCCACACTCCAGAGATGTGCGGGTTAGATTGATTGGCCATGCTAACCTGCCCTTTAGTTTCAGGGGGATTAGCAGGCTAAATATGTGGGGTTACAGGGATAGAGCCTGGATTGTGGTACGTGCAGGCTCGAAGGACCTCCTTTTGAACTGCTGGAATTCAATGATTCCCCCTCCTCCCTCCTCAATTCTTTCCCCATGCCACCAGCATTATCCATGCTCCTTCCCCTACTGTAATCTTGCAGCTGCATCCCTCCCTCAACCCCCCTCCCCACTCACATCCCCTGCCCACTCCCACCTGATCCTCCCTGAAGAAGGATCCTTCCTCTCGTCAGCTCCACCCTTGTCCCTGAACTCCTTCATTGCCTTTCCTCCTCAACCCTCATTTTTACCCTCCCCCTTTTCCCTCCCTCCTTCCCCACCCTCATTATTCCCTTCACTTCTTCATCCTCCCTCATTCCTCCACCCCTCATTCTTACTCTGCCCTCCGTCATTTCCACTGCCTCATTCCTTCCCATCCCCCCGTGCCCTCCCTCCCCCCTTCCCTCCATCCCCCGTGCCCTCCCTCCCCCCTTCCCATCCCCCGTGCCCTCCCTCCCCCTTCCCGCCATCCCCCGTGCCCTCCCTCCCCCCTTCCCTCCATCCCCCGTGCCGTCTCCCTCCTTCCCCCGTGCCCTCCCTCCCCCTTCCCGCCATCCCCCGTGCCCTCCCTCCCCCCTTCCCTCCATCCCCCGTGCCCTCCCTCCCCCCTTCCCTCCATCCCCCGTGCCCTCCCTCCCCCCTTCCCATCCCCCGTGCCCTCCCTCCCCCCTTCCCTCCATCCCCCGTGCCCTCTCCCTCCTTCCCCCGTGCCCTCCCTCCCCCCTTCCCTCCATCCCCCGTGCCCTCTCCCTCCTTCCCCCGTGCCCTCCCTCCCCCTTCCCTCATTCCCTCCACCCCCTGTGCCCTCTCCCTCATTCCCTCCACCCCCTGTGCCCTCTCCCTCATTCCCTCCACCCCGTGCCCTCTCCCTCTTCCCTCCACCCCCTGTGCCCTCTCCCCCTTCCCTCCACCCCCGTGCCCTCTCCCTCATTCCCTCCACCCCCGTGCCCTCTCCCTCATTCCCTCCACCCCCGTGCCCTCTCCCTCATTCCCTCCACCCCCGTGCCCTCTCCCTCATTCCCTCCACCCCCGTGCCCTCTCCCTCATTCCCTCCACCCCCGTGCCCTCTCCCTCATTCCCTCCACCCCCGTGCCCTCTCCCTCATTCCCTCCACCCCCGTGCCCTCTCCCTCATTCCCTCCACCCCCGTGCCCTCTCCCTCATTCCCTCCACCCCCGTGCCCTCTCCCTCATTCCCTCCATCCCCGTGCCCTCTCCCTCCTTCCCTCCACCCCCGTGCCCTCTCCCTCCTTCCCTCCACCCCCTGTGCCCGCTCCCTCCCCCTCCTATCCCCTATCCCCCCTCCCCCCTCCCTCCCCCCCTCCTCTCCCTCACCCCCCTCCTCTCCCTCACCCCCCTCACCCTCTCCTCTCCCTCCCCCCTCCTCTCCCTCATTCCCTCCTCTCCCTCATTCCCTCACCGATCTCTTGCACACTCTCCAGCCGCTCTGATCCTTCCTGTAACACAGCAGTTTCTCGGCCACCGAGTCCGCCGCCGCTCTGTAATTCATGCCGCTCCCCCCTACCCCGGGGAGGCGGGCCGGTAGCGGGCTGGGGGTTAACGGGTGGGCCCCTCCTCCTCCTCCTCAGTCAGAGCGGGCCCGCTCGGGCGGCACTGCCGAGCCGGATGCCGGGCTGCAGGCTGCGCGCCCGCCGCTCTCCTCCATTCCCTCTCCCGCCGGCCGGCCGGGACGAAGTGGCGCGCGGTACCTGCCGGGAGTTGTAGTCCCCCCGGCCGGGGCCGTCCGGCCATTTCCGGCGGCGGCAGAAGACCCCGAGGACTACAACTCCCGGCAGGCCGCGCGGCGGCACCGCCCCCGGCTCTGATTGACAGACGCGGCACCCAATCAGGGCGGGGGCAGCTTGCTGGGACTGCTGGTGCAAGGAGCTGGCATTGCAGACAGACTGAGACAGGGCAGCATTGATGCAGCAACACTCCCCTCTCAGCACAAACACTTCCCTCACTCTCAGCTTTCATTCACTGTCAACACCACACTTACTCAAGCGCTAGCTACTTAATGCATGCATGCTTACTCATTGTCACACCCAGAGGCAGCACTGATGGTGCCACTTGTCTTCAGCCAGTCAGTTTGCAGCTCCACCTCCTTTAAAACACCCTCTCTCATGATAATTTGGAGCGGCACAGTGGTTAGCACTGCTGCTTCACAGCTCCAGGGACCTGGATTCGATTCCTGGCTCGGGTCACTGTCTGTGTGGAGTCTGCACATTCTCCTCGTGTCTGTGTGGGTTTCCTCCGGGTGCTCTGGTTTCCTCCCACAACTACCTATCTGCATCTACCCTTTTGCATCCTGTAAGAATCTTTTAAGTTTCACTGAGATCAGCTTGTCATTCTTTGAAACACTATAGAATATCAACCCAATACCAACCCAATATCAAGCCCAAAGATGTGCGGGTTAGATAGATTGGCTAGGCTAAAACTGCCCCTTAGTGTCCTGAGATGAGTGGCTTAGAGGGATTAGTGGGTAAAATACGTAGGGAAATGGGGGTAGGGCCTGGGTGGGATTGTGTTCGGTGCAGAGTCAATGGGCCGAAGGGCCTCTTTCTGTACTGTAGGGTTCTATGATAATAGAACTATAGAATCCCTACAACGTAGAAGGAGGGCATTTGGCTCATTGGGTCTGCACTGAGCATCTCACCCAGGACCACCACCCCCCCCACCCTAGACCTATAACTTCACAAATTTCCATGGCTAACACCCCCCCCCCCGCCCCCCCCCCCCCACTCACCTGACCTACATGTCTTTGGACACTAAGCGTGGGATTTCCAGTCGCACTTGCCCCAAGACCAGAAAGTCCTGTCTGAAGTCGACGAACCTTTGCATAGTCCGCCAAATTTTCTGTCCTGCCTGCTAGGATACGATTAGTGGCACAATAGTTAACACTGCTGCCTCACTGTGTTTACCCCAGTCCAACGCCGGCATCTCCGCATCATGGGCTCACAGCACCAGGAACCCGGGTTCAATTCCAGGCTCAGGTCTCTGTCAGTATGGAGTCCACACATTCTCCCTGTGTCTGCGTGTATTTCCTCTGGGTGCTCCGGTCTCCTCCAACAGTCCAAAAAACGTGCTGGTTAGGGGCATTCTCCCTCAGTGTACCCAAACAGGCACCGGAGTGTGGCGACTAGGGGATTTTCACAGTAACTTCTTGTGACACTAATAAATAAACTTTGAACTCACTCTGTCTCTTTCTCCCTGTCACATACACATACACACAGTAAGACCTTCATTCCAACACCACCACCCCACCCCCCACCCCAAAAGCATTTACTGTTGCAATATTTGACCACATAAAAGGTTCTTAAAACAACATAGACATTCACAAGAATTCTCCACCAAACATCTAACATTTACAACAGATCTGGATAGTAGAGATGGGTACAATTACAACATTTAAAAGACATTTGGACAGATACATGGATGGGAAAGTTTTAGATGGGTATGGGCCAAACACATTCAAATGGGACTAGTTCAGTTTGGGAAACCTGGTCAGTACGGACAAGTTGGGCCAAAGGGCCTGTTTCTGTGCTGTATATCGCAATGGCTCTATCATTCTCTTGATCATAGAATCTTTACAATGCAGAAGCAGGGCATTCAGCCCATCGAGTCTACAATGACTCTCCCAAAGAGTATCTTACCCAGGCCACCCTCCCACCCTATCCCCAAATAGGATTATTTACCATTTAGCATGGCTGATCCCCTTAACCTGCACATCTTGGGACACTAAGAGGCAATTTAGCGAGGCCATTCCTCTTAACCTTTGCATCTTTAGACTGTGGAAGAAATCTGGATCACCCAGAGGAAACCCAGGCAGACATGGTGAAAACATGCAAACACAGACAGTGACCCCAGGTTGGAATCAAACCAGGGTCCCCGGCGTTTTGAGGTAGCAGTGCTAACCACTGTGCCACCGTGTCGCCCATGGTTGGCATCACTTAAACTAAAAATTTTCAGTCAGGTAGAGATTATATCCATCAGCTGTAAACAGTGAGAACAGCATTGTGCAAAAAACAGACCTCATCAGCAATTAATTTACTTTTTGTTTGATAAATCAGATACATGCAGGTACCAAGCACATGATGTTCAAACTAATCTACTAAGCAACGTGTGTATATTTGTTTAATTATGAACTCATCTCTGGGAGTCAGGTTATTAGCTGCAAGTCCCACCATATAAACTTGAGTTCATTATCCAACCTGATACCCCCAATGCTGTGCTGAGGGACTAATGCACTCTTTAAGGTGCTGCTTCCCCACAAGAAGCATTAATCCCAGATCCTCTTTCCCATATCAGATGGATGTATAAAATCCCATGGCACCATCCAAAGAAGGAGAGCAAAGTTGCTGCATTACTCTGGCCAATATTTATTTCTCAGCATCTATTTTCAAGGAAATTATTATTTTCTTGTGGTGCCATAGTGATATTGTCACTGGACTAGTAATCCTGAAACTCATGGTAATGGTCTGGGGACCTGGGTTCAAATCCCAACACAGCAGGAGATGGAATTTCAACTCAATAAAATGTCTGGAATTAAAAGTCAAATTATGACAATGAAGCCATTGCCTATTGTTGTAAAAACACATCTGGCTTACTAAGGAAGAGGCACATAGTCAGAGAGGGGAGACTGAGACTGCATAAGTATATAAGCATACAGTCATTGAGGTATTCAGCATAGAAAAGGCCCTTCAGCCCATCACATCTGCACTGGTCAAAAACAACAACCTAACTATCCTAATCCCAATTTCCAGCATTTGACTCAAAGCCTTCTGTGCCTTGTATGCCACAAGTGCACATCAAGATACTTCTTTAATGTTATGAGGCTCTGTGTCTTCACCACCTTCATGTCCCCTTGCCCTCATCTCCCCCTCACATCCCCTCGAAACCTCCTGCCTCTTACCTTATCTATGCCCCCGCTCATTGATTCCTTCGCCAAGGGGAAAAGTGTCTTCCTGTCTAATCTATCTATAACCCCCATTATTTCATAAATGACAATCTTGCTTCCCCCTCTCACACGCATCCCCCCCAACCTCAATGTCTCCTGTTCCAAGGAAAACAACCCCTGACTATCCAATCTCTCTTCATAGTCAAAACTCTCCAACCTAGGCAACATCCTAGTAAATCTCCTCTGCATTCTTTCCAGTGCTATCACATCCCTCATAATGTGGATTCCAGAACTGCACACAATACTCTAGCTGCGGCCTAACCAAAGTTTGTACAGTTCCAGCAGAACTTCCTGTACAGGTCCACAGTTCCCTAAAAGTGGCCACACAGGTGGCCAAAGGGATTAAGAAGGCATATGACATGCTTGCCTTCGTCAGCAGGGACATTGAGTACAAGAGTTGGGAAATCGTGGTAGGCCGTATTTGGATATTGTATGCGGTTCTGGTCACCACACTACAAGAAGGATGTGGAAGCTTTGGAAAGAACGCAAAGAAGGTTCACCAGGATGTTGCCTGGTCTTAAGAGCATTGGCTATGAAGAAAGGCTGAATAAATTAGGATTGTTTTGCACTGGAAAGATGAAGGCTGAGGGGAGACCTGATAGAGGTCTACAAAACTATGAGAGGCATAGACAGGGTCGAAAGTCAGAGGCTTTTTCCAAGGATGGAAGTGCCAATTTGTTTTATTATTAGCCACAAATAAGCTTACATTCACATTGCAATGAAGTTACTGTGAAAATGCGCCAGTCGCCACACTCCAGCACCTGTTCCGGTACACTAAGGGAGACTTTAGCATGGTCAATGCATCTAACCAGCATGACTGTGGAAGGAAACCGGAACACCTGAAGGAAACCCATGCAGACATTGGGAGAATGTGCACACAGACAGTGACCTAAGCCAGGAATCCAACCTGGGTCCTTGGCGCTGTGAGACAGCCATGCTAACCACTGTGCCACCTTGCAGCCCAATACTGTCATGGACAGATGCATCTTTCCGTGACAGCGTTGATTGGAGTGACCACTTGTGGAGACAAAATCCTGTCTCCACATTGAGGATACCCTCCATCGTGTTGTGTGGCACTACCGCTAAATGGGATTTCAAATAGACCTAGCAACTCCAAACCTGGTATCCATGAGGCACTGTCGGCCATCAGCGAAAGCAGCAGGATTGTACGCAACCACAATGGCCCAGCATATCCCTCACTCTACCATTACCACCAAGTCAGGGGATCAACCCTGGTTTAATGAAGAGTGCAGAAGGGTATGCCAGGAGCAACATCAGCCATACCTAAAAATGAGATGTCAACTGTTGAAGCTACAATCCAGGACTGTATGTGTGCGAAGCAGCATAGACAACAAGTATTGGACACAGCCACGTGATTCCACAACAACAGATCAGATCGAAGCTCTGCAGTCTTCAGCAGATGTCAACCTTCAGCCACTTTAATTCACTCCATGTGATATTAAAAAATGGCTGAAGGCACTGGATACTGCAAAGGCTGGGGACCCTGACAATATTCCGACTGAAGGCTTGTGCTCCAGAACTTGCTGCACCCTGGCCAAGCTGTCGCAGTACCACTACGACACTGGCATCTACCCAATAACTTGGGAATGTCCAGGTATATCCTGTACACAAAAAGAAGGACAAAACCAACCCAGCCAATTACTTGACGTCCACTCCCTTTCTAAATGAAAACTGAAAATGAATCCTTAGATTTTTTTTTCCTGGGGAGGAACCACTTGACTTTAACTTATCAATCAATCTTCCCCCACAACTCCTCCGCTCTTCCCACACAATGCAAGGGCATAAAAGATCCAAAAGTAAAAATAAACAAAACCCCATTTAAGCCATTGAAGCAGCAATGAAAGGACTTCAAGCAGCTAGCCGATACCATAATGACAAAAAACTAAAGTTATGAGATCTGCAGAGAGCATGATTTAATAAACACATTTCTTAAAGGGACACTAACGTCACATCAGCCACACCCACGTACCTTCAGTGAATAAAAAACTCACTGCTGTTTGTGGGATCTTGTTGGTATAGACTGGCTGTCATGTTTCCCTCAAGAAAACAAAGGCAACACTTCAAAGATTGGCTGTCATGTGCATGGAGCTGAGGTTGTAAATTACATTGTGTAAAATAACATTACAAAAAGGATATAGAAGCACTGGGGCATGTGAGAAAATGATTTATAAAGATGATATCGGCATTGAGAGCACAACTATTAGGAAGGACTGAACAGACTGGGATTCATTTCTCTCGTAAAAAAAGACTGAGAGATGACTTGCTAGAGTTATTTAATACTTGGGAGGAATTTGACAAAATAAATACAGAGAAAATGATTACACTTGAAGGAGAGACCAAAACAAGTGGCCATAGTTATAAGATAATCAAATGTCGCAATAAAGAATTCAGGAGAAAATTGTTGCCTCCCAGAGATACGCAGACTTTGATGGATATTATAGTGGAGATAGCGAACTTGCCATGTAGTGAGGCATATTCTAATGAGCAGGAATTGGAGACAGGATCAACATTGGAGAGATCTGTTAGATGGTGCAAGATGCAAAGCTCTGCTCAACTGGATGTAGATGCTGAGTCTCAGGGTCATCTTTGGAAGTGGGACTTCTGGAGTAGCAATGGAACATGGGAGTGCTTCTGCTGTTGTTGGTGGGGCTGCTCCTGTTGTTCCTTGCCAGCACTCTGGACAATGATAAGGAAGTCCGACTATGCCACTTGGCACCTGAAAGTGTTACACTGCTCACACTTCCTGCCAATGTGAGGCCAAACAACGAAATATTGCAACACAAAACTGTATCTTGCATAGATGTTAACAACTGTAATTGGAGGCGTCATCACATGACTTCCAAGAGCCTGCCCCTGACACTCTTGTTGTACTGAACGCAACTGAAAGGGACCATTCTCTTTCCATTCACACCTCTCAAGCCACATGTATTTGGTTTGGGGGGCTCTTCATGGTTCCAGTTTGCCATTGCACCCTCACTCTGTGGGCAGAATTCTCCGGCCACGCTGGTCCAAACGCCCAAAATTCCCTCCCAACCATCAATGGCGTTTCACATTCTCCGCAACCCGCCTGCTGAAATCCCAGTGGTGGGCGGGATGGGAGAATTCTGGCCATATCGGATAACTTGGAGGGGGACGCTAATGCTATGGCTCAATGGGAGAGCCTGGGCAAATCTCGCCTCAATCACAAACCGGACCTCACGCCCAAATCGAGCTGGCCAGTTCAAAGTAGTATTCCGCTCACTGTCTATACATTTTGTTTGACTGAAGTTCCTCAGTTCCCCCAAAATGACTGAGGTACAAAATCCATTCCTGATAACACTGCAGCGTTTTTCTGTGATTGTGGAGGAAAAAGATTTTGTTCACGATACAAAAAAACAACAGCAGTCCTTTATTGCTTTGCAAGCATCTAATCAGGCACTGAAGCTGTCCAAATATTGAACGTTCTGTTTATCCAGCAGCGGGGATGCAGGAAATTAATAAACAATAAAAGAGATGATTCTCCGTACATGTGGGAGATATTGTTTACACTCAGGCCTTGGTGCTTATCTGCTCTCCCCTCACTAGTGTTTGAGGGGTGACTGACATAGAAAGTTCATCACTCACAGTTCCTAAACTCACAGTTCTCTACAACCAGTATTTGAGTGGTCAGTTCTCCAGGATGCTGCCACAAACAGCTGGAGAGAGAATTCGCAGGGGCAAGAAAAACAGTGCCTATTTCCCGCTCAAAATATTGGTTTACTTGCCACTAAAGTGATGATGCCGGCGCTGGACTGGGGTAAACACAGTAAGAAGTCTCAAAACACCAGGTTAAAGTCCAACAGGTTTATTTGGTAACAGAAGCCACTAGCTTTCGGAGTGCTCGCCGCTCCTTCGTCAGGTGAGTGGGGTTTCTGTTCGCTAACAGGGCATATAAAGACACCAAATTTACAAAATAATGGCTGGAATGCCAGAGTTTACAGGTAATCAAGTCTTAAAGCTGCAGACAATGTGAGTGGAGAGAGGGTTAAGCACAGTTTAAAGAGATGTGTATTGTCTCCAGCCAGGACAGTTAGTGAGATTTTGCAATATTGCATTGTCTGGCCAAAGGAAGAGGCAGGAGTGATTTTTGGACATTGTTTATCTCACAGAGAACTCACCCATTGGAATTATACGCTGGAAATTCAACAGCACCATTTCACACCTGCTCAATTCCTATCCCCTGCCTGCATCTCCCTCCCTCAACATGCCTCTCAGACGGATCCCAGCATGTTAACATGACATAGCTGTAGTATATGGGTCTTTGGCATAGCAAGGGTTAATGTGGGATTGGACAGCAGTACTGCCCACAGTCTGATGCATAGAGGGACATGACAAACAACAGAGGTTGAGTGGAAATCAGCCTTAAGTGACCTCCTACTTTGGGCTATAATTTGTGCATATGCAAATAGTTATATGTTACCAATAAACATTACTATTCAACTGTATAGGCCTCTGAACTTCTTCATGAGACCTACTGATACCCTTATAACATGGCGGCAGTTAATGGAACCATAGACGTGATAGAAGGTGGCCATTCAGTCCATCTTGTCCATACAAACACAGTGATATCCCGGCGTCCTTTCTAATCCCATCTTGTGGCACATAACCCACAGCCCTGCAACTCAGAGCACTTAAGGTGCAGATCTAGGTACATGTTAAATGAGTTTAGAGTCTCTATCTCCACTGCCAGGTCAGACAGCAAATTCCAAACGGCCACTACCTTCTGTATGAAAGTTTCTCCGCATGTCCCCCCTAATCCTTCTGCCATTTAGAGGAGAGCTGGCCAGATGGATACAGAACTGGCTTGGCCATAGAAGACAGAGGTTAGCAGTAGAGGGGCGTTTTTCTGAATGGAAGGCTGTGACTAGTGGTGTTCAGCAGGGACCAGTTCTGGGACCGAGGAAATGTAGCTGGTCTGATTAGGATGTTCAGTGATGACACAAAAATTGGCGGAGTTGCGGACAGTGAAGAGGATTGTCAGAGGATGCAGCAAGATACAGACCGGTTAGAGACTTGGGCAGAGAAATGGCAGATGGAGTTTAATCTGGACAAGTGTGAGATAATGAATTTTGCAAGATTCAAAGCACGTAGGAATTATACAGTAAATGATAGAACCCTTAGGAGTATTGACAGGCAGAGGGATCTGGGTGTACATGTTCATCGATCACTGAAAGTGGCAACGCAGGTGGAGAAGGTGGTCAAGAAAGCATCGGTTGGGACATTGAGTGTAAAAATTGGCAGGTCATGCTGCAGCTGCACAGAACCTTAGTCAGGCCTCATTTAGAATATTGTGTACACTTCTGGTTGTCACACTATCGGAAGGATGTGGACGCTTTGGAGAGGGTACAGAAGAGATTTACCAGGATGTTGCCTGGTGTGGAGGATATTAACTATGACAAGAGGTTGAATAAACTCAGTTTGTTCTGGGATGATGGAGGTTGGGGTAGGGGGGGTGTGGAGAGGAGGGGTGGTGGTGGGGTGACCTGATACAGATTTACAAGATTATGCATGGCGTGGACAGATGCGATAGTCAGATGCTGTTTCTTAGGGTAGAAAAGTCAAGTATTAAGGGGACATAGGTCTAAGGGGAAATGTTTAGAGGAGATGTGCGAGGCAAGTTTTTTACACAGAGGGTGGTGAATATCTGGAACATGCTGACTGGGGAGGCGCTGGGAGCGGGTATGATAGTGGCACTTAAGGGGCAACTAGACGAATACATGAATAGGATGGGAATGGAAGGATACGGACTCCGTAAATGCACATGGTTTAAGTTTAGGCAGACGTCATGATCGGCACAGGCTTGGAGGGCCGAAGGGCCTGTTCCTGTTCTGTATTGATCTTTATTCTTTTCTTTGTTCTTCATTCAATATTTCGGGTACCAATACTTTACACAAACTCACACTCGTTGCAACACTTACTTTAACTGATTTAACTTTAACTTTTTAAAATCTAGTTTAACTTTAACTCTAACCCATGACCCCTACCATCTAGAAGGACAAGAGCAGCAGATACCTGGGAACACCACCACCACCACGTGGAAGTTCCCCTCCAAGCCACTCACCATCCTAATTTGGAAACACATCAGCGTCGCTGGGGCAGAATCCTGTAACCTACAGAAAGAAATGAAAGTGGTTCAAGAAGACAGCTCACCACCAACTTCTCAAAAGCAGTTAGGCAATAAAAGCCAGGACACCCCCATCCTGTAAATGACCTTTAAAAAATAGACTCAAAACATAACTCTGTTTCTCCACAGATGTTGTCAAACCTGCCGAGCTTTTCCAGCATTTTCCAATTTTATTTCAGGTTTCCAACATCTGCAATGAGTAATTTATTTTATGTAAGATTTTAAATTGACAGTAAAGGTGCAAAAAAGAATCTTTTCACAGCTTGTTACAATGCACATGAATCATTGGCTGTGTGGCCATCACACCTCAACACTGAAAAGTCACACAGTCACAAGATTCACGCCTTGTTACAGACAGAATGCATGTGTCATACTTACACTGAATGGTCTCAAATACCATTTGCATAAGATAGCATCCATCGGACACCAAGCTTTGGCAGAGGGTGTTTTCTTAATTTGCTCTTTCTGAGAATGTGAATGTTACTGGTAAAGGCAGACTTTATTACCCATCCCTAATTGCCCTTGAAGTGAGTAATTTGCCAGGTCATTTGAAAGGACAGTTGAGAGTCAGCTCCATTACTGTGGACCTGGAGTCATATGTAGGCCAGACCAGGTAAGGACAGCAGATTTCCTTCCCTAAAGAGCAACAGTGAACAAGATGAGTTTTTCCGACAATCAATAGGAGTTTAATAATCACCATTATTGAAGTTAGCTTTCAATCCCAGATTGTGAATTGAATTCAAATTTCACCAGCGGTCGTGTCTGGATTTGAACCCATGTTTTGAGAGCAATAACCTGGATCCCTGGTTTACAAGGCCAGTGTCATTATCACTACAGTATTGTTTTCTCTTTAGCCTTCTTTCCTTCCTCATTGCCTGTGTTATGATTTTTAATCCTTTGGGTTATTTCCCTGGGACAGGGTATCTTAACACTTCTTAGTTTTTTTAGTTTAGTTTATTTATTAGTGTCACAAGTAAGCTTACATTAGCACTGCAATGAAGTTACTGTGAAAATCCCCTAGCTGCCACACTCCGGCACCTGTTCAGGTACACCAAGGGAGAATTTAGCACAGCCAATCAATCCAACCAGCACATCTTTTGGTCTGAGGGAGGAAACCGGAGCACCCGGAGGAAACCCACGCAAACACGGGGAGAATGTGCAAACTCTGCACAGGCAGTGACCCAAGCCGGGATTCGAACTCAGGTCCCTGGCACTGTGAGGCAGCAGTGCTAACCACTGTACCACCCCAGTGGATGTGACCGGGAAGCTGCAATGAGGTCCTCAGGAAACATGCAGGAAACAAACTTGATAAAATGAGGAAAACGATGATTAAAAGTCATCAGCCTGAAATGTTGGCCTGTATTTTCCCAATCTCCATATGTCCAGAAATGGCTCAGGTTTGGTGAAATGAGGTTGGTAGGGTCACAATTTCAAAATTCCCACTCCATTCCCAATCCACAACATCTTCCCCAAGCGGGAAATGTGTCAGATCCTGACCCTGCATGCATGCTCCTCTACAATATATCCAAATTGGGGATGAGATTTTCCAGCTGTATGTGCCCCAAGACCAGAAATTCCCACCCGAGCTTAATGGACCTTTGAATGGTCCACCGCATTTTCTGTCCCGCTCACTACGATTCCCATGGCAGGTGGGATGGGAAGTTTCTGGCCAGTATATCTGTTTTGCATGGAATGGCCACAGGAATTGCTGCTCTGGCTGCTTACTCCTCTTATTTTACCTGGTGGTAACCCATTCCCTTCCTGCCTGTGGAGTCTGAGCCTGTGGTGTGAACGATACTCACCACATTGTGGATGTTCCACAGTATCCCCAGATGCTGCACCAGCTCCGAAACGTGTCCAGGGGCTGCAGCTGGAGACACTTCCTCTACAAATGCTGGTCCTGAGAAATCTCACAACACCAGGTTAACGTCCAACAGGTTTATGTGGTAGCAAACGCTACTAGCTAATCAAGACTTGATTAGCTGTAAAGACTCGCATTCCAATTATTATTCTGTAAATTGAGTTTGTGTCTTTATATGCCCTGTTTGTGAACAGATTTACCACTCATCTGGCAAAGGAGCAGCACTCCGAAAGCTAGTGGCTTTTGCTACCGAATAAACCTGTGGGACTTTAACCTGGTGTTGTGAGACTTCTTACAGTGTTTACCCCAGTCCAACACCGGCATCTCCACATCCTGAGAACTGGAAACAGCCCTGGTCTCCCACATGGAGGAGGAAGAGCAGACTGTGGCTTAGAGTTCTCCTGCCATGTCTTACCCCTTTAAACTAATTAATCCTTTTAATATAAAACACTATCAACTAGGTTACAGGGGTTATCAAGGTGGGATGGGGGGCATGGAGGGAGCATGGAGATGTTGGGAGCATTGAGTGTGATGGGGAGGTGAGGGTATTAGGTTATATCTACTAAATAGCCCTCCTCAGTGCCTGTGCACTCCATCACTGGTTGGCGGTATTCTGAAGGAGGTGGCAGACCCAAAGCTTGCTGACACATGTCCCACAGAGCTGTAAGTTCTAGGGGAGTGGAAGAAGATGAGCGTTTCGGGATCACAAAGTCAGGAGAGTGTCCTGACTCTCGTTCCCCCAAGCAGAGGGGAAAATCTGGCCCGTTAACTTTCTCCCATTCTCCTCAGATACTGCCTGGCCTGACCTGCTGGGTATTTCCAGAATTTTCTGCTTCCACCTCAGATGTTTGCACTCCAGCAATTGCTGCATTTCGCTTTTGGGCTGGATAACTGTTTGCATTGTGCGATTTGAGATTCAAATCCCCTTCATTCATTTAATTTTCTTCAAATTTCCTTTCTTCAGATGTGATTTTTGTCTAATTCTCTGTCAGTGACAGGGAGACAAACCGTCCCTCGAAAAGGACCCCAAGAAATTCTAGCGAGAGGCCATCCTTCACCTGGAGGTGTAACACAGGCTAATGTGTGAGCGGTGACTTGGGCTGGACAGAAGATCACTGAACCAGCTTGTGGACATGTACCCTAGTGATGTGATCTGATTTATTATTGTCACATGTATTAGTACATAGTGAAAAGTTTTGTTTCTTGTGTGCTATGCAGACAAAGCGTTCCCGCCCAACCCATGCAGACACCATAGTTAAGAAAGCCCACCAACCTTCTCAGAAAACTAAAGAAATTTTGCTTGTCAGCTACAACTCTCACCAACTTTTACACTTGCATCATAGAAAGCATTCTTTCTGGTTGTATCACAGCTCGGTTTGGCTCCTGCTTTGCCCAAGACCAAAGAAACTACTAAAGGCGGTGAATGTAGCCCAATCTATCACGCAAACCAGCCTCCCATCCATTGACTCTGTCTACACTTCACGCTGCCTTGGCAAAGCAGCCAGTATAATTAAGGACCCCACGCACCCCGGACATTCTCTCTTCCACTTTCTTTCACCGAGAAAAAGATACAAAAATTTGAGGTCACGTACCAACCAACTCAAGAACAGCTTCTTCCCTGCTGCTGTCAGACTTTTGAATGGATCTTCCTCCCATTAAGTTGACCTTTCTCTACACCCTAGCTATGACTGTAACACTACATTCTGCACCCTCTCCCTTCCTTCTTTATGAACGGTATGCTTTGTCTGTATAACACGCAAGAAACAATACTTTTCACTATATACTGATACATGTGACAACAATAAAATCAAATCAAATCAGACATAGAGAAGGAAAGGAGAGGGTGCAGAATGTAGTGTTACGGTCATAGCTGGGGGAGGGGGGGGGAGAGAAAGATGAACTTAATGCGAGGTAGGTCCATTCAAAAGTCTGACAGCAGCAAGGAAGAAGCTGTTCTTGAGTCGGTTGGTACGTGACCTCAGGCTTTTGTATCTTTTTCCTGACAGGGGAAGGTGGAAGAGAGAATGTCCGGAGTGCATGGGGTCCTTGATTATGCTGGCTGCTTTTCCAAGGCAACGGGAACTAATACCTGGGGAAGATAGTTGTATCAACATCCTGGTGGTTGCTATTGACCAGAAACTAAACTGGATTGGCCATAGAAATACTGTGGCTACCGGAACAGGTCAAAGTCTAGGAATTTTGCAGCAAGTAACTCGCCTCCTGACCCCCCCCAAAGCCTGTCCGCCATCTACAAGGCACAAATCTGTGATGGAACACTCTCCTCTTGTCTGGATGATTGCAGCTCCAACAACACTCAAGAAGCTTGATGCCATTCACAATAAAGCAGCCCACTTGATTGGCACCCCACTGACAAACAGTGCCAGCAGTGTGTACCATCTTCAAGATGCACTGCAGGAACTCACCAAGGCTCCTTGGACAGCACCTTCCAAACCCACAACTACCATGATCTAAGACAAGAGCAGCAGATCCCTGGGAACACCATCATCTGCAAGTGCCCCTCCAAATCACTCGCCATCCTGACTTGGAAACATATCTCTGTTCTTTCACTGACGCTGGGTCAAAATCCTGGAACTTCCTGCCTAACAGCATGGTGGGTGTACCTACACCACATGGACTGCAGCGGTTCAAGAAGGGAGCTCACCACCAGCTACTCAAGGGCAATTAGGAATGGGCAATAAATGCTGGTCCAGAAAATTAAATATAAATTGAGGTAAATTGGAATTCTGCTGTCTCTGCTGTGATTCTGAATGGTTATAGTTTTATGCTGAAGATATTTACCATATTATGAATTTTTAGAACGACTGCAATAACAGAACCTGATAGACTTTTTATGTGGAGTATTTTTGTATTAATTCTCCTTGCGGTGCTGAGTGCTGGAAAGTGTGCCTATTTGTGTAGTGCTCATTACAAATGAGTATTTGGGTCATGTTCGCTATATATTGTAATGACTGTGTTTGTTATTGGGCCTGTGGGAGGGAACAATATGATTCAAATTATACAGTTATCCCCTCACTCGAGAATGCAATTAATATTTTGGCATTTGGTAATTGATTCCAATTGTCTTCCCACCCCTAGTTGTGCACTAAGGCAGACTTTTCCATTGCGAGTAATTCCCAGGACAGGTCGCTTATCTGTTGCTAGGGCTCATATCTTGAGGGGCATCGCTCTACGTGAAGCGTGGCTGACCAGAAGTCTCTCCCGCTCTCACCGCCACCCAGTGAATGTTTGGAAGGATTTTGCAGAGTGACACTCAACCTGTTTGACCGCGTTATGAATGCACCTTCCTTGAGTGTCAAATCCTGGGGTGGGACATGAACCTGGAACTTCTGGCTCAGAGGTAGGGATACTACCCACTGCACCACAAGGCCTCCACTTGGTAATTAAACCAAGGTAAAATCACAGGGTGATCTAGCACTTGAAGGTATTCGCCATGTTAGATCACCACTTTACCACCCAGCTTCCAATGAGTTAGCAGAACGAGCTGTACGAACGTTCGATTCACCAAAGAATAGACAAGTTAGTTGGCCATTACCTTCACATTTGGCAAGTTTCTTGTTGTTAGGGGATACCATGCTAAATGTGTGTGGAGTGGTGGTGTTGGGGGAGGGCAGAGCGGGGGGAGTGGCACTTGCCTAACCACTTCTACCAGACACAAGTACCTCAGTATTCAGATCCAGTGTCTGGTCTCAGTTTGCGGGTATTTCTGATACGAGGTATAACCTTTTACCCTCCGAAATAGGTACGCTAGCCCTGAGCCACTGGTCATCCTGTTTGGACATGAGGGTCTCACTGGATGTCAGACCAGCATCTAGAGGTGAATTTTATCGTGAGAATTGGCACCCTGAGATCAGGGTGAAAAGCCGGGTCTCAAGCTCGCATTTGCTGCCAACGAGACCTGCTGGGCAATTTTACCAAAGATGAATGACTTTGAGTGGCTTGAATGTCTGCCCTGCCATTTATTCAGAGGTAGTCATGATGTGGAGATGCTGGTGTTGGACTGGGGTAAACACAGTAAGAAGTCTCACAACACCAGGTTAGAGTCCAACCAGGTTATTTGATAGTAAACCTACAAGCTTTCGGAGACGGTGTTCCTTTGTCAGGTGTGTGGAAAGTTCTGATCAGATTAGGGCATATAAAGTCACACACAGTTTACAGAATACTGATTAGAATGCAAGTCTTTACAGTTAATCTGCTATTCAAGTCTTAAAGATGCAGACAATGTGAGTGGAGATCTTTAACCCCCATGACTTGCCTGGGCTTGTAAAATCTCACTTACTGTCCTGTCTGGAGACAATACGCATCTCTTTAACCTGCGCTTAATGCTATCTCCACTCACATTGTCTGCACCTTTAAGACTTGAATAGCAGGTCAGCTGTAAAGACTTGTATTCTAATCAGTATTCTGTAAACTGTGTGTGTCTTTATATGTCCTTCTCTGATCAGAACCTTCCACACACCTGATGAAGGCACACCGTCTCCGAAAGCTTGTGGGTTTACGATCAAATAAACTGGTTGGACTCTAACCTGGTGTTCTTACTGTGTTTATTCAGAGGGCCAGCCACACTGAAACCCCACCAGTCCCATCAGCAGAGGCAGTTGCTGCTGAGGTAGGCAGGAGAGCTGGACCAAGTCAGTGGGAAAACAAATGCAGGGAAGGGCGGGGTGTCTGACCCGACCGTCTGCCCCTCTACCGCAGATACATTCACGGCTGGGTGTCCCTGGAGAGGAACATGTGGTGTCCCCGAGTCTCAATGAGGCCTTCTGTGTTTGCTAGGCCTTATTGGGACCAAGGCAGCATGATAGCACAATGATTAGTACTGCTATCTCACAATGCCAGGGACCCAGGTTCAATTCCAATCTCAGGTCACTGTCTGTGTGGCGTTTGCACACTCTCCCCGTGTCTGCATGGATTTCCGCCAGTTTCCTCCCACAGTCCAAAGATTGTGGGTTAGGTGGATTGGCTGTGCTAAATTCTCCCCTAATGTCAGGGGTACTAGCAGGGTAAATATGTGGGGTTATGGGAATAAGATCTGGGCTGGATTGTGGTCGGTGCAGACTCGATGGGCCAAATAGCCTCCATTCTGCACTGTTTGGGTTCTACGATTGACCCCTTTCGTTGCATTTTTATTTGATGTTTTAAGTGTCCTTTACACTTTGTTTCTTGTTTTGGGCGGTCTTCCCCTTTAAGGGGTTGCCCCTTTTACTTTGTCCCTCAGTTTGTTTGATTTCGTTTATTTGATTTGCCTAAAAGATTGGCAGGCAACTTACATTGAGTTGTACGGCTGGGAAAGTGCCCTCAGAAACAAGGCTTCACTGGTGAACTGACCCGATGCTGCTCCCCATGACTTTACCACCCCCTCCTGCCTCCCAATGTGTGAATGCTACCACCAGACCAAAGGATTTTCCCTGCTTCCACTGAACTTATGAAAGATAATGGGCAGAACAGGAGCAGCTAGTCTATGGAATCTCTGACAATGTAATACGATATCATTATTAAATTGTTGCCATTAGTTGTAACGTTAATCTTTCTTAAGATGGAAAGTAAAAGCCAATTTTAAAGCAATGGTCTGTTGAACAAATTTGTTGCAATGGTTGAGTAATTTGCGAGTTTAGGGCCTAATTAATTGGCAGAAATTAGAGGCAGTATATTGGCACAGTGGTTAGCGCTGCTGTCTCACAGTGCAAGGGACCTGGGTTCGATTCCCAGGGGGTTTGCACATTCTCCCCGTGTCTGCGTGGGTTTCCTCCAGGTGCTGATGTTTTCCTCCCACAGTCCGAAAGGTGAGCTGGTTAGGTGCATTAGCCATGCTAAATTCTCCCTCAGTGTAATCGGGTAGGCGAAGGAGTGTGCCAACTTGTGGGGAGTTTCACAGCAACTTCATTGCAGTGTTAATGTCAGCCTACTTGTGACACTAATAAATAAATTTTAGCTTATATTCTGGCCCGTTGTAGGGAAGGACATGCAGCTTATGTCCCTATTTTGGTTTGTGGTTCCCCCACAGGATTACGACACATGGCATCTCTAGCAGTACAGCACTCCCTCAGTCCTGCGGTATTGAGAAGATCATCTTTCAAAACTATAGCCAGGATTCTCCGACCTCGCCCGCGGTTAGGATTCTCCCGTTGCTGTGAATGGAGATTTGGTTGACTGCCAAATTCTCCATTCTAGCTGGAAGCGGTGACACAGCATGAGCGACATTGGAGAATTCTGGCCTATATCTTTCTATGAAAATATGAACAGACATTACATTAGAACCATAGAAAATTACAGCTCAGAAACAGGCCTTTTGGCCCTTCTTGTCTGTGCCAAACCATTTTTTTGCCTAGTCCCACTGACCTGCACTTGGACCATATCCCTCCACACCCCTCTCATCCATGAACCTGTCCAAGTTTCTCTTAAATGTTAAAAGTGACCCCGCATTTACCACTTTATCCGGCAGCTCATTCCACACTCCCACCACTCTCTGCGTGAAGAATCCCCGCCTAATATTCCCCTTAAACTTTTCTCCTTTCACCCTTAACCCATGCCCTCTGGTTTTTGTCTCTCCTAGTCTCAGTGGAAAAAGCCTGCTTGCATTCACTCTATCTATACCCATCTCATCTTATACACCTCTATCAAATCTCCCCTCATTCTTCTACGCTCCAGGAAATAAAGTCCTAACCTATTCAATCTCTCTCTCTAACTCAGCCTCTCAAGTCCCGGCAACATCCTTGTGAACCTTCTCTGCACTCTTTCTACCTTATTTACATCCTTCCTGTAACTAGGTGACCAAAACTGTACACAATACTCTAAATTCGGCCTCACCAATGCCTTATATAACCTTTCCATAACACTCCAACTTTTATACTCGATACTCTGATTTATAAAGGCCAATGTACCAAAAACACTCTTTACGACCCTATCCATCTGTGACGTCACTTTTAGGGAATTCTGTACCTGTATTCCCAGATCCCTCTGTTCAACTGCACTCTTCAGAGTCCTACCATTTACCCTGTACGTTCTACTTTGGTTTGTCCTTCCAAAGTGCGATACTTCACACTTGTCTGCGTTAAATTCCATTTGCCATTTTTCAGCCCATTTTTCTAGTTGGTCCAAATCCCTCTGCAAGCTTTGAAAACCTTCTTCACTGTCCATAACACCTCCAATCTTTGTATCGTCAGCAAATTTGATGATCCAATTTACCAGATCATCATCCAGGTCATTGATATAGATGACAATGGACCCAACACCGATCCCTGTGGCACACCACTAGTCACAGGCCTCCACTCAGAGAAGCAATCTTCCACAACCACTCTCTGGCTTCTTCCACTGAGCCAGTGTCTAATCCAATTTACTACCTCCCCATGTATACCTAGCGACTGAACCTTCCTAACTAAACTCCCATGAGGGACCTTGTCAAAGGCCTTGCTGAAATCCAGGTAGACAACATCCACTGCCTTCCCTTCATCCACTTTCCTGGTAACCTCCTCGAAAAACTCTAATAGATTGGTCAAACATGACCTATCACGCCCAAAGCCATGTTGACTCTCCCTAACTTGCCCACCACCGACGTCAAACTTACTGGCCTATAATTTCCCAGATTTCTTTTGGAATCTTTTTTAAACAACGGAACAACATGAGCTGCCCTCCAATCATCTGACACCTCCCCCGTGAATACTGACATTCTAAATATGTCTGCTAGAGCCCCTGCAAGTTCAACATTAGCCTCCCTCAAGGTCCGTGGGAATACCCTGTCCGGTCCTGGGGATTTATCTGGGGATTATCTGGACACGTGGATGCTGACCTGGGGGATTTTTTTAAAGAAGGGTCATAGGTTCACCTTTGAACTGGGAACAAGCTGACCTTGTCCCAAGAAGTCACCTGACCAGCATTGTACTCGATGGCAATTTGTTCTGAACTGCAATCAATTTAATTAATGGGAGTATAACTGGTAAAGGCTACAGAATTAACTGAGAAGGAAGTCTTCCCTCGCGCTCTGTAATCTCTTACACACTGAAGCTCCACTGGTTTGAATATCTACTGTCTTCACACAAGGGAGGTCCAGGTTCGCAGCATCAAAATCCTGCAAACTTTATTTTATAAAGCCTGTCCTCCAAAGGCCACCTCTGTAGAGACCCTATCTGTTTGTCCTTTGTCTGTGTGTGTGTGCTGGGGTATTTTTTAAAAATGAGTAGATAATTATACTTATGGTGTGCGCACCAGTTCTTGCAACTTGTTTTAAAAAAGGAAATTTCGTTTTATAATAAATCAGTCATTCTGAGTTTATTAAAAGAAGCCTGGTTAAAATACTTTTATTCCAGGTCTAAGAGCATCAAAGGTAAATAATCAACCATTGGAATGAGTGAGTTAAACTTTTAAACTAATAGTGCAGCCCCCAATGCAAACTGTGGGGCGAGATAAACTGCACATTCCTCCTATCCAAGGTGTAGTGTCAGCCTAGCCTTTCTGCTCAAGTCTCGAGCAGATTCGTAGGAGATTTGTTGAATCCCTACAGTACAGAAGAGGCCATTCGGCCCATCAAATCTGCACTGACTCCCTGACAGAGTACCTTACCCAGGCCCTCTGAGGCTGGGTAGACTGGAACTCTTTTCCCTGGAGTGTACGAGACTTAAGGATGATCTTATAGAGATCCATAAAATAATAAGGGGCATAGCTAGTCAATATCTTTTCCCAAAAGTAGGGGAGACTAAAACTAGAGGGCATAGGCTTAAGGTGAGAGGGGAGAGATACAAAAGTGCCCTGAAGGGCATCTTTTTCACACAGAGAGTGGTGAGTGTCTGGGACAAGCTGCCAGAGGTAATAGTAGAGGAAATGTTGTCTTTTAAAAAGCATTTAAATATTTACATGTGTAAGATGGGCATAGATGGATATTGGCCAAATGTGGGCAATTGGGAATAGTTTAGTGGTTAAAAACTGGGTAGAATGGACAAGTTGGGCCAAACAGCCTGTTTCCATGCTGTAAACTTCTATGACTCTCCCCTGAACTATGCCCGTAACCCCACACATTTGCCATCCTTGGTCACTAAGGGGCAATTTAGTATGACTAATCTACCTAACCTGCCTCATCTACCTCACATCTTTGGAATGGGGGAGGGAACAGGAGCACCTGGAGGCAACCCACATAGACATGGGGAGAACGTGCAAACTCCACACAGACAATGACCTAAGGCTGGAATTAAACCAGGTGCCTGGTGCTGTGAGGCAGCAGCGCTAACCACTGCGGCACTGTGCCGCCCCTAACGTTATATTACCAGCCCAGTGACATTACCACTGCACCACTGCTCCCTATTGGGAGTTGAAGGAACAACCATCTGGCGCTGAGGCAGATGTGTTAAAAACAAGACTGTTCTTCGTGGTAACACCTCCTCCTGGTTGGTGTCTGATACTCTGTGTGTTGAGCTGCCCATTCTCTGAGTGACAGCAGCTGTTTCCCTGTATCCCAGCTCCCCGCACTCTCTCAATGTGTCACGCACTATGTAAATATCTAATATATCTGTCTAAATATGTAAATATATAGATATCTAAATTAATTGATCTCACCTTATGGGATGGAGGCAGAGAGACCCATCATATCACTCTGGTAATGTGCAAGCAACAGGAGATGACACATCCAATTTTTAAGGTGCCCTTTTTAATGAATGTTTATCAGTATTTCAGGGTCTTAGCAACACAAAATATGAGTCTTACATTCGGACTGAAGGCTGCAGACATGCAGTGAAGTAGATGATCCGTGAACGCGCACCGTGTGAGTTACAGAAACATTTGATTTGAAGGGAGAAAGATTGAGCAGTTTCACCGGACTTTTCCATTCACTTTACCACCGATATGCTGTAAAACCAGTTCCTGATACGTGGCCTAGTTCATGTTTGAATTTAAAAAGCATAAAATAAAAATGAATTTGCAATTCAGCTCCTTTCACCACTAAATGGGAGCTGGATCTGGAATTCCCTGCCCAAAATCGTCTCCCTCTGCTTCCTGCCTCAAATCCTACCTCCTGTGGTCACATACCTTCCTATGATGGCAACATAAAAATTAGGAGCAGGAGGAGGCTATCCCGCCCTTTGAGCTTTCTCCATCATTCAAGTACTGAGTCATTGCTGCATCAAAAACAGAAAATGCTGGAAAACCTCAGCAAGTCTGACAGCATCTGTGGAGAGAACAGAGCCAATGTTTTGAGTCCTTGGGTCAATAATCCTTTCATACCTGAGCCTGACAAAAAAAAAATCTCAGTTTTGAAAATAGCCCTTGAATTAGAAATGATTGATTAAGACCAATTAAAAAAAATAACAGGGTATGAACCTAATCATAGAATCACACCATGCAGGAGAGGCCCACCGGCACATTGAGTCTGCGCCCATAAAACCATAAGACATCGGAGCAGAATTAGGCCACTCGGCCCATCGAGTCTGCTCTGCCATTCAATCATGGCTGATATTTTTCTCATCCCCCTTCTCCTGCCTTTTCCCCTGATCCCCTTATGAATCAGGAACCTATCTATCATGACCCCTCATGAGAGGAACACCTGACTTCCCACAGATTTACCTGGAATTGGCAGCAATGGGCCATTCAGTCTATCAGCTCTATGTTAGTTTTTGCGCTCCATACAAGTCTCCTCCCATCTGTAACCCCATTAGCATATCCTTCTAATCCTTTCTCCCTCACGTACACATCTAACTACCCCTAAAATGCTCTGTGCTCTTCACCTCAACTACTCTATGTGATGGCTCATTCGATAATGTTTGTCCTGCTATGCGTGGGAAGGGAATGGTCTAGACATTTGAACATATCAGGTCATTTGCCCCTGCCACATTGAGTTCAATGCTTGCTCTCGACTTGGTTCGACTTATTTTCTCGTTGGAAGATTTCAAATACTTGTCCTTACTATGGATGACCTGGATGTACTGATCAGTGCTGCTGTTCTGTTGATCACTGCTGGATGCTATTGATACAGAGTCCGATTCGGTCAGCGACTGGTCTGTTTTGTGCTTTGTCTTCCATTTGATGTGGGCTCCTCCGCTTTGGGTGGCAGGTAGTGGCCCTTTGCTGTTCCGCTGAGCGTGTGATGAGCCAGCGCCCTCGTGATCCTGCAGGGGTTCAGAGTCTTCGTCCTCATACCGTATCTGGGCCAGGTCCTTCCCGATCAATATCCGGTTGTCCTTGCTGTCCCCGATGTAAAAGCGAGTTGGCTGGTGGAGATCAGACAGCGAGTGCGGGCGGGGTGACCTGCTGAATGTACCTTGCTCTAACTCCTCCTCATCCTCCTCCTCCTCTTCGCTGAAGTGTAGCTGGGGATTCGTTCTGTGCGCGCCGTGGACTGCGTACCTTTTCAGATTTCTAGGCAACATTTCCACCACCCCCCTGGACTCATCCACCTGGTAATGCCTTGGCACGCGAGTGGCCGGGCGCATTAACCTCTTCCTTGGTTCTCGCTCGTTGACTAGAATGTAACGTGCCGTGTGCACCCTGCGGCCCAGGATCATCTGTGGGACCCCTCCAGGGGGCGAGTAGTGCAGCGGGCGGACACATTTCCGAAATGGGGCATCGGGATGAATATCTTCGGGTAATCTGGTACCTCGGCTGGAGGGCAGTTTTCCTCTAAAATGCCCACTTGTGGCTCCCTGTAATCCCCCTGGATTCCTAGTGAGAGATTAACAATAAAGATTCCATCAGTAATAAACCCAAAGCCAGCAAGAGATCATGGAAATAAATACGTTCCACATCTGTGGCTTTTTGAAAAAGCGTGTTATTAAATCCTGTTTGTTCTCCCTGGCAAGACTTTGGAGTAAAATTCTATACCCAATAGGGGAAGAAGTTGGCAATTTTAAAACTAAAATTACAGCGTATTGGCAGCACAGTATCAGCCAATTCTTTGGTGGCTTTATACCAAACAGAGTCTAATTTACAGTAAACAGGGTCTATATTGCCTCAAACAGTAAACAGGGTCTATATTGCCTCAAACAGTAAACAGGGTCTATATTGCCTCAAACAGTAAACAGAGTCTATATTGTCCCAAACAGTAAACAGAGTCTATATTGCCCCAAACAGTAAACAGAGTCTATATTGCCCCAAACAGTAAACAGAGTCTATATTGCCTCAAACAGTAAACAGAGTCTATAGTGCCTCAAACAGTAAACATGGGGTGAGTTTTCTGGCTGTGCTTATCCCAAAACCATAAAATCCAGCCTGAGATCAATAGGCCTTTCCATGGTCTGCCCCTCACCTACAATTCCCTTGACACGCGGAGCAGGGAAATTCACACCAGAATCTATTTTACACCAAACAATAAACAGAGTCTATTTTACAGCACAGATAATACTAGAAAATCTCAGCATGACTGACAGCATTTGTGGGGAGAGAACAGAGCTAATGTTTCACAGTCTGGATGACTCTTCATCAGAGCTAAAGGGAACTGGAAATAGGGTGAGATTTATTCTGTTGTTGGGGTGGTTGGTGGCTGGAGGGGGTGGAAGGCGGAGGAGGTGGGGGATGGAGCTGTAGGGGCTGGATAGGGGGCCAGCGATAGGTGGAGGCTAAGGGAGAGAATGGTAACGATGTCATGGACAAAATGAGAAAGGGAATGGAAACGGGGGTGATCGTGGCTCAGAAGGATGGTGATCGCAATAATACTAACAGATCAGAGCGGGTTAATGCAGAACAAAGTTAAGCAGTCCAATAAAGAACAACCTGCAATGGTGACAATTGACCCCAGTGGACTGGGGTGGGGGAGACAGGAAAACAAGATGGAAAACAGGGTAAAAAACGGATGGAAAAATGAATCAATGGAAGAAATGAAAATAAATCGATAGAAATTTAAAAAAATGGCGGGGAAGGTGGAGGAGAACGTTCACGGTCTGTAGTTGTTGAACTCAAATGTTAAGTCCAGATTGCTGTAATTGGAAGATGAGACACTGTTCCTCCAGTTTGCGTTGGGAACACTGCAGCAGGCCAAGGATGGACGTGTGGACAGGAAAGCAGGATGGGGAGTTTATTGGCAGCAAAAGGAAGGCTGGGGTCGGCAGATGGAACAAAGGTGTTCTGTAAAGTGTCTGCGTTGGGTCTCTTCGATATAGAATAGAAGCATTGGGCGCAGCGAGTGCAATAGACTAGGTTGAACAAAATGCATGTGAAGCATTAACTTACCTGAAAAGATCCCTTGGATGGTGAGCAGGGAGGAGGTAAAGGGACAGGTTTTGCACCTTCTGTAATTGCGTTGGAAGGTGCTGTGGGAAGGGGCTGAGGTGTTGGGAAGAGTGGGCCAGGGTGTCCCGGAGGGAATGGTCCCTGCGGAATGCTGAAAGGGGAGTGAGGGGAAGATGTGATGGTTGGTGGCAGTGTGCTAGAATGGCAGAGGATGATCCTTTGAATGCGGAAGCTGGTGGGGTGAAAAATGAGGATTGGGGGGGGAGCCCTATCCTGGTTCTAGGAGGGAGGGGAAGGGGTGAGAGCAGGAGACTCTCAGATTGAGAGCCTTGTCAACCACAGTGGGTGAGAAACCACGATTAAACAAGAAGGCAGACATAGCAGCAGCATTTTAGAGAATAATATAATCGCAACAGATGCAATGGAGGTGAAGGAATGGATGGAGTCCTTATGGGGAATGGGCTGTGAGAAGCTGTAGTCTAGGTAGCTGTGGGAATCAGTGGACTTATAATGGACGCTAGTGGACAGAAGTGGAAACAGGTCATGGAAGGGAAGGGACATCTGAGGTTTCTGGGACACTGAGTGGGAAAGGGGAAGTGGACCTGTTATACCATTAATCAGGGATAGATGTCTTCCAGACAAATTCTGAAGCTTAAATGGGTTGGAGAGGAATTTCTCAATTATGCCCCTGGCTGGAATGTCACCAGTTTTGTAGACAGTGTAAGGACGATAGGATTCTATGATTCTACGATTCACTCTATCGGAAAATTGCCGCAGTTTCAGAAATCATTTTTATTGCAAATTGCGTTTCTTGATTCAGAGGGAATTTATCTTGAAGGAGGTGAGTGTTTAACCTGGAACTAGAAAGTGATGTTGACTGAACGAGGGTGATTTGAGGATCTGATACAGGCTGTGATGTGCCAAATGGAATTGTCTGCAGCCTTTGCCAGTTCAGCAGTAGCTGCTCACCCTGGTATCTTTTCTCATTACCTGCACCAAAAATGAATGAAACAAAGCTCCCTCCAAACTAATGTTAACACAAAGCTACTTCTAAACTTAAAGACATTCTCAGCAAGGTAAGGGGGTACGTCATTGGATTGGAAACAGACTCCAAGAGAAACATGAATGTCCTGGAGACGTTGGGAAGAATTCTCATTGCCGGTTGTGATTGTAAAGATGCCCAACTATGTTCTTAGGTCACCAAAATCTGTCATAACTCAGTACAGTCTGCTTGTTAACAACCAGAGTAATATGGGAGTCATAGGGTGGAATTTTACCGGCATATCCACCTGAGGTTTGTACCATTGGTAGGCAAGGGAATTAAGGGTAATGGGGAGAAAGCGGGAAAGTGGAACTGAGCCACTTCAGATCAGCCATGATCTTATTGAATGGCGGGGCAGGCTTGAGGGGCTAGATGGCCTACTCGTGCTCCTATTTCTTATGTTCTCATGTACATCCCGCCTGAGGCCAATGGAGAATGTTGTTCTCCGAGTCTCGCCCCTCCCCCTACAGTGGCGCCTGTAAAATTCTGGCCATAATGTTCCACTTGCCACATACTTACTGACCAGCACACACAGGGAGATCCATTCTTTGTTGTCCTTCTGAGTTAGCAGTGGGGTTCGTTGTCACTTTCACCCTTACAACCCGGCCTGTGGAAGCGATTGCATTCCCCACTCCTCAACCCTGCCCTCGTGATCAGGAGTTTGACGGTTGCTTGTGTTCCACAATGAGTGGCTCAACCTCCCTTCCAGATTAGTGTCCAGGCAATAACGCTGAGAATCAACTCCAGGGGGCCCGAAACAGCATCGATCAGCCAACTGCTGGTTTTAAATCCCATTAATGAGAAGACCAGGGACCACATGTGAACCAGCCAGCTGGTTTTCACTCTCCACTGCTCTGTGCTAACACCCAAGGTGAACTTTACCTTGAATATTCTTCATGGTGGGGACAGTGAAATGTTAAAATCTGGACACACAGACACCATTCAGCATTGTGCGTTACTCACCAAAATCCTGGGTTGGAGAATAAAATAGTTGCCCAGTAAATTCTATCATGGTATAAAGTATCAATGGCACCGCAGTTACACAGAATTAATTCAGTGATACGGACCCCATGTGAAACGGAAGGAAAATTTTGGCGCTGTTGTTTATAGTGATAGTAAATATTTATTTTCCCAAGTAAATCACACTGCAGCTCCGCACTTCATACAGAGGGCCCTGTTTTACCATTCTGACTCTCAGTGCTGAATCTGGGAGTGTTTCAGATCCGATTTTTCTCAGACACACTCTGCCTGAAAAAATATCAGCAATTCCGCAGAAGCCAGTGTGCGGGGTTTAATGTGCCCGAAATCCCGTAGCACTGCGCTGCAAAATAAAACAGAAAAACACTCCCCTGCCACATCGCTCCCAGGCCGGATAATGCCTCCTCCCTGGCTCCCACAGACATTGCCCTCCCCCCCACTACAACATAACCGTCCCCCTTATCCTCCCACCACCCCGCTATCCAGACCAATTGTGGCCCCCTACCCCTCTTTCCCCGCTCCCCCCCTCCACGCACCCCCCCCCCCCATCTGATTGCACACAGGGTGGCAGTGAACCCCCCTACCTACCCGCCCCCCCCCCACCAGAGAGCTATCTGACCCGCCTCCCTCCCCGCCTCCCCGTCTCCATCACCGATCTGAGTCAGAGAGCTGCCAGAAACTCTGAACTTACCCCCCCTCAGAAGCTGGAGTGCCCGAAACAGACCTTTGCGAGTTTGCACATTCTCCTCGTGTCTGCGTGGGTTCCCTCCGGGTACTCCGGTTTCCTCCCACAGTCCAAAGATGTGCGGGTTAGGTCAATTGGCCATGCTAAGAAATTGCCCCTTAGTGTCCAGGGATGTGTAGGTTAGAGGGATTAGTGGGTATAATATGTAGGGATATGGGGGTAGGGCCTGGGTGGGATTGTGTTCGGTGCAGACTCGATGGGCCGAAGGGCCTCTTTCTGCACTGTAGGGTTTCTATGATAAATCTATGATATCTGTTTCGTACCGAATCTGGGTGGGTGAATGCAGTGGTAAAGGGGGAAGTGCCGGTAAAGCTGGGCGTCTAGCCCATTAATTCAATTCAAATATATTTAAATTGCCGTCGTGCCTGTTTTGGTCCCAATCACGGCCATTTTCAGCCATTGGTAAAGGGGGAATGGCCACGGGGGGGTGTTGCAAATCGCACTACCCGTCTCATGCCTGAATTTACCAAGTTTTCGCACCCAAAAACAGGCACAATTTGAAGGTAAAATCGGACCCATGATTTATCCACCAACCAAGAAAATTCACCCAAAGTGATTCACCCAAGGGGGGAATCACCTTTATTCTTTCATGGGGAAGTATGATATGGTGAGAAATATGGTGAGGGCTGGAGGATGAGGGGTGGATTTGGGTGGGGAGGGGCGATGAGGGTAGGGGGATGTGGGGATAGCGGTGGGGGTGAGAGGTGGACGGTGAGGAGTGAGGGTGAGAGTGAGGGGTGGAGATTGAGGGGTGCAGGTCAAGGAGTGGAGGGTGAAGGGTGGATTGGGAGTGAGGGTGGGGGGGGCGGATTGGGGGGTGAGAGTGGGGGCTGCAGGGTGAGGGTTGGAGGGTGAGATTTGGATTGGGGGTGTGAGGGTGAGGTATGGAATGGGGTGAGGGTGGGAGGGGTGGATTAGGGGTGATAATGGGGGATGGATTTGGGTGAGGGTGGGGAATGCAGGGTGAGGGTTGGATTGGGGGGTGGATTGTGGGCTGAGGGTGGGAAGTGGATTCGGGTCACTAGACATCACTATTTAATTTCCCTTAAATTCCCTAACATCCATATCTTTCTCAATAGTAAATACCGGCAAGAAATATTCATTTAGGATCTCACCTATCTCTTGTGGATCCACACACAGATGACCTTGTTGATCCTTAAGAGGCCCTACTCTCTCCCTAGTTACCTTTTATGTATTTATAGGAGCTCTTTGGATTCTCCTTTGCCTTATCTGCCAAAGTAATCCCCTTTTTGCCCTCCTGACTTCTCTCTTAACTCTTCTTCTACACCCACTACACTCTTCAAGGGGTCCACTTTATCCCAGTTGCCTCTGCATGCCATGTGCCTCCTTCTTCTTGACCAGGGCCTCAATATCCCGAGTCATCCAGGGTTCCCTACTTCTACCAGCCTCGCCCTTCACTTTAAGAGGAATGTATTTACCCTGGAGCCTGGTTAACACACTTTTGAAAGCCTCCCACCTGCCAGCCATTATTTTGCTACCAACAGACTTCCCCAATCAACTTTCCTTTCTAATATCATCAAAATTGGCCTTGCCCCAATTTAGAATTTTAACTTTTGGGCCAGACCTATTATTCTCCATCGCTTGCTTAAGACTAATGGTCACTGATCCTGAAGTGATCCCTCAATAACACGTCTGTCACCTGCTCTTCCTTATTTCCCAAGAGGAGGTCAAGTTTCCCCCCGCTCTCTAATCGGACCATCCACATACTGAATAGAAATTCCTCCTGAATACACTCAACAAATTTCTCTCCATCCAACCCTCTAATACTATGGCTGTCCCAGTCAATGTTGGGAAAGTTAAACCTTGGAACGCACAACATTAAATAGCACTGGGGAGACTAAATGCAGACTGGGTGAACACCTTCACTCAGTCCACATGCATGACCCCCATCCTTCCTGTTGCTGCCACTTTAACTCAGCATCTTGCCCTTGCGCCACATGTCCATCTTGGCTCACAGTAATGTTCCAGTGAAGCTCAATGCAAACTGGAGGTGCAGTGTCTCAGTTTTCGACTGGGCACATTGCAGCCCTCAGGACCCAACAGTGAGTTTAGACTGTGCTCTTTCTTCTCCATTTTAACCCCTTTTTAAAAATAAGGACTAATACAGTCCAAAGATGTGCGGGAAGGTGGATTGGCCATACTCAATTGCCCCCTAATGTCCAAAGATGTGCAGGTTAGGTGTGTTGTCCATGCTAAATTGCCCCTTAGTGTCCGAAGATGTGCAGGTTAAGTGGGTTGGCCATGCTGGATTGCCCTTTAGTGCCCAGAGATGTGCTGGTTCGGGGGATTTGCCATGCTAAATTGCCCCTTAATGTCCAAGGATGTGCAGATTAGGTACATTGGCCACGCTGGGTTGACCCTTGGTGTCGGGCAGGCGTAGCTGGGGTGGGTGCATGGGGTTGCGGGGATGGGGCCTGGGTGGGACTGTGGTGGGTGTAGACGTGGCGGACCGAATGGCCTGTTTCTGCACTGTGGGGATTCTATGATATATCCCATAAGATATCCGATGGGGTGACACAGTGGTTAGCGTTGCTGCCTCACAGCGCCAGGGGCCCAGGTTCGATTCCAGGCTTGGGTCACTGTCTGAGTGGAGTTTGCACATTCTCTTTGTGTCTGCGTGGGCTTCCTCTGGGTGCTCCGGTTTCCTCCCACAGTCCAAAGACGAGCTGGTACATTGGCCGTGCTAAATTCTCCCTCAACGTATCCATACCGGAGTGTGGCGACTGGGGGATTTCCACAGTAACTTCATTGCAGTTGTGAATGCCTACTTATGAGTCACAAATATACTTTTATTCTTTGTCTCAATGAAAACCCCCCTCCTACACTGGGCCATCTGTGACTTGTTTTGAAGCTTGCTACACCTTGTTGCAATCTCCCCCAGCTACAGTTTAACATCCAACACACTTTCCCTCTCTTTAATTCTGATGAAGAGTCAAACAGACTCGAAATGTTCACTCTCTTTCTCTCTCCCTACAGATGCTGCCATATCTGTTGAGTTTTTCCAGCATTCTCTGTTCTTGTTTTAGATTCCAGCATCCGCAGTGTTTGGGTAACTTCAGTCACTACTCAGAAGTGAAGGATTGATAGTCAGTTGGAACGTCGAGAGCCCACCTCACACTGAAAACAGGAAAGAAAAATCCACAACAAGATGATTTTCTGGAACGGGGAACTGTGTGTTTGAGTCTGATGTGAGCCTGACTAACTATGAACTACTGTTTGATTATTAACGTTACTCATCTCACTGTCCCTGAATGGTGGCTGCCCAGACCTGGACAGAACCAGCTCACACCCACATTACTAACTCATTAAAAAAAAAATTGACCTCTGATTTAAAATGAAAAGTACTTTTCAAAATTACAGATCATTTCCCCACGCACAAACAGGCTGACTGTCTGTATCAGATCTCACAGCCATATCCACAATAAAATCCAAAACATTTCCATCATCATAGAATCATAGAACTCTACAGTGCAGAAAGAGGCCCTGCAGCCCATTGAGTCTGTACCGACCACAATCCCACCCAGGCCCTACCCCCATATCCCTACATATTTTACCCATTAATCCCTCTAACTTAAGCATCTCAGGACACTTAGGGGCAATCTTTTCGTCTGGCCAATCAACCTAACCCGCACATCTTTGGACATTCAGTTTGATTCTTAAGTCTGTGGCCCAGAATTGCCAGTGGGAAGGGAGACAATCACAGTCAGAGAGACACACTTTTTTTGATTAGTATCACAAGTAGGCTTATATTAACACTGCAATGAAGTTACTGTGAAAATCCCTTAGTCGCCACACTCCGCCAACTTTTCAGTAACACTGAGGGAGAATTTAGCGTGGTCAGTGCACCTAATCAGCATGTCTTTTGGACTGTGGGGGGAAACCAGAGCACCCGGAAGAGGCCCATGTGGACATGGGGAGAATGTGCAGACTCCGCATAGATAGTGACCTAAGCCGGGGATTGAACACAGTCTCTGGCGCTGTGAAGCAGCAGTGCTAACCACTGTGCTACTGTGCCGTCCATCTGTTGCACTTCATCAGAATTGGAACTTGCACGACTAACTTTACAGAGTCTCAGTCATTTTGAGAAGCCGGGGAAAGGTGTACAGGATAGATAGGTGGTCGTGAGTGGGGGGGTGTTGGTTTGCGTGGTCAAGGGGTGGCCAAGAGTGTAGCTGGTGGGGTGGGCGAGTTCAGGGTTGGGAGTCGGGAGGTGGGGACGGGATAATGGACGTAAAACATGGAGGCAGGAGGGTAATCTGGGTGTAGTCAGGGGCTTGTGAAGTCAGTTAGGGTGTGGTTGGAGGTGTTTTGGGGTGGGGGCGGGATCGGGAAGTCAGTGCTCTTGCTACCCAGGAATTAAAACTGGTTTTAATCCTTTGAACTCTTCCTGTGTAACTATGCTGCAAAGCAAATTGGAACCATCCAAAGTCTCCAATTTAAACAGAATATCGCAGCGTTCCAATAGCAGAGGGATTGCCCAGTGGAGGTTTTGTGCAGTCCTTGCTTGGAGATTTCCAGGGGGTCCCTCTGGTGCATCCCACCTCAATACCCCCCTCCCGCTGGGGAACAGAAAGTTTGTGTCTGTTGTGGCGAAAGCCTCCTGGCCAGGGTCTTAACGGTCCCTCTGGCTCAGAGGGATAAGATGGTCCTGACAAACTGAGTGGAGATTTCACCACATGTATCACAGGGAAAGACACAGAACAGCAATCCTGGCCCCTATTTTAATTTGAAAAATGCTGCAAACAACAACGACAGGGCACGTTTAAATCAACTCGGTTCGTGTTTACATAAAGGAAAAGTACTGCCAGCTGTTTTGAAGGACGTGAAGTTTCACACACGCAAGGATGTGTCAAAGGAACAATGTTAACGCAGACCTTCTGGTGGGTAAGACCACCAGATTTCTCAGTAAGAAGTCTCACAACACCAGGTTAAAGTCCAACAGGTTTATTTGGTAGCAAAATCCACTAGGTAGGTCTCCTGATGAAGTAACAGCGTTCCGAAAGCTACCAAATAAATCTGTTGGACTTTAAGCTGGTGTTGTGAAACTTCTTACTTTGTTTGCTCAGTCCAACGTGGGCATCTCTACATCCAGATTTTTCCACAGTCTTATTCCTCCTTATCCCTGTAACCATTCCAGCCCTACAGCTCTCTGAGATCTCCGCACTTTTCCAATTCAGCCCTCAGGTGTAACTCTAATTTTCACTGCTCTATCATGCAGCTGTGTAGATCCTAAGTTCTGGAATTACCTCCCGATACCTCTTCACTTCTTTACCCTTCATCAACTTCAGGAAGCGTAAAGGAGAACATACCCCTGTCTACCTCAATGGGGATGAAGTAGAAAGGGTCAAGAGCTTCAAGTTTTTAGGTGTCCAGATCACCAACAACCTGTCCTCGTCCCTCCATGCCAACGCTACAGTTAGGAAAGCCCACCAATGCCTCTACTTTCTCAGACTAAGGGAATTTGGTGTGTCCACTCAGACTCTCACCAACTTTTACAGATGCACCATAGAAAGCATTCTTTCTGGTTGTATCACAGCTTGGTATGGGCTCCTGCTCTGCCCAAGATCGCAAGGAACTACAAAGGGTCGTGAACAAAGCCCAATCCATCACACAAACCAGCCTCCCATCCATTGACTCTGTCTACACTTCCCGCTGCGTCGGCAAAGCAGCCAGCATAATTAAGGACCCCACGCACCCCGGACATTCTCTCTTCCACCTTCTTCCATCAGGAAAAAGGTACAAAGACTGAAGACATGCACCAACCGACTCAAGAACGGCTTCTTCCTTGCTGCTATCAGGCCTTTCAATGGACCTATCGCGCATTAAGTTGATCTTTCTCTCCACCCTAGCTATGACTGTAACACTACATTCTGCACTCTCTCCTTTCCTTCTCTATGAATGGTATGCTCTGTCTGTATAGAGCGCAAGAAACAATTTTTCACTGTATGTTAATACATGTGACAATAATAAATCAAACCAAATCAAATGAAAATCTCTTCTTCTTTACGATATTCCCTAAAATCCACCTCTTGTGCCGAAGCTTTCAATCCGACATATCTTCCTTTGGAGCTCAGTGTTAGGTTTTGTTTGATAATTGCTCCTTGGGACTTTAATCCTGCGCTTTCAGTGGGGAAACCATGGAAAAGGGAACATGCGTCAGAGGCAGACAATTCCTGACTCTCAGGTCGGGATTTTCCGACCTCACCATGGCAGCTTTCCTGGCGGTGGAATTGGCTCACCCTTGGCTGAATCTTCTGCTCCCGTTGAAATCATTGGCCATTTGCATTGCGGCTGGGCACTCCTCTCGGGAGCCCGCCGCAGACAGGGGGGTGGGGGGGGGGGGGGTTGCTTTCAATGGGACCGGAAGTTTCTGCAGGTGGGAAGAGCCGGAAAATCCCACCCTTCGTGAACGTGAGATTGGGATTGGGATGAAGGAGCTGTGACAAAACCTATGTCCATTTGATCATGAATCTCCGTGAAAGACATTTCTGAATTTCTCACCGTGAAGTAATTTAGAATAATTAGCCAGTTATAGACAGAGGATCAAAGACAGCGCTGACCTCTGGAAGATGTGTTCACGCCTGTGTTTCTGTGTAGGAGCCGCGGTTGGGTTTTGAGGTAGATTGGCGTTCCGAGTGACATCGGCAGCGTGTGCCACCTGTTGTGAGATGCTCTGGATGTGACTCCCTGCACTCAGTGGGGAATCAAAGTTGGTAACGCTTCCGTTCCTCCGCGGTGAGGACTGGAGTGAGGACTCCTGGCTGGTTGCATCACTTTCAATCTTCTTGTCCCCATCCTCCAGATGTTGGAATCGTGCTGCAGAGGCAGAGAAACTTTCAGAAGTTACCGTTCCTGCCTGTTACTCATTTATTTCAATGTGATTGCCCCAATTGGCAGCGCTCTGGGCTGATTTGATGGAGTAGATTAAGTTATGAAGCCCTCCTCACCCCCAGAAACCTATATCCAAAATCTAGACGTTAGCTCCACATAACTTTCTGTCCATGCAATTAAACTTTGGGAAATTCATAGAATCTCTACAGTGCAGAAGGAGGCCATTCAGCCCATTGAGTCTGCACTGACCACAATTCCACCCATAATCCCACATATTTACCCTGCTAATCCCCCAACACTAGGGGCGGCATGGTGGCACACTGGTTAGCACTATTGTCTCACAGTGGCAGGGACCCAGGTTCGATTCCCGGCTTGGGTCACTGTCTGTGTGGAGTTTGCACATTCTCCCCAGGTCTGTGTGGGTTTCCTCCGGGTGCTCCGGTTTCCTCCCACATCTTTGTGCAGGTTAGATGAATTGACCATGGTAAATTGCCCCTTAGTGTCAGAGGGACTAGCTAGGGTAAATGCATGGGGTTATGGGGTAAGGGCTTGGGTTGGGTTGTGGTCAGTGCAGACTCGATGGGCCGAATGGCCTCTTTCTACATTGTAGGAATCTATGATTCTATAATTTAGCATGGCCAATCAACATGACCTGCACATCTTTGGACTGTGAGAGGAACACAAGAACATAAGAAATAGGAGCAGGAGTAGGCCATCTAGCCCTTCGAGCCTGCCCCGCCATTCAATGAGATCATAGCTGATCTGTCGTGGCTCAGTTCCACATTCCCGCCCTCTCCCCATAACCTTTAATCCCCTCTCTTATCAAAAACCCATCAACCCGCGTCTTAAAAATATTTAGCGAGGCAGCCTCCACCACTTCAACGGGCAGAGAATTCCAGAGATTCACCACCCTTTGAGTGAAGAAGTTCCTCCTCAACTCCGTTCTAAACCGCCCCCCCCTTTATCTTGAGGCTGTGCCCCCTAGTCCTACTGGAAAACTGGAGCACCTGGAAGAAACCCACACAGACATGGGGAGAATGCGCAAACTCCACACTTACAGTAACCTGAGGCTGGAATTGAACCCAGGTCCCTGACGCTGTGAGGGAGCAGTGTCATCATACCGCCCCAAATTTGATAAGTGGAATAATTGAAGCAGGTTTCCTGCAATCCCATCTCAGTCCAACTCTGCTTTTCTTTCCATTCAGCAAATTAAAATACTTTCCCACCGAGACTGCTGGACAAAATACGGCCAAGATTCACCTTGTTCATCACTGGCCATCGAAATAGTGGCATGGTAGAGCAATGATGGAGTTGTTGACTAATCTATCTCAAACAATTGATGTGGAACACACACCGGACAAAATATCTATGTAGAAAGCTTTGGGAATCATTCGTCCAAAGTTGCTCCCAAACACGCCATACCCACTACTCACCATGTCCCATGTTACTCAAATCCAAATTACTGTTTTCTGAAAGAAGTCTGTCTGCATTTAAACGAGTCAATGAGGACTATTTTACCATTTTTATTCTAAGTGTTGGGCAGATTTGAACCTTCAAGTGTTTCAGATCCATCTTTTAAACCCGTTCTCAGGCACCCCCATACGCACTCTGTCTGAAGAAATATCAGCGATTCCGAATCGTGCTGCACAAGCCTGTGGGCAGGACGTAGCACTCCCGAAATCCTGCAGCAGCAATCAGTGCTTCCAACTGCGCACGCGCAGAACAAAACAAAATGATAGAATGCAGCTCCCCTGCTACGTTGCTCCTGGGCCAGAAAATGCACCCCCCGCCCCCACTGGTCCCCATGGACATTGCCCACCCCCACAACATTACTGCCCCCCTTATCCCTCTAACCCTTCCACCACCCAGACCAAACACTGGCCCCTTCCCCTCTTTCCCCCTCACTGATCTCAGGCAGAGAGACAGCGGACCCCCACCCTCCCCCCTCACTGATCTCAGGCAGAGAGACAGCGGACCCCCACCCTCCCCCCTCACTGACCTCAGGCAGAGTGACAGCAGACCCCCCCTCCCCCCTCACTGATCTCAGACAGAGTGGCAGCCGACTCCCCCCCTTCACTGATCTCAGGCAGAGTGGCAGCGGATCCCCCCCCCTCCCCCCTCACTGATCTCAGGCAGAGTGGCAGCGGATCCCCCCCCCTCCCCCCTCACTGATCTCAGGCAGAGTGACAGCGGACCCCCCCCTTCCCCCCTCACTGATCTCAGACAGAGTGACAGCGGACCCCCACCCTCCCCTCCACCCCACCGAGAGCCGTCAGATGCTCACCACTTATCCCCCAACTAACTGGCGTGCCCGAATTAGATGTCTGTGGAGCATGTCTGTTTCGGGCCAATTCCAGATGGGCAAACGCGATGGTAAAGGGTAAGTGCCAGTAAAGTTGGCCGTGCAGCCCAGTAAGGCTTGATGGGCCGAATGGGCTAATTCTGCTCTTGTACCTTATGGTCTATGAAGGTTTGGCCTGAAATGTTGGCAGGGTGCTGATGCTCCAACAGGGGTCAGCGCATTCCCCAAGGAATGGGGGAGAAGTTGCTCATTTTACTCCTATTTCTGATTGGGCAGTTCCCAGGCTTCTGAAAATAAGAATGTGTCTGAGACTGTGGGAAGATCTTACCAAAAATATTTGAATTCCAGGACAGGTTTCACATTTGTTTTTTTTTTAGGCAAGATCAAATTTGCTTTCTTATCCACATTATGCATTAAAAACCAGCAGATACCAGTAGAGCAAGGGGGGCAGGGTTTAATTCGCCTTAATGCCGGCTGTGAACAGCAGAAGGCGTCATTGCGCATGTGCAATGTTACTTAGCCAGCCTCCACTGCCTCCAAAAAGCACCCAGCCTCTCAAACATAGCAACTCCCTCCCAGCTACTGCAACGGAGTCTGTAGCCTATCGTGAACTCCTCACCCACTCAGACCAATCACCTTCACCTTCCTCACCCCCCCCTCACAATTGGCAGTCAACTCTCCCCGTGTTCAATGGCCCGAACCCCTCCCCCCCAACCCATGGCCAGACCTGATTGTCCCCATCCCTGCCCCCCTCATCCCAATGCAGAGTGGCAGCAAGTCCCCTCTCCCTCCCTTCCCCCCCATACTGATCACAACTGCAGAGTGCGCCGCACCCCTGCCCCCCCTCACTGACTGCTGCCCCACCCCCATTAGGTCCTGCGCCCCTCAGACCTCACTCCCTTGGCACTACCTGGTGCTCGGTAGGCAGTGCCACGGTGCAAGGCTGGCAGTGCCAGAGTGCCAGGTAGGCGGGGCACCCCCTGCTTCCTTCCTGACCTCCCCGGAGAGCCTCAATGGCTTCTGGTTCTATCAGTGAGGCCATCAGGTCTGGTCCCCGTTGCTGGGGACCAGCTGTGATTCTCACCAGAGATAAGCCCTCCCAGTAAGGCCACACAGGCAAGTGAGCCCAGATGATAATGTCCTGGCTTGTTAAATCCATGTAAATTCTGTTTTAAATATATTTAAATAGTGTCACAATGGAGATGGACATGAGGTTTACCTTGTCTGGTATCCGGTGGCAGTAAGATTGTGAGAGGCAAGAAATCGGCATGGACCTGGTTTCTCGGCTCTCACGCAATCTTATCAATACGCCTCACCCAATGGTCAACACTGACAACAGAAACTGTGAACGGAACTTCCCACGCAATGTAATATCCCCTGTGTTGAATGTAATGATGTGAAATGATCTGCGACATTTGTTAGATCGGAGGTGAGAAACTTTCCTACCCACTGCCATCTGGAATACTTTCTTTTTATCTTCCGTTCTTTCCTGTAGGCAGAATGGACACAAATATTTACATCACTGCTCCGTTCTAATGAGATTGCACTGTGCGGCAGAATGCCAAAGATTTCAGAAGATTAAACATAATACGTACAACTTGTAACTGCATCCTCAGCTGATTATTGGTAAATTTCAGCGAGCGTGCAATTGACTGGAGGTAATATATCAGCATACTAGGAGAGAGAGAACCCATTCATTAACGGCAACACACACATTGTATCTTCATAATATGCAGTGTATACACATACGTATATACAGATTCTTTCTCTGGGTTGAATAAATTTACATTAAGGCTAAGAATTAGCTCTTTGTTAGGTTGCAATGTAATTTCATTGCATTTTTCTGGTCACACCAAGCATTGATCTCCCAGGCAACTAAAGTCACACAATTATTATAGAGAAAAAGGCAGAGAGACCTGTGTTTATACATTGTGTTTTACGACCCCAGTACACCCAAAGTAGTACATTTTGAAGCATAGTCACTCTTGTCATGTTGGAAACATTGCAAGCCAATTTTGACACAGTAAGCTCCCACAATCAGAAATGTGATAATGACCAGATAATCTACTTTATAATCATGTAAATGATCTTTGTTCTCTTATTAACACATCGAGCTATTTTACCTTTATATTACTATCAGCACCTTCTTCAGTCATAGGATTCCTGTAGTACAGAAGGAGGCAATTCAGCCCATCATGTCTGTACTGACCACAATCCCACCCAGACCCTATTCCTGTACCCCACACATTTACCCTGCTAATCTCCCTGACGTGGCACAACAGGGATTGTCGCACTATCTGTAACCCCCGTGACTTGCCTGGGTTTGCAAAACCTCACTTACTGTACTGTCTGGAGACAATACACATCTCTTTAAACTGTGATCAGTGCTCCTTCCACTCACATTATCAGCCACTTCAGGTCTTGAACAGCAGGTTAGGTGTAAGGATTCGCATTCTAATCAGTAATCTCTAAACTGTCTGTGCTTTATATGCTCTGTCTGAGGCCAGAACTCTCCATTCACCTGACGAAGGGGCTAACCCCGAAAGCTTGTGAGTATATTATCAAATAAATAGGTTGGACTAAAACCTGGTGTTGTCAGACTTTTCACTGTGAATCTCCCTGACACCAGGGGTAATTTACCATGGCCAATCAACCTAACCAGCGCATCTATGGAGTGTGGGAGGAAATTGGAGCACCCAAAGGAAACCCACGCAGACACGAGGAGAATGTGCAAACTCCACACAGACAGTGTGCTGGAATTGAACCCCGGGTCCCTGGCACTGTGAGGCAGCAGTGTTAACCATTGCGCTGCCCCACATTCTTCATATCCTTAATGCTACCATTAACACTCCCTTTGTCTTGTGTCCGTGACATCTTTGTCAACTTTAGCTCCGACCTTCTGTTCTGCTCCGACCACCTCCCTCACCTGCAAACTATATAATTCTGTCCCTCTTCAGTCACACAGACTCAGAACATTAACCTTGTTTCTCTTGCCACAGATGCGGCCAATCCTGCTGAATTCATCCAGCATTTTCTGCTTTTATTTCCTCTTTAGTTAGATTGGGTGAAGGGACAACTCCTCTACTCTTCTTCAAATTACTGTAATGGGATCCTTCAGGTCAAACGATGGTTGTTCACCCATGTAGACAGGGATTTCCACTGCGTTTTTAATGAGGTTAGTGGTGGAGAAGGAACAGCCCAAAGGGAAGCTTACAGGCACTGCTACAAAATATCACCCAACCGCCACTGACAGTAACAATTGTATTTGAACTTCAACCTGAACAAAAATCCCCACAAAACACATTTAAAAAGTTAGGAGCCTTCTCAAGTGCCTTTCCAGCTACTTGAGCTCTCATCCAGACTCCAGCTCAGGGAGTGCGACATCATTGGAAGTATCAACTTTAGATAAGACAGGGGGGGCTCTGTCTGCTCTCTCAGTTGTAAAAATTCCCACAGAACAATTCAGTCCGAGAGCAGGAACATTCACCTTGATGTTCTGACCAATATTTATCCCTCCATGATCATTAAAATAAAAGTATTTCATTGTTTTGTGTGGGAGCTTTCTATGTGCAAATTGGCAGCTGCATTTCCTGTGTTATAAACATGACTACACGCGTGTTCCAAGGATATGAGTTCCAAAGAGTTCTCCAAGATATGACTAATTCCGTGGCCTTTAAATTTCAATTCACTCCTGTTGCATGTGTGCAGTTTAATGACCTCAACGCCACCCATGAGGTTGGCCTCTTGGAGTATGAGCTCCCTGATTGAGGCATTGGTTGCCTGCCCAAACAGCGAGTCGCAACATAAACACACTGAGGACTGTCAGGGCTACTGACACTCTGGATTTTGGCTTTGCACTTGAAGCATCAGTGGGGACACGATGGCCTAGTGGTTTATTGTTTGACTATTAATCCAGGAACTCGGCTAATGTTCTGGGTTCGAATCCCACCACGGCAGATGGTGGAATTTGAATTCAAGAAAAAATATCAGGAATTAAGAATCTACTGATGACCACGAAACCCTTATCGATTGTTGGGAAAACCCGTCTGGTTCACGAATGTCCTTTAGGAAAGGGAATCTGCCGTCCTTACCCTGTCTGGCCTACATGTGACTCCAGAGCCACCGCAATGTGGCTGACTCTCAAGTGCTCCCCAAAGGCAAGTAGCGACGGGCAATAAATATCGCCAGCCCCCAATGCCCATGTCCATTGGGGTGAATAAAAGAAAGCAGTCTCAGGAGTGGAATTGAGTTTGTAAATAAAGGGAATCTGGTGAAAGGAGAAAAGTTTAAAGGGAATATTAGGCGGGGATTCTTCACGCAGAGAGTGGTGGGGGTGTGGAATGAGCTGCCGGATAAAGTGGTAAATGCGGGGTCACTTTTAAGAAAAACTTGGACGGATCCATGGATGAGAGGGGGTGTGGAGGGATATGGTCCAAGTGCAGGTCAGTGGGACTAGGCAAAGAATGGTTTGGCGCAGACAAGAAGGGCCAAAAGGCCTGTTTCTGAGCTGTAATTTTCTATGGTTCTATGGGACACTGGCCTCTGAGGAGTTATTTCATGCACAAAGACAATACAGTGAAGATTATGACTTCTAAATGCCATAAATCCAGCCAAACTCGGCTGTACTCGTACTTACAACAGTAATAGCAGAGCGGGAAGAGCCACCACAGGGCTGGTGACGTAACCCATCACAGTGTTGAACCAGACAGGGAAATCATTGACTATCGTCTCAGACACAATGTCATAAATTTTATCTTGACCGCTGTTTAAGAAGAACAATAAAATCTGCATTAGCATTTGCTAGAAGACTAAGATGTAGGAGCAGAAGTAGGCCATTTGGCCCATTAAGTCTGCTCCATCCAATGAGATCATGACCAATCTGATATAACCCATGACTAATCTGATATAACCATCACCTCCCTGTATTATTCCTTGGATTCCTTTACTGACCAAAAATCTGTCTACCTCATCCTTCAACATAATTAATGACCCAATCTCTACAGCTCTCTGCAGTATGGCTGGCACAGTGCTGAGCATTGCTGCCTCACAGTGCCAGGGACCCGGGTGTGATTCCCGGCTTGGGTCACTATCTGCACGGAGTCCGCACATTCACCCCGTGTCTGCGTGGGTTTCCTCTGGGCACTCCGGTTTCCTCCCACAGTCCGAAAGATGTGTTGGGTTAGGTGCATTGACCATGTTAAATTCTCCCTCAGTGTACCCGAACAGGAGCGAGGTGACCAGGGGAATTTCACGGTAACTTCATTGCAATGTTAATGTCAGATTCTTGTGACACTAATAAATAAACTTTAAAGAACTCCATGGATTCATTACCCTCTGCGAGAAGAAATTCCTCCTCATCTCTGTCTTAAATGGGGTTTCCTCCTAGTGCTCCGGTTTCCTCCCACAGTCCAAAGATGTGCGGGTTAGGTTGATTGGCCATGTTAAAATTGCCCCTTAGTGTCCAGGGATGTGTAGGTTAGAGGGATTAGTGGGTATAATATGTAGGGATATGGGGGGTAGGGCCTGGGTGGGATTGTGTTCAGTGCAGACTCGATGGGCCGAAGGGCCTCTTTCTGCACTGTAGGGTTCTATCTATAAATTACTATGATGTCACTTCAATAAACAGGGGTTCTGTTTTAGCATTGAAAAGTAAGGATCTTTTTATGAAGACTTGATATTAGAGAGCTATTACCTAAATGGCCCACATGTTGGCGAGGGCCTGTATCTTGCTATAGCGAAGACAGTTGGCAGCATACACAGGAAAAGCATGAACAGGGTCATGGCCAGATAGAAATTATTCGACCTGGGAGGGAAACAAAACACAATATGATCAAATCATTCGTTATCACCAGCGACTGCAGGGACAGAGTAATTCTGTGGAGACTCCACTCTTGTAGGTTGTAACTCAATGAACAGAAAGGATTGTGTGGGAAAGCCATTGCCTCGGGTTCACATTGCTTGTGATATTCAGGCAACTAAAACCTCAGATATGAAAGCAATGTACCTCAAATGCTGAAAGAACAATTGCGGGTAATATTCTGGCAGAATCTGAGGAGGGAGCAAGTTGAAGTTTTGTCTTAACGATCTTTCACCAGATCAAAAATCTTTCACCCCTATATCCAATTCTCCACAACACAGGGCTGAGTCTAGATGGTCAAAGTGTTATCTGGATGAATCCATCCTCTTGAATCATTACTCAGTGTATACTTGTTTAATCCAATTTGGCGGCCAGCAGCCTTCCCAGCTCTGTCCCCAGTAACAATTCTGGGTAAATGTTAACCCTCACTGTGGGTAGAATTGGCCTGGTTAATTTGGACTGTGAACACAGAGATGGAGAAAGGAGACGCACGGTTAAAAACCTTCAGGTGAGGTCAGGGGTTCAAAGAAATTACACCCGGTTCTGCACAGAAGACAATGGTGGGATTCTCCGGCCGTTCACACCGGTGGGATTCTCCGGCCGTTCACACCGGTGGGATTCTCCGGCCGTTCACACCGGTGGGATTCTCCGGCCGTTCACACCGGTGGGATTCTCCGGTTCCACCGGCACTGCATCCCCAATCGCGGGTTTCCCTTCAGCGTGAGATGGCGTCAATGAGAATTCTCACTGACGGTGGTCGGACCAGAGAATCCCACAGCTAGCAAACAGCGTGCCACCTCCTGCTGGCAGGAAACAGGCGGCTGGGAGCACAGAAGGAGGCCATTCAGCCCATTGTATCTGTGCTTGATTTTTGAAAGTGCTATCCTGTTAGACCTGCTCCCCTATTCTTTCTTAATCATTCTTCTCTTTTCCAGTATATATCCAATTCCCTTTTGAATATTATCTTGGAATCTGCTTCTACCATCCATTAAGGTGATGCATTCCAGATCTTAACAACTCACGAGTCAAAATAATTTCCCCATATGTCTCCCTTGCTCTTTTTTGCCAAATTTCTTTAACCTGTTTCCTCTAGTTGCTAGCCCTTCACTTGGCAAGCAAATAAACTCTTACCAAAAGCAATAGGTATTTCGCTGATTAACTCTTGGTTTAAATCTGGATGGAGGAAGCATAAATACAATCTACACCTTAAATTAAAGGGTGTTGCTGAGAATCTCACCTTTCTTCATTCCAGATTTGACTTTTACCATCCACCGCTGATCACTTTCGACTCTCTTTACACTTATGCTCACCCAGAACTCCACTCCCCATACCTAACTTGCACCAACACCCTGGTTTCACTGACCTCCATTGGCTCTCAGTTTGACAATATCGCAAATTTAAAACCATCATAAGAACATAAGAAATAGGAGCAGGAATAGGCCATCTAGCCCTTCGAGCCTGCCCTGCCATTCAATAAGATCATAGTTGATCTGAAGTGGATCAGTTCCACTTACCCACCTGCTCCCCATAACCCTTAATTCCCTCATCGACCAGAAACCTATCTACCCGTGACTTAAACATATTCAGCGAGGTAGCCTCCACCACTTCAACGGGCAGAGAATTCCAGAGATTCACTACCCTCTGATCATCCTTATTTCCAAATCCCCTCATGGCCTCTCTTCAGCCTCACAACCCTCTGAGAAATTCACACTCCTCTAACTTGATCTCCAGACCTTTCTGAGTTTTAATTGCTCCAGCATTGGTGTTGTACCTTCAGCTGCATGGGCCTCTTGCTCCAGAATCTACACCCCCCACCCTACCCTCACCACACCGACCTCTCTGCCTCTCATTCCTCCTTTAAGACACTCGTAAAAATACCACTGAGGCCAGCTTGGTCACCTGCTTTGAAATCTCTTTGTGTAGCTCCTGTGAAGGGCCTTGAGACATTTATTACATTGAAGATGCGTTCCAAGTCCAGGCTGCAGTGAATCATTTCGGGGAAAGTACTCTAAGATGCTCATTTACCATCACTAACTTGCTTTGATTCTCATCACTTGCTACATACAAAGGGCCGGAGACTATCCCCTCCTCAGGTGCCTCCCTGCAGGACCTCGCTCATTCTTACATCTCACCGCCACTTCTCTTCGAGTCTGATTCTGCAAATTTCACTCCGAGGACCTTGTGTTACCTCTGCATATTTAAAATTATAATCATGCGCTGTTCATGCCAGCTATAAACATGATGATGAATGAAACATAATGTAGAATCATACTTCTGTCACTGCAGGGACTCTATGGGCAGAATTTTACCAGCACGTCTGTGTGAGGTTTGTACGGTCCTGCGGGAGGCCAACGGAAAATACCATTCTCCGAACCTCGCCCTGCCCTGAATCGGAACGGGAATGCCAGTAAAATTCGCGTCCATGATTCTAAGAGACAGAAATGATTTCACTCCCCATCAGCACTCAGTGTTGTATTCCAATTATTTCTGCCCATTTGTTAAGAGTTTCTAATTTAGTTCCTGATAACTGCACGTTAATCGATGGAGAATTTAACAGTAGCAGGTCGCTCATCCAGAAAATACATTTTCTGGGAATTTCCTCGGGATAGCTGCCACACGATCAGGATTCCTGTCAAAACTCCCTCTCTCTGAAAGCTCCAAGCTTTTAACCCAAGTCAAGGCAAGTATGTCTGGATTTCCTAACTATGTTGAAAGAGTGATTTCAGTCTATGGGATAAAAATTGCTACACGGAGGTTTCGCGGAAATTCCCAAGTCTTGCCAGTAACACTGCAAAAGCTTTGGAAGTGAATCCATGTTCTGGAGTTCCCTCACTTTGACTCCAACTCCAGGGAATTGGGACTTTGGGAATGTAACTCCACCATTGATGTAAGCTCCCCAGAAAGCTATGAATCGCCCATGACACATCATCAACTCTGAGATCTTAAAAATCCAAGTGATTCAAGTGGTCTTCTGACCAAAGAAGTGCAGTTGAGAAACATCTACACTAATTAGACAGAGACAAGGGAGTGGTGTAATTAGGTTATTATTTTAATGAGGGTGTTTAAGCTAGTAAGCATGTGTTAGTCAGAGCATGATTGACACAAACTGCTACAAGCATTTTATTATTCTGTTTAATCCAGTGATTTTTTTAATATCTTCTAATTAGGTTCAGTATTGCACTAAGTTACCACGCCCAACATAATTGTGGGGTGGCACAGTTGCACAGTGGTTAGCACTACTGCCTCACAGCGCCAGGAGCGTGGGTTCAATTCCCGGCTTGGGTCACTGAGTGGAGTTTGCACATTCTCCCAGTGTCTGCATGGGTTTCCTTCAGGTGCTCCGGTTTCCTCCCACACTCCAAAGGTGTGCAGGTTAGGTTGATTGGCCGTGCTAAATTGCTCCTTAAAGTCAGGAGGTTAGTAGGGTAAACAAGTAGGGTTATGGGGATCGGGCCTGCGTGGGATTGTGGTTGGTGCACACCTGATGGCCTCCTTCTGCACCGTAGGGATTCAATAATTCTATTCTATACAATTCATTCACTGTTGTTAGGGTGCCAGATCAGAAACCCAAGGTTTCAACTAGAGGTTGAGGGGCGACCTGATAGAAGTCTACGAGATTATGAGGGGCATGGACAGAGTGGATAGTCAGAAGCTTTCTCCCAGGGTGGAAGAGTCAATTAATAGGGGGCATAAGTTTAAGGTGCGAGGGGCAAGGTTTAACAGAGGTGCACAAGGCAGAGTTTTTACACACAGAGTGTGGTGGGAGCCTGGAACTCGTTGCCGGGGGAGGTAGTGGAAGCGGATACGGTAGTGACTTTTAAGGGGCGTCTTGACAAGTACATGACTGAGATGGGAATAGAGGGATATGGTCCCTGGAAGTGTAGGGGGTTTTAGTTCAGACGGGCAACATGGTCGGTGCAGGCTTGGAGGGCCGAAGGGCCTGTTCCTGTGCTGTAATTTTCTTTGTTCTTTGTATATTATGAAGCCAGACTAGACCCCAACACTTTTCTATTTTAGCACCAGTGTGAGGATAAGACGTTTCACTCCAGATGTGATTCTACTCACAGATTAGGGAGGTTTTATCAAAACATAATTTATTTACTAACACAGTTTAATTATAACAAATGAAATAGCTTAATCATGGGAAGGCAGTGATGTAGTGGTATTGTCACTGGGCTAGTAATCCAGAGACCCAGGATAATCCCACCGTGGCAGATGGTGAAATATGAATTCAATAAAAATGTAAATTTAAAAAAAAAGTCTACTGAAGACCATGAAACCATGGTCAATTGTTGTAAAAACCCACCTGGTTCACTAATGTCCTTGAGGGAAGGAAATCTGCCATTCTGACCTGGTCTGGCCTACATATGACACTAGATCCACTGCAATGCAGTTGTCTCTCAAATGCTCTGAGGAATGAGTGAAAAATGTTGGCCCAGTCAGCGATGCTCACACCCCATGAACAAAATTTTTAAAAAGTTAACAGTTGAACAACGTTCCATATAATTATAGAAAAGCTACAGTGCAGAAGGAGGCCATTCAGCCCATCAAATCTGCACCAACTCTGCAACACAGCATCTCACCCAGGCCCTAGAGCCCTAACCCAACATATTTACCCTGCTAATTGCCCTAAGTTATACATCTTTGGACACTGAGGAGCAATTTAGCAAGGTCAATCCACCTAATCTGCACATCTTTGAACAATGAGAGGAAACTGGAGCACCAAGAGGAAACCCACATAGACATGGAGAGAATGTGCAAACTTCATACAGGCAGTTACCCAAAGCTGGAATCAAACCTGGGTCCCTGGCACTGTGAGGCAACAGTGTTAATCACTGTGCCACTGTGCCACCCTTAAATTGAAAAGAAACAATTTTAAATTCTAACTTATCACTACACCGTTCCAATCAAGCAATATTTCTCTTATAGACACTCTTTAAACATAGTTAGCAAAACACAGCATACTTGCTTTAACAGCTTTGGAGTTTTCAGAGAGAGAGAATGAGTTTCAGCAGTTTGCAGAAGATCTCTGACTTCAAACAATTCCCAGCCAGGAACTCCACTCCTAAACTAGTTAGCAAATCCAGGCATACTTGCTTTTCCTAGGTTTACAGGCTTGGAGCTTCCAGAGAGTTAGAGAGCTTCGAGAAGGCTGCACAATTCTCCTAAATTCAACCAGGACAGCCAAACACCAACCCTTTTCAAAAGCCTGTTTCACTTCTGCACTAACTCCAGGACAGCCCCGTATGACCCTATTAACCTAGCTGGAAATTCCAGCAGAACTTAAATAAACAAAAGGTCCATTAACTCCACAACGTAACGCATTCCCAGCTAAAATCAGTTATCGTGCTGTTCTCTCAGACAACCTGACTGCTGGTTACAAAACATTGCACCTTAAAGCAATCCTCCTCAAACATGACGTATGTTAATAGCACAGTACTATTAAAGATGGAGCTGTGGATATGGTGTACTGACCTTGAAGCTCGGAATACTTGCTGATGTGGAACATTGCAAGTTAAGACTGCCCAACTCCTTAAGTACATGAGGCCAATCAGTTTGAGAACGTTGAATGCTGGGAGGCAGGGTGAGAAGAAAGCGCCCATCCTAAAATTTGAAGCCACAAAGAAAAAGAAATGGGAAAAGCTGGGAATCTGAAGTAACAATGTGCTGGAAATGTGCAGCAAGTCAGTTAGCAGTTGCTGAGAAGGATGGGTTGTTGTACTGGGTTTAGACCCTTCATCATTAGGACGTGACCACACTCAAAATATTAACTGGCCTCTTCTCTGACTGAGCTGCTGCATATTTCTAATTGCTTCTCTTTTTATTCAAAGATTTTTAATGTGGCAATCATGATATCTATTCCATAAAAATTACAAGGCAGAAACTGGCTATTCCCATCAATCATAATATTTATCTGACCTGTTCCTATATCCCTTCAGCCTTTTTTCCTTTGTGTATTTGTTGAATCTGATCTTGAATACTGATTTCAGGTGGGATTTTCCACTCCCCCCCAAAGCATGCTCTATTGGAAGCGGCTTGCCATTAGTCAGCTGCAGGAATGTCTGGTCACTTGACGAAGGAACAGCGTTCCGAAAGCTAGTGGCGTTTAGTACAAAATAAACCTGTTGGAATTTAACCTGGTATTAGCCCATAGGCCATAGAACCCTACAGTGCAGAAAGAGGCCCTTCAGCCCATCGAGTCTGCACCAAACACAATCCCACCCAGGCCCTACCCCCATATCCCTACATATTATACCCACTAATCCCTCTAACCTACACATCTCAGGACATTAAGGGGCAATTTCTTAGCATGGCCAATCAACCTAACCCGCACATCTTTGGACTGTGGGAGGAAACCGGAGCACCCGGAGGAAACCCACGCAGACACGAGGAGAATGTGCAAACTCCACACAGACAGTGACCTGAGCTGGGAATCGAACCCAGGACCCTGGAGCTGTGAAGCAGCAGTGCTAACCACTGTGCTACCATGTGTCTTACTGTGTTTACCCCAGTCCAGCACTGGCATCTTCACATCCCGCTACTATCAACGGAGTTTTCTGTCATTCATACCCTTCTGCCGCCGGGGAACCCATTTCAGGGGGTGTGTTTCCACTGGCAGGGCCAGACTATCCCTGTTAGTGAGAATGGCCAGAAAGTCCCACCACTAGTTTCTACCTCCACCAATAACCCTGAAAATAAACCTCACAGTCTCACACACTCTCTGTTTTGAAGGTGTTGCTTCTTCCCTCTTAGGAATAGGACCTTAGGGAGTATTGTAGAACAGTGGGAACTTGGAGTTCAGGTGCACGGTTCTCTAAAGGTGGAGTCACAGGTAGATAGGGCAGCGAACAAGATGTATGGCCTTCATCAGTCAGGGCACTGAGTATAGAAGTTGGGAAGTTATGTTGCAGTCATACCAGATGTTGATGAGGCCGCATCTTTTTTGTTTAGTTTATTTATCAGTGTCACAAATAGGCTTACATTAACACTGCAATGAAGTTACTGTGAAATCCCCTAGTTGCCACACTCTGGTGCCTGTTTGGGTACACTGAGGGAAAATTTAGCATGGCCAGTGAACCTAACCAGTTTGTCTTTTGGACTGTGGGAGGAAACCAGAGCTCCCAGAGGAAACCCATGCAGACACAAGGAGAACATGCAGACTCCGGCAGACTGTGACCCAAACCGAGAATCGAACTCGGGTCCTCTGGCACTGTGAGGCAGCAGTGCTCACCACCTGGAGTACTGTGTTCAGTATTGGTCACCTTGCTCTGGGAAAGATATTATCAATCTGGAGAGAGTGCAGGAGAGATTTACAAGGATGTTGCCAGGACTCGAGGGACTGAGTTATAGGGAGAGATTGGACAGGCTAGGGCTATTTTATTTGGAGTGTAGGAGACTGAGGGGTGGTCTTATAAGAGGTGTATAAGATCACGAGAGGCAATGGATAGGATGGATTCACTCAGTCTTTTCCCCAGGGTTGGGGAATCGAGAACTAGAGGGGTTAAAAGGGGAAAGAGCTAATGGGAACTGGAGGAGCAATCTTTTTACACAGACGGTAGTGCGTGTGTGGAATAAGCTGCTGGAGGAAGTGGTTGAGGCAGGAACACTGACAACATTTGAAAGATATTTGGACAGATACATGGATAGGAAAGGTTTGGAGGGATATGGGCCAAATGCAGGCAAATGGGGTTAGTTTAGATGGGCATTTTGGTCAGCGTGGACAAGCCTGGGCCATTGATTCTCTGTTTTAAACCTCTGCTGTTTAGTCTCAGTTCAGGGGACCCTCAGCTACTGAAACAACCTCCTTCTATCGACGTGGCTCCAAGACTTCCAGAATTTTAAGGTATTGGTATAATAGAAAAGGGCAGCACAGTGATTAGAACTGCTGTCTCACAGCGTCAGGAACCCGGGCTCAATTGCGGCCTTGGATCACTGTCTGTGTGGAGTTTGCACATTCTCCCCGTGTCTGCATGGGTTTCCTCCCACAGTCCAAAGATGTGCAGGTTAGGCTGATTGGCCCTTAGTGTCGGTGGGATTTGCAGGGTAAATGTCTGGGGTTACGAGGATAAGGGCTGGATGGGATTTACTGTTGATGCAAGCTCGATGGGCCAAAAGGCCTCTTTCTGCACTGTAGGGATTCTATGGCAAAAATGGCAACTCAGACAATGACATCATTTGTGCTCAGATTTCACACCATTATTTCTTATTAAAGTGTGCCATGATAACGCTTCTAAACACCTCAGTAAACCTGCTGCAGCTTGAGCTTTTGTCTGGGAGGAATATTGGAATTAATCTGTTACTTGCACGAGGTACATTTGTCACTTACTGTCCTAGGAATGAGGCTATGAGATGGCACATGAGTGGCTCAGATGGAGCTGGATTGGACCAAACCTAGGGTGTGCAATCTAATCTAAAGAGATAATGTGTATTAAATTAGACCCATAAGACTAGGAGCAGAAGTTCGGCCCATCAATTCTACTCCATTCAATGAGATCATGATTGACCTGATGTGATAGCCCTTAACTCCACTTTCCTGCCTCATCCCCATATCCCTGGGTTCCTTCACCGATAAAAAATCTGTTTATCTCAGCCTTGAACATACTTAATGCCCCAGCCCCTACAGCCCTCTGTGGTAAGGTACTCCACAGATTCACAACCCTCTGAGAGAGTGAAAATCCTCCTCATCTCTGTCTTAAATGGGTGACCTCTTATTGTGAGACTTTGCTCTCTGGACCTAGAGTCTCCCACTAGGGAAAACAATCTCTCAGCATTTACTTTGCCCAACTGACAGTATAAATCTCAATAAGGTCACCTCTCATTCTTCTAAACTCCAATGAGTGAAGACCCAACCTACTCAACCTTTCCTCATTTGTAAATCCTTCCATAGCCGGGATTGACCTTGTGAACCTTCTCCAGACTGCCTCCAGTTCCAGTACATCTTTCCTTAGATAAAGGGACCAAAACTGTTGACAGTACTCCAGGTGTAGCCTAACTAGTGCCTTGTATAGTTCTGGCAACATTTCTCTATATTTATACTTCATTCCCATTGAAATAAAGGCCAACATTCCATTTGCCTTCCCTGTTGCCTGCTGAAGTTGGATGCTAGCTTGGTGTGACTGGTGAACGAGGACCCCAAATCCTTCTCTGCTGAGTTGCTAACGGCACAAAGTTCATATTCACCTGATTGAGCGTACAAAAGCGAGGATATTAAATCTGTGTGAAACACTGCTTTGGCCTCAGCTGGAGAATTGTGTCCCATTCTGGGCAGCACACTTTAGGAAAGATGTGAAGGCATTGGAAAGAGTACAGAAAAGATTCACGAGAATGGTTCCAGGGATGAGGAAATCCAGTCACGTAAAAAGATGGGAGAAGTTGGGATTGTTCTCCTTGGAGAAAAGATGATTTGAGGGGAGATTTGATAAATGTGTTCGAAATTTGGACAGGCTCGATGGGGAGAGAAACTGTTCCCCCAACATACATCGGCCCAAGGAGCTATGGCGACATGAGGGAAAACCTTTTCCACGCAGTGAGTGGTTAGGTCTGCGGTACATGACCTGAGAGTGTGGTGGAGGTAGGGTCAATTGAGGCTTTCAAAACTGAACTAGAGCATTATCTGTAAAGGAAAACAAAATGTTGAAAGGACAAGGGAGTGGCGCGAGGTGAATTGTTCCTTCATAGAGGCAGCACTAATGCGATGGCTTCCTTTTGTGTTGTAATCATGCTATGATAACACTAATAATTACACTAAACTCTGATATTGTAAGCCCTTAACCCTCAAAATATCTAAAATTAATTATAATTAGTTGCTATGTACATTGAGAGAGATGAATTATCGCCATTTTGGATACAGTTTGAATGATAGAACAGGTTTGATGGGCTGAATGGCCCAAGGTTTTGGTCTTAATACACCTTGATTTGTTCTAATCACTGGTGAGGATGTCTTGGATGAGTTCTGCCGCGTACCATATCATTCCCTGATTGTAGATCAGATGCAAGACATTCTCAGCAATCTTGAATTCTCCGTACTCGGGCTGCAAGAGATTTGAAATGAAAAGGTGAGGAGCTGCTGTGAGCCGATAGTGAGAATGGTGCAACAACTCAATCTGGGCAACACTCACAAATTTAGTCTCCAGATCCCAGCACCAGCAGTCGCTCAGGAATCGCACGAATAATCCCCGGATGAAATCGATGAGGAGGATACTGCCCACAGTGAACAGCATGTCAATGATTGACAGCTTCAGCATCTCCTGAAGATAGAAATGGTTCTTTATTCCACTGCGTGCTGGACACAAGAACAACGGTTTGCGCACCTGGCTTGCCACAGTGGGCTGTGTGGTGATCTTCGTTGCTGTTTGGTTACAGAGACTGGCTTCCACAATGTTTAGCTGGTGACACTTTACTGTGGTCTTTCTAACCAATCATACCCCTGGATATTGCCCCCCAACCCACTCCCAGATTTTACCCCCACCTCCCCCGCCACCCCCACATCAGACAGCACCAATCACCACCCCCGGATATCACCCTACCCCCTGCTGATCACCTCCCCGGACATCGCGCCCTCCCCCATCAACCCCCAATTGCTCTCCCAGCCGATCAACTCACCCCCCCCCATTCCCTGCAGAGTCCCCTCCATCCCTTCCCCTCTATGGAACTCCCCCCCCCCACCCCCCCAGCTTTCCCCTTCTCCCATGGCTCCGTCTCTCAGGCCCCATTGCTCCCCCCCCTCAAGCACCACCCCCTGCTGGCCAGGGTGCCAAGGTGGGCACTGCCAGGGTTTCAGGCTGGCAGTGCCCAAGGTGGCACTGCCTGCCCCCGTCCCTGACCACTCAGGAGCTTCTGTGGCTTCCAATCCTCCCGGCAAGGCCACCAATGGGGGACCAGACGTGATTCTCACCAATCGACTGGCAGGAAAAGCTGATAAGATCACCCCCAGGATCTTAAACTAAACAACGGAAACTCTGAGGGTACGAGGGGAAAGTTAGATATGGTGGATTGGGAAGCTACGCTGAGAGGTGTGATGGTAGATAGGTAACAGCCATCATTTAAAGCACTAATACACCATTTACAACAAAAATACATTCATTTAATGCATAAAAACACAGCAAAGAGTTCCAACTGTGGCTGATGAAAGAAATTAAGGGTTGCCTTAGATCAAAGGGGGAGTTGTATAAAATAGCCAAAATAATGGGGACTGGGTGTATTTTAGAATTCTGCAAAGGAGGACCAAGAAAAAGATAAAGAAAGGGAAAATAAAATATAAGAATAAAGTCATGAGAAACTTAAAAATGGACTGTAAAAGCTTCAATAGTATGTAAAAAGAAAAAGGTTAGCAAAAACAAATGTGGGCCCATTACAGGCAGATTTACAATGAATATTAAATAAGGAAAAGGCAGAGAAACTAAACACATACCTTATGCCTGTCTTTGTGGAGTTAAATATTAAAAACCTTTCAGAAATAATGGAGAACCAAGGGATATCAGGAGAACTGCAAGGCATTAATATTGGTAAAAAAAATAGTACTAGAGAAATTAATGGAACTTAAAAAGTTGGTGAATCCCTGGACCTAATGAATTCCATTGCAGAGTGCTGAAGGAGGTAGCTGTAGATAAAGTAGATGCATTGGTGATTATCTTTCAAGATTCTATAGACTCTGGAATGGTTCCTGCGGATTAGAAGGTGACAAATGCAACCCCAGTATTTAAGATAAGAGGGAGAGAGAAAATGGGGAGCTGCAGATTTATTAGCCGAGTAGGGAAAAATCACAGCATCTATTTTAAAGAATGTGTTAACTGGGCAGTTAAGAAATAATGATAGGATTGGGCAGAGTCAACATGGATTTGTGAAAGGGAAATCATACTTAATAAACCCATTAAGAGTTTTTTGAGGCCATAACATGCAGAATAGATAAGGGGAAACTAGTGGATATGATATATTTTGATCTTGAGAAAGCTTTTACCAAGGCCCCACATGAGAACCACATTGGAACATATGGGATTGGGAGGAATATATTGATATGGATTGAGAACTGGTTAATGGATAGAAGGCAGAGAGCAGGAATAAATGGGTCATTTCAGGATGGCAGGCTTTAACGAGTAGGGCACCACAAGGATTAGTGCTGGGGCTCCAGCTAGTCACAATCTGTTATCAATGATTTGGGTGTGGGGGTTAAATGGAATATTTGCAGTTTGAGGATGACACTGGACTGGGTGGGAGGGTGAATTGTGGGGAGGTTTTAAGTCGGTCCGCCTTGTTGTCCAACGAGGGGCATACACGCGATGGGTCGTACAAGGGCTGCTCTTGGATGTTCGAGAATAACCTAGTACTTCATGTCGTTAGTGTACGCTTAAACTGGACCAGATGCTGGGCAAGACGACAGCTCAGTGACTATGACTGATTGCTGTGCAGACACATGGATTTGGGTCGGTGTCTGTGGGAGTTTGCGCATTCTCCCCGTGCTTGCGTGGGTTTTCTCCGGGTGCTCTGGTTTCCTCCCACACCCCAAAGATGTGCTGTTAGGCTGATTGGAGGTAATAAATTGTCCCTAAATTAGTTTTCCCTCAATGTGGATGGCCATAAAACAATAGATAAGGATCATGGGTGGAGGGGGGGACTGGTGGTGTTGAGATGGCGGCGCGGGCTCGTTGGGCCGAAGGGCCTGTTTCCCAGGCTGTTTTTGTCCTTTGATGCAAAGATGCTTCAAAGAGACTTGGAGAGATTGAGTGAGTGGGCAAAAATGTGGCAGGTGGAATACAATGGGAGGAATACACTTAGGAAGGAAAAACAGAAATCCAGATTTTCTAAATGGTGAGAGTGTTGAACTTCAAAGGAATTTGTGTGTCTTTGCTCATGAGTCACTAAACTCATGAAAGGAGAGCTCAGAAAGGACAGCAGGACTAGAGGGCACAGCCTCAAGATAAGCGGGGGGGGGGGGCAGTTTAGAACGGAGTTGAGGAGGAACTTCTTCACTCAAAGGGTGGTGAATCTCTGGAATTCTCTGCCCATTGAAGTGGTTGAGGCTACCTCGCTAAATATATTTAAGACGCGGGTAGATAGGTTTTTGGTAGGCAAGGGGAATTAAGGGTTATGGGGAGAAAGCGGGAGAGTGGAACTGATCCACTTCAGATCAGCCATGATCTTATTGAATGGCGGGGCAGGCTCGAAGGGCTAGATGGCCTACTCCTGCTCCTATTTCTTATGTTCTTATGTTCCTATGTTCTTATGAACGTTAACCTGAAGCTAGAGCAGGTAATGAGAAAAGCAAATGTTAAACTGGCCTTTATTACAAGGGAATTTGAGTACAGGAGCAGAGATATCTCACTACAATTGAATAGAGTCTTGGTGACACCTCACCTGAGGTGTTGTGTACGGTTTTAGTCTCCTTACCCAAGGAAAGATATAGGGCAGAATTTTACTGGCATGTCCACCCGAGGTTTGTACGATCCTTCCCGAGGCCAATGAAGAATGCCGTTCTCCGAGCCTCGCCCATCCCTGGAATCGGGGCGGGCATGCCAGTAAAATTCCAGCCATAATTGTCATAGAGGGAGCACAACAAAGATTCACTACGTTAATTCCTGGGGTGGAGGGATTGTCCTGTGAGGAAAGAGTAAGTAGACTGGCCCTTTACTCTCTGGTGGTTGAAAGGATGAGAGGTGATCTCCTTCAAACGTACAAAATTCTTAGAGCTCGGGAGGGTAGATGCAGGAAGGATGTTCCCCCTGGCTCGGGGGAGAGCATCTAGAACAAAGGGACACAGTCTCAGAATAAGGGGCAACTTAGGACTGAGATGAGGAGGGATTTCTTCACCTAGAGGGTGGTGAATCTTTGGAATTCTCTACCCCAGATTCAATCGTTGACTATAGTCGAGACTGAGATTGATAGATTTCTACATGTTAAAACACCAAGGGATAGGAAGATAGTGCAGGAAGGTGGTGTTGGAGTAACAGATCAGTCCTGATGTGGCTCTGAGTCTTGTTCCCGGTGATAGGCCAGGGTTAAGGAGAAATGGCTTCGGAGCAGGAAATTCTAAAACTGTGGGGAGGGGTCGCACCCTGTCCGACTGCCGGGATCCGTCAGGGGGTGGATCCATCCCGATTTCTGGCTCCATTCCTCCCCTTGTCCCCTTCGGCTTGGAAAAGCAGAGGCTTTTTAAAATCACTGCCTTCAATAACAGCTTGACGAGGATCCCTGTTCCTGGACACAGCCTATTCGTAATGGGATCCCGGAGTAAAACAGGGCAACTGCGCATACGTGGCATTGGTGACGAATGCGGCCAATCAAGGTTAATTGAATTGGGTAACCAAAGAGTGGGAGGGATTTTCTGACTGTTCCTACCAGCAGGATCTTCTGGAGCTGTCAGTAGTGACACCCCCACAGCCTCTCCCCCCATCATGGGTTCCTGGGTAGCTGAAGGTGCAAAGAATGATAGCAGCGGGAGGGGAAGATCCCAGAAAATCCTGCCCAGTCTGATTGCTGCCCACTTGAATTGGGAAGGGTGTGAACCTGGAGGAGGGAACCAATGACTGGCGAGTGGAAGAGGGGCAACTTAAAGCAGCAAGTCACAATGATGAAGCCTCCAGGAATATGTCCAACCAGAGTTGGCCACTTTGAGACGCAGAGGCAATCCCTGTCCCCACTTTTTGCAGGGACTCCTCACTATTCTAAACAAATATACATCAAACTCGAAAGAACTGCCTTCATCGAACATACACTCACAAACCTGCCCAACATACGTTTCCCAACATTGGTCTTGCTGAGACAGGATGTTATAGTCAAACAACGCCGTCCGATTAAACTTGGTTAAAGGTTTTGTCTTATTCTCCTCTGGACTGAACGAGCTGTTGCGTCTCAGCCTAATCTCTGGTACGATGGTGGAGAGACTTTCCTCCTCCGGGAGAGCTCTGGTTGCCAGGAAAGATGTCCCCGGATCGGTGGAATTATCCTGCAGAAAATGATTCAGACGCAACACAACCATTTACTGGTCTCGAGATAAACAATGTTCCATTTCTTCTGTGCGATATGAAACTCGATTAACAATTTGTTATAGTTCAGCAAATACTTCATCTGTGCTGATTTCAATTTAGATTTTAACCACTTTAATCAAGGTTTTAAAAGAAAAGACTTTCCTCTTTCACATCCTCGGATAGTTTCCAAACACTTTACAGGTTCAGTACATAGTCAAGGTTACAATCACTAAATGTGCTGATAGTACCTTCCTCCCATGTTGACACTCTAGTTAAGAAAGCCCCACCAATGCCTCTACTTTCTCAGAAGACTAAGGAAATTTGGCGTGTCCGCTACGACTCTCACCAGCTTTTACAGATGCGCCATTCTTTCTGGTTGTATCACAGCTTGGTATGGGCTCCTGCCCTGCCCAAGATCCGCAAGAAACTACAAAAGGCTGTGAATGAAGCCCAGTCCATCGCACAAACCATCCTCCCATCCACTGACTCTGTCTACACTTTGGGTATTGGGCCACCAACTCCCCCCCCACAACTGGGGAGCTTTACTAATCCCACGACAGTAAAGTGCTGAGGCTGGCTGTGGAGGGGGGAGAGGGGAGGCTAGCGGGCCTGGAGATTTCCGTCTCGGGCCTGCTGATGCTATTTAACGTATATTTAAATCGGAGTTCGAATACGTTAGGCAGCTTCGTGCCGAATGCTGACACAAAGCTGATGGCGCTGGAAATCTAGCACTGGGAGACACGTGGACAGCCTGGGGCCTAGCGTAGAGCCTGAGAAACGGTCTCCACTGGAGCCTCCTGGCCTCCTGCGCTAGAAAAGCAATGCAGCGGGGTGGGAGAATCGTCCCCACCGCCACCCCCACCCCCCCAAGCCCCACCCTCCCATCCCCCCCACCCCCCAACCCCCACCCTCCCACCCCCCCCCACCTCCACCCCCCACAACCCCCTCCCCACCCCACCTTCCCCTGGAATCTCAAATCTAAGCATGAAACCATTGTCAGTTGTTGTAAAAACCCATCTGGTTCCCTAATACCCTTTCGGGAAGGAAATCTACCCAGTCTGGCCTCCATGTGACCTCAGACCAATGCCCTCTGAACACGGGGCAATTAGAGAAGGGCAATAAATGTCGCCAGCCAGGCCCATATCCCGTGAACAAATTTAAACAAAAACTGTGGGGAGGGGGTGTCCTGCTACAAAACCATTGGGAATGTTTCGGAGCTGGGAGGTTTAATGCTCCCAATCATCTCGGATTGTTGTGTTTTATTAAAGGGTGCAATTTCTTTAATATACTTTCCTTTTTGATTCAGTTTTAGTCAGGACATTAGAAGGTTACTGGAATTTACTCTAAGTTAGATTTTTCATTTGGATTGGAGATATTCTTGGGGCAGAATTCATCTCCTAGCCTCCCATTTTCCCAGTGTAAGATCAGTGTAGGATTGCCGAATTTTACATCGGAAGTAAATCTTTGCCAGATGACAGTTTTTGGTGTCGATATGACTCTTCCTCGCTGTGAAAAATCACAATCCCAAATCAGTGAAAATGTGCCGTCTGTGCCCCTGGCATCGAACGGCCTAACCTGGGGCTGCCAGAGGCCTCCCAGGGAATGGTCTTGCTTCTCCTTGGCTCACTCAAGCCTCTGGCATGATGCCAACAGATCAGAATGCCAGTCCCTCTTACCCCTAACTCACCCACCCACCCTGAGCTGTTGTGGCTGTGGGGGTTAGAGCGATTGGGGGGGACGAGATGGAGGGAGGGGTGGGTGTGGAGGTGGTGGGGTGGAGTTGGTGAGCCCCTGATTCCTGGTATTTAATCCAGACCAGAAATGCATTTTAACCCAGGCTAGCAATGAGCCATCGCTCCCTCGATTCTGTACCTGCTTTCTGCAATTCCCAGTATCTATTACTAAAACTGGAGATGAGGGGGTTAGCTTATGAGGAGAGATTGAGTAGACCTGGCCCGTACTCATTGAAGTTTAGAAGGTTGAGGGGACATCTTATAGAAAAACATGAGATAACAAAAGGGTTAGACAGCAGCGAGTTTACTTCCACTTAGAATGGAAACAAGAACTAGGGGGCACAGCCTCAAAATAGGGGGGAGTCAATTTAGAACAGAGTTGAGGAGGAACTTCTTCTCCCAGAGGGTAGTGAATCTTTGGAATTCTCTGCCCAATGGAGCAGTAGAGACTACATTGTTAAATATGTTTAAGTCACAGGTGGATAGATTTTTAACCAAATAGGGGATTAGGGGTAATGGGGAGAGGCGGGTAAGTGGAACTGAACCCATTATCAGATCAGCCATGATCTTATTGAATGGCAAAGCAGGCTTGAGGGGCTAGATGGCCTACTCCTGCTCCTATTTCTTTAGGTTCACTCTGAACCCACCTAATAACTTACTATTTCAAATCCAGCACTATCTGCTTCTCCCAGTTTTGTGTGCATCTTGGTATTCCTTTCTGATATCACCTCTCCTGGTCCCCCGCTGAGATAATTAAACCTTCCCCAGTGGCACCAGCATATTGCCCCATGATAAATCGTGAACAGGCTCTAGCGATCTGGGCGTTGTTTCTGAAATCGTGCCCCGATATATCCTAACCCCACGCAAAGCTGGGACGAAGAAACGAGTGAGGAGAATTCACTCTGACACGGCGATTGTCAAAAGGTTAAGTCACTGCTCCCGTGGTTAGCCTCCTCCACTGGAATCACAAAGGCTTTAGTTTAAATGCTTTACAAATAATCTTTAGTTTAAATGCTTACCGCCATGCTCATACTGTTCACTTTATCGAGCAGAGCAATGATCAAACTGTAGAGATTGCCCAAGTACAGGACTAACACCCTGCATCACAGAGAGAGAGAAAACATTCAACAAAGAGAAAATAACAGGAATACAGTGGTTCCCGTTTCCCATCGCGCTTGGCCCAAAACCCGAAAATCACACCCAGGATCAACAGATCTTTGCAAGGTTGCAGTGAATATGTCCCCATCAAATCATCTAGAAAATTCAACCTCTTACTGTCTAGCACCAACTGCTAAACTAAATTGGAATTGGGTGAAATCTTCAGCTGTTACAAGAGGTGAAGAAATTCTATTCTTTAGCAAAAACAATCAAATCTCAACATGGGATCTGAGATCGTTTGACATGTCTGAAGTTACAGCCCTGTGTGTTTGCTGTTTTATTTTAAATAACAGCCGGGATCTTCTGATTAGGATTGGAACCCCCTATTCCGACTACAAATTTATCTTCCTCTGATTTTCCTGGACCATCTTCTGACGCTAGGTTCTGCAGGACCAACCTAACGGCACGGTGGCACAATGGTTAGCACTGCCGCCTCGCAGTGCCAAGGATCCGGGTTCAGTTCCAGCCTCGGGTCACTGACTGTGTGGAGTCTGCACATTCTCCCTGAATGGATTTCCTCCGGGTGCTCCGGTTTCCTCCCGAAAGATGTGCTGGTTAGGGTGCATTGGCCATGCTAAATTCTCCCTCAGTGTACCCGAACAGGTGCCAGAGTGTGGCGACTCGGGGATTTTTGCAGGAACTTCATTGCAGTGTTAATGTAAGCCAACTTGTGACAATAATAAATAAACTTAAACTGGAACAATGACCCTCTCAGAGAGCAGTGGAGTGAATCCAGGCAGAAAACACTTGGACAGCACTAGCTGCTCTGCTCTGGTAAGTAAAAAGTTTAAATGTGCTAAAATTTCTTTGGAAAGCTATAGAGAGAAGTTAAGAACATAAAAAAAAACATAAGAACATAAGAAATAGGAGCAGGAGTAGGCCATCCAGCCCTTCGAACCTGCCCCGCCATTCAATAAGATCATGGCTGATCTGTCGCTGCTCAGTTCCACTTTCCCGCTTTCTCCCCATAACCCTTAATCCCCTCTCTTGTCAAAAACCCATCAACCTGCGTCTTAAAAATATTTAGCGAGGCAGCCTCCACCACTTCAACGGGCAGAGAATTCCAGAGATTCACCACCCTTTGAGTGAAGAAGTTCCTCCTCAACTCCGTTCTAAACCGCCCCCCTTTTATCTTGAGGCTGTGCCCCCTAGTCCTACTGTCTTTTTTGAGCGGGAAGAGTCTCTCCACCTCTATCCTATCCATCCCATTCATCATCTAAGTTGGTGTGCGTAAGGGGGCAGGGGTGGCACAGTGGGTTAGCACTGCTGCTTCACAGCGCCAAGGGGACCCGGGTTCAATCCTGACCTTGGGTCATTGTCTGTGTGGAGTTTGCACATTCACTCCGTGTCCGCATGGGTTTCCCCTGGGATTTGAAGTCAGGTCAGGCAGCAACTGGAGTATTGTGGGGAGTCAAGTGTGGGGGGCTAGTTAGATCAGATTGACGGGGTTCAGGGGGCTGTGGGGGGGGGGGCGGGGGTCAAGGCAGAGTTGGATCGATCGAACTAGGGGGAGTCAGGGGTGTCGAGGGGTAGTTGGGATGATAAGGGGGGAGTGGGGGTGGTGGTCAGCGGTGTAGTTACTCAGCAGTTTGATTAGATCTTTTCCGTCTATAATTTTCTGGGTAACTATCCTGATGAATAAATTGGAATTGTCGGAAATTTCGGGATTAGGAACTCCTGCTGGAAGTTCAGGCAATTCCCCACGGAGACTTTGCTTTGGGGCTTCCGTGAGATCCCATAATGTATCTTCCGGGATATGTCCGGTCTCCGATCATCCGGAGATGGGAAGATGTGGCCAAACGTTTCCGATATTTAACAATTCAGCTCCATCTCTGCATTCAGCAGAGTTTCACAGGAGGGGTTACACACAACTGTCTCAAAGTTCTGAGGCTTGGCTCTGAGAGGAGAGATCCTACCCTAAACAGTTAACCAAGTCTCAACTTCACTTGACATTAACGCGAAAGAGAGTTCACGTTTTGATAGACTCGGCATAAATGAATGACTAAATTAGTGCCAGCAAGCAAACTGATTTAGCCTTTCTCTGGAGTACTAAGGCTGAGGGTGGAAAAAGAGGTGAGTTACCTGGCCAGTTGGAAGCGGAGAGTGGTTCTGGGGTGCAACATCTCAAGTTGAGCCACGAGTTCGAACACGGAGGGGGCAATCATGGTGATGAGTGAAACGACCACGCTCACCTGAACAGAAAGCAGTCCGGGCGTGAGCTCAACGATAGGACAGGGAGATCAAACAGTCACGAGGACAGGCCCGTACCTCATTCTTTTCCCACAGCGTCAACTCAACCTTGGTCCGCTCGAGCTCCTGCGAGCGATCGACTACAAAGTAAATGATGTAGATACTACCGGCCAGCGACAGGAGCACCAGGATATTGGCGAGAATCCTTAAACTTACGATCACCGCCCTGGAAAAAAGACGAGATGGATTATTTTCGATTGAGTTACCTATATATAGGTGTAGAAACGTAGGAAACAGAAGCAGGAATAGACCCTTTGAGCCTGTTCTGCCATTCACTTTGATCGTGGCTGATTATCGAATTCAGTGGCGGGTATTTTACCATCGCACTGTGACTCTTTCTGGGCGCAAAAAATTGGTAAAGTCGGGCATGGGGTGAGCTGCCCCTCATTAGGGCAGATCAGCTAGAGGCAGTCTGGGAGAGCATTCCAGAAAGTTCCATGCAGTTTGCTTGTTAGCATTGAGGCGACAGGCAAGAGAGCACTCGTAGGTGTGGGAGAGGGAATCAGTGCCTCAGTGAGGATTGGGGGCGGGGGGGGGGGGCAGGGGAGAGAGAGAGGGAGGTTATCACACAGCCACTGGGAGATGGGGGCCATGTGGGTCCGGGGTGGAGGGGGCCCGCTGCCACTCTGCCTGCAACCGGTGGGGAGGAGGGGGCTACGATCGGTCTGTGTGGTGGGAGGGGTTGGAGGGATAGAGGGGCAGTAATATTGCGGGGGGGGGGGGGGGTGAGTGGTAAATGTCTGTGGGGACCGGGGTGGGAGGGTGGGGGAGTATTATCCGGCCCAGGAGGAATCTGGGAGGGGCGCATCGTGTTTATTTTGCCCGTGTGCAGTTGGAGGCTCCGTGCGGAGTTGTAGAATTTTGGGTGTGTTAAGCCCTGCCCATGGGCGTCTGCAGCAAGAATCGGAATCGTTCAAAATTTTGCAGCCAGTGTGTGTACTGAGAGGGTGGGGGGCCCAAAATCAAGCCCAAAAAATGGATCTGAGACTCTCCCAGTTGCAAGTCCACCCAGCACTTAGACAAGAAAATGGTAAAATACCATCCGCTACCCTGATCCCTCCTTCCCCCCATATCCCTCAATCCCTTTAGCCCCAAGAGCTATATCTCATTTCTTCTAGAAATCAGACAACGTTTTGGCCTCAACTACTTTCTGCAGTCATGAATCCACACATTCACCACCCTCTGGCTGAAGGAATTTCTCCTCACCTCAGGTCTAAAATGTTTAGCCCTTATTCTCAAACTGTGACCCCTATTTCTGGACTCCCCCACCATCGGGAACATTCTTTCTGAATCTAGCCTGTCTAACCCTGTTAGAATTTTATAAGTTTCTATCTGATCCCCTCTCACTCTTCTAAACCCAGTGAATATAATCCTAAACCACTCATATGACAGACCTGCCATCCCAGGAATCAGCCTGGTAAATTTTCATTGTACTCTCTCTATAGCAAGGACATCCTTCCTCAGATAAGGAGACCGAAACGGCACACAATACTCCAGGTGTGGCCTCACCAACACCCTATACAACTGCATAAAACATCTCTGTTCCTGTACTCAAATCCTCTCATTATGAAGGACGATATGCCCTTTGCCGCCTTTACTGCCTGCTGTACAAAGAACAAAGAACAACACAGCACGGGAAACAGGCCCTTCGGCCCAACGAGCCCGCGCCGCCATCTTAACAATGTATTTTTCCTACACCTCCCTTGACCCGTGTCTATGCTTATGGTACCCCCATTGGAAACCAGATTCAGGGGAGAATAATTTAGGGACAATTTGTTACACCAATCAGCCTAAGAGCACATCTTTGGGGGTGTGGGAGGAAACCGGGGCACCCGGAGGAAACCCACACAACCACAGGGAGAATGTGCAAACTCCCACAGACACCGACCCCAATCCATGTATCTGCACAGCAAACAGTGATAGTCACTGAGCTGTCGTGGTGCCCATCTGCTGGTCCAGTAAGCATACACAAAATGACGCGAAGTACTAGGCCACTCTCGAAACATCCAAGAGCAGCCCACGCACGACCCACCGTGTGCATACCCCTCGTTAGACAACAAGCTGTACCTGTGCTCTTACTTTCAGTGACTGATGCACAGCGTGGCATGGCTCCTGCTCTACCCAAGGTTGCAAGAAACTACAAAATATAGCCCAATCCATCGTGTAAACCAGTCTCCCATCCATTGACTCTGACTACACTTCCCGCTGCCTCGGCAAAGCAGCCAGCATAATCAAGGATCCCACACACACCCCGGACATTCTCTCTTCCACCTTCCATCAGGAAAAAGATACAAAAGTCTGAGGTCACGTACCAACTGACTCAAGAACAGCTTCTTCCCTGCTGCCATCAGACTTTTGAATGGGCCTACCTCACATTAAGTTGATCTTTCTCTACACCCTAGCTATGACTGTAACACTACATTCTGTCCTCTCCCGTTTCCTTCTCTACGAACGGTATGCTCTGTACAGCGTGCAAGAAACAATACTTTTCACTGTATACTAATACATGTGACAATAACAAATCAAGCCAAATCAAATGAGGACACTAAAATCTCGCTGGGTATCCACCTCTCTCAATTTACACCCACTCAGATAATAATCTGCCTTCCTATTATTGCTACGGGAGATGATTGTTAAAGTTGTATTTTTGTCCTTTCCCTCTGGCCGATACCTACAAGCTTCTGTCTTTCTTCTTCACTTGTTCCTCCAGAATTGCTTCCTTCGAGAAACAGAAAGGACATTTGGTATTAGCCAACCAGTAACCGAGACTCGTGTGAAAACTTCGCAACAGCAGATGAAACAAACACTGGCATTAATGTACAAAGATTACAATGACACGGGGGGATTTTGATTGAGTAAATAACGCAATGGTTGGACAGTTCATCATCAGATTTACAATAATGGCAAAATAGCGGAGGTGAGATGAAGGGAATGTTTAACACTGCGCCTCATTGTGATACAGTAAGAAGTCTGACAACACCAGATTTAATTCCAACTGATTTATTTGATAGTAAACCCACAAGCTTTCGAGGTTTCCCTCTTCGTCAGGTGAATGGAGAGTTCTGGCCTCAGACAGAGCGTATAACAGCACAGACAATTTACAGATTACTGATTAGAATGCAAATCTTTACACCTAACCTGCTGTTTGAGTCTTAAAGTGGCCGACAATGTGTGTGGAAGGAGCACTGATCACAGGTTAAAGAGATGTGTATTGTCTCCAGACAGCACAGTGAGTGAGGTTTTGCAAACCCAGGCAAGTCACGGGGGTTACAGATAGTGCGACATGAACCCAAGTTGAGACCGTCCTCATGTGTGCGGAACTTGGCTATCAGTCTCTGCTCAGCGACTCTGCGCTGTCGTGTGTCGTGAAGGCCGCCTTGGAGAATGCTTGCACTCACATTGTCGGCCACTTTAAGGCTTGAATAGCAGGTTAGGTGTAAAGATTCGCATTCTAATCAGTAATCTGTAAACTGTCTGTGCTTTATATGCTCTGTCTGAGGCCAGAACTCTCCTGACGCAGAGGGAAACCTCGAAAGCTTGTGAGTTTACTATCAAATAAATGGGTTGGACTTAAACCTGGTGTTGTCAGACTTCTTACTGTGTTTACCCTAGTCCAACGCCGGCATCTCCACATCATTGTGATCACAGTGCTGAACACAGGTTCAGGAATAACTTTCAAAAGTGGATCTTGGACGAGTAATTGAAGAGGAGACATTGATATGATGAGTACATGGGATTTAATGGGATTGAGGGTTACAGATAGGCCTGGTAGGTAGGGATATGATCAGTGCAACTTGTGGGCCGAAGGGCCTGTTTGTGCTGTGGTGTTCTATGTTCTATGATACAGCCATGCGGAAAGAGCAGGGAGAGTGGCATTAATTGCAAAGCTCTTTCAAAGAGCCGGGTCAGGAACAATGGGCCGAACGGTCTCTGCCTGGGCTGTATGATCACCATCCTAGCAGCTGGGGATGGGCCGCTGGCCGCCTCTTACCCGGATGCTGTTGATCACTGCGGCCGTTTTGCTCTCCGCCGCCTCCGGGTTGCCGATCAGATAATCCCAGGCACAGAAGATCTTCCAGCAGAAGGTGTAGTTCTCATCGGAGGCACTGGCCATGCTCAGCCGGGAATTCTTCGCCATTCTAACCATCAAAACAATCAGGGAGTTACTCTGCCTTTGAACAGACGCACTGACGGGGTGGGAAATTCGGACGTGACACACACACTTGGATACTGAGATGTTGCTGCTACTGGGATTTGGGGCTTCATTTCCATAAAGTAGGTGAGTGGTGGAACAGACAGATGCAATGGGAGATTAGGCCGTTCATCCACAGGTCAGTGAGGAAGAGTCATAGAAACCCTACAGTGCAGAAGGAGGCCATTCAGCCCATCAAGCCTGCACTGACAACAATCCCACCCATAGCCCTGTCCCTACTAATCCCACATATTTTCCCTGCAGGTGCCCCTGATGCTAAGGGGTAATTTAGCATGGCCAGTCAAACTAACCTGTACACTTTTGGACAGTGGGATGAAACTGGAGCACCCGGAGGAGGAAACCCACACAAACGCCACACAGTCGCCTGAGGCCGGAATTGAACCTGGGTCCCTGGCGCTGCGAGGCGGCAGTGCTAACCACTGCCACCCAGGGGAGCATCCGATATGGAGTTACGGGCAGTGTGGGTTGGGATGCGGCTTCCTGCTCCTCATTGAGGTAAGTATCTCATAAAGGTTTATGACCTACGTATATGATGTATGTTGGGGTCTGGGGTGTGTACTGCTCCTTTAAGAGTGGGGGTCAGGTGACCCCTGGGGATTAACTCCTCCCAGTGTGGGATCCCAAGTTGCGCAGTCTAGATCCTGACGGTGGAATAACGCACGTCTATAATAAAATGTTCCCCAGTGTATAAATGACGAGGCCTGCTTTGTGATTCTTCTGCACCTTACCTGGGTAATTACATCCATAATAACCCCCACCTTGTTGGCCATAGGATACGGCAGGCCCCTTTAAGGTCTGGTTTTAGGGAGTGGCTCAGGCCAAACCAACCGGGACCAGGGGATCTCACTCGGACTGGTATTAGCCCCGCTGTTGGTACTTGCCTTCACCTGCCAGCCAATGGTAGTATTCTAGGAGGTCATTCGGCCCATCAAGCCTGTTTTCTTTGCTTCAGGCCCAGACACTGTGCAATCATCTAATGGCCGAACATGATGGGTACCACCTCCCCCTCTGTACCCCCACCCCCCCCCCCCCAGCTCATAAAGAACAGGAACTTCCTCTTTGCCAGATTGGAGGCAGGGACTGGTAGCGAGGGTAGGAGTTGGGTTCCTCCAGTTGCCAACTGGTTTCACATTTGGCAACGCAGCTTAAAATCGGGAAAGGACATTCACACCAACGGGGATAAAAACTCAAGTCACATTTTGTAAACATTAGTAATAATCATGTTAACAAAAAACAAACACATGAATAAAACATAAGAACATAGAATATAGAACATAGAACAGTACAGCACAGTACAGGCCCTTCGGCCCTCGATGTTGTGCCGAGCTATGTCCAATCCCAAGATCAAGCTATCCCACTCCCTATCATTCCAGTGTGCTCCATGTGCCTATCCAATAACCGCTTGAAAGTTCCTAAAGTGTCCGACTCCACTATCACAGCAGACAGTGCATCCCACACCCCAACCACTCTGAGTAAAGAATCTACCTTGGATATCCCTCCTATATCTCCCACCATGAACCTTATAGTTATGCCCCCTAGTAACAGCTACATCCACCCGAGGAAATAGTCTCTGCACATCTATTCTATCAATCCCACTCTTATAAACCTCTACTAAGTCGCCTCTCATCCTCCTCCACTCTAAAGAGAAAAGCCCCATCTCCCTCAACCTTTCCTCTTAAGACCTACCCTCCAAAGCAGGCAGCATCCTGGTAAATCTCCTCTGCACTCTCTCCAATACTTCCACATCCTTCTTATAGTGAGGTGACCAGAACTGCACACAATATTCCAAATATCCAGGATGTTGCCTGGATTGGGAGGCGTGCCTTATGAGGATAGGTTGAGAGAGCTCAATCTTTTCTCCTGGGAGAGATGAAGGATGAGAGGCGGCCTGATAGAGGTTTGTAAGAGGTATAGATAGGGTGGATTCTCGGAGGCTATTTCCCAGGGCTGAAATGGTGTCTACGAGAGGACACAGGTTTAAGGTGCTGGGGAGCAGGTACAGAGGAGATGTCAGGGGTAAGTTTTTCACTCAGAGGGTGGTGAGTGAGTGGAATCGGCTGCCGTCGGTGGTGGTGGAGGCGAACTCGCTGGGGTCTTTTAAGAGACTTCTGGATGAGTATATGGGATTTAATGGGATTGAGGGCTATAGATAGGCCTGGCAGGTAGGGATATGATCGGCGTAACTTGTGGGCCGAAGGGCCTGTTTGTGCTGCAGTGTTCTATGTTCAAACGCGGTTTTACTAAAGTCCAGTATGGAATAAAACGGGTGGGGGTGAAATTAGAAATACAAGCAGGAAAGGCAAATTCTCCTTGCTTGCAGCAAGAGGGGGGGGGGGGCGCGAATGATCGGAAAATTCCAGCCCACACGTCCCCAGCCATTGATTATCAGAATTTCCTCTCCTGCCCCCTCCCAGTTGTTGCACCCCCCGCTCTGCCAAACCTCCCTGTTAACATGACAACTGAAAAATCAAGGAAACATTGTAAAAACCAGCAGGAAATACTCCAAGCATTCCAGGTTAGTACTCGAGGTGGAAACGCAGTTTAGGATAATTACTTTCTCAGGAGGATGACGAAGCTGTAGGCAAACACGGCCATTCCAACCATAAAGTAGGCCAGCGGCAAGCGATAGCCAGCCCTCCCAATCTTCCTCTCGTTGCCATAGTAACCGTAAAACATGACAGAGTATTGGAGGTAGCCCTGCGTGGTGGACAGAACGGAAGTCAGAACAGGGGCACGGGGCTTAATTAAACAACTAGGCAATTCAGCGGGCAGCAATATTGGTCAAGTAATAAAGGATGTTAATAGGCTTGCCCCGAGTGACCAGATGGTGTCCAGGTCTTGTGCGGATGCGACGTATCCCGCGGGAATGGTTTTGCTGGGAACACTTCCAAATGGAGCGCCTGCTAGGAGCTTGTAAAAAAAAACACAAAACAGATGCCATCCCATTACCAACTTTACTGAACCGATGTCAGCTCACGTTACTGAAAAGGAAATTGATTATGTTCATCTTTGCTGGTAAAACATGACGTTAAAAAGTAGCTCGAATTTAAGGATGTGCCTTGTTTTGTTATATTGGACGAATCATTTGCAGTACTACACTCCCACTCCAATTGAGTGACATCCGTGTGTGTAATGGGGGGGGGGTGCGGGTCTTTCGGGTCAAACCAAGTAAACAAACTTAAATTACATTCGGACGAAGAAAAAGGGGGCAGCTCCCCAAAAGGAGGGGGAACAGAAACAAAAAGTCCAAAGGAAACTTAAGACACGTCAAATCAAAATGTGATTGTCGGGGTCAGCCCCTGCGGTGCCCAACGGGTGCGGAAGGCGTCGACTGTGCCCGCGGACACCACGTTCTCCCTTTCCAGGGACACCCGGCCCCGAATGTAGCCGTGGTACAGGGGCAGACAGTCGGGACAGACAGCCCCCGCCCCCACCCCCGATCGCCCCCTGCCTGGACCTGTCGATGGCGCGTCTCGCCAGGCCCAGGAGCAGGTTCACGAGGAGACTGGCATCCCAACGCTCCCCTCTCCGCACCGGGCGTCCGTAGATCAGGAGCTGAAGTACAAACAAAACACCAATAAAAGGTTCTTCAGAAGATCAAAAAGGGAAGTGCAATCTATAACACGAAACGTAGACGTGGCCCACGGATTCCTCGAGGCCACAGAAAGAGCAGTCTCGCGAGCCCGTGAACCAGTGAGTCCTACGGTTGTGCGGAACTGCTGCGTGCAGCACCCTCCACCCCAGGTCCCCGGGGTAATTGGGGGAGATCCCTCCGTAGAGCGACCTCCATCAGGGACCTCCGCCGCCCGGCGGTAACAAGGCCCGCCATGGTGTGTCCGGGCGACGGGCGAGGACGTGGTAGTGGAAGGTGTGCAGCAGCAGCCCGTACAGGAAACACCTCCGCGCGCTGGAAAAAGGCACGGAGGACATTCCCGCGAGGCGGCTCGCGCTGTGGGGTACCTGGCCCGGGGAGGGTGGTCCAGGCTTCGGGCCAATGTGGTATTCCGTCCGAACAGGGGAACGCTCGGACGGGGTCCCACCGCACGCCTGAGCCGCCTTGAGCTCGCGTGCACTTTCAGGGCCCAGCACCACCGTCCTAAGGTCATGGATGGCTTTTCCGTGTGTGTAACGGGCAATCCTTCCGGTTGACGACTGTGGCCAGAGGGGATATTGTGGAGAAGGACAAGCCCTTTAAATTCAATTCGAAACAGAGGCCAGTAAGTGCTGCTGTGTCTGCACTGTGAGTGTTACCTGGCTGTGAGAGAATGCTTTTGGAGTTCAAGTGGTAAGTTATAAAAAGGTAAGTAGTCATTAAACTTGCTTTCAGGGCGAGCTAAATTAATGGGGAAGTTAAAAGCTGCACTTTAGTTGGTGCATTCTTGAAACAGGAGTCAGTTCTCAGCTGAAACTCTGTCTAATTGTGCAACTGACTCAAATCAGTTCCAGGGCAGTGTAGGTAAAAACCTATAAAAACAGAGGCCAGGCAGTGCTGCTGGCTGTCAGGAGGACTTATAGAGTTGGGTGGAAATATGGAATGGAGATGCTGGTGTTGGACTGGGGTAGACACAGTAAGAAGTCTCACAACGCCAGGTTAAATCCAACAGGTTTATTGGGTGGCAAAAACTACTAGCTTTCTGAGCCCTGCTCCTTTGGTCAGCAGGCCCCGCGGGGGGAGAGTGCCGATTGGTCAGCAGGCCCCGCGGGGGGAGAGTGCCGATTGGTCAGCAGGCCCCGCGGGGGGAGAGTGCCGATTGGTCAGCAGGCCCCGCGGGGGGAGAGTGCCGATTGGTCAGCAGGCCCCGCGGGGGGAGAGTGCCGATTGGTCAGCGGGCCCCGCGGGGGAGCGTGCCGATTGGTCAGCGGGCCCCGCGGGGGAGAGTGCCGATTGGTCAGCGGGCCCCGCGGGGGAGAGTGCCGATTGGACAGCGGGCCCCGCGGGGGAGAGTGCCGATTGGTCAGTAGGCCCCGCGGGGGAGAGTGCCGATTGGTCAGCGGGCCCCGCGGGGGAGAGTGCCGATTGGTCAGCAGGCCCCGCAGGGGGAGAGTGCCGATTGGACAGCGGGCCCCGCGGGGGAGAGTGCCGATTGGACAGCGGGCCCCGCGGGGGAGAGTGCCGATTGGTCAGCAGGCCCCGCGGGGGGAGAGTGCCGATTGGTCAGCGGGCCCCGCGGGGGAGAGTGCCGATTGGTCAGCAGGCCCCGCGGGGGGAGAGTGCCGATTGGTCAGCAGGCCCCGCGGGGGGAGAGTGCCGATTGGTCAGCAGGCCCCGCGGGGGAGCGTGCTGATTGGTCAGCAGGCCCCGCAGGGGAGAGTGCCAATTGGTCAGTAGGCCCCGCGGGGGAGAGTGCCGATTGGTCAGCAGGCCCCGCAGGGGAGAGTGCCAATTGGTCAGTAGGCCCCGCGGGGGAGAGTGCCAATTGGTCAGTAGGCCCTACGGGGGAGAGCGCTGATTGGTCAGTGGGCCCCGCGGGGGAGAGTACCAATTGGTCAGCAGGCCCCATGGGGGAGAGTGCCGATTGGTCAGCAGGCCCTACGGGGGAGAGCGCCGATTGGTCAGTAGGCCCCGCGGGGGAGAGTGCCGATTGGTCAGCGGGCCCTACGGGGGAGAGCGCCGATTGGTCAGCGGGCCCCACGGGGGAGAGCGCCGATTGGTCAGCGGGCCCCACGGGGGAGAGTGCCGATTGGTCAGCAGGCCCCGCGGGGGAGAGTGCCGATTGGTCAGCAGGCCCCGCGGGGGAGAGTGCCGATTGGTCAGCAGGCCCCGCGGGGGAGAGTGCCGATTGGTCAGCAGGCCCCGCGGGGGAGAGTGCCGATTGGTCAGTAAGGGCTACTCTTCATCCTCTGAAACTGAGTGAGTTCAGACTAAAAAAATCTTGGAAGTGACAACACAGGAGAGCTGTGATTTGATTGGTTAACAGGGAGCTGTACTAAATTTGAAAATCCATTTAAATTACTGGTTAGACATTGTGTTGAGACCGAGGTAATAAGTAGATATAAATTAGAAAAAAACAAATTAAGAAAACTAATCAAATAAAATAGAGGTGGAGGGTCAGGTGATATGATGTTCCTGCAGGATGTGGGAGCTGGTGGACCCCATTGTGGCTCCCAGTGAACACGTCTGCAGTAAGCGTTGGTTGCTCGAGGAACTCTGGCTCTAAGTGGATGAGCTGGATTCTGAGCTTCGGACGCTGTGACACATCAGGGAGGGGGAGAGATCCCAGACACTGTTCCAGTGGCATTCACCCCCTTAGAGTAAATACCTTGAATTCAGCCAGTGGACAAGGACAGGATGGTATGGCTGCGAGTGAGGCAGGGTAGAGAGATCCAGGAGGTAGGATTGCAGAACCCTCAGTCCCTGAATATGTCCAACAGGCTCAAAATTCTTGCTCCCTGTGTGATGGGAAGGGAGAATGAGCAAACTGACCACAGCACTGTATTATAGGGAGCCGTTCGAGTGGGGTCAGAGAAAAGAAATGTAGTCGTAATTGGGGATAATACAGTTTGGGGTATCGACACTGCTTTCTGTGACCAAGATCAAGAGTCCCAAAGGTTGTGTTGCCTGCCTGGTGCTCGGATTCGGGATACATTATCTGGGCTGCAGAGGAACTTGGAGCGGGAAGGTAAAGACCCAGTTGTCTTGGTCCACCTAAGTACCAATGACATAGGTAGAGCAGGAACAAAGGTCCTGGTTAGACCCTATTTGGAATATTGTGAGCAGTTTTGGACCCTGTACTTAAAGTAGGATGTGCTGGCCTTGGAAAGGGTCCAGAGGAGGTTCAGAAGAATGATCCCTGGAATGAAGAGCTTATCATATGAGGAAAGGATGAGAACTTTGAGTCTATACTTATTGGAGTTTAGAAGAATGAGGGGGATCTTACTGAAACTTACAGGATACTGCAAGGCCTGGATAGAGTGGACGTGGAGAGGGTGTTTCCACTAGTTGGAAAAAAACTAAATCCAGAGGGTACAACCTCAGGCTAAAGGGATAATCCTTTAAAACAGAGATGAGGAGGAATTTCTTCAGCCAGAGAGTGGTGAATCTGTGGAACACTTTGCTGCAGAAGGCTGTGGAGGCCAGGTTTTTAAGACAGGTAGGTTCTTGATTAATAAGGGGATCAGGGGTTATGGCAGGAGAATGGGGATGAGAAAAATATCAGCCATGATTGAAGGGCAGAGGACACCCGATGGGCCGAGTGGCTTAATTCTGCTCCTACGTCTTACGGTCTAATTCAGATTAAATTTCACTGTTGCCAGGGTGAAAACTGACCCAGTTTTACGAAAAGGAAACAACACAGACTGCAAGCAGGTAGTTGATCCACCACAAATGGTATTAGGCTCTTCTCGAAAGGGTAGACCTATTCCGTGTATATAACAGGAGACAGAGACTTCTTACACATTGGGGGATGAGATATTACTGCTGGTAAAATGGGCTGGATGGGGGACAAGGTGTGAGCAGGGGATTTTGGACAAATTTAGCTTCAAACTCAAGACGTTTATCTATTCCATGTAGCACCACTTACCTCTGGTAATATCACGAATGCTCCAGTCATCACAGTCAACACTATGTTGATGCCAAACATCCATCTCAAAAAGATAAAATACGAAGCAACTCCAGAACCAAAGTGACCTAACAATGAGAAAATATTTCACCCATACAGTCAACAGTAACACAATCTCAATGGTGCAGAGTCTCATCAAGAAATATTACTGAAAAAAGATATAAGCTGTCAAAGTTTTTTTATCTTGTATTCATCAGATGCAAGAATACCAAATTTCAAAGACCGAGACAGTTAAAGTAAGAGATTGGTCCTTTGAGCCAGCTTTACCATTCAATAAGATCATGACTCAAATCCAAATTAATGATGAACACTGGATTATCTCAGGAGAATAGAATGTTTCCCACTTTAAGTGGGTAGGACCAGCGTCAGGCTTTCTAGCTCAGTAAGCAAACTATAGGGCAAACCTTCTTCGATTCCATCAAAACTATGTGCCTCAATCCAAACAAAATCATATTCCCTTTACACCAATATATCATTACAATCCAACCCCCATGCCATCTTCCCATCTCGTGACTTCTTTTAGGAAGACAGAGAAAACTATGCCCACAAGAGATTAAGATGTGCAAACTCATTTTGCTTAAGATCATTCAGGTGACAAGGACTTTCATATCTTCAACCGGGCTGGTTGTAAGTGTACCTCACAGCACCACCTATGTCTCCATTACAAATGCTGGAGCCCACACAAAGCTCACTTCGCCTCACCAGCAGCACTCACGCAAGTTTGCATGACATGATGAGGTAAAGTATAGCATTGAGAGAGAATTTATCCAGGATGGCACAGTGGCACTGCAGTCTCACAACGCCAGGGGCCCAGGTTCAATTCCAGCCTCGGGTCACTGTCCCTGTGGAGTTTGCACATTCTCCATGTATCTGCGTGGGTTTCCCCCAGGTGCTCCGGTTTCCTCCCACAGTCCAAAAATGTGTGGGTTAAGTGGATTGGCCATGCTAAATTGACCCTAGTGTCATGGGGTTAGGAGGGTTACAGGAATGGGGCATGGGTGGAATTATGGTCGGTACAGACTCAATGGGCTGAATGGCCTCCTTTGTACCATAGGGATTTTATGATACGATCTTTGAATTCATGAAACATGAAAATGTGATTCATACATTATCCTGTCCCTGCTCGCTGTGAACATGAGGTTTGAACGATGCTGCAAAGATTAGGGCTGGAATCTTTCCAAACATCCTACCACAGTGAACGGAACTGGCCACCAGACTCTCCGAGCTCACTGCTGCGGGAACGTGGCAATGAACGGGTGGTAAGATCGTGCCCGAGATTTATCACTACTGTAAGACTTTAGTCTCATTTTTCAGTCCGTGCCACAGTGAGAGAGAGCTGCAGTGCCACGCCTGGCACTAACACAGGAGGGGGATGAATCACACAACAATCTAACTTTTTGCTTCAATCACTTACTTTCTATCTTCTTTATCCTCATTTCCCAGGGGATGAAAAGCACGGTGATATTGTACACCAGCCTCCCAAATTTCTTCCACATCTAAAATGTGAGAGAGAGTAATTTACCACACAGCAGCAAACTATCGAGCAAAATGTTCTAAAAGTGAACTCAAAGCAGAGAGGAAGATGGAAACAAACAGCAGGAGCAGAAAGCCCATCAAATCACTCGGCACATGAAACTTTAGGAACTTTCAAACGGTTATCGGATAGGCACATGGAGCACACCAGAATGATAGGGAGTGGGATAGGTTGATCTTGGGTTTGGACATAGCTCGGCACAGCATTGAGGGCTGAAGGGCCTGGACTGTGCTGTACTGTTCTATGTTCTACGTTCTTTGTTCTACGTTCTAAACAGCCCACGCTAAATATTTACTATGACAGAGTTCAAGCAAAGGATTCTATATTTCATCTGCAAAAGAGTTATTTAACCAAGGTCGGTGACTGTAATGACTTCAATCGGGCAACTGAGGTAGGTTTGCTTGAACATGAACTCCCTGATTAGGGGCCTAATTGGTGGTCCGATCAGGAAGCCCCATACACTGTATTTAAACAGGAGTGTCAGTCCCTCTGGCGCTCCGGATGGAACAGAAAGAAATCTCGCAACACCAGCTTAAAGTCCAACAGGTTGCCTGGAAACTTTCCTGTCTGGAAACAATGCACATAAGAACATAAGAAATAGGAGCAGGAGTAGGCCATCTAGCCCTTCGAGCCTGCCCCGCCATTCAATAAGATCATGGCTGATCTGAAGTGGATCAGTTCCACTTTCCCGCTTTCTCCCCATAACCCTTAATTCCCTTGTTTATCAGAAACCTATCTACCTGTGACTTAAATATATTTAGCGAGGTAGCCTCCACCACTTCAACGGGCAGAGAATTCCAGAGACTCACCACCCTTTGAGTGAAGAAGTTTCTCCTCAACTCCGATCTAAACTGCCCCCCTCTTATCTTGAGGCTGTGCCCTCTGGTCCTGCTATCCTTTCTAAGCGGGAAGAATCTCTCTACCTCTACCCTATCTATCCCTTTCATTATCTTATACGTCTCTATAAGATCCCCCCTCAGCCTTCTAAACTCCAATGAGTACAGACCCAGTCTATTTAGTCTCTCTTCATAGTCCAACCCCCTCAACTCTGGTATCAGCCTGGTGAACCTTCTCTGCACTCCCTCCAAGGCCAATATATCCTTCCGCAAGTGCGGCGACCAAAACTGCACACAGTACTCCAGCTGCGGCCTCACCAGTACCCTGTACAGTTGCAGCAAGACCTCCCTACTTTTATATTCTATCCCCCTCACTATAAAGGCCAGCATCCCATTTGCCTTCTTGATCACCTGCTGCACCTGCAGACTGGGTTTTTGCGATTCGTGCACAAGGACCCCCAGGTCCCTCTGCACCGTAGCATGCTGCAGCTTTTCACCCTTTAAATAATAATCCCTCCTACTATTATTTCTACCAAAGTGGATAACCTCACATTTGCTAACATTATACTCCATCTGCCAGGTCCTCGCCCACTTGCTCAGCCTATCCAGATCTCTCTGCAGACTTTCCACACCCTCCGCACAATTTGCTTTTCCACTCATCTTCATGTCATCCGCAAATTTCGTTACCCTACACTCAGCCCCCCTCCTCCAGATCATCTATGTAAATGGTAAACAGCTGAGTTCCCAGCACCGATCCCTGCGGCACTCCACTCATCACCAATACACACCCTTTTAACCTGTGCTTAAAGCTCTCTCCACTCACATTGTCTGTATCTTTAAGAATTGATGATGTAAAGACTAACATTCCAATCACTATGCACATAAATTGAGTTTGTATCTTTGTGCCCTGTTTGTGATCAGAACTCCCACCCGCCTGACGAAGGGGCAGCCTGTTCCGAAAGCTTGGGGCATTTGCTACAAATAAACCTGTTGGACTTTAAGCTGGTGTTGAGAGATTTCTTTCTGTTTTGCCCCAGTCCAATGCCGGCATCTCCACATCATAACTCTGGATGGAAACTGCATCTTGAGAGAACTTTGTATAGTATAGCAGGATCTTGTAAATAAAGGAATTCTGATGAAGTCCACTTCCGTGGACTTATTACAGCGAGAAAAAATATAATTTACACTTCTGATAAGAGACAGCTTTATGATACAATCCTGAAACATCTTAATTAAACCTTGCTATAAATATTCAAAGGACAGGAGAAGCTTAATTACCGTAAACTCCTATGGGCATATCTTAAAGGTTGTTCATAGGATGTTCCTTCCCATTAAGCTCTGGATTACCCAGTGCTGGAACTAACTTACCTCTGCCCCTGCAGCCTGGTAGCCTCTTGTCCTTGTTAATCTGCCTTCGTACTTCAACACAATCTCTTTGGCCTGTCTGTAACAAAAGGAGCCAAGAGTCAGCACCATTGCACACTGTGTAATATTGCAGCACTCATACTGTCACAGAGTCAAGGGCCTCGATCTTCCCAAAAAACTAACAAAAGGTGGAAAATTCCACTCGAGGTCAATGGACCTTTGCACATCCAGAGAATGCTGGAAATACTCAGCGGGTCCATCAGCACCTGTGGAGAGAGAAACACAGTTTTAGATTGTGACCTTCATCCGATGAAACATTAATTATGTTTCTCCAAAGATGCTGTGCGGCATACCTGCTGAGTTTTTTCCAGCATTTTCTGTATTCCTTTCAGATTTCCAGCATCCGCAGTATTTTGCCTGTGGCTTTATTGTTGCTGAAGCAGTTTGTGGGCTACTTGCCCATCAGTTGGCTAGTGGAGAAGATTTGGACCGTTTACCTGAATTCATAGAATCCTGACAGTGCAGAAGGAGGCCATTCAGCCCATTGAGTCTGTACCGACCACAATCCCACTCCGGCCCTGTTCCTGTAACCCCACATATTTATCCTGCCAATCCCCCTGACACTGGGGTCAATTTTAGCATAGCCAACCAACCTAACCCTCACATCTGCGGAAGGAAACTGGAGCACCCGGAGGAAACCCATGCAGGTATGGGGAGAATGTGCAAACTCCACAACAGAGGCTAGAATTGAATCCAGGTCCCTGGTGCTGTGAGGCAACAGTGCTAATCACTGTAATCCTTTGGTCATTGAGATAAAGAGCTTTTAATTTTATTGTTTTAATATTTTAGTATTTTAAAAATTAAAATGCTAGTTTTAATATTACTAAATAATATTATTTTAATATCATTAAACCTCCTGAGTTTGGAAACTCTCAATTCCCCTCCCACCCCTCCCTCAAATTAATGCCTGATGCACTGGTGTTGATATTTATTCTGTCGATGTATCACTGGGCAAAGATGGCATGAGTCAAATAGGCAAGGATGATAGAACAGTGCAACACAGAAGGCAGCCACTTTGTCCGCTATACCTATTGGAAAGAGATGTCCAATTTAATCCCACATCTCAGTTTTACTTCCATTTTCCAAACGTTTATCCAAATCCCTTCTGAAGGCTACAACTGAATCATCACCACACTTTCAGGTAGTACATTCCAGATCTTAACAATCCTACGTGGGGAAATATCACCTCATTCCCCTTCCGTTTCCTTTTGCCAATTATGTTAAAATTAATAACCGCTTGTCATTGATCCACTCACCAAAGGAAGCAGCTTTTCCCTGCTTGCTTTGATCAATATCTCGTTATAGTTCCAAAGTCACTTCCCTGCTGCCGTATTAGAGAATATTATAACACAGAGGCAGACCCGTTTAGGCTATCGACACTGCTCAATGTTTCCCTCTGTGTGAGCCAGCATGCCTCATTTTATTCTGCTCGCTCTCCAATAATGTTTTAATATTTCACCTTTTCAGCAGGCTCATTTGGAAGGATGTGCTGGGGGAGGCAGGAGGTGGTGAAATTGTTCTTTGTCACAGTGCGGCATGGGCGAGAATGAATCTGGTCCCTATTGCCTGATCAATCTCTTCTTTATGCCACATTGTGACAGGTCCGTGTTGACATAGGAAAATTGCCAGTGGTGTCAAACATTCGTGGGACAAGTTTGAATTACAAATGTTGATGGAAAAGATACCATCCAAACATTCTGACAACTGGATGCAAGGTTTTAGGACAAGCTAGTGTGGTTCGGACAAGAATTTTTAATACCTAGATAAAGCATGATACAACTATAGACGTTCCCTAAACCAAGAGCCAATATAACTCGGCTGACTACAAGCAGATGGCTACAAATTGGAATTGTTAAATGTGACTCCTGTTACTAATAAATAACTCCAACCTCAAATAACCCATTCTGTACTAATATTCACATAGGGGCACTTAACCAGTTAATGAGTATCTTTTCAAATTCCACTTTGTAAAGTGAAACAGCCAACTTTTAAAAATGCTTCCATTAAAAAAAACAAAGTTGTTCCCAATTAATAAGAATTTAGTCACACCCTCATGAACACAACATCTCTTTGAGCTGTTCTTTATCATGGAATGATAGAATCTCTACAGTACAGAAGGAGGTCATTCGGCCCATCGAGTCTGTACCGACCACAAACCCACCCAGGCCCAATTCCCGCAACCCCAGTCATTTACCCTGCTAATCCCCTGACGCGATGGGGCAATTTATCATGGCCAATCAACCTAACCTACACATCTTTGGAGGAAACCAGAGCACCTGGAGGAAACCCATGCAGACACGGGGAGAATGTGCAAACGAGTGAGGCTGGAACGGAACCTGGCTCCAAAAGCTTGTGGTTCCAAATAAACTTATTGGGCTTTAACCTGGTGTCGTGAAACTTCAAACTCTGTTCACTATGGAAGACTTTAAAAAGCTCCTAAAGTATTCTAGAAGTGGTATTGAACAATGAGACAGGATTGCTCAATAATCTCAGGGTAAAGGAGCCTTTAGGTGACAGCGATCATAACATAATAGAATTTCAACTTGAGTTTGAAAGGGAGAAGCTAGTGTTTTAAACATGAATAAAGGTAAGTATAAGAGAATTAAAGCTGAGCTAGCTAACAGTAACTGGGAAACTAGCTAAAGAGATAGGACAACGGAAATGCCGTGGCAGACTTTTAGGGAGATGTTTGGTAACTCTCAGCAAAGATCTATCTTGGTAGGAAAGACTCTGGGAAGGATGCACCATCCAGGGCTGGATGAAGAAGTTAAGGATTGTATCGATTGTTCAAATCTGCAGATATTAGTGTAGGTCAGGATGTTGGACAAATTTTAAAAACCAACAAAGAATGACTAAAATAAAAGGGGGGGAAAGTCGGATACAAAAGTTGGTTAATAATAGAAAAAAGAAATAGCAAAAGTTTCTACAAGTATTTATATAGAAATGGAGTAACTAAAGCTGGTGTTCATTCCCAAGAGAATGAGTCGGGGCAGTTGATGGAAACAAGGGAATGGCAGAAGCATTTTGCATTTGTCTCCATTGTGAAAGAGCTAGAAAACTTCCCAACAATACTGGGAAATCAAGAGGCGAATGGGAAGGAGGAATTTAAAATCATCACGATCACTAGGGAAAAAGGTGCTGTGAAAGCTAGTAGACCTAAAGGCTGACACGTCTCCTGGACTAGATGGCCTGCAACCTAGAGTCTCAATAGAGATGGTCGCTCGGATAGTGGATGCATAGGTTATAATCTTCCAAAATTCCTTCCGTTCTGAAAGGATACCCGGGATTCTGGAAGGATTCTAATGGATTGGAAAATAGCAAATGTAATGCCTATATTCAAGAAAGGAGGGAGACAGAAAGCAGGAAACCATAGGCCAGTTAACATCTGTGATAGGGAAATTGTTAGAATCCATTATTAAGTAGCAGGATACTTAGAAAATTATAATGCGGTTAGGCAGAGTCAACATGGCTTCGTGAAAGGGAAATCATGATTAACTCATTGATTAGAGTTTTTTGAGGAAGTAATGAAATGAAAGCAAAATACAAATATACCAGTAGCAAATTCAGAAGAGGATGGGGGAGTCTCTGCACGAATTGTCTCAAGATATCAGAAGATTTTCTTCACATTGGCAGGCATTACCTCCATCGTGAAGTAATTATTCAGGCCAGTGGGCTTCAGAATGCCAGGGAGGAAGAGAACATAGGATTTAGGGGCAGGAGTAGGCCATTCAGCCCTTCGAGCCTACTCCGCCATTCATTAAGAACATGGCCATTTGGTTGTACTCTCAACTCCTCTTCCCTGTCTGTACCTGCGTACTAATACTTTGTGATTCATTTACCAGGGCACCCAGATTCCTCTGTACCAGTAAGCTCTGAAATCCCTTTTCATTTAAATATCAGACTGCTTTTCTATTCCTCCTGTCAAAGTGGATAAGTTCACATTTTCCCACATTACACTCCAGCTGCCAAATGTTTTCCCACTCCCTTAACCTGTCAATGTTCCTTGCTAACTCACTACCTCTTCTTGACGACTTTTCGACTATCTTGGTGTCATCAGCAAACGTAGCCTCTGTACGTTTAGTCCCTTCATCCAAGTCAATAACGTAGATTGTAAAACTTGACCCAGCACTGTTCATCGTTTCACTTCACTAGTTACTGCTTGCTATCCTGGAAAAGACCCTTTTATCCTGAATCGCTGCTTCTTGTTAGCTAACTAATTCATTATCTATGCCAATATGTTATCCCCTACACCATGTAATCTTATCTTATCTTTGATATGACATCTTATCAAATGCCTATTGGAACTCCAAATACACCACATCTACATGTTCCCCTTGATCCACACAAACTGGCTGCTGGGATTGATACATTACAAGAACAATCATACTTGGAAAGCACTCCATTAGCTGAAATACGCTCTGGGATATTCTAAAATCTGATGTGGGCTAGAAATAAAAGTCTTTCCCATTTTTACTGGCAATAATTGGGATCCAAATCCCTATTTCTTCAGCACACTGGTTGAGAAACCAGTTGCTTTACTGGGATTAATGACAGTTTAATAAACTTTATCCATTTGGGTGCAGTGCCAAAACGCAAAGAACCAGCATGACCTGATTGGCAACTATCAGATTGTAAATCGAGGACTGTCAAAGAATCCAATCATTTCTCTGTTTCTGCCTATGGGGATGAGAAGAATATCAGCCATGATTGAATGACGGAGCAGACTCGATGGGCCGAGTGGTCTAATTCTGCTCCTGTATCTTATGATCTTATGGTCTTAATGACAATGCTTTCAATGCAAGTGAGATCTGGCAAGGTGTAAAATGGGAAGCCCACACACCACCTCTGGCACCATAGGCAAAAACCGATCTCTGTCCGACAGCTCTTTGGGATCCAGGTTTTTCCCAGACAGGAAAGGTAAGACGAGCAAGCATTTCTATAAAATCGGACCAATGGGGAGTGGATGGGAGAAGATGAGGTTATTAAGCTTTAATAATCTTAAAAATTAGAACGAGGCTATTTGAGTGAAACCAGGAAAAAATTTTACAAACAACGGGTGATTCTCCCAACAGTGCTGAGTTGGCGAGAAAACTGGTTGAGATCATGACAGATTTTTTCAATGCACCTTCAGACCTGAATCTCCGCACTCTACGCAATGCAGAGGTCCCAATCGTGAATCTCATTATAAACTCGGAGCGGGGAGTGAATAATGGATTCACGCTGAAGTCTCCCAGTTCTGGAACTCTGTGCACGCGCTACGGTCCCAATCTGTCAGTCTTCGCGTTTACTGGCCCCCCCAGACCCCCGCAGGCCATTTACCCAGCACCCCCCCCCACCCCCGCCAAACCCCAGCCCGCCCCAATCACTGGCCTCCCTCCAGCTCAGACTGATCCCTATGCAGAGTGTAGCGGGACCCCCCCCCATTCCCACTGATGGCCCCACTAGGTCCCGCCCACAACAGATCCCACCCCCTTGACACTGTCCAATGCCCAATGGGGCAGTTTGCTCCTTGGGCAGTGCCGGGGGCACAGACGGGCATAGGCTGGCACTGCCAGGGTGTCCATGCCCAGGGTGGGTCGAGGAGGCCAGCGATCAGTGGAGGGGCCTGGGAAGATATCCGGAGGCTGGCAATCAGGAGGGCAGCAATGGGGACAGGGGGAACTTCGTTTTTTTTTTGGGAGAATTGCTCCCACCTCTTTGAATGGCAAAATACATCTGAGGGACAGAATAGCCTCCTCCCATCTCTACGTACCCTGCGCCAGCACAAACTAATCATTTGGTGACCTAATACTTTCATTTTCTTCAATCATTCATTTCTGAATTAAATATCAAACTAATCATCTGAAAATTTCCCCTTTCTTTTCAGCCTCTCAGAGGGTCACTGCACAGATTTGTTTCTCCACGTCTCTCAACTTCTCCCATCCACTCCCCATTGGTCCGATTTTATAGAAATGCTTGCTCATCTTACCCTTCCTGTCTGGGAAAAATCTGGATCCCAAAGAGCTGTCGGACAGAGATCAGTTTTTGCCTATCGTGCCAGAGGTGGTGTGTGGGCTTCCCATTTTACACCTTGCCAGATCTCACTTGCATTAAGAACATAAGAAATAGGAGCAGGAGTAGGCCATCTAGCCCTTCGAGCCTGCCCCGCCATTCAATAAGATCATGGCTGATCTGAAGTGGATCAGTTCCACTTTCCCGCTTTCTCCCCATAACCCTTAATTCCCCTGTCTATCAGAAACCCATCTACCCGTGACTTAAATATATTTAACGAGGTAGCCTCCACCACTTCAACGGGCAGAGAATTCCAGAGATTCACCACCCTTTGAGTGAAGAAGTTCCTCCTCAACTCCGATCTAAACTGACAATGCATTGAAAGCATTGTCATTGAGACCATAAGATTTATAAGATATAGGAGCAGAATTAGACCTCTCAGCCCTTTGAGTGTGCTCCGTCAATTTTTCTCATCCCCATTCTCCTGCCTTTTCCCCATAACCCCTGATCCCCTTATTAATCAAGAACCGATCTATCTCTGTCTTAAAGACACTCAATGACACTTCCGTAGCCCTCTGCGGCAAAGAGTTCCACAGATTCACCATTCTCTGGCCGGAGAAATTCCTTCTCATCTCTGTTTTAAAGGAAATTCCTTTCAGCCGGAGGTTTTGCCCTCTGGCACTAGTTTTTCCTACTCGTGGAAACACCCTCTGCACGTTCACTCTATCCAAGCCTCGCAGGATCCTGTAAGTTTCAATAACATTCGCCCTTATCCTTCTGTGGCATTTTTTAATGGCGGTAAATGCCATTGATGCCTTTCACTCACTGACATCTCAAAGAAAAGTACATCATAGGAACAGACCCTTCAAGCTTGTGCCAACACATGACGCCTTTCTAAAGATCTTTTGCCTCTACGTGATCTGTATCCCTCTATCCGCTGCCTATTCATGCATCTGTCAAGATGCCTCTTAAACATTGTTATTGTATCTGCTTCTACCACCTCCTCTGGCAGCATTTTCCAGGCACTTAGCACCCTCTGTATAAAAAAACTGCCTCTCACATCTCCTTTAAACTTTCCCCGTGTCCCTTAGTAACTGACATTTTTACCCTGGGAGAAAAGACTGACTGTCCATTCTATCCACACCTTTCATAATTTTGTAGACTTCTATCAGGTCACTCCTCAGCATCTGGTTTTCAAGTGAAAACAAACCAAAAATTTGTCCAATCTCTCCTCCTACCTAATACCCTCCAAACCAGGCAACATTCTGCTAAATCTTTTCTGTACCCTCTCCAAAGTCTCCACATCTTTTTGGTAGTACGGCAACCAGAACTGTACACAATGTTCCAAATGTGGCTTAATTAAAGTCCTATACAGCTGCAGCATGACTTGCCAACTTTTATACTTACTTATTTCACATTTATATATTGATATTGCGTGGCACAGTGATCAGCACTGCTGCCTCCCAACGCCAGGGACCCGGGTTCAATTCTGGCGTCAGGTCACTGTGTGGGTTTCCTCCGGGTACTCCAGTCTCCTCCCACACTCCAAAGATGTGCCGGTTAAGTGGATTGGCCATGCTAAATTGCCGCTTAGCGTCAGGGGGATTAGCAGGGTTAATATGTGGGATTACGGGGATAGGGCCTGGGTGGGATTGTGACTGGTGCAGACTCGACTGGTCAAATGGCCTCCTTCTCTACTGTAGAGGTTCTATCATCTTTTGCTCTGATTTCCTCCCACAGTTCAAAGATGTGTGGATTAGGTTGATTGGCCAAGGGGATAGGGTCTGGGTGGGGTTGAAGTTGATGCAGTCTCAATGGGCTGAATGGCCTCCTTCTGCACTTGTCGGGATTGTATTATATCTTGATGGATGTTTACTGACCTGTTGACTGTTTCCAACATGTTTTAGTTTCAGATTCCCAGCACTGCAGTTTTCAAATGATTTTTTAAAATGTGCCTGCGTTGAGTGACCATTGATCACCTACAGCTGGACACTTGTACTGTTTAACAAATGGCATCACAGTGCTATCTGCAATGTAACAGTGACCGAGAGAATGAAAATCATCGGAACATATCAAAATATGGGGAGACTAACTGATCCATAAAACTATTCCACATACCCTCAATGATTGGAATATCACAACTGGATACCTACATCCATCCTCCCTCCCATCATCAGTCATATAATCCCCTGGGAGAGACACAAACTGCAGGAATATTGCCAACATTATCAGTTTGTTACATACCCGATTTTAGACACAGAGTTAAACAGCAGCAAGCTGGGAAAGTATACATCTGGATGCAGGATCTGTAGGGTTCCAGATAGAGATGAACTGATCCTGTCTCTTTTCAGACATCCCTCTCAGTGTTTGTTTGGGGCATCTACAGACCAGATGAAACTGACCCAAAAATGAACAACTAAAAGGAGAAGAATTGTATCCAACTGGTGTCCATCAAGATATTGAGACACAATGGGTCCAGTTAACCTTGTAGTAAATTTCATCAGCAGCGATAGAATCCCTACAATGCAGAAGAAGGCCACTCAGCCCATCCTGTCTGGACTGACTGTCCAAATGAGCAATTTGCCTGTTCTCATTCCTCCACCTTCTCTCCCTAACCGTGCAAATTCTTCCCTTTCAGATAACAGTTGCGTAGAATCCCTACAGTGCAGAAGGAGGCCACTTGTCCCATTAAGCCTGTGCTGCCAATAATCCCGCCCAGGTCTTCCCACATGTTTCCTCTGTTATTCCACCTAACACTAGGGGTCAATGGGGCATGGCCAATCCACCTGGCCCACACATCTTTGGAGAAAACCGGAGGAAACCCACAGAGACACGGGGAGAACGTGCAAATTCTACGGGGGTGGGGTGGGATATTCCGTCTGTGCTCGCCCCGGGAACTGGAAAATCCCACCAAAGTCAATGGACCTTTCCATTGACCCGCTACGATTCCTGTGGCAGGCAGAAGGGGGGAAATTTGCCCCACAGACAGTCGAACCCGGGTGCCCTGAGGCAGCAGCGCCAACCACCGTGCCATCCTTGGATGGAATGACCCCCTGAGGGATCTTTGAAGGGAGATAGCAACAGAAGTCCAATCCCCCCTTCCCCCCTCTTTTCTCCCCCATCCTTCCTTCTCCCCCTTAACCATCAGTGTGCCACTGTACCTGAGCACTTTCAGCTTTTGCCCCATTGGCCACGCTCTGCAGCGAATGCTGGATATCATCTCCTTCTGGATCTGAATGTTCTGAAAGATTTCTTCTGGATCTTTGTAATCTGCCTTGTCGCCTTCCCGTCCATCGTCCTCTGAGTTACTGCGAGTGGAGCAGACAAGGAGCTCTCAGTTCAGGAAGCAACAACTGGCCACAAGCACACTTCAGAAGGGGACTGAAACAAAACTGCAGAGCTGGACTTTGTACAGAAGTAAACACGCGATAATCATTCCCCATCACAAAATCCCGATGTGAAACACATTGAAATAATTATTTACCCATATATTTAATCACTAGCATATTTTTGACACAACTGGAGTGAAATACCCATTAAATTAGCAGTGCATTTGGAACAAAACCTTATCCGCTGTTAAGATGAAAAATGAGAAACTCCCAAAATACTGAAATTGGAATTAAACCCAATAAAGCCACAGAGACCACTTTTTTTATTAAAACAATAAGACTTTTCGCCTCCAACCCGCGCAGAACACAAGCTCCTGGGCTCAATTTCACCTGTTCTCATGTTCTTCATAAACTGCAGAATAAATCCTGCGGTTGATGGAGTTCTTGCGGATGTTCTTCATCCGTTGCGAGGCTTTTGAGGGTTTGCTGTTGGCTGTCTCACTCATTGATGCTGCCTGTGTGTGTGTGTGTGTGTGGTGTGTGTCTGTGCACTCGCTGTCCCAGTCTTCAGACAGGGAACACCCAAAACCTGCTGGCGCAGCGCTCCGTAAAACCACTCGCACCAGCCGCTGCTTCGAGAAATCCCTCAAACACCTCCCCCCCCCATCGGGTGAAACAGCAAAGGAGAGAGAAACCTCAGCGACCGCCCCTTAAAGGGGATGTCCCCTACAGCTGGACACCCCCTTCCATTCATTCAGCTCCCCCCCAGATGACACACACATGGAGGATATCTCTGATCCAATCCAGAGCAAAACACTGGTGAAATTGAAACACAAAGTGGTGCAAATACTCAGCAAGTAATTGGACTGAACTGATTTGATTTATTATTGTCACATGTATTGTTTCCTGCGCTCTATGCCATACATAGAGAAGGAAGGGGGACAGTGCAGAATGTAGTTTTACAGTCAGAGCTAGGGTAGAAGTAGAATCAGAGAAACCGTACAGAAAGAGGCCATTCAGCCCATCAAGTCTGCACCAATCACAATCCCAACCAAGCCCTATCCCCATCTATTTACCCACTAATCCCATGCACCTCAGGGCAATTTTAACATGACCAATCAACCTAACCCACACATCTTTGGACTGTGGGAGCAAACCCACACAGACACGAGGGGAACGTGCAAACTCCACACAGACAGTGACCCAAGCCAGGAATTGAACCCAGGTCCCTGGAGATGTGAGGCAGCAGTGCTAACCACTGTGCTACCCTGCTGGGTGTTGAGAAAGATCACTTCAATGTGAGACATTCAAAAGTCTGACAGTGGCAGGGAAGAAGCTGTTCTTGAATCAGTTAGTACGTGACCTCAGGCTTTTATATCTTTTTCTCAATGGAAGAAGGTGGAAGAGAGTATGTCTGGGGTGAGGGGGTCCTTAATTATGCTGGCTGCTTTCCCACAGTGGGAAGTGTAGACAGAGTTGAGTTTTTTGATTTGATTTATTATTGTCACATCTATTAGCATACAGTGAAAAGTATTGTTTCTTGCCGGCTATACAAAGCATACTGTACATAGAGTATATAGACAGAAGGCAAGGAAAGGGTGCAGAACGTAATGTTACAGTTGTAATTAGGGTGTAGAAAAAGATTAGCTTAATATGTGATAGGTCCATTCAAAAGTCTGATGGCAGCAGGGAAGAAACTGCTCTTGAGTCAACTGGTACGTGACCTTAGAATTTTACATCTTTTCCCTGACAGAAGATGGTGGAAGAGAGAATGTCCAAGATGTGTGGGTTCCTTAATTATGCTGGCTGCTTTCCCAAAACAGCAGGAAGTGTAGACCGAGTCAATGGATGGGAGGCTGGTTTGAGCGATGGACTGGGCTTTGTTCTTTTAGTCTTGGGCAGAGCAGGAGCCCATACCAAGCTGTGATACATCCAGAAAGAATGCTTTCTATGCTGCATCTGCAAAAATTGATGCGAGTCGTAGTCACGTGTGGAGAGAGAAGCAGAGTTCACATTTCAGGTCTGTTCTATCAAGACTTTCTACTTTTCTTCTCTTCGTCATACTCTCCTCGTAAAGAAAACAACAATCAGTAAATTGAATAAAACACACAGGGGTGCCAGCCCCCCTGCTGGGGTACTGTACCTAAAATAAAACACAAAAAATAAACCTCAGAAAGTAAATCAAGATGTCATTCTCAGGAGTTCTCTTCTTTTTATGGCCTTCTTTTTAATATTCATTTCAAAGCACTTAGACAAAAATGTGATTGCACTCGAGAGGGTGCAACGGAGATTTGCCGGGTTGTTACCTGGGCTGGAGCATTTCAGCTATAGAGGGAGGCTGGTTAGGCTGGAGCTGTTTTCCTTAGAGCAGAGAGGGCTGAGGGGGAACCTGATTGAGGGGTACAGAATGATAAAGGACATAGTTAGGGTAGATAGGAAGAAGCATTTCTGCTTAGCAGAGGAGTCAATAACCAGAGGGCACTGAATTAAGGTAAGGGACGTGTAAGGATAGCACTGACCTAATCAAAAATAAACACAAAGAGTTAAAAACTGCCACTGATTTACAACTACTTGGATACAGCCACTGACCAACAAACCAGAGAGAGACAGATGGCATGGCTTAACTTCCCTGTTTCAGAATCTGGCAAGAATGTTAAATGTTAAAATCCTTTTCACTATAAACACATTCTTCCTGTGTCTGCGTGGGTTTCCTCCGGGTGCTCCGGTTTCCTCCCGCAGTCCAAAGATGTGCAGGTTAGGTTGATTGACCATGTCAAATTGTTCCTAGTTTCTGATTAGCAGGGTAAATATTTGAGGTTACAGGGATAGGGGGGGGATTTGTTGTCAGTGCAGGCTCAATGGGCCAAATGGCCTCCTTCCGTACTGTAGGGATTCTATGATCAGAGATTTAGAGGGGATTTGAGTGTGGTGGGTTTCTCGTTGCCTGAAAGACTGGTAGAGGCAAGAACCCTGACAACACTTAAGAAGCATTTAGATGAGCACTTGAAATGTCATTGCATACAAGTGTTGGAAAATGGGATAAGAATAGATAGGTGGTTGATGACCAGTGCAGATACGATGGGCTGAAGGGCCTCTTTCTTCCATTGGATTGGTCCATGATTTCACTGGGCAACTAGTGCGGTGGTTTGACATTACCTCCTGAAGTGTGACTGACCAGGAGACCCTCCCACTCTCACCACCTACTGCCAGACCTATTGGGCAGGTTTACATGCTGACAGTCAACCGATTCAGCCACATTTCAAACACACCTTCCACAGCCACCAAATCTTGAACTGGGGTTTGAACCCAGAGGTGGGGGCACTACCCCACCGTATCGCACGGCCATCTTTGAACAGTGCGGCACCGTGACCGCAAGTCGGATTAAAATTGGAAAGAGGCAGTGAGTTTCTGGACGTAAAGCAGAGTCTGTCACTGGGAGGAAGGCAGCCAGTGTAAGGTATGAGTCTCAGGAGGCTCTTTGTATTGCTGCATTCAACTAATCAGTCAGTTAAACTGTTTCATACACAAATAAAGCATTTAAAGACAAGAAGTTTCATTCAATTCCCTAGTCCCCAATATCGAAGATATCACCGGCCCAATCAAAAATAAACACAACTGCTACTGACTTACAACTACGTGGGCACAGCCACTGACCAACAAACCACAGAGACAGACAGCATAGATTAACTTCCCCCTTTAAGAATCTGGTTAAAAAAAAATAAGGCACCGATGTCAAAATCCTTTTCACAATAAACCCAGTTTGACACTGGGGCGGCACGGTAGCACAGTGGTTAGCACTGCTGCCTCACAGTGCCAGGGACCTGGGCTCCATCCTGGCTTGGGTCACTGTGTGTGGAGTTTGCACGTTCTCCCCGTGTCTGCGTGGGTTTCCTCTGGGTGTTCCAGTTTCCTCCCACAATCTGAAATGGGTGCATTGGCCATGCTAAATTCTCCCTCAGTGTACCCCGAACAGGCGCTGGAGTGTGGTGACTAGGGGGTTTTCACAGTAACTTCATCGCAGTGTTAATGTAAGCCGACTTGTGACACTAATAAATAAACTTTAACTGTGGGTCCATTTTCCCCACAACTTTGGCAGCATTTATTTCTAAGTGTTATTATTTGTTAAATCAAAAGTTGTGGGCCAAGTAAGGCCGTATTCAATTTTCAGTAGTTTATCCTAACTCTTATAAGAACATAAGAGCATAAGAAATAGGAGCAGGAGTAGGCCATCTAGCCCTTCGAGCCTGCCCCGCCATTCAATAAGATCATGGCTGATCTGAAGTGGATCAGTTCCACTTTCCTGCTTTCTCCCCATAACCCTTAATTCCCCTGTCTATCAGAAACCTATCTACCCGTGACTTAAATATATTCAGCGAGGTAGCCTCCACCAGTTCAACGGGCAGAGAATTCCAGAGATTCTCCACCTTTTGAGTGAAGAAGTTCCTCCTCAACTCTGATCTAAACTGCACCCCTCCTCTTACCTTGAGGCTGTGCCCTCTAGTCCTGCTGTCCTTTCTAAGCGGGAAGAATCTCTCTACCTCTACCCTATCCATCCCCTTCATTATCTTATACGTCTCTATAAGATCCCCCCTCATCCTTCTAAACTCCAACAAGTACAGACCCAGTCTATTTGGTCTCTCTTCATAGTCCAATATTTTGCAAATGGAGAATAAGGCTATTAATTGACAAGCTCACGACTCTGCAGTTTAATTCTACAATCTCTGAGAAAGTCATTGTGGACAATTGTTACCAGCTAATTGTTGGATTTTAGTACACTTCAGTGGAGGGGGCAGGGGCTGTGGGGTTGGGGATTGCATTTCTAGCTTAGATACTATAAAAAATAGATGAATCTGTACGATAGTAATCGGTACCCGTGCCAGGTACAATTGCTTCACTGCAGGTCTGCTGTAACCAACCAGATAAACTAGATGATCACCCAGAGCAGAAGACTTGGGGCAGGAGGGAAAAAGACTGAATTAACTATACATGAATCTACGTAAATGAACAAGCAGGCTTCAGCAGTGGAAATGAAAGGTTTAAATCTACTGGCACACATCCACATGTTCTGACATTCAGATAGGTTTCCATTGCAGATATTTCCAAAATTCCACCTAACATTTCCCACTGTTTATGCGACAGTTTGACAAATTCGTACATCTACGTGACTATTCCAAGAACAACCAAACAGCGAATAATACCACAGAGTGTAATTTAATTTAGCACACTCTATCGTAATGATTATTGATTGTGTAAACTCTGTGCGAAATCTTCGAGCAGCAACTGCAGGAGCACATGGTATTACATCATGTCGCTATTTCCTGTCATACATATCCTGCAGAAAGAGCAAAGAGAATGTGTAATCAATAACATAATATTCTTTTCCATGCGAGGGAAATCTGGAAATATAAATGCTGAATTTTTATTCATGCTGGTGCATTCATCTTGGAAAGTTCATTTGAATCAGACAGGTTTGGGAGGGGAGGAGGGGGTGGTGGAAGGGGGTGGGTGATTGGCAACAGCCTGAAGGGTCACTAGGGTCACTTTGCAATCTTCCATCAGTCCGATTCACCGATGTATTAATGTAACAAACTGTGAAATGATATTTTGGCATTAAATTCTGACTCTTTATTCCAGTTAATAAATTGATACAGGCGAGATTGGCGGACAACACTCGATGGAACCAACTGATGGGTCTCCTGTTAATTTAGAGTTATTAAGCTGGATTAATTCTTGTATTAAATTAGAAAAGTTGGGAATGTCGCACATGTGTACTAAATCTTTGCCTGCACAGATCAGCAGGAGATATTTTCAGGCTTTGGGCTCTAATAAACCACTTTGAAAAACAGAGAAGAGGTTAGGTGGGTACGTGTTGGGATCATAATGCACTGACTTCAAATTTGATGAAGTATCAGCGTAAAATTCATTGTTAAATTGTGAATCCCGTGACATCGCTCGCTCAGGGAATCCAAGTTGCTGTGGCATCATGCACTTTTCCATGCGTGTTTCTGCCTGGAGCTACGGATAGTGATGGTAGAGGCTCCAAATTTCTCTCCAGCTGGTCAGAAATCTCTCCCACTCTTCCCGCCAATGTGTTTTGGAAGGGTTGGCAGCTTGAAACTCAATTCATTTGGGTCCCATCTTCCTTGACCTGGAGTGGGACTTGAACCCAGAATGATGGGAGGCAGTGGCAGAGTGGCATTGTCACTGGTACTAGTAATCCAGAGACCTAGGGCAAGATCTGGGTTCAAATTCCACCAAGACAGATAGTGAAATTTGAATTGAATAAATTTGAATTGATTATTGTAAAAACCCATCTAGTTCATTAATGTCCTTTGGGGAAGGAAATCTGCCGTCATCTCCCAGTCTGGTCTACATGTGATTCCAGACCCACAGCTCTTAAAGAGCCCTCTGAAATGGAGGGCAGTTTTTTAAAAAATTCACTTGCGTTGAAACGGATTTTTCCAACATAAGAACATAAGAAATAGGAGCAGGAGTAGGCCATCTAGCCCTTCGAGCCTGCCCCGCCATTCAATAAGATCATGGCTGATCTGAAGTGGATCAGTTCCACTTTCCCGCTTTCTCCCCATAACCCTTAATCCCCTCTCTTATCAAAAACCTATCAACCCGCTTCTTAAAAATATTTAGCGAGGCAGCCTCCACCACTTCAACGGGCAGAGAATTCCAGAGATTCACCACCCTTTGAGTGAAGAAGTTCCTCCTCAACTCCGTTCTAAACCGCCCCCCCCTTATCTTGAGGCTGTGCCCCCTAGTCCTACTGTCTTTTTTGAGCGGGAAGAGTCTCTCCACCTCTATCCTATCCATCCCATTCATCATCTTATACGTCTCAATGAGATCTCCCCTCATTCTTCTAAACTCTAACGAGTACAAGCCTAGTTTATTCAGCCTCTCCTCATAGCTCAATCCCCTCAACTCCGGTATCAGCCTAGTAAACCTCCTCTGCACTCCCTCCAGGGCCAATATATCCTTGCGCAGGTGCGGCGCCCAAAACTGCACACAGTACTCCAGCTGCGGCCTCACCAATGCCCTATACAGCTGCAGCAAGACCTCCTTACTTTTATATTCAATCCCCCTCGCTATGAAGGCCAGCATCCCATTCGCCTTCCTGACCACCTGCTGCACCTGCAAGCTGGGTTTTTGCGACTCATGCACAAGGACCCCGAGGTCCCTCTGCACCGTTGCCTGCTGCAGTTTTTCGCCACGCAAGTAATAGTCCTTCCTACCATTCTTCCTACCAAAGTGGACCACCTCACACTTGCCAACATTAAATTCCATTTGCCATTTCCTGGCCCATTCGCCCAGCCTATCTAGATCCTTCTGCAGACCAACAATCGACAATGGATTCGTGGTCATCAGTAGATTCTTAATTCCAGATTTTTTTGCATTGAATTCAAATTCCACCATCTGCCTTGGCGGGATTCGAATTCGTGTCCCCAGGGAATCAGCTGAGTTTGCAGATTAATAGTCTAACGATAATGCCGTCGCCTCCCCAGGGATGGACACTCAATGCTGGTCCGGCCAACGATGCCCACATCACGTGAATGAATAAAAAAATGAAAAAATAAATGAATTTAAAAAAATGGGTACAACTTTAGGCACTCAAGGCAGCAATATGACCATGCACAGGGATAACAAAATTACTTGAGATCAAAACAGATCAATGCTTCAGCTAATAGAACATAGAACAGTACAGCACAGTACAGGCCCTTTGATGCCTGTCACAAGATTACAACTGCTTCTGATGAAAAATAAATATTAACCATACCTTTCTGTTTTGGTCTCTGACAATGCTAGGTATGTATCCAGCCTTTGAAGAATTTAGGGTCAGACCATTGCAGTACAAACAATTACCCCAGCCAACACATACAACGGGACAGATCATTTTAAAAAACGTTTTGGTCTATTGCCACGTGAAAACCTAAGCTTTCTTACAGCACAGTGCTGCTGCCAAAAGAGCTTTTCTCCAAACCACTTTCTGTTTACTACACTCGTATTTATCAGCTCTGACTCTCAGCAAATTATTTATGCTCACAAACACATGGTCTCGGCTGCAATAACGGTTCAAAACTGTGCTTGTTCTGCTCTTTTCCCTGTGTAAACACAGGGACAGCAATCCCACTCATTCTCGTTGGGGCGTCAGCAGAATATTTAACATTAATGAGTTGGCTGTGGGTTTGCCCTCACAATTTGAATAATAAACTCTGTAAGAATAATGTTGGAAGTAATGGCTTTGCAGGGACTGTGGTTACACTACGGCTGGGGTAAACTGAAATTACTGCTTGTTAAAATTCATTGGACAGGTGGAATTTTGCACTTTTATTGAGTAGAACGTGCTCTCGCTGTAGTGTAGAAGAATAAGGGATGATTTCATTGAAATGTCTTCAAGTTTTACAGAGTAAGCAGTTGTGTCCATTGGCTGGTGGGTAGAGAACTAGGAACCGCCTGGACAGGATCATTTATTTAAGACTGAATTTTCCCTCAGGATCTTCGGAATTCTCTACCTCAGAGGGTTGTGGATTGATAGACGCGTGGGCATTAAGGGAATAAAGGTGCAGGAAGTGTCTGAGTTAAGGTAGAAAATCAGCTATAACTTTATAGAATGGTTCAAGGGGCTGAATGGTCTATTCCAGTTCCTATTTCTTAAGTTCTTCTGTTCGCTTGCTAAGGGGTACAACCCATAAATGATATCAACATAATGTAATATAACCTGCTTATTATGGTGGGGTGGGAGGGGGAGGTGGAGATAGTGGTGTAGTGGTATTGTCACCACATTAGGAATCCAGGGCAATGTTCTGGGAACAACTGTTCGAATCCCACCATGGCAGATGGTGAAATTTGAATTCAATAAAAAATCAATAAAGTCTAACAATGAGCACGAAAGCATTATTCATTGTTGTAAAAAACCTCTCATATTAACTACCGTGCTTTAGGGAAGGAAATCTGCCGTCCTTACCTGGTCTGGCCTACAAGTGACTCCAGGCCCACAGCAATATGGCTGACTTTTAATTGTCTCAGGGATGGCACAATAAATGTTGGTGCAGCCAATGATGATCACATCCCATGAATGAATTAAAAAAATGATGTGAAGAGCCTGCACCAATAGAATCTGCCACTATTTTGACAGTTTCTAAAGCACCTTTAATTCATTTTTCTTTATTTTCATTCGTGGGGCAAGGACTGGCCAACAGTTAATGCCCACCCCTAGTTGCCTAAGGCCAGTTGAGAGTGCAGTAGGGAATGGGTTAATGAACTTTGTATTACTTGGAGAATGGTAAAAAGTATTGTGCAACTTGTATCCGGCTTGTTTTCCTGTATCTCAGATAAATGCAAGATTTGTTTTCGTGTGCCCCAGACAAGGAGACTGCAGTGCCCTTGCTGTTGCACACAAGTTTATGATAGTCTGTTTAGCAATGTACGACCCAGCTCGTATCTATGTTTGTGTCTTTAATTTTGTGGACTTTTGCCTAATATGGTGAAGCTTGGATGCCCTAAACATATATTCATGTATGTTCGTTGTGTACTGCTTAAGTGTCATGTACCAACATATTATACATATTATATGCTATACAACTTATGAACATAAATTGTTACACCGGCCCCGTTAATTTTAACTTGTCTTGTTGGCCTGTGTGTTAGCTAAGGGTTAATCACACACGACAATTGCGGCCTTGGGATAACCATGAAGAAACGCCGAGGCAGCCATGTTCCCCCGATGGAGGACAATCCACAACCTGGGGATCTGCTGAGGCTGAGAAGATGCGTACGTGACTCAGGGTGGGGTAGAAATATACGCTCCTAAGTTGTGTTTGGAGAAAAGCCTGGGGAACCGCTGTTAGGTACCAGGTGTATCTCCCAAAAGCTTTTGAAGTTTACTACCAATTGTAGCTTTTTTTGCAGTCTTGGACAGAGCAGGAGCCATACCAAGCTGTAATACAACCAGAAAGAATGCTTTCTATGATGCGTCTATAAATGTTGGTGAGAATTGTAGCTGATATGCCAGATTTTTGTAGCCTTCTGAAAAAGTAGAGGCATTGATGGACTTTCTTAATTATAGGCATTAGGGGACCAGGACAGGATGTTGGTTGTCTGGATGCCTAAAATCTTGAAGCTCTCAACCATTTCTACTTCGTCTCCATTGATGTAGACAGGTGCATGTTCTCCACTATGCTTCCTGAGGTCTCCTTCATTTTGTTAACATTGAGAGACAGATTATTGTCACTGCACCAGTTCACCAGATTCTCTATCTCATACTCTGTTTCATCATTGTTTGAGATCCAAGCCACTGCGGTGGTGTCAAAGAGATGGCAGGAGAAATAGCAAATGCACTAGTGGTAATTTATCAAAATTTACTGGACTTTGGGGTGGTTCCTGCAGATTGGAAAACAGCAGATGTGACGCCACTGTTTAAAAAAGGAGGTGGACAAAAGGCAAGTAACTAACTATAGGCTGGTTAGCTTAACTTCTGTAGTAGAGGAAATGTTGAATCCATCATCAAGGAAGAAATAGCGAGACATCTGGACATAAATTGTCCCATTGCGTAAGATGCAGCATGGATTCATGAAGAGAAGGTCATGTTTGATCAATTTGGTGGAATTCTTTGAGAACATTACATGTGCAATGGACATTGGGGAACCTGTGGAGGTGCTGTATCTGGATTTCCAGAAGGCATTTGATAAAGTGCCGCACCAAAGACTGCTACATAAGATAAAGGTGCAGGGTGTTACGGGTAATGTATTAGCATGGATAGAGGATTGGTTAACGAACAGAAAGCAAAGAGTGGAGTTAAATGGGTGTTTTTTCTGGTTGGCAATCAGTGATTAGTGGTGTGCCTCAGGGATCAGAGTTGGGACTGTAATTGTTTACAATTTACATTGATGATTTGGAGTTGGGGACCAAGTGTAGTGTGTCAAAATTCACAGATGGTACTACGATGGGTGGCAGAGCACACTGTACAGAGGACACTGAAAATCTACAAAGGGATGTAGATGGTCTAAGTGTGTAGGTTAGGGGATTAGTGGGGCAAATATGTGGGATTATGAGGTTAGGGCCTAGATAAGATGCTCTGTCAGAGAGTCAGTGCAGATTCAATGGGCCAAATGGCCTCCTTCTGCATTGCACGGATTCTATGATTCTTCAATGCTGTATTATTGTATCAGACAGATGTTTCGAATGCAACTATTTAAAGTTCATTTCTCTGAGTAAGTTACTTAACAAATTCATCAGAGGAATATAAGAATATATGAACTGTGAAAAGGCTTGTTTTGGTCCATCAGAATTATTTTTAAACCAGAATTCCCCACTCTCCAGCTGGCACTGGTTCCAACTCTCAACAATATACAGCTATGAACCACAGACTCTCGACTCTGCTGGATTACCTCACACTATTACCCAGGTACTTTCCAACAGGGGAATTGTTTCCACTTTTGAAAGCTTTTAAATATAGATCACTTGGATGATTTAATTTGGTACGGATCATTTAAAAAAATCACCATACAACGCACACGGCCGATTTCTCCAGCAGTGACTTTTCAGCCTGTCTGCTGTATTAACAGAGGCTGGATCTCCACACTCATATATCAAAATCATGGAACTGAGCGGATAATTAATTCAAAAAATGTAATTATCAATTCAGAGGAGGAGTTTTAATCACTTTATTATGGAACTCCTAGACGAAATGAAGTGCAGTTAATCATTTCAATGGGCGACATTAAATTAGATTCTGCAGGCAATTTTTTTGATAGCAACAAGAATCACGGTAAATCAACCTGTGATTCAACCTCACTAAGTGTAACATGTTAACCATTGCTACACGTTATTATCAATGGAGATCCCCCCTGCCCCCCCATTCCCCATTCCCCATTCCCCATTCCCCATTCCCCATTCCCCATTTCAGTCTCTCCCCCCTCCCCAAACTCCAGTTTCTCACCTCAGATTTACTTCCTCCTCTCTCCTGTCTCTCTCTCTTTCTCTATCCAGTCTCTCTTTCTCTCTCTCTCTCCAGTCTCTCTCTCCTTCTCTCTCTTTCCAATCTCTCTCTCTCTCTCTGTCTGTCTATTCCTCTCTCTCTTTCTCCAGTCTCTCCGTCTTTCTCCAGTCTCTCTCTCTGCCTCTCTCTTTCTTTCCCTCTCTCTCCAATCTCTCTCTCTTTCTCTGTCTCTCTATCCCTCTCCCCCCCTCTCTCTCTCTCCAGTCTCTCTTTACACTCTGGGCCCGATTTTACCATCAAGTTGCGCCTGTTTTCGGGTGTGAAAACTTGGTAAAGTCGGGTGTGAGGTGAGTAGCGTGACCCGCTCCTGCCTCCGTGCCGATACCCAGGCCCAAAAATGGCCACGCTCAGGACCGCATCTGAATTGGGCGCGACAGTCATTTAAATGTATTTGCATGTGTTTAAACTGACTTAATGAGCTGCACATCCAACTTTACCGGCACTTCCCCCCTTATCACCATGTCCACCCATCCAGAATCGCTGCGAAGGAGACATACTCCAGAGAAGTCCGATACGGACACTCCGGTTGGTGAGGAGGTAAGTGCTGAGCGTCTGGTGGCTCTCTGCTTGAGCTCAGTGGGAGGAGGGGTGGGGGACAAGGGGGGGGTCTGCTGTGTCTCTGCCTGAGATGGGGAGGGTGGGGGGTTGCTGGAGAAGGAGGGAATGGGCCCAAGATCAGTCTGGGTGGCGGCGGGGTGGGGGATAAGGGGGTCAGCAATGTTGTGAGGGTGGGGTAATGTCTGTGGCAGCCAGGGGGAGGCACCGTTCCGCCCAGGAGGGATGTGGCAGGGGAGCTGCGTTCTAACATTTTTTGCTCGCGCTGATTTGGAGGCGTTGATTGGAGCTGCAGGATTTCGGGCGCGCTAACCTCCGGCCCACAGGCTGGTGCAGCGCGGTTTGTATTCGCTGATATATTTTCAGGCAGTGTGTGTATGGGGGTGCCTGAGAACGGGTCTAAAACCCGGATCTGAAACACTCCCAGTTTCAAGTCTGCCCAGCACTTAGAATCAAAATGGTAAAAGTGGGCCCTCTGTCTCTCACCCCCGCACCCCAGAAGTAAAGCTGGCTGGAAACCAATGCACTCCATGCAAGTCTGGCCAGTAACCATAACATGCTAAGTGTGAGTTAACTTGTTAAATGTTGGGACTTAACACCCCTCACTCAGGAAGAAGTTCCATCCTCAGGATCTGCTGATCAATCTGATTGGCTTGTCGCTGATGAGCTACAGTTTAACATAGAACACTACAGCACAAACAGGCCCTTCGGCCCACAAGTTGTGCTGATCATATCCCTACCTACCAGGCCTATCTATAACCCTCAATCCCAATAAATCCCATGTACTCATCCAGAATTCTCTTAAAAGACCCCAACGAGTTCGCCTCCACCACCACCGACAGCAGCCGATTCCACTCACTCACCACCCTCTGAGTGAAAAACTTACCCCTGCTATCTCCTCTGTACCTGCTCCCCAGCACCTTAAACCTGTGTCCTCTCGTAGCGACGACGTTGTTTGATACAACATGGCTAAGCAAAGAAAGGTCAATACTGTGGCCTGTGGGAAATATGGTTAACTTCAGAACGAAACAGATCTTAACTTCAGATTGTGACCTCTAACAATAAGAAGTGACCTGTGTTTACTTAATGGCAATAAAGTCAGCAGGATACTGGATAATGGTTGTTTCCAAGGGAGAGTCTGGCCATGACAAATCAGCAGGATTGAAAGCAACACATATTCCTGATAATAAATTCATTCCAATCGATTTAATGGACAGGAACCAGATACAAAATGGAGTCAGAAAGGCTGAGGACGACAGCGCTAAAGTCAGGCAGGCTGCAATAAACTAATTTGAACAATATACCCCTCCGTGTGGGAATGTATGTCTTTCAGCCAGGCTCAGAGGATAAATATTGAAGTTTTGAAAGCAGGGCTGGAAGAAGAAGAAAACTTCAAACTCTAAGCTTCATGAAATCCGACCTCTCTCCACGCCTGTCCAGCACAAGAGAATAGAGACACCCTTACAGGTCCGTTATATTAGTAGTTAAAATCTATGCTTATAAACTTATTATAGTAGATTTGCAGCGGAATAGGAGCATTTACTTGTGATACAATGTAAGAGAATCAGTCTTGTAGCTGTCATAAATATTGAAGGTTTATTTTCCTAATAAAGGCATGATTTGATTTGAAGATAAATTTATTGTGTCTATCAACTAACTCAGCAAGGGTCTCGATTAACAGGCTGGCACCTCCATCACTCGCAGCGGTGTAGGAGCTCAGTAGTGAGCACTGCTGGCACCGCAGTGAGGAGGCCAAAGCTGCTTTTAACCTGGTGTTGTGAGGCTTCTTACCGGGAAGGTAAATTCAGGGTATCAGGGTGAGGAGAGATCCTAGAGCCCTGGCAGGCAGAAGAGGGGCATGGGGTTGGTGGGGGGGGGGGGGGGGCATGTTCTGTTGGACATATGGCACAGAGAAGGAGAGATGGCAACTTGGAGGTGGTGGGACACTGATGCATGCGGAACACCCACTGATAGGTACTCCCCCTACACCCCACAACCCCCCAAACCCTCACCAACTTTTTTCCCACCTTTGTTTATATAGGTTATGAACAGGCTCTTTGGCCCTCCAAGCTTGGAGGGTTTAGGAGCCTGTTCCTGTGCTGTAATTTTCTTTGTTCTCTCTGCTCTTTGTTTGATGCCCATAAATGTGTTGAATCTGGGAGTGTTTCAGGTCCGACTTTTAGACCCGTTCTCCGGCACCCCCATACACACTCTGCCTGCAAAAATATCAGCGAGTATCCAAATCGCTCTGTACAAGCCTGTGGGTGGGGAGGCAGGCCATTTTGCTCTCTGGTGTGCGATCAGTGGGGGGGGCAAGGGGGAGCAGGGGTCCATGATCGGTCAGGTTAGCAGAATTTTGGGGTGGGGGTTGGAATAAGGGGGACAGTAATGTTGTACGGGGGGGAGCAATGTCTGTGGGGGCTGGGGGGGGAGGCATTATCCGGCCTGGGAGCGACGTGGCAGGGGAGCGTTTGCCTATTTTGTCACTGCGCATGCGCAGTTGAAGGCTTCAATCAAAGCTTCGGGTGCGATAAGCCCCGCTCACAGGCTTGTGCAGAGCGATTCGGATACTTGTTGATATTTTCCCAGGCGGAATGTGTATGGGGGTGCTGGAGAATGGGTCTAAAAGTCGGATCTGAAACACTCCCAGATTCAGCACTTAGAATCAAAATGGTAAAATTGGACCCAGTGAGTTATAGCTAACTGAGTCACACAGCGATCAGGATCGTAAACTTTACAATCAGAAATGGTGATTGTAAAGTGTACAAGTTTGGAAGTCTAGACATCAGCTTATCATTTTGATGGTGTGAAACTCTTTCAGATCTTGTGACGGTGGAACCTGTTGGAGTGGCGCACTTTTGTCCTTGGATAGTTTCAATTTACAAATATGCTGGTGATGTGTTGCTTGTTGGCCCTGATGTTTCGTCTCATTGTCATCGTCTGGGATTGTTCTTTCCTGTTGGCTGTGCACAGTTGGTGTGGTGTGTCGTAATTTCCATTTATAGAATCTACAGTGCAGAAGGAGGTCACTTGGCCCATCGTGTCTGCATCAACCACAATCCCACCCAGGCCCTATTCCTGTATCCCTGTGCATTTACCCTAATCAATCCCTCTGACACTAAGGGGCAATTTATCACGGCAATCCACCTAATGCACCGATTGTTTTGCTTCTGTTTATCCCCAACATTGCACCATTGACTGTTGCCATTTGTTGAGACTTCGGTACATCTGCAGGAAACCATCTTCACACTGTGAGGTGTGTGACCCTGATCTTTAGCCCTATGTGTAGGTGAGATATTTCTGTGCCTGCACCATCTCCATCCTCTCCTGTTTTTTATGAGAAGTGCGTTCTGTGTCTCAGAGCATTTGGATAGGGGATGTCTTGTCAAGATTGTTTTCACTTGCCTTCCAAACACAACCTCTGCTGGCGATGATAAACCCATATCCAGAGGTCGGGATGCAGTATTGGTGATGCAAAAATCTTCTTTGTTCCCCTACACTACAGGATAAATGATTTGATGGACCATCTGCTTGGCAGGGCCATAGATCAGGGGTAGCGTGGTGAGGATGTCACATGGTTCACACCTCATTTGACACTCATGGCCTTCCTGTGCACTGCATCCCATTGTCCAAAATGATTTCATCTGGCACACCAAACAGACTGAGTATTGTATCCAAGATGCCTGCTGCAGATGCACAAGGAGTCCCCTTACCTGTTTGACGATTGGAAATTTGAAGAAGTAATCGGTGACTAACATAAAGTCGTCTCCATTTATGGTAAATAGATAGGTGGCGATTTTGGGCCAAGGAATGACGGGGCCTTGTGAGGGTGTAGATGTTCTTCATGTTGCTGTGCCTAACACATTCTCACTAACTTCTCAATGTCATCAGTAATCCCTGGCCAATAGATCCTATCACATGCCGGCCATTTCATTCTACTCTATGCCCATATGCCTTGGTGTAGTTCTGACAATACGTTCTGTCGGAGAATTTTGGGCACAAGTATTTGTTTCCTTTTGAAATTATGGCTCTAGAAATATGGAGTTAATTCCCGTACAGCCAGATACCTGGCGCCTCTTTCATCTTCTCGGGTCATCCTCCAGTGATAACTGTTCCGTGCCTTCAGTGTGGGTCATTGGCTGTCTCTGATTGGAGTTGATTGCACTTGTGCTGACCAGACTGTAGTAGTTCAGTTCCGACCTCTTCCATCTCAGAGTCCACACTGTCTACTTGTAGATCCAGATCTGCATTCTTGCTCAGATTCAGCACACGGCTCAGGGTGCTTTTGGTGACCATTTTGGTACAAGGTTTGTAGTGGAAGTTGTACCCTGTGCATTTACGAGGAGTTGTAGCCCGAGTGGTGCACTTGTCGGTGGTTTAGATCATCTCCACTGGCTTGTGATCGGTTTCTACAATGAACCACTGACCAAGCAAGTAAGTGTGGAATCTTGTGATTCTGTAAAGACTTGCATTCTAATCAGTATTCTGTAAACTGGGTGTCTTTATATGTCCTTCTCTGATCGGAACCTTCCACACACCTGACGAAGGGACACCTTTTCCGAAAGCTTGTGGGATTACTATCAAATAAACTGGATGGACTGTAACCTGGTGCTGTGAGACTTCTTACTGTGTTTGGCTCATACAGGTGATGAATTCAACAGCAACACTAACTTGTGTGGAATGGGGGTGTGGGACTGCCCAGCAACAAGATGACTAAGTGGGTCTGTATTGGTTAAACGTGATCAGAGTAGGACATGAATGTGTCCTCATGACCATCAGGGCCCAATGCTGGATTCTCACTGAACCTATGGGTGGGATAGCTCTGCCTTCACTGAACAAGCCTGTCAGTGGCTTATGGCTACTGACAGTGCCTCTACCTCCTTTTCAGCCTGGGAGAATGTTCTGGAAACATGGTTGATGGGCCAGGCCTCCTTTTGATGGGACAGTATGGCTCTGATGTAACAGCTAATCAAAAAAGCTGCAAACGCTGACCATGTAACTTAATGGATTGTTGTAAATATTAATTTGGTTCTCTGATGTTCTTTCAGGAAGGCAATCTGTTGTGCTTATCCAGCCTGGTCTATATGTGACTCCAGGTTCACAGCAATGAGAATGACTCTTAGCTGTCGTCTGAAATGGTCAAGCCAACCATTCAGTCATTCAAAAGATCTCTCATCACCACCTTCTCCAACACAGTTAGGGATGGGCAATAAATGCTGGTCTTAACAGTGAGGACTATAATCTGTGACTGAATCAATAAAAAACATAATTTCCACGTTACATACCCTCTTGTTCTGACAATCTACCTTGACATTCCTTCACCACCTTTGGTTCAAAGTTCTGGAACTCTGATAGCGCTTGGGAATACCTCAGCACTAAGACTGCAGTAGTTAAAGAAGGAAGCTTATCACTACCTTCTCATGGCTACATACCAGCAATTCCCACATCCTGTGATACAATGCATTAAAAATAACCTGATCGAATCCATTCATCATTTTAAAGATTTCAATTAGACCCTCCTTTAGCCTTATGAGCACAGCAGAACGCAATTCAATTTCATGAAACTCTCTCCATAATTTAACTCTTTATGCCCTGGTATAATTCTGATAAGTCTGAGCTGTTCCCATTAACCAAGGCCCAAGGCCAATAATGTTAGGCCTGAGGCCTAAAACTGAACTCGACCAAAGTTTCCTACAAATGAAGCAGAACTTCCTTCACTTTGTCCTCCAACCCAAATACAGGCCAACATTTCACGGGCATTTTTCTTATTGCCCTTTTGTATCAATGTGATCATTTTTGATGATTTGTGTATGTGGGCTGTCAAGTTCTTTTGCTCCTCCATGGTTTCTAGTCCCTCAGCATCATGAAAGGATTGTCTTTCTCCCTCAAGCCACTTCATTTTGTTGGAGTTACACTTAAATTGTGCTATTAAATAGTTTGTTTCTCTATAAAAGATCCCGAAGTGGAATTACTCTTGGAGTGAAGCATTCCATCCTCACATTGGAGCCAAAGCAGAAATATTGTTGGGGTGCAGTCTGGCTTCCTAATGAATTTGGGGTTCTGGTCCAGTGCCCTAACAAGTCACATTCCCCAATCAGAGGATATTTCCTTTATCATTAATCTCTGCTTTCTACTTCACAATCAAGGAACAACCCTTGCTCAATGTTTAATCCCAATTCCCAATGCATCTTGATATACTCCCTAGAATTCTGTTGGCTTCTCTAACACCCTGGAAACATTCATAGAATCCCTACAATGCAGAAGGAGGCCATTTGGCCCATCAAGTCTGCACCAACTACAGTCCCACCTAGGCCCTATCCCTCTAATCCCATATATTTATCTTTTTAATCCCCCTGATACTAGGGAGAGTTTAGCATGGCCAATTAATCTAACCTGCGCATCTTTGGACTGTGAGAGGAAATTGGAGAGCTCGGAGGAAACCCACGCAGACATAGGGAGAATGTGCAAACTCCACACAGACAGTGACCCGAGGCTGGAATTGAACCCGGGTCCTTGGCGCTGTGAGGCAGCAGTGTTAACCACTGTGCCACCATGCCACCCTATTGTGCTGATGGTTTTAGTGATCTGTACACCAAAATCTCTTCCTTATTTAATATATAATCCATCTCCAGCCTTCCCTCTTCTTTAGGCAGTGGGGGAACAGAGTATTATTTTGTGGCTTAACTGAATGCCAAGTACAACATAGCAGTTTAACTCAGGTCAGCTAGCTACACATCACATTACATAAGTACAGGTTAGAGAATAGTCTCTGTCGTATAATATTTCTAGTTCTATTAATTAGCCATACAATCTGATGACGTGAATCTTGGAGGTGTTGTCGATAGTGTGGAGGGATGTCAGAAGTTGCAGTGAGACAGTGATAGGGTGCGAGGCTGGGTGGCAGATGGACTTCAACCCAGATAAGTGTGAAGTGACTCATTTTGGCAGGTCAAATAGGATGGCAGAATATAATATTAATGGTAGGACTCTTGGCAGTGTGGAAGATCAGAAGGATCTTGGGGTATGAGTTCATAGGACGCTCAAAGGAGCTGCGCAGGCTGAAGTTGTGGTTAAGAAGGTGTATGGTGTACTGGCCTACATCAATCAAGGAATTGAGTTTAGGAGTCGAGAGATAACGTTGCATCTATATAGGACCCTGGTCAGGCCCCACTTGGAGTACATAGAACATAGAACATTACAGCGCAGAACAGGCCCTTCGGCCCACAATGTTGCGCCGACCAATTGAGTAAAAGCAATGACCCTCTAACCTAAACCAATCCCTTTCCATCCATAAACCTATCCATGGACCTCTTAAACGCTCCCAAACTAGGCGCATCTACAACTGCAGCAGGCAGGGCATTCCATTCCCCAACCACCCTCTGGGCAAAGTACTGTGCTCAGTTCTGGTCGCCTCATTACAGGAGGGATGTGGAAGCCATAGAAAGGGTGCAGAGGAGATTTACAAGGATGTCGCCTGGATTGGGTGGCATGCCTTATGAGGATAGGTTGAGGGAGCTTGGCCTTTTCTCCTTAGAGAGACGAAGGATGAGGGGGTGACCTGATAGTGGTGTACAAGATGATGAGAGGTATTGATTGAGTGGATTCTCAGAGGCTTTTTCCCAGGACTGAAATGATTGCCACAACAGGACACAGGTTTAAGGTGCTGGGGAGTAGGTACAGAGGAGATGTCAGGGGTAAGTTTTTCACTCAGAGGGTGGTGGGTGAGTGGAATGGGCTGCCGTCGGTGGTGGAGGCGGATTCGATAGGGTCTTTTAAGAGACTTTTAGATAAGTACATGGAACTTAGTAAGATAGAGGGTTACAGGTAAGTCTAGTAATCTTAAAGGTAGGGACATGTTCGGTGCAACTTTGTGGGCCGAAGGGCCTGTATTGTGCTGTAGTTTTTCTATGTTCTAATCTCCAACAAAAAATATGCATAGAATCTCTGTAACTAAATTTCAGTATAATGACAAGATCTTTATGACTTCACATTAGCTTAAATGTACACTCAAGCTTTGCACTGTAAAAGCTATAGCCTGATTAATAGTCAGAGGCACTACAGTAAATTAAAATCTTTTGCTGTTTGGTGTAACCGATGCTATTAATGTTTATTATGTTGGTTTCCTTGGCCAATTGAGATATGTTAATGTGGCAGCTGGAGCGCAAGATCATTATCCGCCAGATAAAAACTCTTTCCCACTCTTTGGATTTGCTGATTACTCTAAGAGTGTACCACACTCACTGCATGGGAATAGCTGTAATCTTTTCACTCTGCGCTGCAGTACAGGGGTTGCTGAATCAGATAAACTCAAACTGCGTGTTCCATTCACGCACTGTAACAATATCCCGGCCCGAGCCTTATCTCAGAATGGGCAGGGAGTGGGGATGGCGGCACCTGCGGCTGGGATTCCAGCAACTGCTGCCAAACTTCATGGCAAAGCTGTTGCTTTTGTTTCTCTCTCTTGCTTTCCGAGCTGCAGCCAACGAGATTGAGAAGCTCACTGACCGCTGGGCGGATTCTCTTCATCGCCAGGCTTTCAGCCCTGCAGTGCCGAGGAGGAAGCAATCAGAGGGCGGAGGGAAGACCCCAGACTAGAGGAGAGATTGGAAGGGTTGGGAGGGGAGGGCAATTGTGAGGGTTGGGGGGCAGGAGTCACAAGGGTTGAGAGAGCAGATCGGAAGGGACACGGATCGATTGGTAGGGTTGGCTGGGCGTCTGGGTAGGTTTTTAAGCTTTTTTAAGTTTATTTATTAGTGTCGCAGGTAGGCTTGCATTAACACTGCAATGAAGTAACTGTGAAAATTCCCTAGTCACTCTGGTGCCTGTTCAGTTACACGGAGGGAGAATTTAGCATGGCCAATGCACCCTAACCAGCACGTCTTTCAGACTGTGGGAGGAAGCCGGGGGAGAGGAATGAATAAAGCATCTAAGCCGGATCCAGGTGGTGGGTAGAAAGATGCTAGCCTCCTGGACTCAGCAGTCCTCATCTCAGTTGGCAGTGCGGCCTCACAATGCCAGGGACCTGGGTTCGATTCCCGGCTTGGGTCACTGTGTGGAGTTTGTGTCTACGTGGGTTTCCTCCAGTTACTCCGGTTTCCTCCCACAGTCTGAGGGACGTGCTGGTTAGGGTGCATCGGCCATGCTAAGCTCTCCCTCTGTGTACCCGAACAGGCACCGGAATGCGGCGACTAGGGGATTTTCACAGTAACTTCGTTGCAGTATTAATGTAAGCCTACTTCTGACACTAATAAATAAACTTCAAAAAACTTTAACTTCTAAGTTTCCAAAGCTCAAGGAACCCGGTGCAGCAGTGCAATACTTAAAGTGATGGTTAATTCTGAGTTATTCAGCCTCATTATAATATCCAATTGACCGTTCTGCTTCCTGACAGTAAGGTTGCCCCTTCCACAATCCGTCACATTGTCCCACCTCCATTAAAACAGGATGTTAATGGGTGGGAGGCAGCTTTCAGGTGTTTAATATTTTTACACGCCATCTAACACAACCCCACTCTTTTTGGATTTACAATTTTCCCCTGTATCTCTTGTCATTCGATAGAATCCCCACGTAGGATGCCTATAGGGCACAAAGAGGCCATTCAGCCCATCGAGTCTGCACAGACTCTCCAGAAGAGCATTCTCCCAGGCCTTCTCTTTTACTTGTTTAAGAATCACATAAAGAACATACCAGGAGTGTTGAACAAGACAGATAAGGCTCCCATTGTAGGTATTACTTCAACTGCAGGCGTTGTTCCTATTGTGAGCATTATTCGTATTGTTGCTGTTACTCCCATACTTGTGTTACTCCCATTACTGTCATTACTCATCTTTCAAGAGTCATTCCCATTGCGTCTTTGTTTGCATTGCTTCCGTTTTGGGTGTTACTCCATTTTTTAAACTCTTTTACAGGATATGAGCATTGCAGGCTGGGCCAGTATTTATTATCCATTCCGAATTGCCCCTGGGAAGGTGGTGGTGAGCCGTGTGGCATAGGTACACCCACCGTGCTGTTAGGAAGACTGTTACAGGATCCTGACCCAGTGAAGGAGCGGTGATATATTCCCAAGGCAGGTGGTGTGTGGCTCGGGAAGGAAAATGGCAGCGTTCCCATGCTTCCCTTGCCCTCACCGGTTTGAAAGGTGCTGTTGAATGAGCCTTGGCAAGTTGCTGCAGTGCATTTCATATATGTTGAGTTGATGGTGGAGGGAGTGAATGTTTAGGGTGGTCAATAGGGGGCCATTACAGGTGTTACATCCATTGCAGGCCTTATTTCCATTGGTGGTATTACATTTTGATGTCATTCCTATGCGTGGCATTACCCCGAGTTCTGTCATCACTTCTACTGCCAACATCGCTCCTATTCTTGAGATCACTCTCATTCTGGCATTACCTCCAGTTTTAAAAATAATTCTTCAAGTGTGGATGTCGGTGGCAAAATATATTGCTCATCTCTAGCTCCCCTGGAGAAGGTGAACCTCCTACTTGAACCATTCAGTCAATCTGGTGGAATTTCTCCCACAATACTTTGCGGCAGGGTGTTCTGGGAACTTGACCCAGTGCCAATGAAGGATAGGCCCTATTTTACCATTTTGATTCTGAGTGCTGGGTGGACTTGAAACTGTTTCAGATCTGACTTTCAGACCTGTCCTGAGGCATCCCCATACCTGAAAAAAATATCAGCGATTCTGAATTGCGTTGCACAAGCCTGTGGGTGGGGCTTAACGCACCCGAAACCCTACAGCTCCGATTGGCGTCTCCAAATGTGCACGCACAGCAAAAAAAATGTAATGCGCCTCCCCTGCCACTTCGCTTCTGGGCCAAAAAATGCCTCCCTGGGCCCCACAGATATTGCTCCAACCCCCCCCACAACATTACTGATCCCCTTATTCCCCCACCCACTCCGCCACCCAGACCAATCGTGAGCCCCTCCCCACTCTTCTCCCCCACCGATCTCAGGCAGAGTGGCAGTGGAGTCCCCCGCCGCCACCCCACCACGATCTTAAGCAGAGTGGCAGTGGACCCACCTCCTCCCCCACCAATCTCAAGCAGAGAGCTGTCGGACACTCAGCACTTAACACTAACCGGAGTGCCTGAGTCAGAGTTTTGTGGAGCATGTCCGTTTCTAGATGGGCGAATGTGGTGGTAAAGGGGGAAGTGCTGATCAGGTTGGGTGTGCAGCCCATTAAGTCAATTTAAATACATGCAAATGCATTTAAACGGCCGTCGCGCCCATTTCGGGTACAGTCCTGATCGTGGCTATTTTTGGTAAAGAAGGAACCAGCATGGAGGCAGTTATGGTTTGTGCTAACCACCTCACGTCCAACTTTATCAAGTTTTCGTGCCCGGAAATGGGTGCAACGCGATGGTAAAAATCAGGCCCTATATGTCCATGTCATGTTTCTGTGCGATTGAACAGAAACTTAGTGAGAACTACATGACGCGTGCAACTATAATTCATCAGTTCATTCACACTAATCTCATATTTACTTTTATTGAATTGGAATTCAATCAAACATTGCCTGGAATTAAGAGTCTACTGATGACCAGGAAACCGTTGTCAATTGTCGGAAAACCCATCTGGTTCCCGAATGTCCTTTAGGGAAGGAAATCTGCCAACCTTACCTGGTCTGGTCTAAACCTGACTCCGAACCACAGCAATATGATTGACTCTCATGTACCCTCTGAAATGGCTGGGCAAGCCATTCAGTTCAAGGGAATGGGCAATAAATGCTGGCCAGCCAGTGACACCCATGTCCAATGAATGAATAAAAAAAACTCCTGTATGTTAGAATATAAGATACATATTGTAAATTGTTTTAGTATTCTGAATTTGCAGGGTAAATTTTATTTTTCATTTATTTAAAACCCATGAAATATTGTGGCTTTATTCCAACAGCAGATGTTCTGACTTTCAACTATTATCTACTTTAAAGAAAACATTATTGGTTCCTAACTGGACCTTCTTGTGGGGTTCTTGTGGGATCTCAGATCCTCAGATAGGTACGAGTGTTGGTAGTTGTTGAGGTTAAGCTTCATCAGATTTCCCCGGTGAATTTTACAATGCCGATTGAAAACTTTTATCACTTGCTAAGACTTATCTGGAGGGGGGAAATTTATCACTCGAGTGATTTGCCAGAGTTAACCAAGGCTGGGTTAATGGCATCAGCAGGAAAGGGCAGAGTTAGAATTGCAAATAAAAATAATAGATGTAATAACACAGCATCTGGGACTGGAAGAAGAAAACGCCAACCCAGATAGCAACTCACTTGAATTGGCCAGAATTCTGGTAAAGCAGATTGGAACTGAAAAGGAAAAAAAAATGAAGTAATTTGAGACGGAGAAAGAATTGGAAATGAAAACTGGCTTGGGAAAAGCTCTGGGTATGGAGTAAAAGTGAGTCTTGTAGTTTGGAGAATCCAGTAGTAGGAATCAAATCCCATTCCTACCAAAAGAGAACATGCTGGAAAATCTCAACAGGTTTGGCAGCATCTGTAAGGAGGGAGAAGAGCTGATGTTTTGAGTCCAGGTGACCCATTGTCAAAGTTGAAAGGATAAAAATTTAGACCTTATTAAGGCAAAATTATTTAGCTGAAATATGACAGAGTTCCTCAATGTTATTATCAGAAAGGGAGTGAGGAAGTGTAGACCTCCTCAGAGACCTGCAGCTGATGAGTGGGCAGTGGTCCAGTAAATTGTGGTCCCTCCTGGTCACTGCAGGAAAAATTGCCCATGAGATTCCAGCAACAGGCCACCTCGGAATAGAAGAACCTTGGGCTAAGATAATGAGTATTTTTATTGGCCAGCAATGCAGGGAGATGTCATGGAAAAATGTGAGACCTGTCACATCTTTCAGTTAGTTCAGAAGTCTTGGGCATCCGTTAATCCCCATGACTGCTTCTGATTATGATGTGGAGATGCTGGCGTTGCACTGGGGTAAGCACAGTAGGAAGTCTCACAACATCAGGTTAAAGTCCAATGGGTTTAAACCTGTTGGACTTTAACCTGGCGTTGTGGGACTTCTTTCTGTGCTAGTGATTAACCATTTAGTAGGATTCCAATGGATTGTGTGGGACCTCTACACAAGACTAAAACCAGGCATCAATACTTTTTAGATTTTGTGGATTATTCACCAGATTTCTGGAGATAATCTCCTGTGGTACAATGACACAGTGGTTAGCACTGCTGCCTCACTGCACCTGGGACCAAAGTTTGAATCCCGGCTTGGGTCACTGCACCTTCGCTCTGTGTCTGTGTGGATATCCTCCGGGTGCTCTGGTTTCCTTCCACAGTGTGAAAGACTTTCTAAATTCTCCCTCAGTGTACCTGAACAGTTGCCAGAGTGTGGCGATTAGGGGATTTTCTCAGTAACTTCATTGCAGTGTTAATGTAAGCCTACTTGTGAAACTTTAACCTCAAGGAAAATTGCAACGGGGATAACTGATAAGTTGATTGGTTTCTTTACCAGATATTGGTTGCCCAAAGGAATTCAATACGATCAAGGATCAAACATCATGTTGTCTGTATTCAAGGAGCCAATGCATAGTCTGGGAGTGAAATAGATTCATTCAGCTGCTGCTCACACCAAGTCCCAAGAGAGATTCTATCAAGTCTTGAAAAACTTAAGCATAACATAAGTGGGGCAGCACGGTGGCACCGTGGTTAGCACTGCTGCCCCACAGTGTTAGGGATCTGGATTCGATTCCCGGTTTAGGTCACTGTCTGTGTGGAGTTGTTAGCGCGAGTGGGCGAAACGACCACTACGGACTCAGGGTGAAGTTCAATAGCGGCACAGCTTTATTTTCTTTACGTCGACGGAGAAGCACAGTCAGGACATACAATTGGACTGTCCTGAAAGCGCTCTAAAGACTCCCCCACAACGGGCTACAGTTATACCCGAACTTCGCGTTTCAAATGCTAATCCTCTATTTACAGTATTTGACTTCAGCCATCCTGTTTCGATGTTTTTGAGTGTTGGAGCAATTGTTTTAAGTGTGCGTTAATCGTTTTTGTCTGGTTGGTTATCAATGGTCTAGAATCTCTGGGGATTGAACCATAGGTGTATCATTGATCTCAAGAGGCTTGAAGGGCCAGAGATGTTTCCTTAGCTGTGTTAATTTTAGGTGTCTCCATGGGTTGTTTGACTGGTTTAGAAGTGCTGATTTGGATGGGGTGGGGATGTGTTCTTTAATTTAGTTGCTGTAGGTGCCATCCTGTCCAATTTCCCTTATGTGCGAGCCCTCATTTGCATTCTAAAAGCATGCTCTTGCCTACTGATCAGTGTCTGTTACTTTGTGATTTTAGTGGAGAGGCTCTGAGGATAGCTTTAGTTTGCTTCCATTTTGTGTGCCCAATTTCATAAAATTTGTTGTCCGATAACAGAGTCTTATAGTACTATAGGGCAGAAAGGTGGCACGGTGGTTAGCACTGCTGCCTCACAGTGCCAGGGATGCAGGTTCGATTCCCGACTTGGGTCACTGTGGGGCGTTTGCACTTTCTCCCCTGTGCCTGTGCAGATTTCCTCTGGGTGTTCCAGTTTCCTCCAACAGTCCGAGCAATGTGCTGGCTAGGTGGAATAGCCCGAACAGGCGCCAGAGTGTGGCGATTAGGGGAATTTCATAGTAACTTCATTGCAGTGTTAATGTAAGCCTTATCTGTGACTAATAAATAAACTTTAGAAGTCTGAAGTGACACATTCGAACTGTTCACAAAGTATAGGTTGATGGGTAGTGATAAACTAGGGCAAAGGCCTTTAGTTCAATAGTTTAGATGTGGAGCTGGGGAAATACTATTCCCATCAAACGAGATCCTTATCGACTCAGAACTGAACAATTGTCTCAGGTGAGAGAAGGAATTCGACCTGTGCTGGATAGTGACATGATTGAGCCCATTTAGGACAATTGGAGCTCTCCAATTGCCTTGGTGCTGAAACCTAATGGGCCATTTAGCTTCTATATTGACTATTGAAAGATTAATGTGAGAAAGAAAGCTGACTCATATCCAATTTCTTGACTGGATGATTGCATTGATAAAGTGGGAAGCTCAAGCTGTGTGAGCACAATTGATCTGCTTAGAGTGTATTTACAAGTTCCGTTAACCAGTCAGGTAAAATAAATCCCTAAGTTGGTAACACGGGATGGCCTGTATGAATGCAAAATCGCACCATTTCGGATGAGAAGTGCTCTCTCTATGCTTCAAGGCTGAACCAATAGAGTAATTGATAGATTACATAATTGTGTGGTCTATATTGATAATCTGTTGATCTATAGTAACACCTGTAGACAACACCTAGATACCCTATTCATAGAACTATAGAATCGCTACATGAGACCATTCGGCCCATTGTGTTTGCACTAACTCCAACAGGGCATCTTATCTTATCTCTGTAAACAACATATTTACTCCTCCTAATTTCCCTAACCTAAACATTTTTGGGACACTTAGGGACAAAAACTTTCACATAATGGAGTATAATATTAGCAAGTGTGAGGTTATCCACTTTGGCAGAAATAATAGTAGGAGGGATTATTATTTAAAAGGCGAAAAGCTGCAGCATGCTACGGTGCAGAGGGACCTGGGGGTCCTTGTGCATGAGTCGCAAAAACCCAGTCTGCAGGTGCAGCAGGTGATCAAGAAGGCAAATGAATGTTGGGCTTTATAGCGAGGGGGATAGAATATAAAAGCAGGGAGGTCTTGCTGCAACTGTACAGGGTACTGGTGAGGCCGCAGCTGGAGTACTGTGTGCAGTTTTGGTCGCTGCACTTGCAGAAGGATATATTGGCCTTGGAGGGAGTACAGAGAAGGTTCACTAGGCTGATACCGGAGATGACGGGGTTGGACTATGAAGAGAGACTAAATAGGCTAGGTCTGTACTTGTTGGAGTTTAGAAGGATGAGGGGGGACCTTATAGAGACGTATAAGATAATGAAGGGGATGGATAGGGTAGAGGTAGAGAGATTCTTCCCGCTTAGAAAGGATAGCAGGACTAGAGGACACAGCCTCAAGATAAGGGGGGGGGGGTGCAGTTTAGATCAGAGTTGAGGAGGAACTTCTTCACTCAAAGGGTGGTGAATCTCTGGAATTCTCTGCACGATGAAGTGGTGGAGGCTACCTCGCTAAATATATTTAAGTCACGGGTAGATAGGTTTTTGATAGACAAGGGAATTAAGGGTTATGGGGAGAAAGCGGGAAAGTGGAAATGATCCACTTCAGATCAGCCATGATCTTATTGAATGGCGGAGCAGGCGCGAAGGGCTAGATGGCCGATTCCTGCTCCTATTTCTTATGTTCTTACATCTTTGGAATGTGGTTGGAAACTGGCGTGCTTGGAGAAAACCCACACAGACACGGGGAGAACATACAAACTCCACAGTTACCCAAGTCAGGAATCGAACCCAGGTCCCTGGCGCTGTGAGGTAGCAGTGCTAACAACTGGTTAGGTTTCAATGGGCAAATCTGGTGATTAATTTGGAGAACACTAAGTTTGGTCAGGCTATAAGACCATAAGATATAGGAGCAGAATTAGGCCATTCAGCCCATTGAGTCTGCCCCACCATTCAATCACGGATGATATGTTGCTCAACTCCATTCTCTCGCCTTTTCCCTGTGACGTCTGATCCCCAGTCAAGAACCTTATTATCTTTGTCTTAAATACACTCAACGACTGATCTCCCCAGCCTTCTGTGGCAATGATTCACACTGATTCACCACTCTCTGGCTGAAGAAATTCCTCCTCATCCCAGTCCCAAAAGGTCAGTCCTTTACTCTGAGTCTGTGCCCTCAGATTCTAATCTCTCCTACTACTCTCCCTGGATATTGTCCAGGTCTTGCTGCATTTGGACACAGATTGCTTTATCCCCCCTCTCTTAAATTTAAATAGCAACCTCATTTAGGTCTAATTTAAATTAAACTTAAATGAGGTTACCCTTGTTGATGATTCATTATGGTATCTTCTAGATCTTTTCTCCTTGACTAGGATGTTTGTGGAATGATTATTTTGCTGTGGATATTCAGCCTGGTTTTGTGCCAAAGTTGTGTGACCTCCATCAGTCAGTAAGATGGTCTGTGAGTGCATCTCGGTGAGAATTCTGGGTCACAGAATCATTTTGTGTGTAAAGAAAGAAAGATTTGCAGTTTTATAACCCCTTTCATGACCTCAGCTTGTCACAAAACAGCAAATTAAGCACTTTCAAAGTGTGGCCTCTGTTGTAACTGAGAAAACACCACAATTAGCTTACCCACAGCTAGCGCCCAGCAATGGCCAGATAATCTGCTTTGAGCTGTTGATCGAGGGATAAATATTGCTCAAGGTACTGTGGAGGAACTCCCTGTTTTTCTTCAAATAGTGCCATGAATCCATCTGTAAGGCCAGCTGGACTATTTTTTTAACACCTCATTTGAAAAAAAAGGCACCTCCAACAGTGCAGCACTCCCTCAGTACTACGCTGGAGTGTCAATCTGAATATGGTGCTCAGGGCTGAACCCACGGCCTTTTGTGTCAGGAATGAGGATGTCAACGTTGAACAGAAACTGACACCTTGGGCAGAATTTTACCATCCTGTCCACCACAAGAATTGTAGCAGGCAAGACATGGGCAAAACACAGACCATTCAAATGTCTGTTGACCTGGGGGAGATTTTCCGGCCTTGGGGCGAGAGTGGCTGGAAAATCCCACCCCAGGTGGCACGATGGCACAGTGATTAGCACTGCTGCCTCACAATGCCAGGGACCCGGGTTCAATGCCGGCCTCGGGTCACTGTCTGTGTGAAATCTGCACGTTCTCCCTGTGGGTTTTCTCCGGTGCTCTGGTTTCGTCCCACAGTCCAAAGAAGTGCTGGTTACATAGAAACATAGAACAGTTCAGCACAGTACAGGCCCTTCGGCCCTCAGTGTTGTGCCGAGCTATGTCCAAACCCAAGATCAAGCTATCCCACTCCCTATCATTCTGGTGTGCTCCATGTGCCTATCCAATAACCACGTGAAAGTTCCTAAAGTGTCTGACTCCACTATCACAGAAGGCAGTGCATTCCACACCCCAACCACTCTCTGAGTAAAGAATCTCCCTCGGACATCCCTCCTACATCTCCCACCATGAACCTTATAGTTATGCCCCCTAGTAACAGCTACATCCACCCGAGGAAATAGTCTCTGCACGTCCACTCTATCTATCCTCCACATCATCTTATAAACTTCTATTAAGTCACCTGTCATCCCCGTCCGCTCTAAAGAAAAAAGCCCCAGCTCCCTCAATCTTTCCTGATAAGACCTACCCTCCAAACCAGGCAGCAGCCTGGTAAATCTCCTCTGCACTCTCTCCAATGCTTCCACATCCTTCTTATAGTGAGGTGACCAGAATTGTACACAATATTCCAAATGTGGCCTCACCAAGGTCCTGTATAAGTCCTGCATAACCCCACGGCTCTTAAACTCAAACCCCCTGTTAATAAACACTAACGCACTATAAGCTTCTTCACGGCTCTGTCTACTTGAGTGACAACCTTCAGAGATCTGTAGGTATAAACCCCAAGATCTCTTTATTCCTTCCCATTCCTCAGAACCCTGCCTTTGACCCTGTAATCCGCATTCAAGCTTGTCCTACCAAAATGAATCACTTAGGTGATTCATCAAATAGGTTGATTGGTTGTGCTAAATTGGCCCTGGTGTCAGGGGATTAGCAGGGTAAATGTGTGGGGTTGGGGGAATGGGGCCTGGGTGGGATAGTGGTCAGTGCAGACTGAGTGGGCTGAGTGGCCTTCTTCTGCACTGTCGGATTTCTGTAAATTGATTGTCCTCCATTAGTGAGCAGCTTTGGCAAAAGTTCCCAAGTTGAATCCTTTGCGGATGCAATTGGGAATGCCGCATCATGGAATTGTCCAACTGCAAATGATGATCTTTTTTGATGCCACTTCTGTCATTTCAAACAGGTTTGGCAAACAGAACCAACGAAGGCAGAGTGAAAATATATCCTCAAACTGGTGTGGTCGGAACTGGACTGTGCAAGGCCAGATCATAATGTAACGTACACTTAGCTTGTTTTCTCAACTGTGAAGATCAGGTATCGTGTTACATAATAAACAAGAAATAATTCCATTTGAAAACGGAAATGCGGGGTAACAAAAATTCAATGAAGTGAAATAAAATCGGAAATGGAATTATTCTTGCCTCAGTTCTCCTGGCAATCTGATAGCCCACTGGGCCTCTGAAAACACGGAACAACACTGACTTCTCTGCACTCAGTTACATCCACACATCGTACAAATTGCATCATTTCAAAAGTTTGATTGAATGAACAGAGCAGCATGGAAATATGGCCAACCTTGTACTCCCAGAAGGATAGGGAGAGTATCTCTTCTGCAAGTGACAAGTGAACATCAGAAATATTGCGAGGGGCAGTGAATGGGTTCAGCAGGCCAATACAAAATCTCAGTTCAAATCACAGAATACTGTTCTACAAATCATGATGCTTAATCCTGGAGAAAGGCACTTGCTCCACAAGGTAGGGTATTCATTTATTTGGCGGAATGTATCAAAAGGTGTGACTGAAATAACTCCCACGAGGCCGGGGTCATTGAGACAGAGAATCCCTACAGTGCACAAGGAGGCCATTCGGCCCATCGACTCTGTACCGACCACAATCCCACTCAGGAACCCCATGTATTTACTCTGCTAATCCCTTGATACTAGGATCACTTTAGCATGGCTGGTCACCTAACTCACACATCTTTGGACTGTGGGAGGAAACCCACGCAGGCACAGGGAGAACGTGCAAACTCCACACAGACAGTGACCCGAGCCAGGAATCAAACCCGGGTCCCTGGCGCCATGAGTACTAACCATTGTTCCACCATGCCATCGAGTCTGCACCAACCACATTCCCTGCCAGGTCCTATCTCACAACCTGCTAATCCTATTTACCCTGCTAATCCTCCTGACACTAAGGGTCAATTTAGCATGGCTAAACAACCTAACCTGCTTATCTTCGGACTGTGGGAGGAAACCGGAGCACCCGGAGGAAACCCACTCAGACACGGGGAGAACAAGCAAACTCCACACAGACAGTGACCTGAGGCCGGAATTGAACTCAGATCCAACTAAAATGGATGATCTTTTTTGATGCATGTGTCCCTTCACCAAATCCAGATTTATTTACAATAGCTAGTCATAGTCAGCCAAGTACTTACCAGTACAGAAATATACACCCTGAGTGTCAGTAACCCCAACACTCCACATTATATACCTCTGCAGGGCTCCAGGATTGTCAACATTAACTGTCTCAATCAGGGAGCTCGTATTCTAACAGGTCCACCTTGTTCAAGTCATTTTAGAGGCCAGGTGACCCATAAAGGGTCAGCAATTACCATAGACATTGTCTCCTGGTACATGGGTGTGAATGATGGGGAGGTGATATATATTTAAAAGGATTGCAAGTTGCTTTAAGAGCTGATCATATGATTTAACAGAGATGGCATTAGGGTTTTGCAGAGGCTGTGGTTTTATTTCCAGTTTGTGAAATGCAGGGAACAATTTATATCAATAAAACCTTTTGTTGTAAGTTTAAATCTACACAAACCATATCTTTTCTTTTAGTTTAAAACCCACAGTTCCTAAAATAGTCAGGGCATTAAATGATTGAATTAGGTGGGGGGGTTGTGTACCAGCTGTAATCTCTGACTATTGTACAGGTGATGCCACCATTAGGGAAGTGTAGACAGAGAAAGACCAGTTGTCCGATTTACTTAGATTGACCTCAATTTCCTCAATGTTCCCTATTCACTAGACCAGCCGAGGCAACGAGACACAGATTTAAAAAAGAATCCCCAGGCCGCATCAGGAGTACAATTTGAGGGAAATTCTTCTCCACCCGCTTGAAGACAGTCTGAAGCCACTCAGGCCCTCAGGCCTCTATCACTTGGGAGGACAAAAGAAAATGCGTAGGGTGAAATCCCAGAGAGCTAGAGCTGGCCTTTTAACCAGCCCACCTCGGTATGGCTACCTCCACACTTTTCCCAGGCAGTGAACCAGACTCCAGTTAGCCCTCATGGGATGAAAATGTGAACAATCAGGGCAGTTTCTCCCAATTGCAATTTTCAGAGTTGGGAATTCCTGGGGACTGACTTGGGAATTAAAACTCAGGCCAATGCTAACACTCAAGATTAGGTGGGATGGATGGATGAAGGAAAAGGGGAGTAGTGGAACTGGAAAGAGAGGGGGTAAAAGTGGCTGGGAATGTTTGCTGGGTGGAGGGTTTCGCTGTTGTAACTTCTACATATTTCTATGCAGGTACATAACCTCAAACTCACAGGTTGGGATTTTCCTGCTGCGCTTGCCCCAAGTCCCACCCGAGGTCAACAAATCTTTGCAGGGTCCACCTCCCATGGGCCATTCCAGTGGTGGGCAGGGCAGGAAACTTCTGCCCACAATGTAACAAAGTTCTAAACTGAAAGGTGGTTAACAAATAGAGAACAATATGATCAGATTTCCGAGGACTTCCTTGCTTATAAAGTTGGACAAGTCAGTGGGGATTGTCTTAACTTTTCAGGAGATTCATTGTTACTTGAAGTTAAGGATGGTTTATTACCAACAAGAAACATCTATCTGTAAACGCAATGCTCAGACAGAACTAAAGACACAACCACACTCCCTGACTCCCATCTCCAGCTCCAACTGAGATTCCTACCTGGAACCAGACATGCGTCCTTGCTCCCGATTGGCTCAGTTTCCCACGCTGACTCTCCATAGGGTCCAATCCAGCCACATGGCCCCCAGGGACCACCCCCTTTAAAGGAGCCGCGCCCTCACAGGGATCAAATTCCATTGAGGGTGATCATTTAAAACCTACTGTGAGAGTAAGGAGTTGGAACAGAGAGCCCAAGTTGGGTGTTCCTTCAGCACTGAGGGACTTTGGAGGCTGTTAAATTTGTCGAAGCCAGCATGCAAAGGATTAAAAGTCTCCTAGCTCCCTGCTCTGTTGAGAGCAGGAAGATACTGCACTGTAAATGATAAGTAACATTAATGGATTGGCCTCGATGGCTGCAGCTAAAGATAAATGCCTCGGAGTAAATAAGGTTTTAATGAGACTTTTGTGAAGGATGTGTGAGGTTGCTGAGACACTGCTTTTTTGTATCTATGGTTTGGGACGAACAATGAGAGGCCGAGCTGATTGTGAGATGGTCAGAAGCAATGATCCTTATCAGTAATTGGGTGACCCAGGTTTATGATCCAGTGCTTTGCAGCACTTACTGTATTTTAATAAATCCAGTTAATGGGCAGTCAGCACTGCTGACAGGATAGAGACAGCCCCATAAACAACAGCCCAGCATTCGAAACCTTCAAGAGCCTGAGCTGGAGTGTAAACTCTATCCAGGGAAAGGTGAAGGAGAATTCGAACAACACAATGTAAGTACATTAAACAAAATCACACCCCTTCTTGTGAAGCTTTTAGATTTCCCAGACTCCGATAAACACAAGAACACTTGCGGAAAAGATTGCTGAAAGTCAATCTTGTTTGATTTAGCACTAATTGCCCTGCAGGGCAGTAATTGCGATGCCCAGCTGCCAGGCACCAAGCCTTGTTAGACCCAAGTGTGAGCCGGGCATCAAGGTAGAAGGAAGTGAGGGTGCTGTCACATTAGTAGGAGGTCGCAAGTTCCTTCTCAGGCAGTGCAAGGAGGGACAGCAATCAATACGTCCACCCTATTTCTTTGGTCTGGCCCGTGGGGTGCTCATTTGAGTACAGAGCTTACTGTCCAATCTCTCCCTCTAAGAGGCCCTGGCACCTCCTTGCCCCCTTGCCCTGGCTGCAGCTTGCCTACCTGTGCTCAGTGTCCCACCTCTGTGCTATCCTCAACACACAATGACACTATCTGGGCTGGTATCTCAAAGTCTGAAAGGGGTTGGTGATACATAGAAACATAGAAGATAGGAGTTGGGGGAGGCCATTCGGCCCTTCGAGCCTGCTCTGCCATTCATTACAATCATGGCTGATCGTCCAACTCAATAGCCTAATCCTGCTTTCTCCCCATGACCTTTGATCCCATTTGCCCCAAGTGCTATATCCAGCCACTTCCTGAATACATTCAATGTTTTGACATCAACTATTTCCTGCGATAATGAATTCCACAGGCTTTGGGTGAAGAAATGTCTCCTCATCTCCATCCTAGATGGTCTACCCCAAATCCTTAGACTGTGACCCCTGGTTCTGGACTCCTCCACCAGGAGGAACAACCTCCCTTTATCTACCCTGGCTAGTCCTGTTAGAATTTTATATGATTCTATGAGATTCCCCCCTCACTCTCCTGAACTCCAGTGAAAACAATCCTAACCTGGTCAATCTCTCCTCATACATCAGTCCCACCATCCCCGGAATCAGCCTGGTAAACCTTCACTGCACTCCCTCGAGAGCAAGAACATCCTTCTTCAGAAAACAAAACCAAAACTGCACACAATGCTCTAGGTGTGTCCTCACAAGGGCCCTGTGTAATTGCAGCAACACATCCCTACTCCTGTACTCGAAACCTCTCACAGTGAAGGCCAACATGCCATTTGCCTTTTTACCACCTGCTGTACCTTCCTGCTTAGGAAGTCTTCACTTCGTCATCTTCCTAATCTGGGGCAGTTTGCTGTTCTTGGCTATCGAAAATGAAAAACAGATGTGCAATTTAGGTGGATTGGCCATGATAAATCGCCGCCTAGTGTCCCACGTACGTTAGATAGATTCGCCAGGGTAAATGTTGGGGGGGTGGCAGGGATAGGGTGGGGGAGAGGGCCAGGATAAGATACTCTGTCAGAGAATCGGTGCAGACTCGAGATTCTATGGAACATTCCTTTCTCTCTCAAAGAACAAAGAGAGCAAAGAACCGTACAGCACAGGGACAGGCCCTTCGGCCCACCAAGTCTGTGCCAACGCAGATGCCTCTCTAATCTAATACTTTCTTGCCTCTATGTGGTCCATATCCCTCTATTCCCAGCCTATTCATGTATCTATCCAGACGTCTCTTGAAGGTTGTTACAGAATCTGCTGCCACCACCTCCTCCAGCAACACGTTCCAGGCATTCACTGCTCTCTCTGTTTGAAAATCTGTCCTTGAGAACTCTTCTAAAATGTCCCCCTCTCACTTTCAACCTATGCCCCTGATAATTGACTCTTTGATCCTGAGAAAAAGACTTTGACTATGCACTCTATCCAAGCCTGTCATAATCTTGTAAACCTCTATCAGGTCTCCCCCTCATCCTCTGACGCTCCAATGGATACAATCCAAGTTTGTTCAACCTTTCTTCAAAGTCCATACCCTCCAAACCAGGCAACATCCTGGTAAATCTCACCTGTACCTTTTCCAATGCATCAACATCCTTCCGTAGTGCGGCGAATAGAATTGTACAAAATACTCCAAATGCAGCCTAACCAAAGTCTAATATAGCCACAACATGATTTTCCAATTTCTATATTCAACCCGACTGATGAAGGCCAGCATGCCAAATCTTGACCATCTTGTCCACCTGAGTTCAGGTAACTGTGGATCTGCACATCGAGATCCCTTTGTTTGCTAATATTTCTAAGGGCTCTACCATTTACTGTATTCTCTATTTTGCTCTCATGCTGACCTCTTGTCCTTGGCTTCTGCAGTATTCCAATGGAATTCAACATCAAATTGAGGAACAGCTCAGTTTAGCTCAGTTGGTTGGGTGGCTGGTTTGTAATACAAAGCCCTCAAACACTCTTCAAATGTCAAACTTTTCATCCCCGGCATTACTCTCGCAAACCTCTTCTGGACCCTCTCCAGATCCGGCACATCCTCTCTTAGATACAGGGCCCAAAATTGCTCACAACATTCCACATTTCACTTCTTACTTTTCTACCTTTTGTCGGGTCTGATTTAAGGGCTTTGACTTGACCATTGGGGCAGGGTATAGAACATAGAACATTACAGCGCAGTATAGGCCCTTCGGCCCTCGATGTTGTGCTGACCAGTGGAACCAAACTAATGACCCTCTAACCTAAACTATTCCAGTGTTATCCATATGTCTATCCACTGACCATTTGAATGCCCTTAAAGTTGGCGAGTCCACAACTGCTGCAGGCAGGGCATTCCACGCCCTTACTACCCTCTGAGTAAAGAACCTACCGCTGACACCCGTCCTATAATTACCAGCCCTTAATTTAAAGCTATGTCCCCTCGTGTTAGCCATCACCATCTGAGGAAAAAGGCTCTCACTATCCACCCTGTCTAATCCTCTGATCATCTTGTATGTCTCAAATAGGTCACCTCTTAACCTTCTTCTCTCTAACGAAAACAACCTCCAAGTCCCTCAGCCTTTCCTCATAAGACCTTCCCACCATACCAGGCAACATCCTGGTAAACCTCCTCTGCACCCTTTCCAATGCCTCCACATTTTTCTTATAATGCGGCGACCAGAACTGTACGCAATACTCCAAGAGCAGCCGCACCAGAATTTTGTACAGTTGTAACATGACCTCACGGCTCCGAAATTCAATCCCCCTCCCAATAAAAGTTAACACACCGAACGCCTTCTTAACAACCTTATCAACCTGGGTGCCAACTTTCAGGGAATTTCCCCATGTGCTTAGAAATCCTGACACTGGGACAACTGATTCTTCCGAAGCCTCTTTGTAGAGCACAGCGGTGGGGTTTCTGCTATCAGGAAGGAGAGAGCTGGCATCGCCAGAGTTTCTCAGTGGCCATTGGGAGAGGCGGACACCACTGAGGGAAGCAGGAGAATGCAAGGACACATGAAAATAGGGATGCCTATAGGGGCATAGCTTTAAAGGTAAAAGGGATTAGCAGCCAGACCCCCCCACAGCAGAGGAGAGTGGCTTCTGGCAGCATTGCTTGGGGTGGAGGTGCAGCTTTTGCTGTCTGCGGTGCCTTGTTTGGGAGAATTGAGTCCTCTTCTGCGCTGTCCCCTGGATCGCCACAGGGGGGAGCCACCTCCATGGAGTTGGGGTTGGGGCGGGGGGAGGGGTGTTGGGGGGGAGGTGAGGGGAGGAGGTGTGCAGGGGCCACTCCATCACTGATAAAATACAGCTGGGGTCAATCGTTGACCCTTATTGGGGCCTTAATTCCCTCTGTGGTGCAGGCAGCTAATGCCATTCCTGCCCGCCCCTAGGACAAGCCTTCCTAGAACAACACACACACACACACAGCACGGGAAACAGGCCCTTCGGCCCAACGAGCCCGCGCCGCCATCTTAACAATGTGTTTTTCCTCCTCCACCCTTGACCCATGTCTATGCTTATGGTACCCCCATTGGAAACCAGATTGAGGGGGAGAATAATTTAGGGACAATTTGTTACACCAATCAGCCTAAGAGCACATCTTTGGGGTGTGGAAGGAAACTGGAGCACCCGGAGAGGACCCACGCAACCACAGGGAGACACTGACACTGGCCCAAATCCAGTGGCTCAGAGAACCATTCCAATCTGGGCCACCACGCCCCCACACTATTCTCATGGTGCCCCCAGCTTCAAGTTCGCTTCTGTGGGCTGGCCAAGTTCTGCTCTTTAGCTCTAGTTCTCGCTCCACAGAAGCTGCCAAGAGTATTTCCAGCATTCTCAGTTCTTATTACTGCTCTAATATTTCCTTTCTGCAACATGGTTTGCCCTTTCCAAAATGATGATTCGATAATTGGATCGTGATAATGTGTGAGAGGAAGTTGAGATCAATAATATCTGTTCGGTAAATGAACACCATCATTCAAGGTGCCATAATAATTACTTTCATCATCAGATTTCAGTTTGCAGCTCTCCATTATAATAGGACCCAAATACTTGGTAAAGGTTAGTTGATTCCAGGTCACTCCTTAGCAATGCTTAGTGCAGGTGGGAGGTATGTCAGCCACCCTTCCAAATCTGTAACAGGCACCTCACCCACTGTGCACTAGGCCACTGTATCTCCCCAGCCTCCAGTGTGCTCATTGTGTTGGTGTTACATCAATGCAGACTTGGCACGGTGGCACAATGGTTAGCACCGCTGCCTCACAGCGCCAGGGACCTGGGTTCAATTCCTGGCTCGGGTCACTGTCTGTGCGGAGGCTGCACATTCTCCCAGTGTCTGCGTGGGTTTCCTCCGGGTGCTCTAGTTTCCTCCCACAGTCTGAAAGATCTGCTGGTTAGGCGCATCGGCCATGGTAAATTCACCCTCAGTGTACCTGAACAGGTGCCAGAGTGTGACGACTGGAGGATTTTCACAGTAACTTCATTGCAGTGTTAATGTCAGCCTACTTGTGACATTCGACAGGGATACGTCCCACGAATGAACTATTGTAATCTGGGAGCAGGACTCATTCAATCAGGAAGGTTTGATGAAATGAAAAATTTATCAACGTCAATTCTTTGGAGGGTTCACAATGAAAATGCAAGAATTGTAATCATTCCCCCAAGTTAAGGTAACTTTCATTCCAGTTGAAGCATGTTGAATTCAGCAATGTACACCTGCGTTGGAGATCTCAGTGTCAATTTTACATAGAAACAGGAGAAGGTCATTCAGTCTTAAGCTTGCTGTGACATTCAGTTAGAACATTCTGTTCGATGTCTCTTAATACCTTGCCCAAGGTATTGGGTAATACCTTAATACTTTAATATTCTTAATATCCTTTTCCTCAAAAGATTATGGATGTTGGGGATCCAATGAAATATTAATGATTGGACCAGGCAGGTGCTTCATAGAATCTGTACAGAGCAGAAGAGGCCATTCAGCCCATCGAGTCTGCACCAACCACAACCTTAACCAAGCCCTATCCCCTTGACCCCATGGATTTACCCTGTTAGTCCCCCTGACACTAAGGGGCAATTTACCATGGCCAATCTTAAGGTATTCCCTTAAAGTACTTAGGTTAATTGTAGGCTCTGTACAGATTCTATGAAAAATCTGCCTGGTCCAATCATTAATATTTCATTGGATCCCCAACATCCACAATCCTTTGAGGAAAAGAATGCCAGTTTTTTTTCATTTGGTCAGGGAACGTGGGTGTCACCGGCAGGTCCAGCATTTGTTACCCATTTCCTAATTGTCCTTGAGAAGGTTCTGGATCAATTCTTCCTGAACCGCAGCAGTTCACGTGGTGTAGGTAGACTGACTATGATGTTAAGGAGGGAGTTCCAGATTTTGAGGCAGCGACAACGAAGCCACATTTGGAGTACTGCATGATGTCATTCCAAGTCAAGGCGATGTGTGGCTTGTAATGGAATCTGCAGGTTGCAATCTCAGAGCTGTAGACTTTTACAGCATAGAAAAAGGCCCTTCAGTCCATCATGTTCCAATGTGGTTGTTGCTTCTGTCCTTCTAGGTGGTAGAGATTGTGGATTTGGAAGATGCTGTCCAGTAGCTGTAGTGCATCTTGTAGGTGGTACATGTGGTTGCCATTGTGAATCAGTGATGGAGGGAATGAATGCTTAATGTGGTGGATTGCATCCCAACCAAGTGGGCTGCTTTGTCCTGGGTGGTGTCAAGTTTCTTGAGTGTTATTGGAGCTGCACCCATCCAGGCGAAAGGAGAATATCCCATCAGACTCTTGACTTGTGCCTTGTGGACAGGCTTTGGGGGAAGTTAGGAGGTGAGATACTCACTGGAGAATCCCCAGCCTCTGACCTGCTCTCGTAACCTCAGTCTTTATATGGCTGCTCCAATTAAATTTCTGGTCAATGGTGAACCCCTAAAACTCCAGAAATATGTTGCAGGGGAGTTTTTACCATGGACTCCCAGTTAGGAGCCAAAATAAAATAAGCGAAACATATTAAAATTCATTGATTCCAAGTTTCACTCTTGAAGCCCAAGTTCCTTTTGGATGACATTGGTTCATGGCTAAGTCTGATGTTGTAGATATTCCTCAGGCTGGTGAAAGGTCCAGTCCCCTCTAGGAAATTTCAACGTCTGATCTCGGTGTAAAAATGGGGATAAACAGTCCTTTTCCTCATCACCAGCAATTCTTATTTTCCGCTTGAATACTACGCAGCTTTGGATGAGTCACATTGATTAATTCAAAGACCCAGGTTGTTGCTGTAGCTTTGCCGGCTGGAGTTTTATTCATTTATTTTCATCTGAAAGGTTAAGTTTGCAGAATTGATTAGATAGGAGAAGGTGAAGGCAATGTCAGGCTAAAAATATAAAGGTATACACAAACTCCAAACACAGCAGCATCTGGAAAGCTGAAAATGCAGGCACTAAGCAGGTCAGACAGGACATTAACTCTGTGGGCGGGATTTTCTGGCCACACTTGCCCCGAAGCCGGAAAATCCCACCTGAGAGTCAATGGACCTTTGGGTGGTCTCCCCCTCCGCACACTACACCAGTATTGGACCAAGTTTGGCATCAAGGAGCCTTAGCAAAACTGGAATCAATGGGAAAACGCTCCACCGGTTGGCGTCTTACCTGGATGTGGAGATGCCGGTGTTGGACTGGGGTGTAACAGAAAGAAATCCCACAACACCAGTTTAAAGTCCAAACAGGTTTATTCGTAGCAAAAGCTTTTCCTACAAATTTGGACTTTAAACTGGCGTTGTGGGATCTCTTTCTGTCATACCTGGAACCAAGGGAGATGGTTGTAGTGATTGGAGGTCAATCATCTCAGTCCCAGGACATCACTACAGGAGTCCCTCAGGGTAGTGTCCTTAAGCCAGTCACTTTCAGCTGCTTCATCAATGACCATTTTAAGAGAGGATGTTCACTAGTGACTGCACAATCTTCAACAGCATTTGCAATTCCTCAGATCCTGAAGCAGTCCACGTCCAAAGACAGCAAGATCCGGGCTGACAAGTGGCAAATAACATTCACGCCACAAAGTTGCCAGGCAATGACCACCTACAACAACTCACCTGATGAAGGAGCAGCGCTCCGAAAGCTCGTGCTACCAAATAAACCTGTTGGACTTTAATCTGGTGTTGTGAGACTTCTTACTGTGCCCACCCCAGTCCAACGCTGACATCTCCATACGATCTACAATGAGAGAATGTAACCCCTGGCCATTGACATTCGATGGCATTACTATTGCAGAATCGCCCACTATCAACAACCTGGGGGTTACCATTAACTAGAAACTGAACTGGTCAAGCCACATAAATATGGTGGCTACATTTGCAGGTCGGAGACTAGGGATTCGGTGGTGAGTAACTCACTTCCTGTCTGCCCAAAGCCAGTCCATCATCTGCAAGGCACAAGTCAAGAGTGTGATGGAATATTCTCACCTTGCCTGGGTGCAGCTCCAACAAACAACTCAAGAAACTTGATACCATCCAGAACACAGCAACCCACCTGATTGCTACCCCTTCCACAAACATTCAGTCGTTCCACCACCGATGAACAGTAGCAGCTGTGTAAGATGCATTGCAGCAACTCACCGAGGTAGCACCTTCCAAAACCCAAACCCATGGTCACTACCATTGAGAGCCTCAGATATCTGGCAACGCTATCACCTGGAAGTTTTCCTCCAAGTCACTCAGCATCCTGACTTGGAAACGTATTGGCTGTTCCTTCATAGTCACCAGGTCAAAATACTGGAAATCCCTTCCCTAACAGCATTGTGTGGGTGTCCCGACACCACATGGACTGCAGTGGTCTAAGAAGACTGCTCACCACCACCTTCTCCTCGTGTTTGTGTGGGTTTCCTCCGGGTGCTCCGGATTCCTCCCACAGTCCAAAGATGTGCGGAGTTAGGTTGATTGGCCGTGCTAAGAAATTGCCCCTTGGTGTCCAGGGATGTGGAGGTTAGAGGCATTAGTGGGTATAATATGTAGGGATATGGGGGTAGGACCTGGGTGGGATTGTGTGCGGTGCAGACTCGATGGGCCGAAGGGCCTCTTTCTGCACTGTAGGGTTCTACGATTCTCAAAAGCAGTTAGGGAAGGCCAATAAATACTGGCCTCGCCAACAACACCCACGTGTTGTAAAGTTAATTCAGAAACACTTTCATTTATGTAGCACACGCACTACAGTAAAATCTCCCAAGGTACTTCACTCAGGAAAACATTATCAAACAAACACCAAGCTTTGTGAATACAGATCTTCATCACAGCAACCAAGATATCATGAACAGTTCAGACTGACAAGATAACACATTCAGTTAGCTGTATTACTTTAAGTTACCATTAAACAAATCGATTGTCTCTGTTCGATTTCAATGTTTCTTCTGAGAATTAAAACATTATTGATTCTTTAGTGCCACAGTGCAGGCAAATACATCAGTTAGATGGAACGAGATAGGGGCTGCGCCAGGAACTAAGCCTCACATTGCAGACTGATTGTCTCCTCTTGATTTCATCAACACAAGAGTATTTTCCCTGGGTAATCAGGGCTTATTCTTCAGGCGTGCAACCTGGACGCATGCAGCCAACTCGCCAAAGTTAAACATCCAGTTTGCAACGTCATTGTCCGCAGGATCACTGGATAAGGTTAGATACGGTGGAGGACAGTCAGTCTGTCCATCTGACCTTAACGTGGAGATGCCGGCGTTGGACTGGGGTAAACACAGTCAGAAGTCTGACAACACCAGGTTTCAGTCCAACCAATTTATTTGATAGTAAACTCACAAGCTTTCGAGGTTAAACTCTTCGTCAGAGGTCGAAAGCTTGTGAGTTTACTATCAAATAAATCAGTTGGACTTAAACCTGGTGTTGCCAGACTTCTTACCATCTGATCTTGGCCATTCAGAAAATAAAGATCGCCCTCCCTTCACCTTCAAACTGGATGTTAACCGTGTGCAGGTTGGTGATTTCTGTTAAAGCAGCAATTCTGCGTATAACAGAGGTCAGCTAGATCGCAATTTGCCCTTTGCCAATAACCCATGTCTCCCTCAGACCCTTTCTCTGATTATCTTCATTCTCAGAATACAGGAGTGCTTGGCAAAGTTGTCATTTATTTCCCGTTCATTACCCTTGAGAAGGTGGTGGTGAGGACCCTTCTAGGATGCTGGGGTCTGTGTGGTGAGGATCCCTCCCACAGTTTGGTAAAGAGTTCCAGACTCTTGGCCCAGCAACGACATCAATGCCTAACATAAAATAATATTTTGGATGGTGTTAGCTTGTGCGTCATCAAGTCATTTCATGTTTTGTTGGGAACAAGAAGATATTTATCGATAAGGAGAAACTTAGCGCAGGTGCTTGCAGCCCTAGGTTGCCCTGGATTCTTGCTTCATATCGTTAACCAAAAGAGAAAATGCTGGAAAATCTCAACAGGTCCGGTAGCATCTGTAAGGAGAGAAAAGAGCTGATGTTTCAAGTCCAGATGACACTTTGTCAGCTCTTTCCTGCCCTGGATTCACGCTTCAGCCTTTAGAATGTTAACTACACGGCTAAAAGCAGATTACCGCGGGTGCTGGAATCCGAAACCAAAAGAGAAAATGCTGGAAAATCTCAGCAGGTCTGGCTGCAGCTGTAAGGAGAGAAAAGAGCTGACAAAGGGTCACCTGGACTCAAAATGTCAACTCTTTTCTCTCCTTACAGATGCTTCCAGACCTGCTGAGATTTTCCAGCATTGTCTCTTTAGATTAACAATATGTCTGCCAGATCATTCTGCCTGAGAAGGGACTTCACCTCCTGGGGTGATCACTTACTCTCGGATCCCACTGGCTCCTCAAGTCAGGTGACACTCTCGAAACCAAATTTGCTCTAGATTATGTGGTCTCTGCTCTAATCAGGTTCTTCACCCCGTTCCTTGTTTCACCTCAAGCTTTTGTCGTAGTCTTTCTGCAAAACATTTTTGCAATTGGAATATTTTTACGATAAGGAATAATAATATTATAGAACCATAAATTAGTTGAGAGGAATTTCTAAATGGCGAATCCAAAGTGATACAAATCAATTTTAATCACTTTAACCAAAGATTTCTCACAAGGATCTGTTATATGGTTAAGTACATACATAGAAACAAACTATTGTGTTAGCATAGCTGAGCCCAGGAGGAAGGAGCTTCATGATCCACATATCTGAACAATTTGTTTGGGAGAAGGTAATAAAATATCCATACACAAAACACTCAAAGGAACAATCTCATGGGGCTGAACCCCTTTTAGAAATGGTCTTCGTTTGGATAATTAGATGGGTAAACAGAATCCACCAAATCATCGCTGTACAGTATCCTATGATCTCTGAAAGAAGGAATGGACGTGGGCCATCTATTAAATGGTGAAATATGAATTCAGACACAATTCTGGACAATTGGCTTGCTTACAAAACACAACATTTATATCTGTATCCTACTCAACCACACAGTGTCCTAACAGTTTCTCTCTACTTACTGAATGTAAACTGGTCAAGGCTTTAGATCTCATTTGTGTTTGTTTAACTTGACTATTTTATTATTAAAGGCTTTTCACAAACACATCTTCTACGACAAACTGACCAGGTCAAGTTGCCATTTTATACTAATCTATGAACAGTAAAGAAGCCATGTTGACGTTGCTAACTTTTTCTAACAAACTAACTTGATGCAGAGGAGTGAAATGGTCACCAACACACACCAGATGATTGGATTAGAAGAAAGTGCCTCAATTACCCTGCAATTGAAGATCTGATGAATAATCAAATACCAAGAGTCGAATTATATTATTTCTATATTTTCTACTACTTTACCATGTTAGGATTTTAAGTTGGAGGGGATAGAGGTCACCCGCTGGACTTCAAGGGCGACCTATGCTTCACGGCCCTTCAGGAGGGCAGTGGGACTGTCCGAGGGCACCATCCATGCCAACCATTATGTCCAAGGACATCCACCTGACACACCAAATCTGATAGGAGTGGGTCAAAATCCGCCCATGGCTGCATCGGAATAATGATGTAGAGATGCCGGCGTTGGACTGGGATAAACACAGGAAGAAGTCTCTTATATGCTCTGTTTGAGACCAGAACTCTCCACTCACCTGATGAAGGGGCAAATCCCAAAAGCTTGTGGGTTTACTATCAAATAAACTGGTTGGACTTTGACCTGTGAGGCTTCTTACTCAGAATAATGAAACAGAGTAATCAAGCTGGCTTTAACATCTCAGACATCTTGCAAGATGAAGGAAAGATCGATACTGCAGGCTGCAGAGATCGAACTACTCACCCACGTTACCTACCTGTCCAAGCTGGAGCTGGAATGTGTTCTCACTTACTGAAAAACAAAGTAAAATACTCCTGATGCTGCAAATCTGAAATAAAAACAGAAAAACCCAGCACTTCTGACAGTATTTGCGGAGAGAGAAACGGAGTTAATGTTTTGAGTCTGTAGGACACTTTTTCCCAACTCTGAAGAAATTCATACGGACTAAGAACGGTAACACTTTTTTTGATCTGAATGGTGTTGAGCTTTTTGAGTGTTGTTGGAGCTGCACTCATCCAAACTCCTGACTTGTGCCTTGTAGATGGTGGACAGGCTTTGGGAAGTGTGTGTGTGTGTGTGTGTGTGTGTGTGTGGAGTTTGCACATTCTCCCCATATCTGTGTGGGTTTCCTCCAGGTGCTCCGAATCCCTCCCACACTCCAAAGAGGTGCTGGTTAGGTGGATTGGCCTTGCTAAATTGTCCCTTGGTGTCAAGGGGGACTGTTAGGGTGAATACATATAGTTATGGGGATAGGGCCTGGGTGGGATTGTTGTTGGTGCAGACTCAATGGACCGAATGGCCTCCTTTGTGCTGTAGAGAATTTAAGATTCTATGAGTCAGGAGGTGAGTTACTTGCTGCAGAATTCCCAGCCTTGACCTGGTCTTGTAGCCACAATATTTATTTCATAGAATCCTACAGTGCAGGAGGAGGCCATTTGGACCATTATGTCTGCACCAATCACAATCCCACCCAGGCCCTATCCCAATACCCCATGCATTTACCCCTAGATAGCCCCCCAACACTAAGGAGCAAATTAGCATGGCCAATCCACCAAACCCGCACATCTTTGGACTGTGGGACGGAACCAGAGGAAACCCACGCAGACATGGAGAGAATGTGCAAACTCCATACAGACAGTGGCCCAAGCTGGGAATCGAACCCAGGTCTCTGGCACTGTGAGGCAGCAGTGCTAACCTCCGTGTCGCCCATTTGGTGAGTCCAGTTCAGCTTCTGGTCAATGGTAACCCCTAGGATGTTAATAGTGGGGATTCAGTGATGATAATGCCTTTGCATGTTAAAGGTTGATGGTTGGATTCTTTCATTGGAGATGGTTCTTGACTTGGGCTTGTGTGGTCTGAGTATTATCAGCCCAAATTTAAATGTTAACCAGGTCTTACTGCTTTTGGACATGGATTGTTTCAATATCTGAGGAGGTGTGAATGGTGCTGAACGTTGTACAACATCTGACCTGATGATGGAGGGAAGATCATTAATGAAGCAGCTGTGGGCGGCATGGTGGCACAGTGGTTAGCACTGCTGCTTCACAGCTCCAGGGTCCTGGGTTCGATTCCCGGCTCGGGTCACTGTCTGTGTGGAGCTGGCACATTCTCCTCGTGTCTGCGTGGGTTTCCTCCGGGTGCTCCGGTTTCCTCTCACAGTCCAAAGATGTGCAGGTTAGGTTGATTGGGCATGCTAAAATTGCTCCTTTGTGCCCTGAGATGCATAGGTTAGTGGGATTAGCAGGTAAATATGTAAGGATTTGGGGGTAGGGCGTGGGTGGAATTGTGGTCGGTGCAGACTCGATGGGCCAAATGGCCTCTTTCTGCACTGTAGGGTTCCTATGGCTAAGATGGCAGGGCCTTGGACCCTTGTTGTTCTTATCATCGCTCACAGGGCGATGGGGTGGCACAGTAGCCCAGTGGTTAGCACTGCTGCTTCACATCTCCAGGGTCCTGGGTTCGATTCCCGGCTCGGGTCACTGTCTGTGTGGAGTTTGCACATTCTCCCCGTGTCTGCGTGGGTTTCCTCCGGGTGCTCCGGTTTCCTCCCACAGTCCAAAGATGTGCGGGTTAGGTTGATTGGCCATGCTAGGAAATTGCCCCTTAGTGTCCAGGGATGTGTAGGTTAGAGGGATTAGTGGGTGGGATATGGGGGTAGGGCCTGGGGGGGAATGTGTTTGGTGCAGACTCGATGGGCTGAAGGGCCTCTTTCTGCACTGTAGGGTTCTATGATTCTAGGATCTTGGCTAACTGGCTGCTGCTTTCCTTGTGCCAGAACAGGGACTACACTCCGAAAAGTAATTCATCAGCGATAAAAAGCTTTGACACATCCTGAGGACAGGAAAGGTGCAAGTCTTTCTTTTTACAGAGATCATCCCCAGCATGGTTTCATTTCACCTTTACGCTGGGATACATACCATTGATCCCTTGGGATTTGGTTGTTTTAACCTAGTCTCTAACCTTGTTGATATTATTTAGCACGATATTGATATTTAATCACAAATTTAATCATAACTGTTTTTAGTGGAGGAAAAAAATATCCTTACATTGCAGCTGGACTCAGCAATGTCCGAAAGAAATATAAAACATTGCTTCTTCCAGTGGTAGAATGTCCTCTTAAAATACACAACAGTTTGATCTGAAGGTCAAAAGGTTTGTAAAAGCAATCAGTGCAGGATGTATTAAAATGCAGCAGGAATGAGGGAACAAGTTACAAGAACACCCTTGCCAAGTCCTGTCAGAACAACGGATGGAGGGTAATTTCAACACAAGGTGTTCCTAGTTGTGTCAAAGTTGGCAGGAGAGACACTGATGGAATGGCATGGTGGTTAGCAATGCTGCCTCACAGCTAGAGGGACCTGGGTTTGATTCCTGCCTTGGGCGACTGTCTGTCTGGAGATGGCATGTTCTCCCCATGTCTGCGTGGGATTCCTCTGGGTGTTCTGCTTTCCTCCCGGAGTCCAAAGATGTATGGGTTAGGTGGATTGGCCATGCTAAATTGCCCCTTAGTGTCCAAGGATGTGTAGGTTGGGGGATTAGCGTGATAAATACTTGGGGCTACAGGGATAGGTCCTGGGTAAGATGCTCTGTTGGAGTATCGGCGATGCAGACTGATTGGGTTCTTTGATTCTATGATAGATTTTTATAGTGACCACCAGAATTAAATTAAACTGGAAAGCAGAACTGATCCACTTCAGATCAGCCATGATCTTATTGAATGGTGTGGCAGACTCGAAGGGCTAGATGGCCTACTCCTGCTCCTATTTCTTATGTTCTTATGGAAGCAGAAAACGCAACGTCGGGCAGTCTATCTGTGCAGAGAGAAATAGAGATAATTTTGAGTCTGATATGACTCCTTCAGAACTGGAGAGAGGTAGAAACATGAAGGTTTTTATACTGTTGAAAAGGGGGAGGGGCAGGTGTCCCAGATTAAGTTGATCTTTCTCTACACCCTAGCTATGACGGTAACACTACATTCTGCACCCTCTCCTTTCCTTCTTTATGAATGGTATGAAATCATAGAAACCCTACAGTGCAGAAGGAGGCCACTCAGCCCATCGAGTCTGCACCAACCACAATCCCACCCAGGCCCTACCCCCATACCCCCACATATTTACCCACTAATCTACACATCTCAGGACACTAAGGGGCAATTTTTAGCATGGCCAATCAGCCTAACCTGCACATCTTTGGCATGTAGGAGGAAATCAGAGCTTCCGGAGGAAACCCACGCAGACATGAGGAGAATGTGCAAACTCCACACAGACAGTGACCCAAGCCAAGAATTGAACCCAGGACCCTGGAGCTGTGAAGCAGCAGTGCTAACCACTGTGCTACCGTGCCGCCCACTGCTTCTTGAAAACATTCAATGTTTCGCCCTTAACTACTTCCTGTAGTAACAAATTCCACAGGCTGAACACTCTCTGAGTGAAGAAACTGACTGGGAGGGACTGTTAGCTGGCAAGTCCACGGTTGGCAAGTGGGAGGCTTTTAGGGATAAAATGAAATGGTTGCAGGGGAGGTTTGTTCCGGTTAAGCGAAAGGATGGGAAAGGTAGGATTAGAGAGCCGTGGATTACGGGGGATATTGAAGACTTGGTTAGGAAGAAGAGGGAGGCGTATGATAGGTCAAAACAAATGGGTACGGAGTGTGCGCTGGAGGAATATAGAGAGAGTAGGAGGGAGCTAAAAAGGGGAATTAGAAGGGCGAAGAGAGGGCATGAGATGGCTTTGGCCGGTAGGATTAAGGATAATCCTAAGGCATTTTATTCCTATATTAGAGGCAAGAGAGTAGTTAGAGGGAAAATTGGTCCTCTTAGGGACAAGAGTGGAGAGTTGTGTATTGAGTCGGAGGGAATGGGGGAGCTCCTGAATGAATACTTTGCGTCGGTATTCACGAAGGAGAGGGGTTCGGAATCGTGCGGTCTCTTGGAGGGAGCGGAGGTTCAGTTGCAGGATATAGTTATTACGAGAGAGGAAGTGCTAGGGCTTTTAGGTAGCGTAAGGACGGATAAAGCTCCGGGGCCTGATGGTATTTATCCCAGGCTGCTTAGGGAGGCGAAAGATGAAATTGCTGGGCCTCTGGCGCACATCTTTGTCTCTTCTTTGGACACAGGTGAGGTCCCAGAAGACTGGAGGGTAGCAAATGTGGTCCCGTTGTTCAAAAAAGGTAGTAGGGATAACCCTGGGAATTATAGGCCGGTGAGTTTGACGTCAGTGGTAGGGAAGTTAATGGAAAAAATACTTAGGGGTAGGATGTATGAGCATTTGGAGCGTTGCGATCTGATTAGGGATACGCAACATGGCTTTGTTAGAGGGAGGTCTTGCCTTACGAATCTGGTGGAATTCTTTGAGGAGGTGACAAAAACGGTTGACGATGGGAGAGCCGTTGATGTCATCTACATGGATTTCAGTAAGGCGTTTGACAAAGTCCCTCACGGTAGGCTGGTAGAAAAGGTTAAGGCGCATGGGATACGAGGCCAGGTAGTTAGGTGGATTGAGAACTGGCTGGGTAATAGGAGACAGAGGGTAGTTGTGGAGGGTACCTTGTCGGGCTGGAGGCCAGTGACCAGTGGTGTGCCGCAGGGCTCGGTACTGGGACCTCTCCTCTTTGTAGTCTACATAAATGACTTAGAAGAGGGAGTAGGTGGTGTGATCAGCAAGTTTGCTGATGACACCAAGATGGCAGGGTTGGCGGGTACAGAACTGGATTGTCAGGTGATACAACAGGATATAGATAGGTTGGTGCAGTGGGCAGATAGGTGGCAGATGGCATTTAATCCTGACAAATGCGAGGTGATGCATTTTGGAAGGAATAATGCAGAGAGGAGTTATGTGATAAAAGGTAGGCTGATTAGGAGTATAGATGTACAGAGAGACCTGGGAGTGCAGGTCCACAAATCCATGAAGGTTGTGTCACAAGTGGAGAACGTTGTTAGGAAGGCTTATGGGATGTTAGCCTTTATAGGAAGGGGCTTAGAGTATAAAAGCTGCCGTCTAATGCTTCAGTTATACAGAACGTTGGTTAGACCGCATTTGGAGTACTGCATCCAGTTCTGGTCACCTTATTACCGGAAGGACGTGGAGTCTCTGGAAAGGGTGCAGAGGAGGTTTACCAGGATGTTGCCTGGCATGGGAGGACTGGGTTACGAGGAGAGACTGAAGAGACTGGGGCTATTCTCCTTGGAAAGAAGGAGATTGAGAGGGGACATGATAGAGGTATATAAGATACTGAAGGGAATAGATAGAGTTAATAGTGAGAGACTGCTCCCTAGACTGGGTACGAACACAAGAGGTCATCAATTAAGGGTGAGGGGGGGGAGGTATAATTTGGAGGTAAGAGGAAGGTTCTTTACACAGAGAGTTGTGGGGGTCTGGAATGCGCTACCGAGTAGGGTGGTGGAGGCAGGCACGTTGGACTCGTTTAAGATGCAGTTAGATAGGCATATGAGTGAAACGGGAATGGAGGGATATGGTAGGGGCTATTAAATAGGGTAAACCTCGGGAGACACCGGAAGGGCAGGCTGTATAACTAATATGTTTTGTCTTTATTCCACAGGTGGAGGTCCACCTCGTGTCAAGCGAGGGGCATGCACACGGCGGGTTGTGCGTGGGCTGCTCTTGGAAGTCCAGGAGTGGCCTAGTACTTCATGTCGGTGTGTGTGCTTGATCCTGGACCGATAGACGGGCTCCACAACAGCTCAGTGACTAGCACTGCTAGCTGTGCAGATACATGGATTTGGGCCTGTGTCTGTGGGAGTTTGCGCATTCTCCCTGTGGCTGCGTGGGTTTCCTCCGGGCGCTCCGGTTTCCTCCCACACCCCAAAGATGTGCTCTTAGGCTAATTGGTTTCCACCAAATTGACACTATTTCTTCCCTGAATCTGACTGAGTAGGGTCCCATTCGTAGACATGCAGGGTAGAATAGGTGTAGGGCGATGCGGCGGCGCGGGCTCGTTGGGCCGAAGGGCCTGTTTCCCGTGCTGGGTTGTTCTTTGTATCTTTCTTTGTAAACTTCTCTTCACCCCTGTCGTAAGCGGTCTACCCCGGGCCCTCAGACTGATCCCTTGTTCTGGACACTCCCACCGTTGGAAACATCCATCTTGTGTTTACTCTGTCCAGTCCTGTTAGATTTCTAACAGTTTCCAATTGAACTCTCAACCTTCTCATTAATTTGAGACCATCCAAAACTCTGCAGCCCACATCCTAATGACTCTCATCACGGCCTGTCTCCCCATCATCTCTGTGCTCACCAACTGGTCCCCAGTTCACCAATGCTTTATTTTTCATTCTTGGTCGTCAAATATTTCCATGGCCTAGCAGCCCCACCCCTTGGACTTCAGGCCCTCATCCCTATCTCTGTAACCTCAACCAGCCTATTAGTCTACAAGAACTCAACTCTCCTCTAATTGTGGCCTTTCGTCCCTCCATTGGCCTCTGTGCCTTTGTCTGTTTAACCATAGAACCATAGGATCCTTACAGTACAGAAGGAGGCCATTTGGCCCATCGAGAAGGCACCAACTCTCCAAAAGAGCATCTGATGCAGACCCACCCCCAGCCCTATCCTTGCAACCCCAACATTTAGCATGGCTAGTCCTATCCAACCTACATAGCTTTGGACATTGAGGGGAAATTTACCATGGCCAATTCACCTAACACAGTGGTTAGCACTGCTGCCTCACAGTGCAATGGACCCTAATTCGATTCCCGGCTTGGATCACTGTCTGTGTGGAGTCTGCATGTTCTTCTTGCGTCTGCATGGGTTTCCTTCGGATGCTCTGGTTTCCTCCAAGAACAAAAGATGTGCTGGTTAGATGTATTGGCCATGCTAAATTCTCCCTCAGTGTACCTGAACAGGGGCCGGAGTGTGGCAACTAGGAGATTTTCACAGTAACTTCATTGCAGTGTTAATGTAAGCCTGGTTGTGACATTAATAAATAAACTTTAAAAGAAAACCTAACCTGGAAATCTTTGGAGGGTGGGAGGAAACTGGGAGCACCCGGAGGAAACTCATGCAGATTTGGGGAGTTCATGCAAATTCCACTAGGACAGGCGTCCAAGGCTGGAAGTGGACTGGGGTCCCTGGCGCCATGCTAACCACTGTGTTGCCTTCAGTTCTGGAATTTCCTGCCTAAACCTATCTGCTCTCCACCTCCCTCCTTCCTCAGACACTCCTGAAAACTAACCTCTTTGACCAGATTCGAAGCAACATTGAGCTGAGATCCAATGTAACCGGGAATATCTGCTGTGTCTAATCATATACACAAGAAGCATCAAAGAATACTTGTCGATGTTAAGTTGCTATATAACATAGAACATAGAACACTACAGTACAAACAGGCCCTTCGGCCCACAAGTTGCACTGATCACATCTATACCTACCAAGCCATCGAACTATCTGTAACTCCCAATCCCATTAAATCCCATATACTCATCCAGAAGTCTTTTAAAAGACCCCAGCGAGTTCGCCTCTACCACCACCGACGGCAGCCGATTCCACTCACTCACCACCCTCTGAGTGAAAAACTTACCCCTGACATCTCCTCTGTACTTGCTCCCCAGCACCTTAAACCTGTGTCCCCTCGTAGCGACCATTTCAGCCCTGGGAAATAGCCTCTGAGAATCCACCCTATCTATTCCTCTCAACATTTTATAAACCTCTATCAGGTCACCTCTCAACCTTCGTCTCTCCAGGGAGAAGAGACTTAGCTCCCTCAACCTATCCTCATAAGGCATGCCTCCCAATCCAGGCAACATCCTTGTAAATCTCCTTTGCACCCTCTCAATAGCTTCCACATCCTAAAATTGTCCAAATCTTACTTCTGCCTCTCCTGCCAGTCGCACTCTTTCCACTTTGCTAGGAATGGAATCTCCCACACCCCGCTTCCATAAGACATAGGAGCAGAATTAGGCCACTCGGTCCATCAAGTCTGCTCTGCCATTCAATCATGGCTGATAATTTTCTCACCCCCATTTTCCTGCCTTTTCCCCATAACTTGGGGTCCGGGTCCACAGGACTCTTAAATCGGCCTCGCAGGTGGAGGATGTGGTCAAGAAGGCGTATGGTGTACTGGCCTTCATTAATCGAGGGATTGAGTTTAGGAATCGGGAGGTAATGCTGCAACTTTATAAGACCCTTGTCAGACCCCACTTGGAGTACTGTGCGCAGTTCTGGTCGCCTCACTACAGGAAGGATGTGGAAGCTGGTGAGAGGGTGCAGAGGAGATTTACAAGGATGTTGCCTGGATTGGGAGGCATGCCTTATGAGGATAGGTTGAGGGAGCTAAGTCTCTTCTCCCTGGAGAGACGAAGGTTGAGAGGCGACCTGATAGAGGTTTATAAAATGTTGAGAGGTATAGATAGGGTGGATTCTCAGAGGCTATTTCCCAGGGCTGAAATGGTCACTACGAGAGGACACAGGTTTAAGGTGCTGGGAAGCAAGTACAGAGGAGATGTTAGGGGAAAGTTTTTCACTCAGAGGGTGGTGAGTGAGTGGAATCGGCTGCCGTCGGTGGTGGTAGAGGCGAACTCGCTGGGATCTTTTAAAAGACTACTGGGTGAGTATATGGGATCTAATGGCATTGGAAGTTACAGATTGTTCTACGGCTTGGTAGATATAGATGTGATCGACGCAACTTGTGGGCCGAAGGGCCTGTTTGTGCTGTAGTGTTGTATGTTCTATGTAACCCTGAGTCTCTGATAGTGCTGTTAGAAAGGCAAGTGTCTGATCAAGCTGATGTGAAGTGTTTGAGTGTAATGACTACCCTTTGGTGGGACTGGAAAACCTGGGGCTGAATAATACGGGCAATATGGGTGGCTGGCACTCCCCTGGCAGTAGAGGCAATGTGGGATGGTTCAGCAACACACAGGTCCACCCAGCCCTCTGGAGATTCCAGCCAATCTGATTAGCTGACAACACCATTAGCCCTGGCTGACCTGGGGGGGTTGTAGCATTCACTACCAAGGCTGGGGGTGAGGGTACAGCTAGATAGAAAAAGGGGCATTCAATTTTAGGGGAACCACTCCCTGCTCTGTCCCTGAGTCCAACCTTCCGCTCTTTCTTCCGACTCTTTGAAGAAGGTAGATGAAAAATCGGGCCACCCACACATCCAACCATTTAATAAGCAGCTTATTATTAAGGTCAAATGGCTTGGTTATCCACTCGAATGTGGCCAGCAGCCTGCCAATTTCCCACTCATCTGATGAAGGAGCAGTGCTCCAAAAGCTCGTGATTCCAAGTAAACCTGTTGGACTTTAACCTGGTGTTGTGAGACCCCTTACTGTGCTCACCCCGGTCCAATGCCGGCATCTCCGCATCGTGTCCTATTCCAGAGAGTTGAGGTGACACTAGTACAGGACTGAGATGTTAGACCACAGTTCAAGGTGGATGCAAAAGATCCCATGGCACGATTCAAAGAAAAGCAAGGAAGGTCTTCCCAATGCCTCCTAAGGAAGTTCTTCCCAATGCTAATACTAATCCCTCAGCCAGCATGAGTAAAGCCAATGATCTGATTATTTATCTGAATGCTGTTTGCGGGGGTTTGCTATACTACCAGGTTTCCCACACTACAACAGTGCCTCCACTCTATAAAATGTGATTAAAATGGTTGGGTGGTTTGTCTTTGACCAGCACAGGCACGATGGGCTGAAGGGCCTTTCTCTGCGCTGTAGACCTCTATGATTCTATGACTTCAAAAGTATCTCATTGGCTGTAAAGCGTGATGGGACATAGTGAGGCTGTGGATGGCCACAGTAGAAGCCTACTTTTAACAAACGTTGGTGATGGAAATGACTGCAAACCTCTGAATCTTTGCAAGAGATGGCCTTCAAAAGGGGGTAAAAACTAACACGATGCAATATTACATTTCTAGCCATTAACTGCGAATGGAGAATTAATGTGGCTCACATCTTTAGAAATCTTAATGATAACCTTGTGCTACATCAGAGCACAGAATGTAAATGCATTGCTCCATTATAAACAGCTAAACCATTGACTGGTTTAATAAACCATTGAATAGCGGACAAAGTGACATTCAAAAATGTTAATGGTTTGGGCACTAATAGCGCAAGCAGAAATTGCTGGGCTTAAATAATTTATGGCATTGTAACACCATGTTCTGAGACGTTACAGAGTGCCACATCACAAAGACAGCCCATTTGGTCCACTGGATCTGGGCCAGTTCTTTGCCCCACATGAGTCACTTAGACTAATTCTACTCTTGATTAGCATTCTGCATTTTAATCAACTGACTGTCTCCTCTCTGACAGACAAAACAGACATTACTTCAGCAATGGTTTGTGGCAGGGACTTACACATCCAGACCCCTGTTCCAAATTAGGGACTCTTAAATGCAACTGCATTTCAAAAAGGGAAGCAATTTAACTGGTTTCTTTTGTGATAAAGTAACTCGCAGTATTAATTTTCTAATCCAGCTCTGACAAAGGGTCATCCAGAACCAAAATGTTGGCTCTATTCTCTCTCCACAGATGCTGTCAGACCTCTTCCATCTTCTTCCGTTGGAAAAAAGATACAAAAGCCTGAGGTCACATACCAACCGACTCAAGAACGGCTTCTGCCCTGCTGCCATCAGACTTTCGAATGGATCTACCTCGCATTACGTTGATCTTTCTCTACACCCTAGCCAAGTCTGAAACACTACATTCTGCACTCTTTTGTTTCCTTCTCTATGAACAGTATGCCTTAAGTGTGTAGTGCACAAGTAACAATACTTTTTTCACTGTATACTAATACATGTGACAATTATAAATCAAACCAAATCAAAATCAAACTTTTATACTCTATTCTGTTAGTAATGAATGCCAAAAGTCTGTTTGCCTTCCTTATTACCTACAAAGAACAAAGAACAAAGAACAACCCAGCACGGGAAACAGGCCCTTCGGCCCAACAAGCCCGCGCCGCCGCATCACCCTACACCTATTCTACCCTGCGTGTCTACGAATAGAACCCCTGACTTAGCCAGATTCAGGGGAGAATAGTGTCAATTTGGTAAAACCAATCAGCCTAAGAGCACATCTTTGGGGTGTGGGAGGAAACCGGAGCGCCCGGAGGAAACCCACGCATCCGCAGGGAGAATGCACAAACTCCCACAGACACAGGCCCAAATCCATGTATCTGCACAGCTAGCAGTGCTAGTCACCGAGCTGTTGCGGCGCCCTTCTACCGGTCCAGGATCAAGCACACACACCGACACGAAGTACTAGGCCACTCCTGGAACCTCCAAGAGTAGCCCACGCACGACCCACCGTGTGCATGCCCCTCATTTGACAACGAGGTGGACCTCCACCTGCGGAATAAAAGACAAAAACGTTAATCACAAGCCTGCCTTTCCAGTCTCTCCCGAGGTTCTAACCCTTATTTAATACCCCTACCATAACCCTCCATCCTCGTTTCACTCATGTGCCTATCTAACTGAACCTTAAACGAGTCCAACGTTCCCGCCTCCACCACCCCACTCGGTAGCGCGTTCCATACCCCCACAACTCTCTGCGTAAAGAACCTTCCTCTCATATCCAAATTATATCTCTCCCCCCTCACCCTTAAATCATGTCCTCTTGTATTTGTTACCAATCTAGGGAGCAGTCTCTCACTATTGACCCTGTCTATTCCCTTCAGTATCTTATATACCTCTATCATGTCACCCCTCAATCTCCGTCTTTCCAAGGAGAACAGTCCCAGTTTCTCCAACCTTTCCTCGTACCCCAGCCCCTGCTACACCTGCATACTAACTTTCTGGGATTCATGTGTAAGGACCATCAGATCCCTCTGCATGAAAACATTTTGAAGTTTCTCCATTTAGGTAATAAGTTGCCTTTTTATTCCTCCGACTAAAGTGGATAACTTCACACTTATCCATTCAAATTCCATCTGACACATTTTGATCCACTCACCTGACCAATCCATATCCACCTGGGAATTTTTTATTTCCTCATTGCTTTCTCATCTATTTTATTATCATTTGTAAATACAGTACATTCAAGCTAATATATTATCCCAAAGCTTTAAATCACAGATTTACATCCTTTAGAACGTTAGGGTTGGCACGGTGGCACACAGCGTCAGGGACCTGCTTTCAATTCTGGCCTTGGGTCACTCTCTATGTGGAGTTTGCAGGTCCTCCCCGTGTCTGTGTGGGTTTCCTCCGGGTGCTCCAGTTTCCTCCCACAATCTCAAGGTAGGTTAGTTGAATTAGCAAGGTAAGTGGGTAGGGTTACAGGACGGTCTGGGGGTGGGCCCGGGTCAGATGCTGGCTTGGAGAGCTGGTGCAGAAGCGATGGGCTGAATAGCCTCCTTCTGTATTGCAAGGATTTTAAAACTTTTTCGAGTATGATGTGGAGATGCTGGCATTGGACTGGGGTGGGGACAGTAAGAAGTCTCACAACACAATACAAAAGACTGTTCTAGATAAAGATTAAGAGCCTCAGGACATTCCTGGGAATCAATAGATTCTTATGGACTGTCCAATATATTTTATGGCTCACCTGTCTTACGTTTGAGCTTCTGGGGATCTTCCGTGAATGTCTGTATAAGCTGTGTATGTTTATTGATGTCTTTTTTTTACACCCACAGGAGATATGGTCCGCCTTGTTGTCCAACAAGGGACATACACGCGGTGGGTCGTGCGAGGGCTGCTCTTGGATGTTGCTTCGAGAGCTGCCTAGTGCTTCACGTCGTTAGTGTACGCTTAAACTGGACCAACTGACGGGCAACACGACAGCTCAGTGACTATCACTGTTTGCTGTGCAGGTACATGGATTTGGGTCGGTGTCTGTGGGAGTTGGCACATTCTCCCCGTGCTTGCGCGGGTTTCCTCTGGACGTTCCGGTTTCCTCCCACACCCCAAAAACGTGCACTTAGGCTGATTGGTGTTACCAAATTGTCCCTAAATTAGGCGTCCCTCAATCTGGTTATAATTCTCTAAAATTGCACACCTTTATTGTGGAGTCCAATAGGCGTAGACAAAGGTCATGGGTAGAGGAGGGCACTCACAATGTTAAAATGGCGGCACGGGCTCGTTGGGCTGAAGGGCCTGTTTCCCGTGCTGTGTTGTTCTTTGTTCTTTAACACCAGGTTAAAGTCTAACAGGTTTATTTCGCAGCACGAGCTTTCGGGGTGCTATTACTTCATCAGGTTTTCTGAGTTTGTTAGGGTGATTAAGGGGTGATTATTGGATTCAGCTGACTTTTTAAAAGTTCTCTCTTTTTTTTAGCGGAGCTCGGATGCCACATGATATGCTGCCAAATCCGAACTCACATTAGCTGCAGTGATTAACAAAATGGGCTGTCCTGACTGATTAATAGCCTGAAGACTTGTTTAAAAGCTAGCTCAGCCTGAGAATTTCTGCTCACCCTCGCAGCTTTGACTCTGCAATTAATGACGATTCACAGTGGATCACCACGTGCTCAACTGCAGGCCATTGGCCGCACGTTGGATTTCTCTTCTGCCCTTTAGCCGTCACGTCTGTAACGGAATCCCCCCCTCAGCCAATCTCCAGCTGCCTCTTCAGTCCAGGTACACTTCAGTCAGGTTGGCCATGATGTGGAGATGCTGGCGTTGGATTGCGATGGGGACAGTAAGAAGTCTCACCACACCGGGTTAAAATCCAACAGGTTCGTTTGGTATCACGAGCTTTCGGAGCACTGCTCCTTCGTCAAGTGAGTGAGGAAGGAGCGGTGCTCCGAAAGCTCGTGCTACTAAATAAACCTATTGGAATTTAACCTGGTGTGGTGAGATTTAAGAACATAAGAACATAAGAAATAGGAGCAGGAGTAGGCCATCTAGCCCTTCGAGCCTGCCCCGCCATTCAATAAGATCATGGCTGATCTGTCGTGGCTCAGTTCCACTTTCCCGCCCTCTCCCCATAACCCTTAATCCCCTCTCTTATCAAAAACCCATCAACCCGCGTCTTAAAAATATTTAGCGAGGCAGCCTCCACCACTTCAACGGGCAGAGAATTCCAGAGATAAAGTCAACGCTGGGCTTCCTTCGAGCCGGAATTGAACCAGCGACCTAAGGATGTCGGGTATGAATCATCTACAGTCCTCCGCTCTACCAGCTGAGCTATCGAAGGGAAGGACCTTCTTACTCAGTCAGGTCGGGATGTTGCTTTTTTTAAGCTTTCAGATTCTGGATCCTGAACCAGCTTTTTTTGGCTCTGGGTTTGAACATTAACTGCCAACATGTTGTAAGGGTTTGTTCAGTATCAAATCATAGATTTGACAGTGCAGAAGGAGGCCATTTGGCCCATTGAACCTGCACCAACAACAATCCCACCCAGGCCCTATCCCACGTATTTATCCTGCTAATCCCCCTGACACTGAGGGGCAATTTGTCATGGCTAATCAAACTAACCCGCACATCTTTGAAGAGTGAGGGGAAACCAGGGCGCCCGGAGGAAACCCATGTAGATATGGGGAGAATGTGCAAACTCCACACAGACAGTGACCCAAGCCGGGAAGTGAACCTGAGTCCCTGGAGCTGTCAGGCAGCAGTGCTAACCACTGTGCCACCCAGAAGATCTCATAAGGAGGTTCAGAGGCTTTTAAAATTGAACATAAAGTGTTCAACATTAAGGCATAACTATCCACACATAAGTGCGGCATGGTGTCACAGTGGTTAGCACTGCTGCCTCACAGCCCCAGGGACCTGGGTTCGATTCCCGGCTCGGGTCACTGTCTGTGTGAAGTCTGCACATTCTCGCCATGTCTGTGTGGGTTTTCTCGGGGTGCTTCGGTTTCCTCCCACGGACCAAAGATGCTTGGGGTTATGGGGATACAGCTGGGTGGGATTGTGCTCTGTGCAGACTGGATGGGCCAAATGGCCTCCTTCTGCACTGTAGGATTCGATGTATAAAGTACAGCCAGGTTAGGAGTTAACCCATGCTGCCTTCTACTTGATTCTTTCCATATGAGTCTCTCTCCTGTCCTGACCTGTCATCTCTCCTTGCTGGTATCTTGTCATGTGATTCTTTTCATCAAACAGTAGGCGGGACTGTTCTCCATTCCCATGGTAACCTACGCTACAATTAATATCAATCAAGACATTAATATTAACCAAGGGGTGGCACAGTGGTTAACACTGCTGCCTCAGGCGCTAGGGACGCAGGTTCAATTCATGGCAATGGATCGCTGTCTGTGTGGAGTTTGCATGTGCTCCCCGTGTCTGCGTGGGTTTCCTCCGGGTGCTCCGGATTCCTCCCACATTCCCAAGATGCGCGAGTTAAGTTGATTGGCCTTGCTAAGGGGAATAGCAGGGTAAATGCATGGGGATAGGGCCTGGGTGGGATTGTGATTGGTGCAGGTTTGATGGGCCAAATAGCCTCCTTCTACAATATAGGGATTCTATGAAGTTACTCAAAAAAAAATTGGAATGAATCTTGACAAATTCCCTGGTCCGGATGAATTAACTCTCCGAGTATTGAAGGAATTGGCTATAGGGAGAGTAGATCCATCGATGGTTATCTTTCAAAATTCTATAGGTTCTGGGAAGGTTCTTACAGACTAGAGAAACAACAATGTAACCCCTCTATTTAAGAAAGGAGGGAGAGAGAAAACAGAGAACCACAGGCCTGTTTCTTTGACACCAATGGTAGGGAAAATGATAAAGTCTCTTACAAAGGATACGATAATAAAATCCTTAGAAAATAATGAGACGGGGGTGGGTGCGGGCACAGTCAATATGGAGTTATGAAAGGGAAATCACGTTTGACAAACCTGTTGGAGTTTTTGAACTAATATACTTGGATTTCCCAGAAAGCTTTTGATCATACGTCATAGAAACCCTACAGTGCAGAAAGAGGCCCTTCAGCCCATCGAGTCTGCACCGAGCACAATCCCACCCAGGCCCTACCCCCAATCCATACATATTTTACCCACTAATCCTCTCAACCTGTGCATCTATGGTCAATTTAGCATGGCCAATCAACCTAACCCGCACATCTTTGGACTGTGAGAGGAAACTGGAGCACCCAGGGGAAACCCACGCAGACACGAGGAGAATGTGCAAACTCCACACAGACGGTGACCCAAGCCGGGAATGGAACCCAGGTCCCTGGAGCTGTGAAGCAGCAGTGCTAACCCACTGTGCCACCATGCTGCCCACAGGTACACGGTCCCACACAGGAGGTTAGTAAACTAAATTAGAAACACAAGACTGTAATGTTAGCTATCAAAATCTTTCTAAACACCTTAATCAAATCTCCCCCTTTTTAACCGTGAGGAGAACAATCACAGCTTCCCACTGAGGTCTCTCATACCTGATATTATTCCAGTAAATCACCCCTGCACCCTCTCTAAGCCTCTGATGTTCTTTAAACTGCTCGGAATTACCCGCGATACCCCAGCTGAGACCAAGCCAGTGTTTGATTAGGATTCACGATATCGAGGATTAGGGTGAGCATTCTGCAGTGAAATGTTGGAAGGAACTGGAAGCCTCTTGAAACAAACGCATTTCTGGCATTGCTCTGGATGAACATTCACTAAATGAGCTCCAAATAATTAGCAAACAATGCAGAACGTAAAGTGCTGACGTGTTCGCTCGGAGCGAGATGGTCTAACTATTGGTTTGACCCGTGAACACTTTGTCTGATGAATGACCCTGGAGATTCTTGCACTGTGACCACTCTAACTGCTTTACATCTTGCTGCCTGCGTCACCCTATCACACAGCAAGCTTTACATCTCCCTGTCCGGCAAACCAGCTGCACATAAATAACAGTGAAATGAAGCAAAATGTAATTACAATTTCGTCTCAGCAGCTCGCTGGTAAAAGCATCACCTCAAATGCACAGTGGCAGTCAATTTTCAATTAATGTCAGCGCAGAAAAGTGATAAAGGCGTCATTCATCACAGCAAACTACAAAGTCAACAGTGAATCACGGCCAGGTCACGTGTTCTGAGGTCGTGAAATCAAGGGCAGTTATTGTCCTGTTTAGGATGGTGATGGCTAACACGAGGGGACATAGCTTTAAATTAAGGGGTGGTAATTATAGGACGGATGTCAGAGGTAGGTTCTTTACTCAGAGGGTAGTAAGAGTGTGGAATGCCCTGCTTGCAGCAGTTGTGGACTTGCCAACTTTAAGGGCGTTCAAATGGTCAGTGGATAGGCATATGGATAACATTGGAATAGTTTAGGTTAGAGGGTCATTAGATTGGTTCCACTGGTCGGCGCAACATCGAGGGCCGAAGGGCCTGTACTGCGCTGTAACGTTCTCTGTTCTACCCCCCTTCAGACAATCTCTAATTACATTTTACAGGTGTGCGATGCATCTGGTAACTTTGTGAATTTTTTGAAAATCTACCGCAAGTCCTTTCAAATTGCAAAGCCATTTGGAAATCCCGATTGAGAAAGAACCACATTTTCCAGCCCTTTCCCAGCTGGATAGTATGATCCCGCCTGACTGAATGGAGATTTAAATAGTTCGCCACATCCACGGGGGGAGAGAGAGAGAGAGACACGCCACTCCAAGACTGTCAAATCTTGGCCCCCTATCTTAGCCTAACCAAAGTTTATCAGTTTCAGGTTTAAAAGCTACAATTGATCTAAGATCAATTTGCCATTTTGGGGAAACAAATTCCAAGATTCTGTCACCCTTTGCCAGTAGAAATCTTTCCTAATTCCAAAGTCCAAAGATGAGCAGGTTAGTGGGATTGGTCGTGCTAAATTGGCCCTTAGTGTCCCGAGGTGTGTAGGTTAGGAGGGGTTAGTGGGGTAAATGTGTGGGGTTACAGGGATAGAGCTTGGGTGGGATGCTGTATCGGAGAGTCTATCTGGCACAGATTGGATGCTCCTTCTGCACTGTAGGGGTTCTATAATTCTATGATTAATTCCTACAAAGTCTGGTTTTAATTTTTAGATTATGGGCGGAATTTCCCATCCACCAATCCACACCCGGCCATTGGCTGCCAGTGGGATCTTCCAGCCCCGCTGATGTCTTTTGCGTGGCTCTCCCGCCCCAGGGCCAAGGGGGCCCACCGCAGGGGTTTGTCTTCAGCAGGGCTGGGGCGAGATGGTGGCACAGAGCTTGGCACTGCTGCCTCACTGCGCCAGGGAGCCGGCTTCAATTCCGGCCTCGGGTGGCTGTCTGTGTGGAGTCTGCACATTCTCCCCGTCTCTGCGGGGGTTTCTCCTGGGTGCCCCGGTCTCCTCCCACACTCCAAAGATGTGCGGGTTAGATTGATTGGCCGTGCTAAAATTGCCCTTTAGTCTCAGGGAGATTAGCAGGGTAAACGCGGGGTGACAGGGATAGGGCCTGGGAGGGAGTGTTGTCGATACAATCTCGATGGACTGAATGGCCTTTTCCTGCAC